>NC_072001.2:91381820-91984632 GCF_028885655.2 Pongo abelii
ACACATGCACACACATACACAGGCATGCACGCACATGCACACACATGCATGCATGTGCACCCACACAGACATATATGCACACACGCATGCACAGACGTGCAGACACGCACACATATGCACACATACATGCACATGCACATACATACACAAACATGCACCCACACATACACAGACATGCACACACGTGCACACATATGTACATACATGCATGCACAAACACCAGATCTGAGGGTTTCATGGGCACCGCTCATCAGATGAGAGAGATAGCCTGCTGGAGAAAAAAAATATTTGCTGACCCTTCTGCTCTGAGCTGCATTTGGGGTGAAAGTCTCAAAGAGAATCAATTTCATCCAAGAAATCTGAAAAGAGAGAGAAAAGAGGAGGAGCCAGCTTCAGCAGCAGCCAGAGAGACAAGGTAAGGGAGCCATAGTTCAGGCCAGGGAAAATCTTTACAAATTAAATTTCTGGCTGTAGTGGAGAGGACCTAGGGCTTCAAGAGAGGCCTTACCTCTCTGGAGAAGCCCAGTGCTCCAGGGTCAAATAGCCACTCCTGGTGTCCTAGGGAGACATGTAAAAAGAACAAGAAAAACCTGCCCCAGGAGAGCAGTGGCTCCCTGCCAGCCTGCCCCACCCACTGGTATCTTGAGCCCCATTTCTCCTTTATTCTCAGCATCTCAGCTCTCCTCCTAGGAGGAAGAGGGTATGGGGAGGTCCAGAGACTGTGCCTCCAGGGTGAGGTCTTAGAGTTGGGGACAATCCAGGCAAGGGGAGGGGTCGTGTAAGTCTGAAACAAGGGTGTTACCTTCCACCTATAGAGACCCCAAGGAAGAGGCAGCTAAGGTCCTGGATCCAAAAGGAACCTTCAAAAGCTAGTCAACGGGGTTCTCTTTCTCTCTAGATCTGGCTGGCCCCTCCCTTTCACTCCTTGCTTGAAGGGCACCTGAGTGGGTCACATTTGGCTGTGTTGTGAGGTCATGGTCAGTGCTACATCCACAGAAGAGCATTCTGGGGAAGGGAGGGCCTCACAGCAGATGGTGTGGGAAACAGTGTGTGTGTGTGCGTGTGTATGTGTGTGTGTGCAGGCATGCACGTGCATGTACCCAGGATGTTGGGCAGCAAGAGTCAACCTCAGCCCACCTCTTGGGGGCAAAGACAGGCCACCTAGCTATCAGCCTTCTCTGACTCTGGGCTGATGGATCACACACCATCATCTTCACCTGGCCTGAGTTTGAAGAATGAGACTGCAAAGGCTTGTGGGAAGAGTCCTGAGGACATAAGCTCAGGGAGTTCCAGGAAACCAGCCCCTCTAGTCACCAAAGCAAAGACTCACCCTGAAGTGAGGGGGCAGGACTGCTCACCCTGCCCCACACCTACTGGCAAGGCTTGTCCAGTCCAGACTCTGGGGTGGGTCTGCATCAGGGTCTCCAACAGCATTGGCAGCAACAGAAACCCTTCCAAAAGCCATGGCCCACTGTGTGGTACCATCAGGGCCCCCCCCCCCGCTTCTCTTTGCCAAGGATTTTTATATGCTTTGCTTGCATCCCATCCACTGGAGCTGTTTTATGAGTGCAACGGAGTGCCTAGAACAGCACCTTGCAAGTATTAGGCATGCAGTAAATATTTAGTGAAGGAATCAATGTTTGCTTGATTTCATCCTCACAACAGCCCTGAAAAGAGGGCAATTCTATCAACCCAATTTGTCAATGAGAAAGCTAAGGCTTACAGAAGCTGGGTGACTCACACCAGTCATTTAACTTGTGAGAGGTGGAGCCAGAGCATGAATCCACGTCCACCTCACTCCAGAGCTCACGGCTGTCCTCTTTCCAACACGATTGGATCTTGCCTCATCATCAAAGAAGCATCACCTGACACTTGGGAGTGGTAACAGTTAAACGGGATACCATTGAATTCAAACAGTGAATTACTGTGGCCAGAACAAGCCAAAGGAGGGAGGCCTTGTGGGAACTGGAAAAGAGGAGGAAGAACCGTAGTGGGTGGCTTCAAAGAGCCCCAAGGCCTTCTCTGTCCAGGGATGGTAGGCATGTGCCCCACCACGGAGAAATGCCCTTCTCCAACAGCCGCAGAAGGTGGCATAAGGACACAAGGACATAGGACCCCACCGGGCAAGAAATCTCCTTCCAGCTGGATCTTGGAAGCACATGCCACCAGCACGGATATGGAACCACCTTCAAATGATGGAAGGATCCCCTGTACCTCGACACTGGCAAGGCAGGGGTTCACCTGTGTGCATTCTGATCTGGAGCCCCCTCATCCGGCCCCACCCCTCCCCTGCCCAGATCCTTCACGGCAAATCAGCCACCACCACTCTGGGGCTCCTGGAGAGTTTAGCCATCATGAGCAGCTTTCTTCAGGGCCTGATGCGCTCAATGACCTCTAGTTTGCCTGGGTGGGACCTGGTGCTGCCACCCGGAGCAGCACCCCTGAGGCCCAGCCACCTACACCTGTGATATTCACCTCCACCCAGACACCTTCCAGCTCTGGCCCTCTGCACCCCCACAGGACATTCTCTTCCATCCCAGTGGGCTCATCCCAGCCCCTCCAGCACTGGGCCCCAAGCAAAACTCCTGGTCCCCTCCTGGAGACCAGAGCTGCTGAAACCACTGCAGAGGGGTCAGGCTCTCTTGGCCATGGGGAGCTCATTATTTTACAATGTGCCTGCACCTCTGGGAAGTGTCAGGGCACAAAACGGGGTGAAAATAACAAACCAACACCACCCAGCAGCAAATGCCACACATCACAACAGGGACCTGACAAATGAAGAAAATAACTTGGAAGGGGGAAAAAGAGTTTGAGGCTCTGAATCTTGGCAGGGTGAGGCAGGTGAAATTGAAGCCTCCCAAAGGTGAGCTCCCCTAAACTAGGGCACCGTCCCTGTGGTCCTGCGCTTCACCCCCATCCCTGTGTCGGGTGGTGGTGGGCTGGGGCAGGCCAGTGCAGTCACAGGGCAGACAATGGAAGTCCTATCATGAGGGAGGGTCAGTTACCAGCCACACTAAATCATCTGAACTGAGGTCACCAACCCCAGGGTTGGAGAGAGAGTAGAAGTCAAGGAGAAAAGCCAAAATGGGCCCAGACACCAGGGGAGACACTGAAGACAGTGGGTCAGGGCAGGAGAAGCAGACAGACAGGATCTAGAGAGTTCCTAAGCCCTGGGCAGCTTCTCATACCCTTCTCACACCTGTCACAATGGGCTTGGAAAGGTGTGTCTCTCATCACTGCCTGACTGGTCTGTGCTTCCTGTTCTGATCACTGTACCCACTTCCTCTCAAGGGACCAATTCCTCCCTCATGCTCCACCCATGGTTGGGGGTGGCACTGGCCTCACACCCTGGCTTCGGGTGGCAAGTGTCCCGGGCCTGGCCAATCAGAGTATTCCACTCGTGACCCCTGGCCATGCCAATAGCTCATGCATGAGCTGGAAAGTAAATCCTGTTGAGAAAAAGAAAACTTGGGATGGAATGCCAGGCGGAGGCATGACATAAGCCTCTTGCTGCCAACGGTCATCATGTGGAGAGGGCCTGCCAGAGAGAGAGGAAGATAAATGGAAAACAAACTGTGGAGTAAGCAAGCAAGATAAAGAAAGCGGACAGCATTATTTGAGCCCCTGGAGCCAGCTGTACCTGACATTTCAGTTACACACTGAACTGGTAAGTTTCAGTTACACATTGAATTGATAAGTTTTATTCAAGTTTAAGCCACTTTAGGTTTGGTTTCTGTCACTTGCAACCAAAAGAGTTCTTGATCCATCCAGATGCTTTAGGTCCACGAAAGGGGCCAATATAGGATGTCATCTCCGGCCAAGGCCAACTAGGTTCCTTATTTAGGAAGCAGAGATGATGCTGGCCTCGCAGAAGCTTTCCCAGATTATACTTGGGGGTGATGCTACAGGGCATCCTGCAGGAGGGAATCCTGCAAAAGGGGCAGTGGACCAGGCTGCTGGGAGAGGGGGTGGGTTTCGCATCATAGCCTTGCCTCCTTGTGGCTAGAGAGACATACTTAATGGAAGCCCATACCTCACACCAAGGATAGAGACATGAAGCTCACGCAGCTCTGTGGTGTCCAGCATCACATGGTGCCAGTGGCCTCTCCTTTTGCTACACCCACCTGCGACACTAGGGTGGGACGTACATGCTGACCTCATCCCACTTTGTGCCACTGTGGCTCTTGTGCCTGGCTTCTTGCTCCACGAAGTTGTGATCTCTTCATTGTCTGCTTCATATAATGGAATTTGTGACAAAGTTTTGTTTTGTTTTTCTTGGAGAGAAGAAGTCCACTGCTGTTTCACATTTAAGAACAGGTGGCCTAAAAGTCCGTTGATGGCCATGGTGAGCCTGTCTAGAACAGGGGGCTGGCCTGTGCACCTGTTCGAGGGCATGCTTCAGTCTTATAAACTGGGCTTCTTGACCTTATGGCCCTCTTGTAGACAACATAGCTTTTTTCTTTAGTTATGGTAGAATACACTTAATGTAAAATTTACCATTTTAATCATTTTTAAGTGTACTCGTCAGTGGTATTAAGTCCATTCACATGGTTGTGCAACCATCACCAGCATCCATCTCTAGAACTTTTTTCCTCTTCCCAAAAAACTCTGTCTCCATTCAGCAATAACTTCCCATTCCCCGCTCTCCCCAGCCCCTCGAAGCCATCATTCTACTTTCTGTCTCTGTGATTCTGACTACTCTAGGTACCTCATATAAATAGAAACATAAGTATCTGGCCTTTTGTGATTGTTTTATTTCACTCAGTACAATGTTTTCAAGGTTCACCTATGCAACACAGCTTTTGAGACATTTTGTTGTCATACCTACTAACCAGTGCTTCAGCTCTTTCCTTAGATGGCCAACTCGTCTGCTTCATTTCACACCTAGGGAAGGTGAAGTTCAGAGAAGAGAATCTGTTTTTAAGTATAGGCCTCGCACCCTGTCGCCAGACTTACATTAAAACTGCAAGCACTGAGCTACTCATTCCTCGTACATCTGGTACACCTACCTCTTGAACTACTTATCTGACAAGTAACAGGAAAACTTTCCAAGAAAGAGGAGATGGACGCAGGACCCAAAGAATAACTTGGTTATCTATTGATTTGCTTCTCTCTCCTCACATTCCAACCAATCTCATAAATTTGGAGAATAGTGATTTTAGAAGAAGGTTTCATCAGGGTAAGTTTGTGATGCCTTGCCCAGGCTCAAAAGATACAACCTTATTTGAGTGAATTCATGTGACCCTAAAAGGAATTGAGCTTTCATTTCTAAGACTCCCACCAAAAAAAAAAAAAAAAAAAAAAGAGTGATCCTGGTGTACCCGCGGCCACACTCACACATAAACTGCATTACAGGGCACTGGATCTTGCTTCTAAAACTTTTCTAGCTCACCCTTTCTGACCGATGACTTCTTGCTCTGGTTGCTCCTGGCTTCTACTTGAGCTATCACTGCCATGTGGATCCCACTCTTTGTCCCAGGCCCCCAGCACTTTGTAGATGCTCCTCCAGCCATCCAGTCTTGGCATCTGAGACGCACCTTCTGGCCCCATGCATGGCCCCCATCCAGTTTGCATCCCAGATGCTTCTATTCCCAGCCTTGAAAACAAATGAGCCAGAAAAGGGCAGTGGATACCACCCAGGAGAGCCAGTTCTTCTACCACAGGGGACAAAAGGAAACCTTGGCACAGTATTTGGATACAAATGAACTGAGAGTCTCCATTCCTTTCTGCTGAAATCTCTCACCTACAACAAACCAGAGAATCCCTATACCCTATCTCTTGTCCCTACAGGAATACCCCTTGGCTTTGCCAGGAAGTTAAGGCCAACTGACATAGTATGCCTATACTTATCTGTTATGTAATAAACGCAATAGCTGGGTTCCCTCCCCCAGCTTTTTTTTTTTTTGAGACGGAGTCTTATTCTATCACCCAGGCTGGAGTGCAGTGGCGCTATCTCGGCTCACTGCAACCTCTGCCTCATGGATTCAAGCAATTTTCCTGCCTCAGCCTCCTGAGTAGCTGAGATTACATGCGCACACTACCATGCCCAGCTAATTTTTGTATTTTTAGTAAAGATGGAGTTTCACCATGTTGGCCAGGCCAGCCTCTAACTCCTTGACCTCCCAAAGCGCTGAGATTACAGGTGTGAGCCACAGTGCCCAGACAGGCTTTCCCTTCTAACTTAGGTGAAGTCACCAGGGCCTCATACAGGAAGAGGCTAGGCCTGATACAACTAGAGACTCTATGAAACCTTGGAGATTCCCCTGATTGAATCGACAGGGAAATTTTACCCCATTGATGTGAAGAACAAGGGTCTGGATTAGAAGTACATTAAGGGCCTCGTGGTCACATTGTTCAACAAGCAAACACTTCTCACTTAAGGGGATACCTGAAAAATGGTAGGTGGAAAGAGATCTGGATGGGCCTGGGTCCAAATGCTGATTTTTAAAAAGATTCTATGTTAATTCCACTTCCATAAAATGAAGGTGATATGTTTTGCCTCAAAGGATTGAAGAATTAAGTGAAATAGTGGGTATAAAAGTATTTGACATACTGCCTGACATATACTAGATTCTGAATATCACTTCTTTCTTTCCTCCTACCCTCCCTCCCTTCCTTCCTCCCTTTCCCCCTTTCATCAAATAAGCAATTACTTTTATTAAGAATTAGATTCCCTTGGCATCTTCCTTCCTGCTTACCTCACAACTACCCCATTCCACCACAGGAAGAAATATCCATCGAATCCATCTGGGTACAGAGCATTCACTGGGGTGCCTGGGGTCACTGTGTGTCTACTCTCAGCTGTCTCTTCCCTCCAGTCTATACAGAGGATTCTCTTGGAACCTGGCTGTTTTTCTCTCAATGCCTTCTGTTCAGCTGGCCACAGTTAGTGAACACCTAAAATGTGCTTTCAGGCTTTAAGGCACTCTTTATCATAGAGTCCAGCAAAAGTGATTCTTTATTCCCATTTGGTTCTCTACTCCCATTCAATGTCTTAAAACCCTGCCAAAGCATCGTTCTTGGGTCAAGACATGAGCATTCCATGGTCTCTGGCAGATATCCCTTTAAACTAACCTAATATGTGCCACCTACCACCAATGGGACAATTTCTGCCTTGACTGGCAGAGTTCCCTGAATGCTGGGAGGAATTCCTTCAGCTTGACCTTTGCCCAAGCCCCAGCAGACCTGTTCACCTTCCTCAGACAATCTCCCTTGGCCAAGATACCTGCCAGTCTCACTGGGGTTACCTTCATTCATTCCCTGCAGTGAGGAACTGAGGGAGGTAAAGAAGAGGCTGATGCCCACCCACCAGGAGACAGCCGGCTTGCAACACACAGTGCACTAGACAACCCTTCACTTGGAAATACTCATTGGGAGGAAAAGTCCTAACAGGATAATAGGTTTTTGTTTTTTTTTGTTTTTTTTGTTTTTAAAAAAAAAAGCTCTTGCTAAAGAGATGAAGAGTCTCCACCTCCAGCCCTAGATCGGCAGTCCAGTTCTCTCACCATCTGTTTTAGGTAGGTCAGGTTTTGTGGCTAAAAAAATTGATGCTGTCCCCATAAATATAGTTCATATTGCATTGCACATATTTATAAATATAAGTGCTGTAGCACTACCACATTGCCTGTGAAGAATGCAGGCAGGTTGTGATTAGAGGTGAGCCAGTTCCTGATTGTGGGTTAATTAGCTCTGCTAATAAACTGCCTGTAGCTTTACTTAAGAAAAATAACATATTTCATCTTAGATAGAACAATTACAGTGCATGTAAAATAGATATTTTTGCCTAATGAGCATTTGAAACGCTTTCTTTGGGGGGAAACACACACGCGCACACACACACACACACACACACAGAGCACTTTTTCTTTAAAAGAAAAAAAAACAACCCTTATATTCCCTCTGATTGGACTTTGCTGAGGACCAACTTCAAAAGGTTTGAGTGGTTTTCCAGTTTAAAAGCAGATCTTCCACTGATGGCCACTGGCAACAGAACAAATCTTAATGAAATCAGAGTTGGATCCCAAAGGGGGCCTGGGGGATGTGGGCTGAAGGGCAATGTGAGTCATTAAACAATAGGGCTCAGAAGAAATACCTTAATTAGCAGTGAGAGGAAAGCTTGGAATGGGCACCCCAGGACTTCATGTGCCAGCAAGGAGAGAGAGCAAATGAAAGGGACGCAGCAGGAGACTGCAAGAGTGTGGGTGGTCCAAGGCAGCAGGGTAGAAATATGACTCCAGACAAGATACCGGGCAACATTTGGATCCTAGGTCTGCATGAACTTCTGATCAACAAGGGTCTTAAAAATTAAGCTGGAAGAGACCTTAATTTAAGACTCTGATTCTGATATGGCAGATACATGATATATATGCTACCTTTCTCTCCTCCTGCATCCCTTTGCAGACATGGCTAATTGGTGGTAGCATTCTTTCCTACTAGTCCCAAGCAACCACTCTGAATTAATTGGAACTGGCAAACCTCTTTGCCATCCCTGATCTAATCTTGCCTCTTTGTTTCAAGGTAAGACAAGTGAGATCCAAGATGAAATCATGTCATTTTAAGTATTCTAAATGACCCTCACAAAGGTCTTCAGACTCTGTCCACTACAAACCATATCCAGGAAACTTCCAGTTGTGGGTCATTCTTGGTTTCATCAAGGACACCCTCATATGAATCACAATAAACCTTCAAGAACTCAGAAAATAACCCACAGGAATTCAGAAAAAGAAAGTGATGTTTGTTCCAAAGACTCACCTTTGAATGAAAGAAGATCCCAGAAAATAGATGGGAGGGAGGGGAAGGATCAATGGAGCCATTAGGTCGCACGCCAGCAGTAAACTTTCTCCACGGGCACTGAGCCAGGTGAGATGGCAATGTTGCCTGAGATGAACACTGATCCTGTCTTCCAGCCTGGCTATCTTACTTGCTAGGGCTGCCATAACAAAATACCATCCACTCAGTGGCTTCAACAACAGAAATTTATTTTCGCATGGTCTGAAGTTTAGAAGTCTAAGATTAAGGTGTCAATGGGGTTGGTTTCCTTGACTTGCAGATGGCCACCTCCTTGCTGTAGCCTCATGTAGCCTCTTCTCTGTACACACTCATCCCTGGTGTCTCGTCCTCTTCTTATAAGGACATCGGTCATACTGGATTAGGGCCCACCCTTATGACCTCATGTAACCTAATGATCTTTTTTTTTTCTTTTCTTTTTTTTTTTTTGAGACAGAGTCTCGCTCTGTCACCCAGGCTGGAGTGCAGTGGTGCGATCTCAGCTAACTGCAAGCTCCGCCTCCTGGGTTCATGCCATTCTCCTGCCTCAGCCTCCCGAGTAGCTGGGACTACAGGCACCCGCCACCATGCCCGGCTAATTTTTTGTATTTTTAATAGAGATGGGGTTTCACTGTGTTAGCCAGGATGGTCTCAATCTCCTGACCTCGTGATCCGCCCGCCTCGGCCTCCTAACTAATGACCTCTTTTAAAGACACTCTCTCCAAGTATAATCACATTGGGAGTTAGGGCTTGAGTATATGAATTTTGAGGAGGGCACAATTCAGTCCATAACACAGAGTCATCAAATCACAACCCTTGGAGCGGGAGGGATCTCAGAAGGCACCACCTCCCACCCAATACCCAGCACAGGGCTCCTTCTCCAGGACATGAAGGTGCTTTTCCATCCTCTGTCCAACTGTACCAGGAGCCCTGCATCCCCACAAACACAGGTGCAGGAGGAACAGCTAGCAATGCTACCAAACAATAGTGACAAACCCACTAGGCAGAATAATGGCAATGTGGCTGTGGAAGAAAGGCCTGGAGCCATGCAACATTCCTGGCTTTGAAGATAGATGAAGAAATCACAAGCCAAGGAAAGTGTGTGTGAAAAAGGCAGGGGAACAGATTCTCCTGTGGAGCCTCCAGAAAGGAACACAGCCATGCAGACACCTTGATTTCAATCCAGTGAGACCCATGTCAGACTTCTAACCTACAGAATTGTAATCAATGTGTGTTGTTTGAAGCCACCAAGTTTATGGTTTTGCTATAACAGCCATAGGAAACTAATTCAACCACCTAGAAACTGATGAAGTTCTCCCAAATGCCAGCAAAGGGGAAAAAGACAAAAGCCCCGGAAGGAAAGCTGGCAGAAGTATGGGGAAAGGAGAGATAACAGGGTGCCTACCACTTGGAAGACAGGACCCCACTGCTCTCTGCTGATGGAGCCTTCCACGCACAACAAGTGTGCTCAGTGTGATGAATTCACAGGCCCAGCTCAGTGCTGGCACAGAGTAAAGGTTCAATGCAATTCTGCAAGGATTCATGGGACCCCCGTATCTACCTCCTCATGGGGCCTCTAGCCTCAAAGGACAATATTGGCTAACAGGAGTGTCTCCAGCAAGAGCCACCAGCTTCTCATAAGGACTACAAAATCAATTTTAGAGTCAACCCTGGGTTTTCAATAACTATTTGAAAGGAAAGGTGATCCAGAAGTCCATTTGCTTCTATAGAAGTTAGTATCTATAAAAGTCCCACTGTAAAGGCTTTTCTTTTCCCTTTTCTTTTCTTTTCTTTTCTTTCTTTCTTTCTTTTTTTGACGGAGTTTTGCTCTTGTTGCCCAGGCTAAAGTGCAGTGGCACAATCTTGGCTCACTGCAACCTCCACCTCCCAGGTTCAAGCCTCCCGAGTAGCTGAAATTACAGGTGCCCGCCACCATACCCAGCTAATTTTTTGTATTTTTAGTAGAGATGGGGTTTCACTATGTTAGCCAGGCTGGTCTCGAACTCCTAACCTCAGGCAATCCACCCGCCTTGGCCTTCCAAAGTGCTGGGATTACAGTCGTGAGCCACCGCACCTGGCCAAAGGCTTTTCTTTTGATACATCACTCTTCTAGGTAGCAGTTTAACCCTTGAATGGCAGCCTTTTCTGTGACATCATTTATCTTCCGTCTGGACTGCTCCCTTCATCCCTGAGGCCCTTGGCCAACAGGTCAATGAGCCACAGAGCCCTTTTGAGGGAAGAAAACCAGAAAAGAAGGAAGGTGAGGGGCTCCTTGGAAGCCATGGTTTCTGCCAGGCCATGGAGCCAAGCCAAAGGTCCACTGTCCAATCCTGGAGAGGCTGGCAGATGACAAGTGCAACCAGTTTTCCCTTCTCCCCCAGAGCCCAGAACCCAGGGACATGTGCAAGGCACGTCTGGTCTTCAGTGTAAAAATAAACCCAGGGCTGTTAAGCCCCAGCATATTAATGACAATTAATGATTCGCTCTAATCCTCCCCAGCTCTCCGTGGGCATCTGTGACATGCTTTGGGCTGGACACCCCTCCCCACTCCCCCGGCCTCCTGCAGATTCCGTCCATATGCTGAGCTGCTTGGGAATGCAGGTCTGGGAGGGAAACTTCACAGGAAGAGATACTTGCTACAAAATGCCTGCTCAAGGGTAGCTGGAGAGCCCATCAGCCCTGGCTCAGGGGTCCCTTTCACCTGCTCTTCCCTGAAATCTGTAGGATGAGAGCAGCCAGTATCTCCCTACAAGATTCCCCCGGGCTGGGAGCTTTGACCAAGAAAATGGCAGCTTCAAATATGTGTACCTGGAGGGTTACACCTTCGTGTTTCACATGCTCCAGCTCCTCAGCTTAGACCCTGCTCAAAGAGCAGCCCCATTTCACCCCTGCTGACCAGCCTCCCTGCTCAGAGTTCCAGATCCTAAAGGTGAATGGCAGCCACTCCCAGCCGTAGAAAGACTCCAACCTCTTTAACCTCTCTGCTGGGCTAGGAGTTTCTCAGAGGCAATAAGTCTCCTTCATGCGAACCCCATCCCCCACTGCAGCATGCAGCCCTTCTCACGGCATGTGCCTGGTCACCCCATCTCCTCCCCTGCCCCATAACGTGGGCGTGCAGAGACCACATCTGCCGTGTGCCTCATTCAGTCCCAGTTGCCTGGCATGGGGCTAGGTGTCACAGGTGCAGAATAAATGTTGGATGCCCGCCTGGCCAACTGGCCCCAAATGGAAAGTGCTTAGAGCCATGCTTCCCACGTGCTGAGTGCCCTGTGAGTGTGAGCTCTTGTTCTTGCACATCCACTGTCACATTCAGTCCTCCCACCACCCTATGCCTTAGGTGCTATTATTGCTCCCATTATTTAGGGGAAGAAAATAAAGTTTCTGCAGCTGAAATAACTTGCTCCAGGTCTCACAGCTCACAAATGCTAAAGCAAAGGTCACACCCAGCTTGTATCTGCCCCATTCCCTCACAGTCATTCAGAGCAGAGGTATGTCCAGCCTTGTCAGACCGCAGCTCCTAAAGTCATTTGCCCCAAATGGACCGATCTGGCCTTCACAGCAGCCCCAGGAACCAGATTTTTATTACAGACCCCCATTTTATAGATGAGGAAACTGAGGCTTAGAAGAGCTAAGCAAATTGTCAAAGTCACAGAGCAGAGCTGGGATTTGAGTAAAATGTTTGTGGATAAAGATGATTGGCACATTTCTGACTGGTCAATATGCTGAGGACTGGATGTAGGAAAGTGAAGAAAGGCCTTGCAAGAGGCGCTCTGTGGATGTTGGTGAGAATTTGCTCTGAGGTCTGGATTCCTCACTGTGAGCTCAGAGGCAGGATGGATGTTGCTAAAGCAGGCGGTAAATTTGCTTTGTTGATCATCAGGCCAGGATTTCTCTACCAAACTAGGGGTAGGTGCCTGGCTGGCTCCAGCCCAGCCCACGCATTTGTAGCCCACTCACTCAGGAGAAGGGAGGGATTGATTGCTGGAGGCTCTGCCAGCTTCTTCCTGAGCGGAATGAGCAGGAGATAAACTTTGCTGAGATAACATGCTGCCTTTTCTTGCCAATTTCATTTGGAATTAAAACCACAATGAAAAATGAAAACAGAATCAAAAAAGGCCTGAAAACCAAGTACCTTGAAGACTTTCTCCCTCTTTGAAACCTCTGTAATTGGGCACTTATGTAGGGCGAGAATGAGAGACTCTTGTAGCTATTATGGAAATACACACAATGAGGAAATTGTTGACTTCATAGTCCTATATGGAATACCTATTACTCTGCTGCATTGGGTTTCCACATTGAATGTCTTTGGTAGAAAAGGCAATCTCCCTTTCCAAACCCCCAGCTGGCACTGGTAAAAAGAATCAGGTTGCTGTCATAGACTCAAATTGACTCACCAAATTCCCCCTTAAAAAGCACAAACCCCTGCATAGGCAGGCCTGTAACGTAATGCAAAACATCCAATTCTATGATATTTATGCTTCCATTTCAGGCATCCAGACAGCCAGGGGGAATTAACCTGCTCACCACTGTGCTTTCATCTGGCTCAGTGCCGTTGCCACCACTGCTGCTGTTTTGTTTTCCACCAGCCTCTCTATTCACCTGTCTTCTTGTCTCCTTTAGCCTGGGTGTGGCTCCCATGGAGACCCAAGCTGAAAAGCACCTTCCATTCTTGCCCTTTCTTGATCTTCCAAGACACAGACTCATGGGACTTCCATCTGAGCTGCAGCCTCTCTCTCAGATTGAAGTTGCTGTTTCAGAAGAAATCAGCAGTATCCACCTCTTCACCTAAGCAAGCAGCACAGTCCTTGAGTTTTTCTTCTAGAAAAGGATGGTGATGTGTGAAATGCCCCCACTCTCTTGACCTGTCCACACAACCAAAAGCCAGGCATGTCCGAGCAAGCAGAGTAGACACAAAGACATATTTGTTGAGCTGTGAAACCAAATCCTGCATTAGAGTCTTTAACACCTAACCCCTTTCCCCACTTCCCCTGCACATGCACATGCATGCACACACAAATACACACAGACACACAACACACACAGCCCTCTCGATGGCCTCTGCCTGCACATGGGTCCAAGCTGTCCAGGACCCTCTCCAGTGCATTGCAAAAGCCTCCTACCATGTCTCTCACTATTTGGCCCTCTCTCCGATCCAGCCCTGCACGTTTTCAGAGCTTGGTTATGCCACTGCCTTGCTCAGAATCCCTCAGCAGCCTCCACTAGCCCTAGAATAAAAGCTATCCCCTTCACCTGGCATTCACCACCTTTCCTAACCTGGCCCCAGCAAATTTCTCCAGCTGTATCTTTCACTGCACCCACTCACCCTCTGCCCAACTGGTCTACTCTGGTCTCCTGTGCACACACCCACACTTCTCCTCCCTGTGAGCTTGCTCATTCTACATCCTCTGCCTAGACTGCTCTCCCCTCCATCTCTACCTGTCAAATCCCACCTCTCCTTCAAAGCCCAGCTCAGGTGTCACCTCCTCCACAAAACGGCCCACACTTAGCACGGTGCCTGGCAAAAGCAGGACATGTTCACATGCAGTTTTGCAATGCAACTGATTCAGCTCAGCCATATCAGCATTTAAAATCCCTGTGTCCTACCTCACCCAACTCCTATCCCACCCCTGGTTCTCACCCTAGGGGTGAGAATTGACCAGGGGATGCAGTTTGGGGATGGAGTGAAGATGTCTGGCTTGTACATTTCTAATTTTAAAATAGCTGAGAGTATATGGTTTGGTTTTTAAGTGCATCAAAATGTCTCACGTTGAAATGACTGCACCACAATCTCCTGTTCTCTACCTGTCCCACAGTAGGTGCTCCACATGATTGTTGAATCAGTGATTGAATCAATGAATGAATGACTCTCCTACAGCTCCTTGCAGCTTCTTCCCTCCTTAGTTCACTCTGCGATAACCAGCCTGACTCCCTGCAACACCTCCCACTACACTTCTCCCCACTGCTAGACCCACCAAGCCCCTTCTTTTCTCTCAGCCCCTCCCCACCTTGGAGCTACAGCAAAGGGAAGGGAAATATCAGGAATCCATGGCAGCCCTCCTATGTGCAGTGACTCAGTGACAGACACCTTGCCAAATAGCCTACTCTGTTCCTTGCCTCTGTCTGGTTGGCTTTTGCCTTGCTCCTGAGACCATGGCCTATCCTTCCTCCAGGTCTCAGAAGGAACTATACTTCCATTTCTCCACTTTCTCCATGGTATAGCTTCCTTCTACTCAGAGGCTAATTCCCTCTCTGAACCTCAGCCACAGGACAACTCTGCTACTAGCAGCCCCGCCTCTCTGATGCCATCTGCCTATGCTATCACCCAGTGCCCACCCCAGACTGCTTATCACCAGATATTGCCACTCTCTTCTGCCAGATTTGTGGTGGCGGAGATTGGCTAGATTCTCACCAAACCCATCCCCCCTCTTCCTGGCACATACCTGGACTTCACTCTGGAATACAGTGCAGCCATATGACATTGTTCTGATGTGAGTACAATGGAATGTAAGAACGTGAAGAACCTCTGTACTTCACCTCTAGGCCCAGCCCATAGACTTGTTCGGTCTTCCTTTCTCTCCTCCCTTTCTCCTTCCTCCCCTCAACCTCTCTCTCTCTCTCTTTTTCTCATGTCCCCCTTTTCTCTTTCTATCTATCTCTATATCTATCTCAATGGATGATTGCAAATGAGGACGAGGCTCTAGACTGCACTAATACAGTAGCCACTAGACACATGCAGTTATTTCTATTTAAGTTACTTTAAATGAAAGAAAATTAAAAATTGGTCAGGCATGGTGGCTCACGCCTGTAATCCCAGCACTTTGGGAGGCTGGGGGGTGGGGGTGGTGGATCACCTAAGGTTGGGAGTTCGAGACCAGCCTGACCAACATGAAGAAACCCCATCCCTATTAAAAATACAAAATTAGCTGGGCGTGGTGGTGCATGCCTATAATCCCAGCTACTCAGAGGCTGAGGCAGGAGAATCGCTTGAACATGGAGGCGGAGTTTGCAGTGAGCCGAGATCGTGCCATTGCACTCCAGCCTGGGCAACAAGAGCGAAACTCCATCTCAAAAAAAAAAAAAAAAAGGAAAGAAAATTACAAATTCAGCTCCTCAGTTGCACTAACCGCATTTCAAATGCCTGCTTGCCACAGCACAGGTAGAGAACAAGTTCACAATTGCAGAAAGTGCTATGGGATGTGCTGTTCTGTGGAGCCCACACTAAGGGAAGTCTGGCCCTCAAATAATGCCATGGGGCAGAGTCATCCCCTCCCCTACTGACCTTTAAACAAACATAATGTGAGTGAATAGGAAATGACCTTTGATTGGGTGCAATTGCTGAGGTTTTGAGATTGTTTGTGACAGCAGTCAGTACACCCCAACACCAGCCACTCAGCTGCCTTAAACACTCCAGACACAGTACCCTGGCTTGTCATCTGTGCCTCCTTCCCTGGGCCCCAGAGAGAAGCACAAGGGGTCAGGATTTCAGCCGCTGCATTTCTGACCCTTCCTTCTTCCTACGAAGCTCTGCAGCTCTTTGTATCCCTCTCCCAACCTCTGTATTTCCCAAACTCTTTTCAGCTTGATTGCCAAATCCATTACTACCTCTATTATCATTTACTTAATATCTTTTCAAAAACAGGCTCTCTTTTTAATTTGAATAAATATATTGACTAAAGACACTTTGTGCAACTCTTTAAATGGGGGCAGACAAGTCCCAAGATCTTTAATCAGCAAGCTGGAGACCCAGGAGAATTGATGCTATAGTTTCAGTCTAAAGGGGGGGAAAAAACCCCGCCATGTCCCAGCTCAAGGCAGTCCCAAAGGAAATAATTCCCTCTTATTCTTGGGAGAGTCAACCTTTTTGTACTCTTAAGGTCTTCAACTGATTGGATGGGGCCCACACAACCTAGGCAGGGCCATCTGCTTTACTTAGTCTTCCGATTTAAATGTTAATCTCATCCAGAAACACTCTCACAGATACACCCAGAATAATGTGTGACCAAATATCTGGGCACTCTATAGCACAGTCAAGTCAATGCATTAAATTAACCATACATTTACCACAATTAGAAGATACAATACAACGAAAACCTAACACTATGATTAAGTCCAGCTAGAATCTGTCGCCTATCAAAGGCTCTGGGTCTGAGGTCTGCTATTTTTTGGTCTATTTAAAAGGGAGATGAACAAGTATTGGGGAGGTGTTAAAGATTAACTAATACCATGATGAGACTTTCACCTTAAAATGATCAGCAGGATTGTAAAAGAATCTAAAAAAGAACACCTTTCCCACAGTGTGATCAGCCCTCCAATGTATATCCATATCCCACATCAGATGAGCCCCATTGCACTCTGGAGGGATCCATGCCCACTTAGTGGCCACTATCCTAGACTATGGTCCCCTGAAGGCCAAGATCACATTTAAATGGCAGTTGTATATCTCTTGGTGCCTCACACATAGGAGCCACTTAATAAACAGTAAATGAGTGAAGATATGGCCAGGAACAGTCTCTGACCTAGTTGGCGGTTTCTGTCAGAAGCAGAACATCATGACAAAGGAAATAGGACTAAAATGTTAAACCACACTAAAGGTTCCATCTACCAAATCGCCCTGTGGCACACTGGGGCAGGGCTGTGTCTAAAGGAATTAAAACATTCAATAGCTCCAGGGCCAGATTAAGACATTCTGAGGCCCTAAAGTATGTCCCACATCATCCAAAACACCAGAATGTATTTTTACAGACAGAACATTGAACATTTATATCTAAATACAAATTAAAGCGGCATATATACAAAATATAGTGTATTAAGATAGAAGAAAGGGAGGGAGGGAGAGAAAGGAGAAGGAGAGAAGGCAAAGAAATGGAAAATGAAAGAGGAAGAAATGAGGAGAAAGGGAAAAGGAAAATGGCCTGTCTGATATTTGACCATAGCATCTCCCCTGTGTGAAACTCTTCAGTAATTTTTTTCCCTTTATAATAGGGACAAGGCCACTCTCCTTTTTAGATACACAAAGTTTTGGATCACTTATATCTAAATCTAGCCCCCCGAAGACCACCCAGTGTCTGCAGGTCCCCACAGGAAGAGTCATGCACACTTATGGACTACCCAAGGGCATCTTCAGCTGACGGGGCCTTAATGTCACCCAGGACTCCCTGTTCTGGGGGAATTTTCAAAGGTAGATACAGGGCTCCAGGAGCGATTTTCAAATTTTCTAAAAAACCTAATAGGTATTATATATTTTCCTGCAACAAAGC
This sequence comes from Pongo abelii, assembly GCF_028885655.2. Lineage (NCBI taxonomy): Eukaryota > Metazoa > Chordata > Mammalia > Primates > Hominidae > Pongo > Pongo abelii. The sequence goes on from NC_072001.2 coordinate 91,399,844, forward strand.
CTAGTAAATTACCTGTGGTCCCATAGCAGGGTCCTGTACTTATCTCTAATATATCACATCATTTTCTTGCCTGTCTCCCACAAAGGTGTGTGAGCTCCTTGCAATTGGAAACCATGCATTTGACTGATTTGACTTTTTAAAAAAATATCCTCAATGCCTGGCACATAATGATCCTTAAAAGATGTCTGATGAATAAGTGGCCACTGGATGAATGAAACAAATAAATGTGATACTACACTGTTTTCATTGCATACTTCGCTGTATATATATATATATATATATATATGTATATGTGTGTGTGTGTGTATATATATACCTTATATTAATCAAAATGTGAAGGCAAATTCATTGGTAGTAAACATAAATTATTTTGAAGGAAAAATCACTCCAAACAAATAAAAAAATAATGAAAATGGTGTTAGGGAAGAAAGAGGCTGGGATCCTTAGATAATGCACAGATATGTGTGTCCCCACACATGGCCTAAGAAGCTCTAATCTCCCCCAGAGGAAGCTGGACCCTGGGGACACAGCCTGCTTCTAAGCCACCAGCTCCTAAGGCAGTATTTCTCAAAGTGAGGTTTGGAGGCCACCAGCATAAGAATTGTGGGGAGATCTGTTAAAACACTGATTCCTAAAACCTGCACCAGACCCAGAAAGTTGGAATATCTGACACCAGGATTTGAAACCCTACATTTGTAAGTTCTTTGGGTTACTCTTAAGCATATTCAAGTTTGAGATCCATTGCCCCAAGAGTGCCTGGGCAAATCCCATTCAGGCCACCTGCCACCCAGGGCTGGGGGTAGGCTCAGAGCAGCTGTGTCATCCGCACATCCCAGCTGTGAGTGCTCATCCCTCACCTGGGACCCATAAATGTTGTGTTGGAGAGGAGATGTAGTGAGAACCAGGCGTAAATCACGCTGCTCTGCCCCTCTTTCCACCCTCTGCCTTCCCTTAAGGAAGGCCCGGACCCCAGGGACTGCTCACCGGGTATTTCAATAAACTCCAACTGGCCCTTTATCAGATGGTCCAGTCAATTAGAACTTCATCAGGAATCAATTTGTGAGGCCCAGCTGAGATGTAACTATAGATCAGGGCAATGGCAACTGATTAGCCCACTAATGGAATATTCCATTGATTAATTGAGTATTTAAATCTTTCCGAGAGTGGCTGTGCTTGCTGCCATTGTCACTGGATGAAAGGGGTAGGAGAGTGTCGTGCAGTCAAAGAGGAAGCTGATGGTTCTTTCTTCATTTAGCAGCTCTCAGCAAAATAACGGGTCAGCCTCAGGTTCTCAGAAAGCAAGAACACTGCAAGGTCTTTGGCACAATGTAGAAACCTCCCACCAGCTGATTGAACCAATCAGGGGATGGTAGGTTTTAATTCGCTATTTTTCTGCAAAGCTGTGTGCTGGGGACCTCAAAGAAACATCCATGCCAGTGCTTCTTATAAGTTAGAATCGCCTGGAGATTTGCTAAAACACAGATCCCTGAGCCTGCCCCCCAAGTCTGATTCAGCAAATTTGGGGTGGGGCCTGAGAATCTGCATTCCTAGCAGGCTCCCTGGAGAAGCTGGGGCCACACTTTGAGTAGCACTTACCTACATTTTATAAACATATATTTTAGCAAACAGAAAGGACAGACATTATCTGATACCTATTTGGGTCGTGCTGGAGTCTGAAATTTTAAAATACACATTATCCATGACAATGCGGTATTGACGATAATTATAAGATCGTCATAACGTGCTACATTCACACAAAGGCAGATGTATACCGTACATCTTGCTGGGGCCCTTGATTAAGAGTGAGGTTTGGTTTGGGATTTCTATCCTGAGTCCAGTTCTTCCTAGCTATGTGACCCTGGATAAGCAACTTAGCTTTTCCCTACCCAGGTTTCCTTAGTCTGAGGATGCTCATTCCTGCGATGTGGTAAGAATGCACATAAAGCGCTTAACGCGATGCTTGGCACATAGTAAAAACTCAATAAACGGAAGCTATTACTATTATTACCCTGATACCCAATGCCTAAAAAGGTCTCAGAAGTCAGGTTCCCTTTGGGGAAGAGTGATGTGATTGCTGTCTGCGGAGAAGCAGATGCATCTGCTTAAGGGATGGAAAGAGTAGCAGGAAAGACCGTTGCTCCCAGCATCTTCACTGTGCTAGGTCTTTCCCACAGTGTGGCTGTGAAGTTTATGATGTACAGACTGCCAGGGGCCGGAACCAAATTTCCCAGAACAGCTGGCAGATGGTGAGGGAAAAGGAAAGAAGAAAGGCAACTGGCATTCACTGAGGCCCTACTGTATGCTATGCTCTTTTTAAATAAGGGATCTACTTAATCTTTACTGCAACCTGAAGGGGTCAATATAATTATCCCCATTTTTCAGATTTGGAAACTGAGATACAGTGAGGGAAAGAGATTACTTCCAGACAATTGGCTGGTGGGCTGGAATTGGATCCCAAATTTGCTTCACTTTGAGTTTTGCGTACTTTTCTTTTTTTTTTTTTCGAGACGGAGTCAAGCTCTGTCGCCCAGGCTGGAAGTGCAGTGGTGCAATCTCTGCTCACTGCAAACTCCGCCTCCCAGGTTCACACCATTCTCCCACCTCACCCTCCCGAGTAGCTGGGACTACAGGCGTCTGCCACCAGGCCCGGCTAATTTTGTTTTTGTATTTTTAGTAGAGATGGGGTTTCACCGTGTTAGCCAGGATGGTCTATATCCCCTGACTTCGTGATCTGCCCACCTCGGCCTCCCAAAGTGCTGGGATTACAGGCGTGAGAAACCGCACCTGGCCAGATTTGTGTACTTTCCATCACACCACACCATGGGTGTCATTGCAGGTGGAGGGGTGACTTTGTGGGTGACGCTATGCCATCACACATGACTGAGTGAAGGTGTATATATACACATCATACAGGCAGATGCAAGCCATCTGTATTCAAAACACACTGGAGTAAGTTATTCTAGTCACTCAGAATTCAACCTGTTCCCCTGAGGACTTTCTTACCAGTAGGGGCCACCTTGTGGAGTATGCTCCTTCTCTGACAAATACAGATTGCTTCACTCGTCCTTAAATTTTCATTTGAGTGACCTACAAAACACAAAGAATGACAGTGGTTCTTGAATTATTTTAGCCTGTAAACTACTTCAATGGGGGGGGGAAGATCTCATAAGCTACCTATCATACAGCTCCTCAGAAATAATGGTGTCACTGACACTGCTTTTGATGAATCACCCATGAGTGATGTCTGGTTTTCAAAAAATACAAGAGGTAAATTATTTATCCATGCCACACCAAATTGGACCCACCGTCATCTGATAAAAATTAGTCCTAAAAAAGATGTACCCATCAAAACGTGAGGGCCTCTCACACCTGTGGCTGAGAATCCGAATGCTCTGATATCATCTTTTCCCCAATGACTTGAGTACAAGTCTTGGAAGGTAATAAAAAGTCAGATGGTAAGAAGGATGAATTGGTCTGTCCTCAGCCCCAATTTTCATGAACACGTTTGCCCACATCATTATTGCCGTGTGGGGGCACCCATGAAATGAACCAGTGAATTATTTTTAGTGTCATATAGGATGCATCAAACTCAGCATCCAGAGTGTTGATTCTAAGCAGCCTCTTCCAGTAACCAGCTGGTGACCTTAGCAAATCGTCTGTCACTATCTGGGTCACACTGTCTTCAGTCCTAATGTCCTGTGATTTTAAAAGATATTCCCCATCTGACAGATGGGATTTTAGGGGCCCTGCCTCGCAGTAAGGAGCAGCACCTGCCCTAGACAAGGATGTTTCCTCAAAGGGTAATTTGAGCCTAAGCAGCAAGTATGGCATAGGCTACTTTTTCATAGCCAAGTGGAGGGAAGACAGGAACAGCATGAAAAATTCAAAAAGCAAAGATCAAAATTTAGCCAAGGGTGTCAGGCCACGCCTCAGCTAAGCCTTTTGCAGACTTTGCCCCATGTCCTGTGTGGGTTGTGAACCCTGCCAACTGCAAGCTCATCCTGGCCAGTCCCTGAGCCAACAAGAGCCAGCCAGCCATACAGCTTGTTCAGACCTCCCCCTACTCATATGAGACAGGCTTTTAGAGGTGGTCTAGGACTTGAATACCATGTTCTAGGTGGGCAAGGGGCTAGAATAACTCCCTGAATGCTTTTAAGAGGGTAATGCTGTAACCTCTTTGCCTAGCACACACGGGGTGACCTTGTGTCCTGGCACCTGATTCCTTGAACCCACTCCAGTTCTCATCAAGAACTGAGCTCTAGCCTGACCTTCAAGGCTATTTCCTACCAGTCCCTGACTCACCACAAGAAGGTGGTAGACGAGCTGGACATAATAGCCAGGGCTCCTTTTCCACCACTACAGAGTTCCACATGCTGATGGTGGTAGTTGGGTTCTGAAGCCCAGTGATGAGGCTTTTGGCCGCATGTAACAAAATGTCCCATAAAAATTAATCAAGAAGGGCATTTAATTACCAAACCTAACAAGAAGTCACAGAACCAGGAGCATTCAAAGATCTATCCAGTGGTTCAACAATGTCATCAAGGAACCAGGTTCTTTCTTTCCTTCTGTTGCCAGCATCAATTTTCTTAAGGTGTGTATCCTCATGGTGTCAAGATGACTGCTGTGGCTCCAGGTATCATATCCTCACACCCCATATTCTTAAGAAGAAAAAATGGCATTTTATCCTCACATATCTCTTTTTACCAGGGAGGAAAATCTTTCTTGGAGATCTCCCTGCACATTGCCCCATTGGTAAAGATTAGATCCCATTGTCCATGCTCTGGATGCAAGGGAGCCTAGTAAGGTGAGTATGTGACTTTCTAACACTTAGAGTAGAAGGCCAACCCTAACAACAAGAAGGGATTTGGGATACAGAGAGATCTATTATGTAGGCAACCAGCAGTGTCTACCCTACCTGGTAAGTTGGGTGTTTGCCTGGATAAGGTCGAGCCATAGATGTCTCTTAGACATGTGAAATTGAATGAGTTTGGAGTTCTAGGATGGTATAAGTATTAGAGAGATGGTATAAGTATTAGAGAGATGATGGTATAAGTATTAGAGAGATGATATAAGTATTAGAGAGATGGTATAAGTATTAGAGAGATGGTATAAGTATTAGAGAGATGGTATAAGTATTAGAGAGATGGTATAAGTATTAGAGGATGGTATAAGTATTAGAGAGATGGTATAAGTATTAGAGGATGGTATAAGTATTAGAGAGATGGTATAAGTATTAGAGAGATGGTATAAGTATTAGAGAGATGGTATAAGTATTAGAGAGATGGTATAAGTATTAGAGGATAGTATAAGTATTAGAGAGATGGTATAAGTATTAGAGGATGGTATAAGTATTAGAGAGATGGTATAAGTATTAGAGAGATGGTATAAGTATTAGAGAGATGGTATAAGTATTAGAGAGATGGTATAAGTATTAGAGAGCCAGTTTTGATGCAGGATATGGAGGACCATTCCAGACATAAAGCATATGACAGGCAGGAGTGACAGACCCACAAAGCAATGCCTATTGCAGCTAGGGCTTGAACAGTGATGGGAATCAGGGCTGCCATGCTGCCCAACTCCAGGTGATGCTATGCACATAGGACACAATTGATACTGCACTAAGAAGGTGCACATGGACCTCTGTGCTCATTGGTGAAGACAGAGTAAGAAGAAGGGCTTGATCTCTAGAACAATAAAAAGCCACCGTGGAACCTTTGACACTGCCCCAGGTCTCTGAGATCTCCCTGCAGATCCTCACACCCTAAGCATCTACTCCTTACCCCCAAGTCTGCCGCCATGCTCAGCTCATTTACATCAGGCAAGAAATGAAAATAATCTCAAATCTGGTGGATCAAACCTCATGAATAATCTCTGGTGAGCAAGAAGAAACAGTTACTTTTTGCATCCCTCCTCCCTCGCTCCACCTTCCTACTTTTAGTCCCATTAGGACATAGGTGGGAAATAAGTGAGTCCTAGAGAACAGCAGAAAAGAGATCAATGCGGATCACTGGGATTAAACTGAGGGTGTGGCCTCTCCAGTAAGATGTCTTTGCCAGCACTAAGGCCCAGGCTGGAAAATAACCATCCCCACTTGTGTCAAGATCTGTAGGAGTGACAAAACGAGCTAAGGGCTCGCTCAGGGAAAAGCTCCCTGGCCTCTTGGAGGGCCTGCTCTGTTTCTTACACCAGGTGGCTGTTAGATTATGCATAGTAGTGTAACTAGCAAAAATGAGCACGCCCTAATACAGTCTAATGTGGCCCCTGCTCTTCATGGTTTTCCCCTGCAAGTGATAAAAAGAGCTTCCCTGCTTTCTCCTATAAGAAGTGGAGTAGATTTGGAAAAGGAGTATGAGGTTCTGAGTGGTGAGATGGGGCTGAGGACAGATGGCGTGATGTGCGTGGTGTGTGTGTGTGTGTGTGTGTGTGTGTGTGTGTGTGTGTGTGTGTGTGTGTATGATTTGTGTATGTATGTTGTGGCTTTAACAGAGCCAAGCATGGACACTATGTGGCCATGCATGGGGTTTCCACTGCTCCAAGTACTGTCACAAGAATGCCCAAGACAGCTGCAGAATCTACTGGGCTGAGATGACAGCCCCTCTTATACCCACTGAGCTTGACTTTGTTCTCTCAAGTTACCAGCCCCTCCGCTCCTGCAACCCACACTTCCACATGCTACTTTGGGGCTGAGCCTTGGGCTTCTACACAAGCCATTGGCTACTCTGGCCCAGGGTGTATGCTCTTTCAGGGGCCCTCTGACCTCCAAGAAATAGGTGTTGTCGCCTGCATTCTGCAGAAGAGGCATCATGTAACCCTCCCAAGGCCACACAGCTAATGAGTGGCTGAAGCTGAATTTGATGTCTGATATTTTTCTCTTAAAAGTTCTTCCTTAGGGCCAGAGCCCCATTTTCCTTGGGATAAGAATGGAGGTTCTCTGGGCGCCTGAGGGTAATAGAAGACAGATGCTTTGCCCACATATGTCTGGTACATTTTTGTAGCGTGAGAAGCTCTCTTCTCCCATAGCAACCACTTGGGGTTTTCAGCTGCTAACCCTGTCCTCCAGGACAACAGTAGTCTAGGCTAGGCAGGACCACATTCCCACACCCCACTCCAAACTCTTTGTCTTAATAAATCCTGGATCCCACTTCTTTCTTCCCAGCTTCTCATTTATTTTTCCAAAGAACACAATAAGCACAATTGATTTTAAAATAAAAATCTCTGGCTTATGCACAGAGGCATTATTCAGAAAGCTTAAAAATGATGAAGCAGCATTATTTCCCATTATCTTTACTTTGTAACCTTGCAATTGAAACACCGCAAGACCAGGGTGGCCTTCCTTAATGGCGTCACGTGTGGGCAGCTGTTTCAGGTGGGCAATGTATATGGCAGTGCCTAGGTGTCCTTGGCTCAGGACAAACCACAAAGGACAAAGGCTCATAAGTCAGCAGAGCTGGAGGAGGCCTTCAGCACTATTGGGTACAACTTCTCCCTTTGCTAGCCGGGAAACGTGAGGGTAGTTCCATCCAAGAGGAAAGGAGACCTCGGGAATTTGTGAGTCAGTGTGAGCAGAATGCTACACGGAAGCCCAGAGAATTGCGCCAGAAGAGAAAAGTCGGCCTTCCCTTTGGGGCAAAGCAAATCTTTTCTGTATCAAAACAATCCACCCTGAATGAAGCTTGTGTTTTCCTCTCTTTCAAGTGAATGAGGTGGTGGAAAGCCTTGCTGGGAGGACTTAGAAAGTCAACCCTGGGAGGGTAAAATAGCTGTACAACAGGCAGAGAGAAAGCATCTTTGAGAGGGTGGGCAAAGTGGACCTTTGTGCCGTGTGTGTCTGAAGACAGTCTAAGGGAAGGGAATGTGATTAGGTTCTAAGCTCCAGGACCAGCAGGTGCCTGAACTAATCCCAATCCCATGCAGCTGTGCAGATGCAAAGCACCTCCAGAGGTACCATTCGAGGATACTATTAATACTTCCTTGGGCATGGAGCGTGAATGAGGGAACATGGAGTGAAAGGGAGATGATATGCAGGGTTGGCAAGAATACCAAATTGCATTGCAGAATTAATTACCTCCCCAACAGAGCCTGTTGCACCCTGCTGTGGGCTCCCATCATACTGTTTATACTTATGGTGGTACATGTTGCAGTCCACCTTAAATTATTCTAACTTGGTTTAACACTGCCTTGTCTCTCCACCTACAAGATGAGGGCAGGGTTCACATCTTATCAATGCTCAATGACCCACACACTTGGTGATCTCAAGGATCTGCTAGGAGTAACTGTGGCTTGCACTAGAAATTGGGTGGTGGTCCTGACTGGCCTAGATTGGGATGGTTAGAAGATTTAACAGATCTCTAGCAGGGAGGTGGAGATGATGCCAGGGAGGGTTAGCAGAAGGCCAATGGGTCTCTGTATTTGTCTGTTTTTACACTGCTGATAAAGACATACCTGAGACTGAGCAATTTACAAAAGAAAGAGGTTTAATTGGACTTACAGTTCCACGTGGCTGGGGAAGCCTCACAATCATGGTGGAAGGCAAGGAGGAGCAAGTCATGTCTTACATGGATGGCAGCAGGCAGACAAAGAGAGAGAACTTGTGCAGGGGAGCTCCTCTTTTTAAAACCATCAGATCTCATGAGACTTATTCACTATCACAAGAACAGCAAGGGAAAGACTTGTCCCCATGATTTAATTACCTCCCATTGGGTCCCTCCCACAACATGTGGGAATTCAAGATGAGATTTTGGTGGGGACACAGCCAAACCATATCTGTCTCCCAAGGTAGCATATGCATCAGTGAATTCATAAGAGTCCAGGATCTGGTCCTCAAACTGAGAGGTTCAGAAACTTGATGTGTTAACACAGAGAACTGATCTGTCAACTAGGGACAACTCACATCAACTGAGTTCTTTAGATAGATATATAAACTGGACTCTAACTTATTAATTTGCATTGAAAAATACTGTAAGCATAATGGTCATGCACACTAGAGTGCCTGGGTCTTGCCAACTAGGGCAATTTCTCTTGGTCAAAATCCTTCCGTCAGCATTTAGACACACTGAAGTCTCTCACCTAAAAAAGAACAATGAACACAATCTAACGCCCCTGGGCCTCACATCCAGTTTCTATCCCCCCTCTCTCTCTCTCCTCCCTTTCAAAACAAAAGTGCTATAAAGAATTGTTCATTGTCATTGTCTCAGTTTCTCCACTTCCCATTGATTTCTCAATCCACTTCAATGTGACATCCATCCAGCAGTGACATAAGTATCTAAGTAACCAAGATACTTAGTTACCAAGGTGGCCTGGAAAGCAATCATCCAGCCATAGAGCTTGGCAAGGTCCTACATCCCCCTGCTGGTTGGGAGGTTGACTTTTGCTACTGAATCATGTGGAGGTCTGTAGGTGAGCCAGGGAGAGAGACAATGAACTGGGGCTATGGGGGATCATTCAGGGGGATTGGGGTGGTAGCTATTTACCAACCAATATGTAAGTATTTCCATGTGTTCACACAGCATGGCTGTATCATTTGGTATGGTGTGAATACCAGACTTGCTCCATCATTCCACATAAATAGCTCTTGCTAAGCTCATCAAAGACTTCCATGTTGCTAAATGTAGTAAGGATATTTTTCAGTCCTCATCTTACTTAATTTCTCAACTGCATCTGACTCTCTTAACCATTCCTTTCTTCTTGAAACACTCCTTTCTCTTGTCTTCTCTGGCCTCACACTTTCCTGGGTTTCCTCCTACAATGTGGGCAGCTCTTTTTTAATCTCCTTTTCTAGCACATCCCATTCCGCCTGGCTATTGAATGTTGTAATTCCTAAATGCTTGGTCTGAAGCCACCTCTTCTTTCAAGGCTATTCTTTCTCCCTGGACAATTGTATTCATGCCCATGTCTTCAATTCTAATTTACACACTAATTAAGTTGTATTTTATATTATCAGCCTAGAACTTTCCTCTGAGCATCAGCTCTAACCACTTGAGTGTCTCAAAAGTACTTCAGGAGGAGATATTTATGAAACACATATTTGATACAGAACTTGTATCCAGAATACATATTTTAAAACACTCACAACTTGATAATAAGAAAACAAGCCTAGTTTTCTTTGTTTGTTTTTGTTGTTGTTGTTGTTGTTGTTGTTGTTGTTTTGAGACAGAGTCTTGCTCTGTCACCCAGACTGGAGTGCAGTGGCATGATTTCGGCTCACTGCAACCTCTGCCTCCCGGGTTCAAGCAATTCTCCTGCCTCAGCCTCCCAAGTAGCTGGGACTACAGGCATGCGCCACCATGCCTGGCTATAAACCTAGTTTTTAAATAGGCAAAAGATTTGAATAGACACTTTATGTAAGAAGATCTACAGATGGCAAACATGAAAAGATGCCCCACATCATTAGTCTTTAGGAAAATGCAAAATAAAATCACAACGAGATACCACTTCACACCTATTGATACAGCTAAAATAAAAAAAAAAATTGACAACACGCAGTGCTGGCAAGGACTTGGAGCAGCTGGAACCCTCATGAATTGCTTGTGGGAATGCAAAATGATACAGCCATTCTGTAAAGCAATTTGGCAGTTCCTCCTAAAGTTAAACATATACTTTCCATTTGACCCAGCAATCCCACTCTATTTGTTACCGCTATTTGTCCAAGAGAAATAAGAACGTGTGTTTACACAAAACTGTATGTATATGTTTATTGTGCCAAATATTGGAAACAATTCAAATGTGCTTCAACTGGTGAATAAATAAGCAAACTGTGATACATCCATGCAGTGAAATAATATTTACCAATAGAAAGGAACAAACTACTAATACATAAAACAACAAGGATGAATTTCAGATGTGTTACCCTAAGTGAAGGGGAGATCTATCTTGAAAAGCTACATATGAGATGATTCCATTTATATGAAACCAGGAAAAAACAAAACTCAGATAGGAAACAGATAGTCAAAGAAAAGGGCACCAGGAAACTTTTCAGGGTGATGAGAAACGGGACTGGTTACATAATTCACAGGGTCCAGTGCAAAATGAAAATGTGGAGTCCCTTGTTTAAAAATTATTAAGAACTGAAAGACAGTGACAGGATACCAATACCATTCAACCAAGCGTGGGTTCTTCTATGTGCGGGGTGTGCACAGGTCCCATGCCCAGGAAAAGGGCCCTGGATGAAAATGCTGTATATCTTGATGGTGGTGTGACTACCTGGTGCTACGCATTTGTCAAAACCCATAAAAACACACTAGAAAGGATGAATGTTACCATGTGTAAATTAAACCTCAATAAACCTGACATGTTTTTAAAAGACTCTTGTCACGAGGAAACCCGACGTTAAAGTGGGCTGAGCTTCATCACACAGACATCACACACATCATCACACAGAAAGACAGGCCTGTACCCTTCAAACTGCACAAGAAAGCCAGGGAAACAGTGAGAGAGTGTTTCAGACGCAAGGAGACCAAAATGACATGGCAATCAAATGCAATGTGTGTTCTTGGACGGGATCTTGGGCCATAAGGAGAAAGGTTGTTGAGATGGTTGATGACATTTGAATGGGATTTGTGGCTTCTTTCCTGATTTGGGGCTTGTGTGGTGGTAATGAAGGAGAGTGTCTTTAGGGGAGCATTTGAGGGCGTTGGAACAAATGTGATTAAATGCTAACTACCGGGGAAGCTGAGAAAAGGGAAGTCAAGAGATTTTTGTACAGTTCTTGCAGCTCTTCTTTAAGTTTGAAATTATTTTGAGATAAATTATTTCAAAATAAAGTATTTTTTAAGTACTTCAAGATCAGCAGGTCAAATTCATGACTAGGAGGCCAAATCCATGACCTCCCCAAAATCTCCACCCCTAGAATTGATTCTCTTCCAGTTTCCTTATCTCAGGAAGGCCCCACCTTCAATGGGCTCTGGGAGCCAGAAACTCCCCTGATGCTTCCCTCTTCTTTCCTGACCCCTGCTTACCTTCCAGCTTCATCTGGCCTCCTCTCCCCATCCATTTCTTACCCCTCAGCAGACTGGCCTTCCGTCCATCCCAGGGACCACACACAAGCTGTCCCAACCCCAATGTCACATCCTCAGGAAAGCACCTACCACTACCAGCCCAGGTCAGGTCCTGTGCTGGGCACCTTGGAGCCCTCGGACCTTCCCCTCTATGGGTGCCTCGCAAGCATTGGTTTACATCTACCTGCACCATTCTACGATTCTTCAATCCACATGTGTCTCTCATCACCAGGTTACATTTCCACAAAGCAGAGCCGGATCTGTTTCTGCTCACTGCCATCCTTGGCACTGTGCTTTGCACATGAGAGATGCTCCATAAATATTTGCTGATGGAGGCATGAAGGAGTGAATGAATCCTGGCACATCTATTTGGAGGAAATTGTTCCAGTCAGGTTGAAGCCAGGGCCAAAGGAAGTGAGCTAGTTGTGAGATCAGAAGGCTAAGACAGATTTCTGTTAGTTTGCTTTCTCTCTATCCTGGCCTCTGAAATTCTTCTAGGCAGTGCAGCCCCTTTCTGAGGGCCTCTCTTGCCACACTTGTGCTCATTTACCCAGCCCCCTAATGATCAAGCTTGACCTGTCCTGTGACCTATCATTTTTGCCTGTCTCTTATCCACATTCATATATGTATGTGTATATATATATATATTTTTTTCTCATGCATATGTGTCTTTTGTGGGGAGTTTAACTCTTACCAGGCCATTGAATTTTCCTTTATTAAATTCTAGGGCACCACATGGCAGGGCATGAGTTCCAGTGGGAGGCCCCATGCCAGTGTTCCCCTTCTCTTCCCACTCCCAGCTCATTCTCACACCACAAGGGACCTGATGCACTCCAGCCAGTAAGTTCTGCAAAGCCCAACTCTGTCCACAGCCCCAGCACTTGCCCCCGGACACCACATGGGGCTGGACATGCATACACCAGTGAATCCATCAGGGAGAGGTGGGCCAGGAGTAGGAGGCATACACAGGCCCTGGAAGTAGGCTTGGGAAGTGTGGTCAAGAGGAGAGTGTGGCAGGCAGATCACCTGAGCCCAGGAGTTCAAGACCAGCCTGGGCAACTGGGGTGGGAGGATTGATGGAGCCAGGAGGTCAAGGCTGCAGTGAGCCATGATTGTGCCACTGCACTCCAGCCTGGGAGACAGAGCAAGACCCTGTCTCAGAAAATAAGAGAGTGGGGGTTCTAGAAGGTGTGTCCCACCAGGTCTAAGGGCAGTACCGCCATATGCCACTGTCTGTACTTCCTACTGTGGCACTTTATGTGCTGGTATTTGGTACACTTATTTAGAGGGGAGCCAGGGATCCTGCACAGAAGGTAAGACTGACGGGGCTGGAACATCCATGCCTAATTGATACTGAATGTCGAGGCCCACCTTCATTAGCAGTGAGGTCTGAATATAAGGCATTTTTAAAGTTATAAAAGAATTTTAAAAGCATAGGGGCCCAGTCCAACTCCTTTATTTTAAAGAAGAGTTGTAAACTGAACCTTAGGAAGGCTTAGTTTAGCCTTAGAAGCCTTAAGTGACAAAGCCCCAAAGTTGAGCCTCTAAGTGACAACAATGTGACTGGAACCCAGGGTCCAGATTATCGCTGAGTCAAAACCAAAGTGCTCCTCCTACATCTTTGACTATTCCAAACATGCTCACCTGGGGGAAGGTATACTGAGGGAGAGGCATCAGTTAAACTGTTTGGGCACAGAAGCCCAGGAGTCATGTTGTCGCAGAGCAAATGCTGCCTTGAGAGAGAGGTGGGCGCATGGGGCAAATTAATCTGTCATGCTAAATTTGATGTTTCTCATCTGTAAAATAATGTCATAGTTGGCCAGAATTCACCTGGTTTGATTTTGGGAAGATTAAAATAAAGTCTATGCATAGTAGTTAGCATAGTGTCTGACATACAGAAGAAAAGCTGGATAAATGTGAGTCGCTGTATTTTGTATGACGGTAAGGAGAATGATATTAACAAAATATTGCTGGTATCCTCAGGCTCCAGGGAACAGAAGGTTAAGCATGAACTGGAGTTGCTAGGTCCATTATCGGTATAGGAAGAGGCTCTTGAATCTCAAGTACTATGTTTACAATTTGCTCCCAACCATCTTGCTGAGGCAATTAATTTATATCATCTCTGTTTTCTCTCTTTAATATCTCCCCTCCCCTTAATCAGGCACTCAAAGCAGGTTCATCTATTTTGCTAGTCTTTTGGTTTTATTTTTTTCTAACATACATTGTTTTATGTCTTATTAACCATCACTTTTATCTTTATTAATATTCTTTCCCCATTTTCTTTGGGTTTATTTAGTCATTCCTATTTTAATTTCTGAAGATGAGTGCTTAACACCACCCCTTTCTCTGGGGGAAGGAAGGTCTTTCTTCACTAGAAGTGAAGGCATTAGTAATAAAGGCGTTTAAGGCTATTAATTTTCCTCTGTAAACAGCTTTCACTGTCTCATAGATTTGGGGACTGCAGGAGCTGAAGGACTAGCCTTCTCCCACAGCAGTCCAAAGCTCAGGCCTGGGAGGGCTCAGGGTGTCTGGATTTCAGCCTAGGTGCAGAAGCCACTCTGAGCTTCCAGCTAGCAACTGGGCCAGGGCTCAGGCTGAAGAATTATTTCTGAACACAAGTAAACTTTTTAAAACACTGATCACAAATTCAAAATTAATAATTCTAAATTAATAGCTGACATGTTAATGTGTGGCCTCTTGTCCTCAACACTTTCCTTCCTCTCCCCTCAACCTGCCTGCCAGTGTCCATGCCTACACTGTCTGTCCCTGGGCTTGGACACTAACTCCTAATGATCTCTGCTTCCAGCTCCTGCTTCACGCAGTTGCTCCTGAGATCTTTCTAATTCACAAATGCAGCCTCACGATTCCTCTACCTAAAACCCTTCAGCAGCTTTCTCATTACAGGATAATTGTTAGCGCCACACACACCACCCTGTGTCTGAACTCCTGCCCACCTCTCACCTCGATTGCCCTTCCTCCCAGACTTCACGCAGCCTTATCCTTCATCCTCCAACAGAACCAAGCAATGCGTGGTGCCCTGTACTCCTAGCTTGGTGCATAGCTCCATCCCTTTGCATCCAGGCTGCCTTTGCCCACTGTGCCCACTCATGTCTCCCCTGCCAGCCCCTGTTCTGCAACCATCTCATCTGAACTTAGGAGCCCCCTGCTTCAGAAGCCTCTCCAGGCACCCTCCCTGCCCCCTCCCTGCTCCCTGGCAAAGCGCCCCTCAGCTCCCACAGCCACGTGGACATGGCCCTTGACTTTTCCTCACCACAGTGCATTGAGATAATCTATCTGCTTGCTTATCTGTTTATCTGTCACTTTACTAATGACCAAACACAATGTTTCCTTTTACCTGGGTCCCTAGTCCTTCACTCTGATGCTGACTCTGAACTCAACTGATGAACATCTCTGAGCCATGGGCCTCGAGGGTTTTGCAGCTTGGGCTTTGGAAACAAAACACTCACACGTGCCCAGAGCAGATGCAGGTCCCTTTCGGCCCTCACACTCTGCCTCTACAGCTGGGAAGGACAACAGGTGGCACCCTCTGGTCTCCACACAACATCAGGTCCTCCATGACACTCAGACAAATCACTTTTTCATTGAGGCAGATGAGGTTGGTTAAGGCGTCTGGATTTTATTCAGCACTTACTATTGGGCAAGAAGTTTTTAGGGGGTACCTTCTTTAATCCTACAAGGTATGATTCCCATTTTCCATAACAGGAAGGTTGAGGTTTAGAGCAGTATTTCCCAAACCTCGGTATGCACAGGAATCACCTGGGATCCTATTAAAATGCAGATTCTGGGCAAGTGGCTCACACCTGTAATCCCAGCACTTTGGGAGGCCGAGATGGGCGGATCACCTGAGGTCAAGAGCTCGAGACCAGCCTGGCCAACATGGTGGAACCCCATCTCTACTAAAAATACAAAAAAAAAATTAGCCAAGCATGGTGATGGATGCCTGTAATCCCAGCTATTCGGGAGGCTGAGGCAGGAGAACTGCTTGAACCTGGGAGGCAGAGATTGCAGTGAGCCCAGATTGTGCCACTGCACTCCATCCTGGGTGACAGAGCAAGACTCTGTCTTAAAAAAAAAAAAAAATGCAGATTCTGACTCAGACAGTCTGGGTCAGGGCCTGAGAGTGTGCATTCCTAAGAGGCTCCCAGGTGATATGGATGCAAAGCCCATGGACCGCCCTTTGAGTAGCAAGGGGTTTTAAAACTGTGTGCCTCCCTCCTTGCCATAGACTTCTAGAGCAGCACTACAGAACTTTCTGCAGAGATGGAAATGTTCTGTCTGGGGGTGATTGCTCACACCTACAATCCCAGCATTTTCGGAGGCTGAGGAAGAAGGATCGCTTGAAGCCAGGAGTTCAAGACCAGCCTGGGCAACAAAGTGAGACTCTGTCTTTACAAAAAAATAAAAAATTTTAAAAAGTATTAGGTGTGGTGGCATACACCTATAGTCCCAACTGCTCAGGAGGCTGAGGCAGGAGGGTCACTTGAGCCCAGGAATTTGAGGCTGCAGTGAGCTATGATCACACCACTGCATTCCAGCCCAGGTGACAGAGCAAGACCCTGTCTCTAGGGAAATAAAAAAGAAAAAAGAAATGTTCTATAGTCTGCACTGTCCAATGTGGTAACCACATGTAGCTAGTGTGACTAAGGAATTGAATTTTTAGTTTTACTTTAATTCACTGAAATGTACTTAGTTACATGTGACTCGTGGTCGCCACCATATTGGGTCAGTGCAGTTCTAGACAAAGCCGAGAGGAGGAGGGATTACAGCAAAGACCTGCAGAAGCTGAAGGACTAGCCTTCTCCCACAGCAGTCCAAAGCTCAGGCCTGGGAGGGCTCAGGGTGGCTGGATTTCAACCTAGGTGCAGAAGCCACTCTGAGCTTCCAGCTAGCAACTGGGCCAGGGCTCAGGCTGAAGCTGCCCATCTGGACACTGAGAAAAGACGAAACGTGTTTTGCAGCATGTTATACTTCCATGAAGCCACCTCCTGCTCCTGAGTGGTACCTGAGAATACATGAGGGACAGAGATAATGATGCAGTGCAAGTCCGTGGCCATCACAGCAGGATGGGGCTGGGAGCAGCACTGTTACTGAACATGTAATAAGTGCCAGGCACTGTTGCAAGCACAGCACATATTGGGTTCATTTTACTCTCTACACCAACAATTTTACCTTTTCTATAGATAAGGCCCAGAGAGGTTAAGAAACTTGCCTGAAGTCACATAGCTTGTGAATGATAGAGCTGTGATTTAAAGCCTAGAACTCTGGCTCCAGAGCCTTCGCTCTTGACTAAATGCTAAAATTATCAAGGGGATGGTCTGTCCGGCTTGGAAGTGGTTACATGAAGAAATGTCTAGGCCCTCTGGCATCCCAAAGGGCCAGCAGCTGCCTGAGCATTGTTAAGGGAAATCTCAAAAAGGTTAGGCAAGAGAACTTCTCTCTGCCCTGAGTCCTATGGTGTGTTGTTGGAGTGAAATGGAATCTCTCATCCCATGGTATCTCCCTCCCCAACTCTCCACTGTTCTCCTCTGGGATCCTTTTCACAACTTGGAGATAGATGGTCAGGTGAGGCTGGAGTGGACTCGTACCTAACAAGGACTGGGGCCAGCGTACTGGAGAAGCACTCCACCACTAGTGGAGTGGACCCTTCAGCACGATTCTCAGAGTCCTTATGCCACTTGCTCTAATGAGATAGCAGATCCTGGTAGAGACTGGTTCAGGACCAAGGCCATCATCACATCATTAGGGTAAGGGGCCTGAGAGGCTGAGCCAAGAGCTAGTGGAGCCTCTTCTCCTGCTCCTCCACTACAGTGGCCCCAGCCCTTGTTAGATACGAGTCCATGGCAGCCTCACCCGACTATCTCCAAGTTGCAAAAAGGAACAAGGAGGAGGAAGGTGGGTCAGGTAGGGTGATAACTATGGGGCAGGAGATTCCATTTCTCCCCAACAGCACACCATAGGACACAGGGAAGAGAGAGGTTATCTTGCCTGGCCTCTTTGGACCTCCCTTAAGAGTGCTCAGGCAACTGCTGGCCCTTTAAATGGAGCCAGCTCCCACTGGGCACTCTTAAAGCTCACTTCATTCATGAATTAAGTCCCTGACATCCCATATCTGTATGATCAATATGTTTGTTTATTAGCAGCAGCTGCTGTGTTTTAGCGAAGGCGGTGAGCCCCCGTGAGAGGGCTGTGGGGTAACCACAGAGCAGGGCCTGGGACAGGGAGGAGAAAGGCCTCCTGCCGGCAGATGGGAGCTGGGGCTGGATAGGGTTTCATGGTAATGGTCCTTTAATTGAAATAACTGGTTCAGTAGGACTGTTTGGTAGTGAGCTGTGCTGATGGCTCCTGGCTAGGTCCCCCCTTTAAGAGGTCCATTAACTCGTGGCTGTGCTCCCAGCTGCTGGCCTATGCAACAACTAGCAGCGTGGGGGAAGCTGAGCTGGGAGGGTGGCAGCTGCGGGCCACGCTGAAGGGAGTGGGCCTTGAGTTGGCCGCTGTCAGGATGTTAAGACCACGTAGCCTTCTGGCCTGGTCCCAAACCCAAGCTCGAACCTCCTGTCCCCATTCTGGGTTCATTTCGCCTCAGTGACTCAGGAACCTCATTCCTAGGCTGACTTATGTTTTCCAGAAGAGGAAA
This sequence comes from Pongo abelii, assembly GCF_028885655.2. Taxonomy (NCBI): domain Eukaryota; kingdom Metazoa; phylum Chordata; class Mammalia; order Primates; family Hominidae; genus Pongo; species Pongo abelii. The sequence continues at coordinate 91,418,492 of NC_072001.2, forward strand.
GGACTCATCACTTTCCAGTTCTGATATCTCCTCTGCATTGATGATTCAGGGTCTTGCCTCTCATCCATTTGTCATGCTGGAGGTCCAGGGAATGATCCACAAAATCACTACTTCATTCATTCATGCATGCATGCATGCATTTGGGAAACATTTAATGAGTAACTTCTATATGCCAGGCTCCTTGCTGGCTACTGGAAACACAAAGATAAAGGAATGCAGGCATGCCCTGGGGGGATTTCAAGTCTTGTGGGATAAAACCATGCAAACATTGACAACACCAGAAAATAGTAGCTGGATTGGGAAAATGTGTGATGTACCACAGCAGGTGAAACTCCTAAGTCAGGATGATGGAATGCAGGGAGCTGGCACTGGACCTCAGAGACTCTCCAGTAAATCTGCAGGGCCACAAGGCTATTCCATTTCTCCCAGGTCCCCCATTACAGGCTAGACTGGCAGATCTCTTCTATATTCCATAACACGCGCTGTGTGCTGCAGCCTGGCAGACTATGCAGTGGTCTTCAGCTGCGGGTGATTTGCCCCCCAGGGACATTTAGTAATGTCTAGAGACATTTTTTATTGTAACATCATTTTTTATTGTAACATTTTTATGGTGGAACAGATACCACTGGCATTTAGTAGTAAGAGGCTAGACATCTAACAATGCACAGGACAGCCCCCAACAACAAAGAATGATCTGAACCAATATATCAACAATGCCAAAATTGAGGAACCTGGGCTATGGTTTCGTATTTTATCCTAAGTGAGATGCAAACACAAGCACCTTTGCCACTTCCTGCCTTGCTTCAGAACTGCCCTCCTTAGTCCATCCATCACACCAACTTCATTACGCAACCAACCCATCCAATGGTTGGTCTTTCTGTCTGGTCTGCCACTTACATTGTTACCTTGCCCTTTGGGGTTTGACGTTGGGTACCATTTTCTAGGACAGGACCCTGTCTATTTCCACATTAACCCCCAAATCCTCAAATCTTGGGGCTTCCCTCCTGGAAGATGTTCCAAATGGGCTCACCCTGTCTCCACAAACACACTCACCACTGATCCTGCCCTTGTTCTCCTGCCTCCATTCCATATTTAGCTTGAAGTGTGGACACATGGCTAAGTCCATCATTCCCACACTCTCACCAGAATCCCATTCTCCTCTCATCGCTCAGCCCTGCTACTCATGAGGCATGAACACAGGTGCTTCTAGTGCACAGAAAAAGGTCAGATAAATGTCACCAATTTATGACTTCACATTTTCTAGCATCTGGCTTAGGGTATGCCTGAATCCAAAAGTTTTGAATAACTTCCAGTAGCTATCTGACTAAGATGTCATGATATCAAAGATGCTGAGATCCTGATTCTTTCTGCACAGGATGCTCAGTAGAAAATCCCAGGCTATTCACAGTCTCCATACTGTCTCCCGGCCAACTTCTAGGCAGTTCTAGAAAATGTCTGTTGTTGCTCTTGGACTTCCCAAACCAAAGATGACAAACAGCCACCTTCAATAAATTGATAGTTGATGCCTGAAGCAAGATATTGTGAATAATTCCTGGGTAGCAGGGCAATGGGAGTCCTAGAGAAGAAGGTCTTTGGGGGTTCTCACTCATCCCCACTCTATTCTTTGACATACTTCAGCTTTGAGCCTACACCCTCACCCCTATTCCAATGAGGCAGCTGGCCCCAGTCCCTCCTATTATAAAAATTCTAGAACCTGAACTATTTGAGGCCAAGGTTCAGGAAGAAAGACAGTCAAGATCAATTAGCAATTTTTTTCAAATACATAGAGGTGAGAGGAGTGGAGGCTTCTTTGGCAGATGTTTGCCATTCTTGGATACAAATGGAAGATGAATTATCATGCATTCTTCATGCTATATTATTAGCAGGACAGTGACTATGGCTGACAGTCAGTGTCTGGGTCTTCATGAGAGACCCAGATGAGTACTGAGATGGATTGCATCTTAAGTGAAGTTGACAATGCATTCTCGTTGGTTTTCACCTGTGGATATGTGCACAAAATCTGTCTGGTGATATAATTAGAAAGCAGAACTGTCTTCAATCTGCACATTTCAATGACCCATTCATTGGAAAGGTGCCCAATCTGTGACTTTGTTTTCCTGAATGTCAACATGCATATGCTTTAGAACATCCCGATAAGCAGAGATTTTGAAAGCCCCTGAGGAACGAATCAACGACTTACCCAGTGTTGGAATACACTCTCCGGTATTTCTGCCAAGCTGCCCTAGCTTTTTCCTGACAATCCACAGACAAGGATTCATAGCCTTTTGCCCCAGGCAGCCCATTCTGACTAGGCACAGCCAGAAGCTCTGGCCAATTAAACATCACCCTTAAAGGGAAGAAAATTTATGGATCTATACATTCCATCCTTCAGCCCCACTTCTCCCCTTGAGGACCCTCAGAACAGTCCAGCCCTCCTTCAACATTCTTTCAGCCATCTCAAGATAGGATCCTAAAGACCAGGGTTAAGCAACCCCAGGTCTTGGAACCAAATATGGCCTTCCACTTGTTTTTGTAAATAAAGTTTTATTGAAACACAGCCACATTCATTTGCCTATGGATGCTCTTACACTTCAACAGTAGAGCTGAGTAGTTGTGACAGAGACCATAAGGCCTGCAAAGCCTAAAATATTTACTATCTAACCTTTTACAAAAATATTTGCCAACCCCTGCTGTAGACCAGCAGTCTCCAACCTTTTTGGCACCAGGGACCGGTTTCATGGAAGACAATTTTTCCACGGATGGGTTGAGAGGGTGGTTTCTGGATGAAACTCTTCCATTCAGATCATCAGACATTAGTTAGATTCTCATAAGGAGCGCACAACCTAGATCCCTTGCAATGAGCAGTTCACAATAGCAGTTCACAATTCTCGCGCTCCTATGAGAATCCAATGCCATGGCTGATATGACAGAAGGTGGAGCTCAGGCGGTAATGCTTGCTACCCCACTGCTGACCTCCTGCTGTGTGCCCCAGTTCCTAACAGGCCACGGACTGGTACTGGTCCACGGCCCAGGAGGTGGGGACTCCTGCTGTGGACTATAACTTCTTCCATACGTGCAGAACAAACCAGATCTTGCTAGTGATCATCATGGGGCATGATTTTGAGTCTTTTCACCTTCACCATCCTGATCACTCTCCCCTTAACACCTCCCATTAATTTATGTTCATTTTTTAAAGAGTGATCCCAGAACCATGCTCTTGCAGGAGCTGGACAAGACTCATCTCCTTCCTTTTTCTTAATACCAAGCCCTTCTTTCTGCAGAGAAAGATGACATTCACTTTCTCATGGTCAACAGTCACTGCTGATTTACAAGGTGTCCCCTGTTGACAACAAAATAGCACCACCATTCCTAGCTAGCATTCACTGAGCACTTGCTATGCACCGGGCCAGGGATAAGTACTGTATATAACTGCTTTGATTGTTTCCACCAACTCTCCTATAAGGTAGATCCTATCATTATCCCCATTTTTTTTTTTTTTTTTTTGAGATGGAGTCTCACTGTGTCGCCCAGGCTGGAGTGCAGTGGTGTGATCTTGGCTCACTGCAAGCTCCGCCTCCCGGGTTCATGCCATTCTCCTGCCTCAGCCTCCCAAGTAGCTGGGACTACAGGCGCCCGCCACCACGCCCAGCTAATTTTTTTGAGTTTTAGTAGAGACGGGGTTTCACCATGTTGGCCAGGATGGTCTTGATCTCCTGACCTCGTGATCCGCCCACCTCGGCCTCCCAAAGTGCTGGGATTACAGGTGTGAGCCACCGTGCCCGGCCCATTATCCCCATTTTATAAATGAAGAAGTTGGAGGTTCAGAAAGGTTAAGTATGATCCGAAGTCATACAGTTCACAAATGACAAAGTTACATTTCAAACCCAGGTCCTACTGATTCCCGAGCCCCATCTTACAACAATAGCTTTCCCCTTCCCAGGTACTAGAACCCAGCTGGGTTACATTTGGTTATGGTTCCCACATCAAGAAATCGTGACTTTAACTTGATAATTTAGCTCACCTGCAAACAAGTGGCTCATTGACTAACTGCATGAGCCAAGCCTTGTTCTAGGGGCTGGAATAATGGCAGTGAGCAAAACAGACAAAAATATCTGCCCTCCTGGACCCAGCGTCTTAGCAGGATGGAGGAAAGGGAGAGAGGCATAAATAAAACAAATAAGAAAAAAAATTAAGGCCAGGTGCCGTGGCTCACTCCTGTAATCCTAGCACTTTGGGAGGCTGAGGCGGGCAGATCACCTGAGGTCAGGGCTTTGAGACCAGCCTGGCCAACGCGGCAAAACCTGTCTCTACTAAAAATACAAAAATTAGCTGGGTGTGGTGGCTCACACCTGCAATCCCAGCTACTCCAGAGGCAGGAGAATCACTTGAACCCAGGAGGCAGAGGTTGTGGTGAGCCGAGCTCGCACCACTGCACTCCAGCCTGAGCATGAGACTGTCTCAAAAAAAAAAAAAAAAAAGAAAGAAAAAAGAAAAAGAAAAGAAAAGAAAAAAATATTAAAAGTGACAAGTGCTATGAAAAAAATAACCAGGCAGGGAAGAAATCACGCGCTGGAGGGGGCAGGGTTGCAGTTTCAAGTAGGGTGGTCAGAGTGGCCTTGCTGTGAAGGCAGCCTCTCGGAGGTGAAGGATTGAGCCAGGTGGGCGCCCGGAGGAAGAGCCTTTCAAGCAGAGGAAGAAAGACCCTGAGGCAGGGCTATGGCTGGCACAGTCAAGGAGTAGCAGAGAGACCAACTGGCTGGAGCAGAAGGACCAAGGGGAGAGTAGCAGGAGGTGAGGTCGAGGTTTAAAAGGGCCAGGCCCTGCAGTGCTTAAGGCCTCCGCAAGGCTTTGGGGTTCCACTCTGAGCAAGAAGGGAAGTCAGTGGAGGCATCGGAGCAGAGGAGGGAGGTCATCTCACTAAGGCTGTAAGTGGACCCCTCTGGCTGCTGGGTTTAGAATGGACTTCAGTGGACAAGAGCGGAAGCAGGCAGAACAGTTAAGAAGCTACTGAAATCAAACACAAGAGAGACAATGGGGATTCCAACCAGAGTCCCAGCAGTAGAGGTGCAGAGAATCCCGCTGGACTCTGGATATATTTTCAAGGTCGAGCCAACAGGAATGCTGCATGGATGAGGGATGCAGCATGTGAGAGAAAGGGTAGAGTCAGGGATGTCATAACCAAGAGGGGAAGGAATCACTTAATGGATTTCTTGTCTGAGCAACTGCAAGTTCTGAGCAACATGACCTTGGACCACGCCTATGACCTTGGGCACCTTAAGTCTGAGATGCCTTATCATTCAGCTCCCACTTGTAAGTGAGAATACGTGGTATTTGATTTTCTGTCCTGCATTAGTTTTCTAAGGATTCAACCTCCAAGAGGAGGTGCTAAGTAAGCGAGTGGCTATAAGAGACTGAACGTTCAGAGTGGACCCTTTTGTTCACTCGCTCCTTCATTTATTCATAGCCATTTACTGAGTGCCTACTTCAGTTCAGCAAGGCATCAAAATGTTCCTGGTGAAAAAAAATAAACTTGTATTTAGATCAATACTAAGTGGCACATCCTACTATCTTAGACTGTTAATAGCCTTCACTTCTCTGTCAGCAGCATGAGCACCCTGTGTACACATACACACACAAACACAGAGGCTCACACACCAAAGAATGAGGCAGTCTTCACTGAGAAAATTCTGGGTGAAGAGAAAAGGCAAAGACGAGGCAGATGCCCCGCAGATGATGCAGAGAAGGCTCTCCCCTAAGGCTCCCCGCTTCTACTAGGAGTTCCTGCGCTCCAAAAACGCTTAGCTCCTGCAACTAGAAAAACACTCCCCAGCCACTGAACATCTGCCTCATTGCACACCTGGGCTGGCCACCCCCTCTACGAGGAATAGCCCAGAGGCACCTCTGTCCAAGGAAGGCATATGGCCTCATTTTAGGACTGCAGCAAGAGAAGATCCCTATGGTCTTAGATGACATCCTTTTTTTTTTTCCAGCTTAATTATGGCTTCTGACAGAAAGGGCTCAGCTGGTACAGAAATCTTCACCCTGAGCTCACTGTCACAAAGATTCCAGACAGACAGACCTGGGGAGACTTTTCCCTTGGACTGAGGCTGGAAGACAGAGACTTTTTAATTAGAATTTGTTATTAATGGGAAGTGCTGCAAATTAAAACTAGGCCTCCTCCCTCTCCCTCCTGCGTTCCCCACTATATTTATCTCCGATCTCAATTAGAAAGTTCAGGGACTCGCTGCTGAATAGAATGTGTGGATATGAAAGCTTCTGGAGACACCAGAAAGAGGATGAAGGCGTGGAAGGAGAGAATGGAAAGTGGAGGCTGGGGAGGGGGCGATGGGTGTTGCTGAGACAGGGTGGGAAGGACCGGGATCACACCCCGTGCCTGAGCTGTGAAATGTGCCCTGGAACTGCCCCAGGAAAAGCCTCCTAGGGCTTTTCTCTAACACTGGTGACAAATGTCTTCACTCCTTGAAGAGGGAATAACTAGTCACTAACACACAGATGAGACATCAGAGGTGACTACACTCTGAAAGAGACTTTTTTTCAGGGAGAGTTAGAGAGACATTCAGTTTGGTTTGGTTTATACATTTTCAAATGGAAACCAATCTGATTTTTCCAATTGTAAAGATAAGGCATGCTTTTTTATTTTTAAAACCCCCACATTACAGATAAGGTTAAAGTAAAAATCATTTGAAATCTCACCAACCTAAAGATCTACACTGTTCATAGTTTCGGTGAACATCCGGCTTGCTATCTGTCTCTGTCTCACACAATTTAATATCTTTGGGATAATGCTATATATATGAAATGTCCCGAGGCATGCTTTTCCCTCGACAAAATACATTGTGAGATATCTTTCTATATCAATCAACATAAATCTATGTCAAAATTTTTAATGGCTACATGGCATTCCAATATATGGACGTATCATAATTTATTTAACCAGGCCCATCTTGGTGGTCATTTAGGCTTCTTCCAAGGTGCATTCTTACAAACAGATCTGTGCCTTCCCTTTAACAGAGCAGAGCTGGGACTGCACCACAACGCTACCTCCATCCCTCTGCAATTGGGCCGTGGGACTTCCCAGGGTCCAACAGCGCCATCTATGGGCCGGAAGACCCCCGAGCGATAGCATTTTCTCAGCGACCTCTTTGTCTACCCAAGAAACTAAATGTGGGCCCTCCCACCCCAATCCATTGGCCTAGAGCTGTGGAAAGCTGCATGATCAGCAGAATTAGAACAATAAACAAACTTCCCCTTGTGCCATAAATCCTTCTGGGGACCTTCAGATGGACAATAACCCTAGTTTAGCACACTCAATATGGTTTGCTATTATTATTCTTCCAGTCATGAGATGATATTTGGAAACATGATTGTGATCATCCAATTCCACCTAAAAAAGAGAGAGAGGGAGAGAGCTTCAGAGCTGCCCAGCCCGGGAGAAAGTCATGACGCCTCCCCTTCTAGCTGCAGCACAGAGGACAAGTGACTTGGCCTGAGTCTCACTTTACTCATTTGAAAATGGTAGTAATGATACCTCCCTTGCAGGTTTGCTTGAGATTACAAATAATGTATTGAAATACTCAGAACATAGTAAGTGTAATGGTAACTTTAATAATAATTATTAGCATTATTAATAATAGCAAAATATTATGTTTGTATTAATAATAAATTTCTCTCTATCATGCTTCCTGCTAGTCTTATAGGGCATATGTACAAGACACACGCCCTGCCTTCAAGGTAGGCTCAGATCTCTCTACAGGCAACTCTCCTAGGAAGCAGATCCTTCAGGAGGCACAAGGTGGCTGTGGAAGAGGCAGCACAGAGCATAGAATGAAAGGAACCTACAGCACAATGAGGGAAATTTAGGAATCAGGGTGGAAAGCAACTTAAAGGTCATGAGATCCAACCGCCTGTTCCCACACTTGAAGCCAGCTCCAAAGGGTCTGGTCTATTTACCTTACTCCAGGGATGAGTCCCAACCACACTAGGGAGGCCAACTTCCCCTCTGCCAATAGCTCAGTTAGAAAATGCTCCTGCTCAAACTCGAGGAAGTGCTGGGGCAGGCTTTCTAGACTGTCAGGATGATTGAAGGCAGACCTCCCAGAGGAGAGAGACTGGGGGGTTATAATGCAGGGTAAGTGAACATGGTCTTGGGTGATTTGGGTTGTCATCTGCCAAGGGCAAGGACTGGTCTTGATGACCAGATGACCTCCTGGCCACACCAGCTTTGTGTCCCACATTTTATGCACATGTTGTACATGACCTGTGTTTCCAACCCAGGCTGCGGTCCAACTACTGCTGAGGACCTCAGAGCACACTCATGACAGCCATCATGGTGCTGAGGGCAGAGTGAAGGATGGAGACGGACGGAGAGAGAAGATTGTCTTCTCTCCATCTCACAGCCATTGCCCCATCCAGACACTTACTGCCTTTTCAGTAGGATACTATGAAAACTTCCAACTGGTTCCAGCAGTCATCCTATTTCTACTCCAGCCCTTTCTCCACACCACTGCCAAATTAATCATCTACTGCAGCTACTCCCCAGCTCAAAAACCATCCATAGATCCCCACTGCCTGCACAATGAGATTCAAACTCAATCTATACGCAAAACTCTCTATTATCTGACCCCAACTCTTTCCCTAGTTCTTCCTACTCTCCAGACATATAGAAACATGTGATGTCTCCCAATACTTGTCTCATGCTTTCCCACCTCCCTATCTTTGTTCAAATAATGCCCTCTGTTACTGTCTCTCTCTTCCAGATCCCCACATGCGCCAATTTTACCCATATTCAATGTGACACCTCTGCTGGCCACCCATTCAGAAGTAATCCTTCTCTCCTCTGGCTTTCACTTGTATCTTTCTTATAGAAGTTAGCATTTTAATCTTTTATAATTATTTGTGATTCTAGGGTATAAGCCTTGTAGACTCATCCTGGAAGACAAGAAGACATTCTCCTTCACATTTACCTGAACACCACCATAACAAGCAATGACTACTAGTCGATGTGTGTTCAGGACACACCTTGGGTCTTAGGTCACCTTCTGTCAATCATTAACTATGTTTCCTCAACTAAGTCCCAATTGAAGGTCTTAGTTTTCTCATCTGTAAACTGGAGCTAATAATACCTTCCCAGGGTTATATGTGCATCAAAAAGCTAATGAACAGGATCCTACACTCCCTGCCAAAAGTGATGATTAAAGGTGAAATGAGGCCAGGTACGGTGGCTCACACCTGTAATCCCAGCACTTTGGGAGGCCAATGCGGGCGGATCACTTGAGGCCAGGAATTTGTGACCAGCCCGGTAAACATGGTAAAACCTCATCTCTACTAAAAATACAAAAATTAGCTGGGTGTGGTTGCGCATGCTTGTAATCCCAGCTTCTCTGGTGGCTGAGGCAAGAGAATTGCTTGAACTTGGGAGCCAGAAGTTGCAGTGAGCCAAGATCGCACCACTGCACTCCAGCCTGGGTGACAGAGTGAGACTCCATCTCAAAAAAAAAAAAAAAAAAAGGGAAAAAGAAAAAGAAAGTGAAATGAACAGCGTGCTCTCCAGGTTCAGTGAGTGGAATGGAATAGAAAAAACTGAAATGGGTAAAGTGGGGAAGTCTCTGCTCTCTCACTTGGGCTTTAGGTAAAGTTTGCTGCCTGCCCAAAGTTTGCATTCTGGATGGTGGGGTTAGAACAAACTCAAGGCTAGAAGCTTCACTTTATGTTCCTCCTGGGAATGCTCATCCTTCGGAAGGATGCTAGGCCCTGCCTCCACTCCTGGAAGCCCAGGTCGGGTCTCCCCTGCCACTCTCACCTCACCTCACCTCACCCCCAGAGTTTCCCCTCCCTGTGGGGCCCAAGCCTTGCCTGTCTCCTGCTGGGGGTCTTGGACTCCCCAGGTGGCTGCACCAAGGTGCTCAGTCTCATAGCCAAGTGGGCCAGACCCTGAAACTACCCCTCTGTCTGCCAATTGTTTGCTGCTATCTCTCGCTCTCTGTACGAATATTATTGCCAGCAATTAGCACAAAGATCCTTTCCCACTCTAGTTAAGATCCCGAGCTGCAGTTAAATGCTCCCAGATCCCATTTAAAGGATTTTAAATGCAATTCATTCTGACTCATTAAATAATCCCATGGACAGCTTTCTTTGTTTTTACCACCTTAGAAGCCTCTTTCCAGAAAAGAAAACAATAAATAAGGGTGGGTTGGAAGTGAGGAGAGCAGCCCGGTCTGGAAGAGGGAAGGAGAAGGCTTCTGTCCTGGCCTCACCAGCTCCTGGTTTTGCATTTTGCTCTCTCCCTCTGGCTCCCACCCATGCCCTCCTCCTACTCTCTCCCTCCATCCTTTTCTCTCGGAAATGACTTCACCTGACAGCTATGGATTTAGAGCTTTTTTGCCAATTACTTATGCCCAGTGAGAAAATAGGTTTTTAATGTCTGCCCTTGTTCCACCCAGCCTGGCTACCTCACTGTGAAGCGAGCCCACAGCCCTCACTCCCTGAGCAGCCAGTGCCCACTGCCCAGGCTGCGGAGGATGGGGTGAGGACAGCTGGAAGGGGCAGGAGAGGGGCAGAGGCTTCAGTCTCAAGGGTAGCACCCTTGTTACAGAGTTGGTATAACAGCCTGTGAGATCTGTGTTCCCTCATCACCCAGCTCAACATACCCATTCATTCATTCTCCATTAATTATCAAGATTTACCAAGCATCTACTGTGTACCAGGCACCTGGCAACCATTTTCTATGTATTAATATACTAAATCCTTGAAACAATCCAGTAAGGTAGATGCTATTACAATGTCATTTTTACAGAGAGGGAAATTAAACCTCCAGAGCTTAATGTATCACCCAAAAATCACACAACTAGTAAATGCTTCTGAGAGTTCAGCAGGGGGATGAGCATGAACCCAGGCACTGTTGTACCAGAACTTCTAGATATGCATAACCACTCCTGTGCACTGCCTTTTGCTTTATCATCTTATACCAATAGGAGATGGTACAGGGCTCTGCCGCACCTGGAGAGGCCTCAGCCAGCCAAGGTCCTTGCCACACCACAACTCACATTCTGACTGGGGACACAATTATTTCAACTGTTTTTGTATAACATGGCACATGGTCTGGTGAGGGCTGTGACTGAGGCTTGTGCAAAGTGCTGTGGGAACTCAGGGAGCAGGGCCATCCATTCTGCCTGGGGAAGAGAAGGCACATTGGGAAAGGTGACAAGAGGAGATGGCATGTCATCCAGGCCTTGAAGGCTACAGAGGAAATCATCAGATGATGGAGGGAGGGGAAGGGCATTCCTGGGAGAGGGAACAGCATGAACAAAGGCTTGGAGGCTTAAAAGGGCCTGGTGCTTAGGTAGCATCCTCCTAAGCAAGATGCAAACCCCAAGTGTGGCAGGGGATTTATTGCATAATTTTTACTCTAAACCAGTTTTTGAGAGGAGGCAATTCTGCCTCCCAGCACACCTAGGCCAATGTCTGTAGACATTGTTGGTTGTCACAACTGGGTGGAGGGGGTGCTACTGGCCTCTAGTAGGTAGAGGCCAGTGATGGTGCTAAACATCCTAAACAGTGCAGGACAGCTCCCCACAACCAGGAATTACCCAGCCCACAAATCTCAATAGAGCTGAGCTGGAGAAACCCTGATCCAAAGAAAGGATTGCAGTAAGGCATGCAGAGGAAAGCATGGTTAATTCCAGTTAAAGAAATCAGAAGAGGGTTCATGGAGAAGAGGTATTTAGAAGATCACACAAATGGAGAGGATGTGGACACGTGAGGATGAGGGAGAAGAATTACCAGCACAGGAGAGAACTTGAGCAAGACCTAGAAGGTGCAAAGTAAGGGGTGTGTTCAAGGAACTGTGCGCTTCGTTGTGTACAGCATTCATGAGGAGGAGTAAGAGAAAATGGCTGAAAAAGTCATTTCAGCTTAGATGTTTATGAGCCTTAAAGCAAGTTAGAAAGAGTCAGTAAGGGCCAGGCGCAGTGGCTCACGCCTGTAATCCTAGCACTTTAGGAGGCCAAGGCAGGTGGATCACAAGGTCAGGAGATTGAGACCATCCTGGCCAACATGGTGAAACCCCCCTCTCTATTAAAAATATAAAAATTAGCTGGATGTGGTGGCCCGCGCCTGTAGTCCCAGCTACTTGGGAGGCTGAGGCAGGAGAAACACTTGAACCTGGGAGGCGGAGGTTGCAGTGAGCTGAGATTGTGCCACTGTACTCCAGCCTGGTGACAGAACAAGACTCCGTCTCAAAAAAAAAAAAAAAAAAGAAAAGAAAAGAAAAGAAAGAAAGAGTCAGTAAGGCAATGGGGAGCCACAGAAGGGCTTGGAGCATCAAGAGACAGGATCAGAGATGCACTTTAATTAATCAGGCTTTAATTAATTAATCAGCCAGTGCACGGAGAGGCTGGAGGAGGGGAGACCAGTTAGGAGGCCATTTCAGTGTTGCTGGCAGGAGTTCCAGCCAACCTGAACTTGCATAGTGGCAGCCTCGTTCCACTCGCTAAATTGAGAGTTTACCCTGTGCCAGGCCCAGTGCTAAGCATATAATACAAAACTGAGCCTCATTTTACCCAATAGACAGTTCCCTGGGAGATATGAAAAACAAGCTCCTGTCAATTAATTTAAAATTTAAATGCAATTTGATATTTTAATATGTTAAAACATGCATTACTTTTATAATTAAAAATACAAGAATTTTTTTTTAAATGGAAACCGAGATTTATACAAAAAGATTTTATTACACTATTTTCTAAAATAACAATGTGTTTGCCATCAGGGGATCACCAATGACATATCAGGCACTGCACGGGGTGATTTACATGAAAACAACCAAGTATTTTCTTTTCTTTTTTTTTTTTTAAAAAAAGGAGAGTTTGCTTTTAAAAGACTGGCATATAGTAGCTGTCCAATAAAATATTTTGAGTAGGCCGGGCATTGTGGCTCACACCTGCAATCCCAGAACTTTGGGAGGTCGAGGTGGGTAGATCACCTGAGGTCAGGAGTTCGAAACCAGCCTGTTCTACATGGTGAAACCCCATCTCTACTAAAAATAGAAAAATTAGCTAGGCGTGGTGGTGCTAATCGGGAGGCTGAGACAGGAGAATCGCTTGAACCCAGGAGACAAATGTTGCAGTGAGCTGAGATCATGCCACTGCACTCCAACCTGGGCAACAGAGCAAGACTCCATCTCAAAAAAAAAAATATATATATATATATAAAAAACAAATTATTTAATTCATGTGAGTTAGAATGTTAGAACGGAAGGGCACCTGATTGATACCGGGCTCAGGTATAAGTAAGAAACACCACATTCATACTTGAGTGCCGATCATGCTGGGATGGCCTCCCAAGTGAATGGAGTTAGGCAATGGGAGGTGGGGCTGGAACTGTTTCAATCCATCCTGCCCCAGATCAGGCCCCAGGATCTAGGAGAGCTGTGACTGCAATAGATGAACCATGTCCCAGCAGGGAGTCAGGAAGGGGGACACTAAGGTGAGAATCAAGAAAGGTAGGACAGATTAAAGCTTTTGTGAGGCCACCAGAGCTTTATTAAATGAATAGTGGAAAACTCAAATGCTTGCTCTGAAACAAAGAACCTCAAAGTCTCAGTGGTATACAGTAACAAGCATGTCAAATTCTCCCTCATGAGTTTGTGGGTACCTAGGGATGGCTCTGCTCCATACAGCCCTCATCCACCAGGGACCAGTGAGCCAGCAGGCAGGTTCTTTTCAGGGCAATGACAGACGTTCAAGAGAGCAAAACCAACCGCACAAGGCCGCCCAAGCTCCTGCTTGCATCACATCTACTAATATCCAGCCAGCCAAAGCAAGTCAGGTGGCTTAACCAAAAGGCAAGGAGCAGGGAAATACACTTGCCCTCTTGTGGAAGGAATTACAAAGCTGCCCAGCAAAGGGCGTGGATACATGCAGGGGTAGAGGATTAAGGGCAATCATCAACCATGCAGTCTCAGCCCAGCAACTATTAACACTTGCAGTTTCCTATTTTCATATAACAAATTTGCTTAAAATGGGCCCCGTGGCAAACAAACAGGGGCTCTTTGCGATGGATGAATCCTCTCTCCCCTGAGATTCTGAATGGGATCACAGGAGAGAAGCAGAGGATAGGGAGAGAACATTGACCTACAAGCTGGAAGCCTTGGATCTTATCAATGTTCTTGATGCTCAGCCTGCTGTGCTTCACCTTTATTTAACACTGACCCAACCCTAACCTAAACCTCAACCCTTTGACACTGTTGGCCTCCTCTTTCTTCTTGAAACTGTCTTCGCTCTTTCCAGAACGTCTTTCTCTTGCTGTTTTTATCCTGAGCCTGCCCCTCAAGCAGTTCCTTCTCTGTTCCCTTTGAAGGTTTCTTTTCTGCCACCTGCCCCTGAAATACCAGTGGTCTTCAGGTTTCTGTCCAGAGGCTACTATGTTAAGTGAAATAAACTGAACACAGAAATACAAATATTGCATGTTCTCACTCATATGTGGGAGTTAAAAAGTGAATCTCATTTAGACGAAGAGATTGGTGGTTACCAGAAGCCAGGAACGTTAGATGGGAGAGGGGTGAAGAGAAGCTGATTAATGGGTACAAATATATGGTTTGAGAGAAGGAATAAGACCTGGTGTTAGATCAGTTAGGTGACTATAATTTACAATAGTCTATTGTATATTTCCAAATAGCTAGAAGAGAATAATTCAAACAGTTCTAGCATAAAGAAAAGATAAAAATATTTAAGGTGATGAATATCTCAAGTACACTTATTTGATCGTTACAAGTTATATCAATGTACTAAATTATCACATGTACCTGAAACTATGTACTAGTAATAGATGCATCAATAAAGAAAACTTAATTTGGATAAAATGGAAAACTTCTATTTCAAAAAAAGAAAAGAAAAGGGGCAGACCCAAAGAGCTGATTCCTGGAGGCTGTTCTCACACAATAAGATTTCAAGAAAGATATTTGTCTGCCCTGTGCTGACCCCACTGGCCCAGAGGAACTGAGCCTGCATTGCATTTTCCCACCTCACCACACAGAGTTCATTCCAGGCTTCCTGTTCATAGGTATTCTCACTGCATGCACCTAGCTGCCTGACACTGCTTGAGCACAGTGGGAGGGATGGGGTGGGGTGGACTTGCTTCTGTAAAGGAGTAAGAAGAGCCTGGAGGGACACAATGAGCTCTCCCTGAGGGCTGGGAGGCATTAGACACACTGCCAGTGAGGAGGACGCTGGGTTCTTCCCTTATTTTTCCCTTTTAATAGCCTCCAGTTCCATTCATCTTGCTGAAAGTAACAGGAATTGATTCCCCTTTATGGCTGAATAGTATTCCATTGTGTATATGTACCACATTCCCTTTATGTATTCATCCTTTGATGAGCACTTAAGCTGACTCCATATTTTGGCAATTGTAAATAGTGGTGCAATAAACATGGGCATGCAGAAGTCATTTTGATACATTGATTCACTTTTAAAAATAGATATATACAGAAGTGGAATTGCTGGATCATATGGAAGTTCTAGTTTTAGTTTTTTGAGGAACCTCCATACTGTTCTCCACAGTGGCTACTAATTTACATTCCCACTGACAGTGTACGAGGATTTCCTTTTCTCCACATTTTCATCAGCCTGGGACTGCCTATTTTCAAGGTCTCAACCCCTGTCCTTGCCTCACAAACCTCATTTAGAGTTGAAGAATCACTGAATCAGAGATATTGTTCTGACCCTCGTTGCCTAGTTGGAGGGTCTTCCAAGAAACCTGCATTCTCATCCACTGCTGATGGAAGTAGAAAATGATACAATCTTGCTGTTGAGCCATTTGGCAAGAAGTGTTTGACCTTCACGTCCACCTCTAAGAATTCATTCAGGAATGTGGTTTGATGGTTAATTTTTTGCTTTTATTGTTATTATTATTTTGAGACAGGGTCCTACTTTATTGCCCAGGCTGGAGTGCAGTGGCATGATCTCAGCTCCCTGCAACCTCTGCATCCTGGGCTTAGGTGATCCTCAGCCTCCCAAGTAGCTGGGAGTACAGGAGTTCACCAACATGCCCAGCTAATTTTTGTATTTTTTGTAGGGATGGATTTTCGCGACGTTGCCCAGACTGGTTTCAAATTCCTGGACTCAAGCCATCTGCCCACCTCAGCCTCCCAAAGTGCTGGGATTATAGGCGTGAGCTACCTCGCCCAAGCTTTTATTATTTTTTTAATTGACATAATAATTGTACATATTTATGGGGTACAGTGTGATATTTTGATACATGTATACAATGTGTAATGATCATCCCAGGGTAATTAGCATATCCATCACCTCATTTATCACATCTTTGTATTGGGAACATCCAAAATCCACCCTTAGAGCTATTTAAAAAGATACAGTAAATTATTGTCAATTATATTCACCCTATAGTGCTATCATGATGGTTAATATTATGCATCAGCTTGACTAGGCTAAGGGATGCCCAGATAGTGTATGAAACATTATTTCTGGTTCTGTCTGTGAGAGTGTTTCTGGAAGAGATTAGCATTGGAATCAGCAGACTGAGTAAGAAGATCCGCCCTCACCCAATGTGGGAGGGCCTCAGTAGAACAAAAAGGCAGAGGAAGGGCGAATTTGCTCCCTCCTATGGAACTGGGACATCTTCTACTGCCTTGGGATATCAGAGCCCCTGATTCTCAGGCCATCAGACTCCAGGCATCAAAACCCCTCACCTGTAAACAGTTCTCAGGCCTTGGGACTCGGATTGAACTGCACCACTGGCTTTTCTGGTTCTCTAGCTTGCAGACAGCATGCCGTGGGACTTCTCAGCCTCCATAATCACGTGAGCCAAATCCTATAATAAATCTTTTCTTATCTATCTCTCTATATATATCCTACTGGTTCTGTTTCTCTGGAGAACCCCAACTAATACATGTGGCAAGAGATGAAACTCAAAGAATGTTCATTGAACACTATTCATAAAAATAAAAAATGAAAACAATGTAAATTCCAAAATAAGGATGAATTACATAAATTCTTACAGTATTATTAAATGGGTTACCATGCAACTGTTAAAATAACAAGGTTGGGGAATAGCTAATTACATAGAAAATACTTACGGAATGTTATTAAGTTTAAAAGCAGATCAAAAAAGTCTATACATACAATCCATTTTGCAGTATATATAAATGTATCCTAAATGTATCTATAAGCATAGAAAAGAGACTGATAGGATAAACAGAAAACTGTGAGTGGTTATTTCTGAGTAGTAAAATTTCAAGTGACTCTTTTCCTCTTTTGGCTCATTTCTATTTTCTACATTTTTTGCAATTAGTTTGAATCACTTTTGTAACAAGAAAAATTATTTTAAGAGTTATATTTTTGACAATCTTCCAATTCTCTTGAGCCATGTTATTTCATAAGTTTCATGCTATGACTTGGACACCTTTTTTTAAAGTTCTACTAAGGTCTACCTTCTTAAGGGTTGGGAAGCATGTCTGATTATGCCCAGCCTTATCCACCCTAAGATAGCCTGGGAGTTTCCCAAAAACTCTAGTCATTTCTATGTTACCAAGCAATTTCTCCTTATCAGTGTAAGGACTAGAGTAGTAAGAGCATATTTGCATCTCTCTCTCTCCCCCAACAGATGAATTTAACGGTAAGGAAAGTCAAGGTGTTAGACACTCATCTTCTAGGTGCATGGAATTTCTAGTTGGTTGGACGTCCTTACCCTAGACTGACATCATTCTTCTCCAGGTTGTCCACTACACAAAGAACTATCCAAGGGGGCAGGTGGAGACCAAAATCCAGTCCTCGTTCTGCTCACTGGCATGTGCCTGGTGCAGGGCCGAATGCTTCAAGGTGGAGGGGGTTCTGTTCATGCATTTGTTTATTCATTCATTTTTAGAGACAGGGTCCCATTCTGTCACCCAGGCTGGAGTGCAGTGGCCAGAAATCAAAGCTCACTGTAGCCTCGAACTTCTGGGCTTCAGTAATCCTCCTGCCTCAGCTTCCTGAGCAGCTAGGACTATAGATATGTGCCATCATGTCTGGCTAAATTTTTTTAAATTTTTTGTAGAGACAGAGTCTCACTGTGTTGCCCAGGCAGATCTCAACCTCCTGACCTCAAGCAATTCTCCTGCCTCAGCCTCCCAAAGCATGGGTTCCTTTTTAAATTCACAGCACAGTGACCATCCTCTTGCCAACCTTGGAACCTGCAGGGCTGAGTCTCCCTAGAGGAGTTTTTTTTTTTTTTTTTCTTTTTTTTGCACGAAAGCACTATGGGTTGGCAGTGGCCTTGTTCCCATCACGGTCTGCATTTAGAAACCAATATCCATTTCCTTCATTGGCCCAGTTGGCTTCCATAAAGATATCAGATCTATTCCTTTCTTCTGTAATCTCCTATAATCCAATAATCTTCTCCTATAATCCAGTTTGCTTCTAGTCCAAGTTCCTCTTACCTCACTTGGAGCTACCCATAGCCTTGCATTTTACCTCATGTGTGGCTGTGGTTTTCAACAGCGACTGCACACCAAAATACTTGAGGAGATTCTGAAAATCCAGATGCCTCAGCCACGCCTCAAACCAATTAAATCAGAACCCCTGGCGTGGGACCCAGCCACAGTTGGGAAACACTGGCTTACTAGAAACAACTTGAACTTTAAGCCAACAAATAAAATTAAATGTCTGGGTTTAAGGGTCAGTTCTTCTGCTTATCACCATACAATCTTGGAGACGTTACTTAACTTTTTTCCTAACCCAGTTCTTCAAACACAAAATCCCCAGATCTATGTGTTCCCATCAAAACTGTTCTGCAAAACTGGTCAAGCCTATACTCATTCTACAACTGACCCCAGAATAAGAAAAAGAGACACAACCACTGGGACCAAGGAGGATGGGGAATGGGGAGGAGAATAGGCATGAGGTGCTAAAAATCTGGCTTGCCAGCCAGGAAACACTGGTTGAGAATAATGTAGGACCAGTTGCTCCCTGAGGTTCCTTTCATCTCTAAAAATTGGTATTCTATCCATGTGTGCAAAGCTGGCAGGAAAATAAACTTCTATGCTTCCACATGGCTCAAAGGAGATTGTGAGTTGCCTAGATATGATGCCATTTTTTTTTTTTTTTCAGATTCAGGTCATCAGGCTCAGAGAATTTGCTGTTATTGCCAGTCCCTCCTCACAATGTAGTAAGTCCTCACTTTCCACATGCTAGGCTAAACCTTTTAGTTATCACCACTCATGTCCAACCAGTTGGCTCCACTGAGAGACCAACAGGTGAAGCAAAGTCAACCACTCAAAGAATTTAAATCTCTTGCCTTGTCCCATTTTTTCCCCTCCTTCTGCAAAGACAAGCCAGAGAGAGGAAGCAAACCTTCTCACATATCTTCTAATAAGGGCAATAATCTTGTTGTGAAGGCTCCACCTGATAACCTGATTATCTCCCTAAGGCCCCATCTCCAAATACCATCACATTGAGGTTTAGGGGTGTATTAGTCCATTCTCACACACTATAAAGAAATACCTGAGACTGAGTAACTTATAAGGAAAAGAAGTTTAATCGGCTCATGATTCTGCAGGTTGTACAGAAAATACAGTGGCTTCTGCTTCTGGGGAGGCCTCAGGCAACTTACAATCATGAGGGAAGGGGAAGCAGGCACATCTTACATGGCCAGAGCAAGAGGAGCCACCCACTTTTAAACAACCAGATCTCATGAGAATAGCAGCAGGAGATGGTGCTAAACCATTCATGGAGGACCACCCCCATGATCCAATCACTTCCCACCAGGCCCCACCTTTAACATTGGGGATTACATCTTGACATGACATTTGATAGCGACACAGATCCAAACCCTATCAAAGGGTTTGATGTACAGATCTTAGGGGCACATAAACATTAAACCCATAGCAGACACCCGTTGACAACAACCCCAGACCTCAGTCAGCCATTGACCCAGGGATGGTCATGGTGTTATCAACCCAGCTGAGGAGGCATGCTTCAGGGAGGACTTCCATGTTGACACCTCCAGGGGAAGGGGCCCATGGAGGCAGCCCACTCCACCCCTCAGAGCTTGTGCCTCCTCCCACTTGTCAGGAGTATACTTAAAAACCCCATGTGGAGACACTGGCATTGCCTACCCAGAGATGAACAGGCAGCATGGGCTCTTCCTCCAAGGAACCCCGAAAGCACCTAGTTTTCAGTCTTATTATAAAGGTGAGGGATTATAAAAGAAAAAAACAGTGATGCTTCTTAACTGTAGTAATAATAAATACGTTTGCATCAGTGTTGGCATAAGTCCTCTCTGTAGATAACCTGGCTCTTGAGTGGAAAGCAGATGGTCCTGTGTGGTTTTGTGGCTGAGTGTGGCTCAGCATCTCGGGGGCAGTGGCACGATGAGCGAGGCTGAGTGATGGGGAAGAAAAGGTGCCATGCAGACCTGCCCCTTCTTGTGACTCTCTGGCAATTCCCTACTGGGTTGGCCTTCTGGCCCCATCAGCAGACCTCAGCCTGGCTTTCTCACTCCCTCCACCTCTAGTCTCCAGTCATGCTGGCATTCCTGTGGATCTCCAAACATGTTGGTGCCAGCCGGGCTCAGAAACTTGAGCCTTGCTTAGTCCATTTTCTGGAATGTTCTTTTCCAGATCCTTATGTGACTGTCTTCTGCTTATTCTCTCAGGAGATCTTATCTTGAAGCATTAAGAGCAAGAACACTGGAGCCAGCCTGCCTGGGCTCAAACCCCAGCTCTGTGTGCCTGAGTGGATGGATAGTTATGAAAATCAAATAAGCCAGTGCATGTAAAATCTTAGAATAATGCCTATTGCATGGTAAGTGTAAATAAGAGTTAACTATTACCATTCATCAATAATAACATGTCACCTCCTGTTAGAGTAGTTTCCCCACCCATCCCAGTCATTCTCTCCCCTTACTCACTAACTGAAATTATGTTCTGAATTTGTTTGCTTGTTCATTCTTTCCCTCCCCACCACTAGAATACTTGCACCATGAGGACTTTGACTGTCTTGTTCTCTGCTGTATGCCCAGTGCCTAGCATCAGGCATATAGTAGGTGCTCAAGAAATAGATATTGAATAAAGTAATTCAGTGAATGAACTTCTGCATGCCAATTATTATTTTTCGGAGGTCCATCTAAGTTTATTCAGGCTGCTATAACAAAACACCTTAGAGTGCGTAAGTTATGAACAACAGAAATGTAATGCTCACAGTTCTAGAGGCTGGGAAATCCAAGATCAAGGCACCAGCAGATTCTGTGACTGTTGAGTCCCTGTTCCTCATCTTAGTGCATTTGGTGTGTCCTCACATGGCAAAGGAGGAAGGCAGCTCTCTCAAGCTTCTTTTAAAAGATTACTAATCCCACTGAAGAGGGTGGAACCGTCATGACTTAATCACCCCCAAAAGGCTCCACCTCTTAATACTATCATATTAGGTATTGGATTTCAACATACAAATTCTAGGGGACAGCAGCATAGCAGGGTCGTAAGTGAGTAAAGTGCTTCCAAGCTCATATATGTCATAATTTGGCTCTTTAATAAAAATTAACCCTTTTCTTGCTCCCTTGCTCAAACTCTCTAAAAATATTAACACTTCAATCTGCAAGATAGTGAACATGAAGATGTTAAATGGTAAATGTATAAGCTGCTGCAATTTAGACAAATTCTAGTAGTACGTAGGATATCTTCTAGTGTCTGGGTTTTTGCCCAATGGGCAATTTTCAGCTCTGACAAAATCAAAATGTGTTTTCCCTCCAGAGGTGATAGAGATCTGGCTTCTCATAGACAGCAGAACTTCAACAGGAATTGAGTTATGGACAAAGATGACGAAGAGCTCAGCAGAGCCGTGAAGGCCGGAAGAGAAAACCGGTAACAGAGATAACCTGTGGAGCTTGCGGGCTGACAAAACCGGTAACAGATAACCTGTGGAGCTTGTTGACTGACAAAACCGGTAACAGATAACCTGTGGAGCTTGCGGGCTGACAAAACCGGAAACAGATAACCTGTGGAGCTTGCGGGCTGACAAAACCGGTAACAGATAACCTGTGGAGCTTGTTGGCTGACAAAACCGGTAACAGATAACCTGTGGAGCCTGTTGGCTGACAAAACCGGTAACAGATAACCTGTGGAGCTTGTTGGCTGAGGCAGCACTTCTTTCCACTTTTTTGTTTGTTTGTTTCAAACAGAGTCTCACTCTGTCACCCCAGCTGAAGTGCAGTGGCATGATCTCAGCTCACTGCAACCTCTGCCTCCCAGGCTCAAGCGATCTGCCCATCTCAGCATCCCAAGTACCTGGGACTACAAGCATGTGCCACCATGCCGGACTAATTTTTTGTAGTTTTCGTAGAAACAGGGTTTCACCATGTTGCCCAAGCTGATTTCAACCTCCTGGTCTCAAGTGATCCTCCCACCTCAGCCTCCCAAAATCCTGGGATTACAGGCGTGAGCCATTGCACTTGGCCCATCTTTTTATTTTTGATAGAAAACAAATTCCCAACCTTCCTTGCAGCTATGTGTAGGTAAATGACTAGTCCTGGTCCAAAGGATATAAGTGGAAGTGGTGAGTGCAGCTTCCAGGAAGTTTCCTTGAAAGGACTTTTCTCCCTTATCTATTTCCTGCTGTCTGTGAATGCAGAACTGGTGACTGGAGCTTAAGCAAGCCTGTTGGCTCATGAGGTAAACAGGAGTCATGCTTGGTGGAGCCACAAGGGAGAAATCTCCTGACTTCTTGAAGATTTTGTGGAGCAGAGCTGCTGTACTTTCCCTGGACTACACATCTTCTAATTTTTATTTGAGAGAAAAATAACCTTCTGTCTTTTAAAGCCATTGTTAATTTTGGATTCTTCTATTACTCATATCCCAACCCAATCTGAGTAAACACAGCATTACAATGAGTAAATGCTGAATACATTTTGATCTATTAAATTATTAAATAAAGACAGGATTGTCTGCAAAAGAAGGTTGTGACACAGAAAGTGTAGACCAGTGTGGGCCAAGATCGGTGTAGGAAGAAAAGAAGAGGCTCAGGAGACTCTTAGGTGCACAATATAAGGGGAAAAAAATCCAGATCAAGCCTGAGTAGACAATTCTCTTAGCTAAATCCAATTAAACATTTTCTCTGTTCTTTAATGATAAGAAATTAAAAACTAACACCAGACTCTTGCTAGGTAGCACAGAAGTTCCTCTACTTAAGAACAGTTATGTTCTTTGTAAGTCTATTTGTTTGTGAGTCCAAAGGGAACAAGGAGTATTTCCACTTAATCTGAGTGTAAGTCCCTTGAAACTTTAAAACCAGCAGATGCTGCTTCTTTACGCTAATAAATATTTTATGGGTCTTCTTTTCTCCAAAGTAGATCAGATCAGTGTACCGGGGAAATCTGTGGAGCCAGGTAATTCCCTCCTGCCCCCACCCTCATCCCATGGAAGGCCTCAGCTGCCACGATAGCTGCAATGTGCCATGCCCCCACCCACTCTGGCCTGTGCAGATTTGAAAGACCTGAAACCAAGAACCATCCTGACACCACCACCTATCCGACCTCTGCTTCAGTTGCTTCTATCACTGCCCTCGTCTCGTTTCTTTCATGGCACTTACCAGCGTTTACACTTCTATATTTCTGTTTGTTTGTTGTCTGCTTCCTCCATCCCCCATTCTTCCATAGACTATCCGTTTCTTACAGGCAGGGACTAGCTATATCTGTTTTAGTCACTAATGTGTTCCCCGTAGCCAGCATAATGTTTGGCTCATAGTGGACACTCAATAAAATAGGTGGCTGAGCGTGGTGGCTCCCGCCTGTAATCCCAGCACTGAAAGGCCGAGGCAGGTGCATAACCTGAGGTCAGGAGTTCAAGACCAGCCTGGCCACATGGCGAAACCCCATCTCTACTAAAAAAATACAAAAATTAACTGGGTGTGGTGGTGGGTGCCTGTAATCCCAGCTACTTGGGAGGTTGAGGCAGGGAGAACTGCTTGAACCCAGGAGGTGGAGGCTGCAGTGAGCTGAGATTGTGCCACTGCACTCCAGCCTGAGCGACAGAGTGAGACTCTGTCTCAAAAAATAAAATAAAATAGGTGCTGAGTGAATGAATGAATGAACAGTTCAGCAACAGCACTTTCAGCATATTCTGCTGTTTAGGTCACTGAGCTATGTCCCAGATCTCTCCTGAATGAGTATCTGGCTGATAGGTAGCCCATGTGGATGCGGATCTTGTAGTGCTCTGCTCTAGTTTTTGTGTTTGTCCTTCTTCCTCCTCTCTTGCTGAGTATCATAGATGGTGTATGCATAGCGGGTTGCAAGCTAAGTGCTTTGTCCTTCTGAACCACGCCTCCTTTTGGAAAAGGAGCAACAGGCATTATTTTTCTCAGCACTTTCAATCTTTCAATTCCATACAATTCTTTTCTTTCAATTCCATAACAATTGCACACCTTTTATTTCAGCAATTTAAAACGTTCACTGCTTTTGTATTCACTGGATACAATGACATTAATCATGTTTGCAAAATACCTTGGAACTAAATAGAACCCCAGCAAGATTGCCACTAAGAGTTATGTGTCATTTAACCATGGGGATACATTCTGAGAAATGTGTCATTGGGTGATTTTGTCATTGTGTGAATATCACAGAGTGCACTTACACAAACCTAAATGGTCTAGCCTACTACACACCTAAGCTGTATGGTATAGCCTGTTGCTCCTAGGCTACAAGCCTGTACAGCATGCTCCTATGCCAAATACTGTAGGCAACTGTAACACAATGGTAGGTATTTGTGTACCTAAACATAGAAAAGGTACAGTAAAAATACAGTCTTATAATCTTATGGGACACACCTGTTTTCTGTTATTGCATGAAACTTTGTTATGTGGTGCATGACTTTACAACAAAGGACTCTATGGTCCGGACTAAAAGAACCTCACACTGCAACTACCACCACCTTTGGTGGGAGGCTGAGTTAATGTGATCTTGTTTTGTAGCTTTGTGTTGTTTCTATCTAGAAAAGTTTGCAACTTGGAAATTCATAAGTAGGGAAGTTGTTTGTTTTAAAAATGTGTATTTCATTAGGTTTAATTATACTTATAAATTCAGAGTATTATCTCTTTTAATCTCTTTCCATTGTGTGTGTTCAAACAGTCTCATTTATTCATTTGTATTGAATTCTCAAGGTCTGGGGATAAAGAATTCTACTGAATATTGCTATAATTTGGTATGCCCCACACTGTGCTCTGTAGAGTGTTAATAGATGTTCTCATCTAAAAAAATCTGTGATAAAATAAATTTAGGAACCCTGTCACACCTTGGTCTGGTATACTTACAATATGCATTATCATTTATAAGGTTCTGTTTAACCAATGTGTATTATTGCCTAAACTTTTTTTTTTAACCTAGTGTTTCTTATACTTGCCTGACCATAGAACTCTTTCTTAAATGTAACATTCAGTGTTCCAGTATTTTTAGGGAAATGCTGAACTACACATTTATCTGGCAGATTATAAATGTTTCTTGGAATCAAGATACTGGTGCAAAAACAAGCCAAAACCATGATTATAGCACTCCTGACAGAATATTGTCTTTGCAAAGCTCATTTCAGTCCTGGTGTGCAACACTTCAAACCAGCACAGTGACAGAAGACAACACCTGCTTGACATTCTGGAAAGGGTCCTCATGCTGTCTTGTTCAAGGATAACAACACCTTTTCCCAGCAGGTGATGCAGCATCTCAGCAATTGTTGCATTTTGTGGAAGGGAAACATGAGAAAATTCCAGCAGGTACAGGAAGGCTGGAAGCACTTGTTTCATTTTTTGAGTAGGTTCATCTTGGCTTGTGCACATCTTAATCTGAGTAAGACAAATATTATTCACAGTGTAGGTGTGGCAGCTCAGGAGGACAATGATGGAAGCATCAGTTACACATTTTTTTAATTTGGTGTACATTCTATGCATCAAAACTATATAGGATGTTTCAATGTTCTTTTGAGAGTTCAAGCTGAGAAAACTTCTGTGGTTGGTGCATCCCTGAAACACTAATCACCACACCAAAATTTTAGAGAAGAGAGATGAAAAGAAAGAGGGTGGTGGAGGGAGGGTGGGGGTGAGTGGTTATAAAGTTACAAAGCATTAGAAAATTTCCTGAGTGTCAGGAATTTAAAATTAAAGGACTCAAACTTAGAAAACCTCTGTGGAAATGATGATATGAATGGACATTTGCATGCTCAACCTTGATGACTGGCTGTCAATAACCTTGAGCAACATCAGGGTTTGAAACTATTAGCCTCTAACTATCCTATAAGAACTGCAGAAAGTCAACTGACTGTGACTAGTGGCTGTGAATGTTCTTTAACTTCATCATTTCTAATGCTTTTACAGTGTCCCCTAACTCCACATAAGTGATACGTGTCAGTCCTGTTAATGTTGCTAGAGCCAGCTGGCCACAGATGACCAGCTGAATGCTTTGTTTGCCTTGATGCTCAGTGTCTTCAACTTTCAAAATGCATTTTTAAGTTAAATTTCTGGCTTTCAAATGAATTGATACAATTGATGAATCCAGAGGAATGACCCTTGTATGCACTTAATTCCATGAGGAATATTTTTGGGAATCTTTTGATAATTTCCTGTCCTTGGGTTGTTTCACTGGCATAAATATCTTAGACATGGATTCCCAGGAGGAATGATCCAATTCATTCTCAAGAGGCTTTTGTGCTATTATAATTATAATCATCATCAGCATCATTACCAATCCTTACATTTGTAAAGCTGTATTCATCAGGACTGTTGGTGGCGACTGACAGCACCACAATTCAATGAGGTTTTATTGGCTCGTGAAGTTTAAAAAATCCAGAGGTAGAGGTGGATTCAGCCACTCCATCTAAATAACACCTCACCTCAGTCTTCCCCTATTCTGCTGTAAATTTTCTTCTTACAATCTATTACTACCTGGCATTATATCATGCATTTATTTAGTGTTTGTTTATTGCCAGGGCTGCCCACTAGAATGCAAGCACCATGAGAGTAGGGTCTTTCTTTCATTTATCACCAAATGCCAAGAATCCAGAAATTGTTATGGACTATAAGAGGAACTTAATAACTAGTTGTGGAATGAAAAAATGAATTATTTGATGCAGATGCTTAAACGACATCATCAGAAATTTGTCTTTAAACATCTCTCTGCTTTTCTCTGTGTTGTTTTCATTCTCAAGACTGCCTATTCCCTGGAGACAAGATGGCTTCCAGAAGAAAGAACACTTTTTTCCCCTCAATATAACCAGCAAAGGCTTATTGGCCAGCTTAGGTCATATGACCATCCTTCAGCCAATGAGCATGGCCAAGGGGAAGGTGTTGGCCCCAGTGAATAAAAAAGTTTAAGGGCTGGAGGATGCAGGCTGAGCAGACCTAACAAGAAACTTTGGCTAAAATAATAGAGTTTATTAATTGCTTTCAGTTGCATTATCTCAGCTGATCCTGACAAAAGCTTGTGAGGAAAGCAGAACAGATATTATTATCCCCATTTTAGAAATAATGAAATGGAGGCTCAAAACAGGTATGCCTCTTCAAGCAATCAGGAAGTGGTGGAGCTCTGTTTCAATCTTAAAACCAGTAAGAGAACCCTTACCAGGAACCAGATCTGCTGAGCCTTGATCTTGGATTTCCCAGCCTCCAGAACTGTGAGAAGTAAATTTCTGTTGTTTAAGCCACCTATTCTATGCTAATTTGTTGTAGCAATCCAAGCTGATTAAGATAGGGTCTTTAGAGGGTCTGCCTGAAGAATTCAAGCCAATAACACAGCCTGTCTGTCTATCTTGTATTGAAATGGACATCTTGTATTGAGAAATCACCCATCTGGTTATACCATGAGAGAAACATCACCTTCTGTCTCACTCTGCCACTTGAAAACCTTCAAAGGCTCCCATTCCTATAAAACAGAGCAAACTCCCATTGAGTGCATGGCTTTTTAATGACCTGATTTCGGCCTCACTATTCAGCTTCATCTCTCACCATTTTCCATTATGCTTTGGTGGGGACAAATAAACCATACCCAATCCACAGCAAGTATTCACCTCAGTAGCTCTAAATGCCATGCATATACTACTATTTCTTGATATTTTGTGTATAGGAAATATGTGTTAACTTCCCACTAAGGAAGATGAAGTATTGACTCTTTCATCTCCCTTTCCCTGCCTCCCACCAACACACACGTACTTCCCACCTGTATTAGGTTTGTAGGGATGCCATAACAAAGTGCCACAAACTAGGTGACAAACAACAGAAATGTATTGTCTCACAGTCCTGGGGACTAGAACTCTGAAGTCAGGGTGTCAGCAAGGTTGGTTCCTCCTGAAACTGTGAGGAAGAATCTGTCCTATGCCTCTCTCTTAGCTTCTGGTGGTTTGCTAGGAATCTTTGGCATTTCTCGGCCTATGGCAGCATAACTCCAATCTTCACAGCGTTTTCACTGTGTCTCTGTTTCTATATGTTCAGATTTCTCCTTTTTATAATGACACCAGTCATATTGAACTGGAGCTTACTCCAAAGGCCACATCTTAACTTGATCATCTGCAGAGAACCTATTTTCAAATGAAGTCACATTCACAAGTATTGAGGGTTAGGACGTCAACATATTTTATGGCAACACAATTCAACCTGTAATAACATCCTTTCAAAACTGTATAATTATGTCATCAATTTGGTTAGATTAATGTTCAGTATTTACATTGTAATAAACCCACAGTTATTCAGAGCTCAGCTATGTAGTAAACTATGGTTTTATTTTTTTCCTGAATAATTTTTTGTTGTATCTGAAGTTAATAATAGTTTTTCATTCTCTTTGATTAATTTTTATATTCTCACCATCAGTTTAAACAAATCCTTCTGCCAGTTGTCTAAATCTTTTCTCATCCCATTCACTCATCTCAACTGTCTGTCAATTTCATCTTGATCCCCAGGGCTTCAAACCTGCTCTAATCCATTCAGGTTGACCTTTGGAGGATGTACCTTCCCTGCTGTGCTGAAGATTCTCTTTATTTCCTGTTTCTTGAATCAGATGTCTTCCTTTGATTAGTTACTACTTTGATTTATGGAACATAGTCTCCAGTAGCTTCTTGAGAAAGAAAGTGTAGAAAGTAAATATTTGAGACCCTTTTTTTCAACAATATTCATATTCTGTTATCATGCTCAATAGATAGTTTGGCTGGGTATAGAATTGTAGGTAGGAAATCCTTTCTCTTTGGAATTTTGATAGCACCACTCCATTGTCTTCTAGCTTCCAACATTGCTGTTGAGAAATCTGAACCATTCAACTGCCTGATCATTTATATTAACCTATTTATTTCCCTCTGAAAGCTTACAAAAGCTTCATTTGTCCCAGTTATAGTAGAAAGAATTCTAAGATGACCCTCAATGGGTTACACTCATGTATAATCTGAGGACACAAACTGAGACTTACTTCTAGTGAATAGAATATACCAAAGGTGATGGGAAAGTCATTCTCTTGGTTAGGTTACATTCTATAACAAAGGTGATGGGATAGTCACTCATGTGATTATTTTATGTTATATAAAACTCCATCTTAGACTGGAGTGAGAGATTTTTCTGCAGACTTTGAAAAACTAAAACTAAGTTACCATGTTGTGAGATGGTCTATGAAAGCACAATATGGCAAGGGTACCTCTGAGAGATGAGAGTAGCTCCCAGCTGACAACCAGCAAGGAAGCAGGGACCTCAGTCCTACAACCACAAGGAACTGAGTTTTGCCAACATTACCACATGAGATTGGAAGAGAACCCCAAGCTCTAGATAGGAACACAGCCTGGATTGCAGCCTCATGAGACCCTGAGTAGAGAACTCAGTTACACTGTGTCTAAACCCTGACCCATAGAAACCATGCTATGCTAAATGTATGTCCATTTGAACTACTTAAGTTTATGGTAATTTGTTACACAGCAGTATAAAACTCATACTAATACAACAGCATTCTAAAATTTTACAATATAAATAAATGTTAGTGTTGGGTTTTCATGTTCTTAAGTTATAAACTTTTTTAAATTACTTCATTGATGATTTTCTCTTGTTCACTGTCTTTGTTTTATCCTTCTGACACTCTTATTATTCAGATGTTGAGCTATCTGAGCTATGGTATGCTATCTGAGAAATTTGCCTAGCTTTATCTTCTAACCCTTCTATTGAGTTTTTCATTTCCACTATCATGATTTTAATTTCTAAAAGTTTATTTTGTTCTCTAAATATCCATTCTTTTTGGATAGCATCACATTCTTGTTTCACAGATGCTATCCTACCTGTTTCCTTTTTCCTGTCCTATTCTTGTTTCCTACCTGTTGCCTTTTTCTGTCTGCCTACTAGCTTGTTTGGTATTCAGTCGTTCACATTAGAGTCATTCTCACCTTCTCAAATCTCTGATAATTATATTTAATAATGGGGACCTAAACCATTGATTGAAAGTCCTGAGCTCATTGTGGCACTTGTTGATTGTGAACTACACTGTTAAGTGATACAGCTGGGCCATTTGCTAGGGAACCTCAATGTAAGTCTCTTCAGTCTTTCTTATTGAGCTACTCAGATTCCCCAGAAACAATTATTCTAATCTCCTGCTAGGAAGTTAAAGGCCTGTGTTCTGGGATTCAAAGAGGGCACAGAGTAGAGGAGAAAGCCTGGGAATCTAAGCATCCAGTTTGCATTCAGTCATTTTGTCTCCCTATTTTCAGTATAGTACCCATAACATTGACTGAGCCTGGTGTCCTCTATCTATGGACACTTTCTTTTACCTTTCTGGAAAATAAACCCCTTGTATTTTGGCCAGGATATTAGGGCTTCCTAACCCATCAGCAAGGAATGAGGGAGAAAATGTAGAGGTCTAATTGCTTCTTTTTCATTGTGGTAAAACATATATGACATAAAATTTGCTACTTTAATCGTAGTGTGAATTACACTCACAGTGTTGTGCAAGCATCACTATTATTTATTTACAGAATTTTTCATCACCCCAAACACAAAGTCTGTACTCATTAGGCAATAATTCTCCATTCCTGCTTCTGAAACAGCTTTCCACCAATCCTCTTTATTCCCACCTCTATCTCCAGTTCTGAAAGTTTCTAATGCCAGTAATCCCTGAGCCTTTGAGGATTCTGCAGTGTAAATTTGGTTGGTTGGTGGATTTTTTCACTGCTGCCTTCAGAGTCTTCTTTCTCAGGTCAGCTACATATGTTATCACTTGTCCATCTCCTTTCTAGCTTCCAAAATGATACCGCTGTCTCCACTCTCATTTTACCCAAACTTGTGGATTTGTAGCAAAAAAAGAAACCCTTTACTGGTGGTTTTAGTGGAGTTACAGGACAGTATGAATTTAGATAAGCGTACTCAGCTCTGCTCTCTGATCAACTTGCCAAACACTCTAACTTCCAACTGCTTTTTAGCTGATTCTCTTAAGTAGATGATCATATTATGTACAGATAGAGTTTTCAGACTTCTTGCAACATGTTCTGTTAAGTTGATGCAGCTCTTCCCTTCAGTTACAAACACGTAGAAACACTTGATATTGTTTTTAAAATATGGCTGCACTTGAAAGAAAGAAAGGGAAATGTCATAGTGCCAGAAATCAAGAGATAAGACAGAGCCAAAAAGGTACAGGAAGGTCATGACCATCTGTAGAGGGTTTAGGGTCTATAAGCCAGGATTCTAAAACCCACACAAGTACAGGTGATGCTTCCTTGGCCCTTGAGATGGGGAAGCTGAAACCGAGCTGTAATAGGTGATTTTTGTGTCCCACATCATTTGCCCCTGGCCAGCCTCTGACTTCCCTAGAGATGAGTGTTTCACTTCTAGCATGCACCTGAGAAGAGGGACCAGAACACGTGAGTCTAGTAGACCAAGGTAAGATTTTTGAAATAATTTCACATGACAGAGTGATGTTATCTGATTCACATTTCCAAGAGATTCCTGTGGCTGCTGCATGGAGAATAGATATTAGTGGAAGGAGGGAAATAAGTTGGGAGAGCATGCCAGTAGTCAAGAGGAGCATTCTGGTTATCTATCACTGTGTAACAAACTACCCCAAATTCAGAAGCATTAAAACAATAACTTTCTGGCATATAGAGAAAACTGTAAAAATTTTTAAATAAAAAACCAAAAAATTATTTTATTATGGTCATTATCTATGAGTCAAGAATTCAGAAAGAGTGCAACAGACATGGCTTATCTACGCTCATGATGTCTGAAGCCTCAGCTTGGAAGTCTCAAATGGCTGAGATGATTTAAATGGGTGGGAACTACACTAGCGGAGTTAAGCTGGAACTGTTAACTGGAATACCAACATGCGTGCCTCTTGGGCTTCCTCACAGCATGGCAGCTTAGTTACAATAGGGAGCATCCAAAGTGAGTGTTCTAAGAGAAGCAAAAAGAAGCTTTTTATGATCTATTCAGAGAAGTCACATAGCTTCGCTTCCACCATACACAATTAGTTAAAGTAGTCTTGGGCCCACCCAGGTTCAAGGGGGAAGGAACATCAACTCCACCTCTTGATGCCAGAAGTGTTAAAGAATTTGGGGACCATGTTTTAAAACTGCTAAGGGAGAGATTATTATGGCTACAAATGGAGTGATTAGCAGTGAAGATGGAGAGTGAAGACAGATTCAAGAGGCATTTAGGAGTCAAGTCAAGAAACTTGATGTTGAATTATATGCTGGAGAAAGGGGGTGATGGTGATGTAAAAAGAAGAATCATGAATGACTTCTAGGTTTTGGGGCCAAGCACTTGGGTAGATGGTAGTGCCATTTCTGGGCTGGGGAAGGAGTTACCCCAGGAGGTCCTATTTCATTCTAAATGAAGGGTTTAAAAATTATGTTTTTGCGGGGGGAGGAGCAAAGATGACTGAATAGGAACAGCTCTTGTCTACAGCTCCCAGCGTGAGCGACACAAAAGATGGGTGATTTCTGCATTTCCAACTGAGGTACCGGGCTCATCTCACTGGGGAGTGCCAGACAGTAGGTGCAGGACAGTGGGTGCAGTGCGCCGTGCGCGAGCCAAAGCAGGGCGAGGCATTGCCTCACCCGGGAAGCGCAAGGGGTCAGGGAATTCCCTTTCCTAGTCAAAAAGTGGTGACAGATGGCACCTGGAAAATCGGGTCACTCCCACCCTAATACTGCGCTTTTCCAATGGGCTTAAAAAACAGCACACCAGGAGATTATATCCTGCACCTGGCTCAGAGGGTCCTACACCCACGGAGTCTTGCTCATTGCTAGCACAGCAGTCCAAGATCAAACTGCAAGGTGGCAGCGAGGCTGGGGGAGGGGCGCCCGCCATTGCCGAGTTAGTTGTTTGATTAGGTAAAAAAAGCGGCCGGGAAGCTAGAACTGGGTGGAGCCCACCACAGCTCAAGGAGGCCTGCCTTCCTCTGTAGGCTCCACCTCTGGGGGCAGGGCACAGACAAACAAAAAGACAGCAGTAACCTCTGCAGACTCAAATGTCCCTCTCTGACAGCTTTGAAGAGAGTAGTGGTTCTCCCAGCATGCAGCTTGAGATCTGAGAACGGGCAGACTGCCTCCTCAAGTGGGTCCCTGACCCCCGAGTAGCCTAACTGAGAGGCACCCCCCAGTAGGGGTGGACTGACACCTCAAACGGCCAGGTACTCCTCTGAGACAAAACTTCAGAGGAATGACCAGGCAGCAGCATCTGCAGTTCACCAATATCCGCTGTTCTGCAGCCACTGCTGCTGATACCCAGGCAAACAGGGTCTGAAGTGGACCTCTAGCAAACTCCAACAGACCTGCAGCTGAGGGTCCTGTCTGTTAGAAGGAAAACTAACAAACAGAAAGGACATCCACACCAAAAACCCATCTGTATGTCACCATCATCAAAGATCAAAGGCAGATAAAACCACAAAGATGGGAAAAAAACAGAGCAGAAAAACTGGAAACTCTAAAAATCAGAGCGCCTCTCCTCCTCCAAAGGAACATAGCTCCTCACCAGCAATGGAACAAAGCTGGACGGAGAATGACTTTGATGAGCTGAGAGAAGAAGGCTTCAGACGATCAAACTACTCCGAGCTACAGGAGGAAATTCGAACCAATGGCAAAGAAGTTAAAAGCTTTGAAAAAAAATTAGACAAATGGATAACTAGAATAACCAATGCAGATAAGTCCTTAAAGGACCTGATGGAGCTGAAAACCAAGGCACAAGAGCTATGTGACAAATGCGGAAGCCTCAGTAGCCAATGCAATCAACTGGAAGAAGGGGTATCAGTGATGGAAGACGAAATGAATGAAATGAAGTGAGAAGAGAAGTTTAGAGAAAAAAGAATAAAAAGAAATGAACAAAGCCTCCAAGAAATATGGGACTATGTGAAAAGACCAAATCTACGTCTGACTGGTGTACCTGAAAGTGATGGGGAGAATGGAACCATGTTGGAAAACACTCTGCAGGATATTATCCAGGAGAACTTCCCCAATCTGGCAAGGAAGGCCAACAATCAAATTGAGGAAATACAGAGAACACCACAAAGATACTCCTCGAGAAGAGCAACTCCAAGACACATAATTGTCAGATTCACCAAAGTTGAAATGAAGGAAAAAATGTTAAGGGCAGCCAGAGAGAAAGGTCGGGTTACCCACAAAGGGAAGCCCATCAGACTAACAGCTGATCTCTTGCAGAAACTCTACAAGCCAGAAGAGAGTGGGGACCAACATTCAACATTCTTAAAGAAAAGAATTTTCAACCCAGAATCTCATATCCAGCCAAACTAAGCTTCATAAGTGAAGGAGAAATAAAATACTTTACAGACAAGCAAATGCTGAGAGATTTTGTCACCACCAGGCCTGCCCTAAAAGAGCTCCTGAAGGAAGCACTAAACATGGAAAGGAACAACTGGTACCAGCCACTGCAAAAACATGCCAAATTGTAAAGACCATCAAGGCTAGAAGGAAACTGCATCAACTATCGAGCAAAATAACCAGCTAACATCATAATGACAGGATCAAATTCACACATAACAATATTAACTTTAAATGTAAATGGGCTAAATGCTCCAATTAAAAGACACAGACTGGCAAATTGGATAAAGAGTCAAGACCCATCAGTGTGCTGTATTCAGGAAACGCATCTCACATGCAGGGACTCACATAGGCTCAAAATAAAGGAATGGAGGAAGATCTACCAAGCAAATGGAAAACAAAAAAAGGCAGGGGTTGCAATCCTAGTCTCTGATAAAACAGACTTTAAACCAACAAAGATCAAAAGAGACAAGGCCATTACATAATGGTAAAGGGATCAATTCAACAAGAAGAGCTAACTATCCTAAATATATATGCACCCAATACAGGAGCACCCAGATTCATAAAGCAAGTCCTGAGTGACCTACAAAGAGACTTAGATTCCCACACAATAATAATGGGAGATTTTAACACCCCACTGTCCACATTAGACAGATCAATGAAACAGAAAGTTAACAAGGATACCCAGGAATTGAACTCAGCTCTGCACCAAGCGGACCTAATAGACATCTACAGAACTCTCCACCCCAAATCCACAGAATATACATTCTTTTCAGCACCACACCACACCTACTCCAAAACTGACCACATAGTTGGAAGTAAAGCACTCCTCAGCAAATGTAAAAGAACAGAAATTATAACAAACTGTCTCGCAGACCACAGTGCAATCAAACTAGAACTCAGGATTAAGAAACTCACACAAAACAGCTCAACTACATAGAAACTGAACAACCTGCTCCTGAATGACTACCGAGTACATAATGAAATGAAGGCAGAAATAAAGATGTTCTTTGAAACCAACGAGAACAAAGACACAACATACCAGAATCTCTGGGACACATTCAAAGCAGTGTGTAGAGGGAAATTTATAGCACTAAATGTCCACAAGAGAAAGCAGGAAATATCTAAGATTGACACCCTAATATCACAATTAAAAGAGCTAGAAAAGCAAGAGCAAACACATTCACAGCTAGCAGAAGGCAAGAAATAACTAAGATCAGAGCAGAACTGAAGGAAATAGAGACACAAAAAATCCTTCAAAAAATTAATGAATCCAGGAGCTGGTTTTTTGAAAAGATCAACAAAATTGATAGACTGCTAACAAGACTAATAAAGAAGAAAAGAGAGAAGAATCAAATAGACGCAATAAAAAATGATAAAGGGGATATCACCACCAATCCCACAGAAATACAAACTACCACCAGAGAATATTATAAACACCTCTACGCAAATAAACTAGAAACTCTAGAAGAAATGGATAAATTCCTCAACACATACATCCTCCCAAGACTAAACCAGGAAGAAGTTGAATCTCTGAATAGACCAATAATAGGCTCTGAAATTGAGGCAATAATCAATAGCTTACCAACCAAAAAGAGTCCAGGACCAGATGGATTCACAGCCGAATTCTACCAGACGTACAAAGAGGAACTGGTACCATTCCTTCTGAAACTATTGCAATCAATAGAAAAAGAGGTTATCCTCCCTAACTCATTTTATGAGCCCAGCGTCATCCTGATACCAAAGCCAGGCAGAGACACAACCAAAAAAGAGAATTTTAGACCAACATCCTTGATGAACATCGATGCAAAAATCCTCAATAAAATACTGGCAAACCGAATCCAGCAGCACATCAAAAAGCTTATCCACCATGATCAAGTGGGCTTCATCCCTGGGATGCAAGGCTGGTTCAACATACACAAATCAATAACTGTAATCCAGCATATAAACAGAACCAAAGACAAAAACCACATGATTATCTCAATAGATGCAGAAAAGGCCTTTGACAAAATTCAACAATGCTTCATGCTAAAAACTTTCAATAAATTAGGTATTGATGGGACGTATCTCAAAATAATAAGAGCTATCTATGACAAACCCACAGCCAATATCATACTGAATGGGCAAACACTGGAAGCATTCCCTTTGAAAACTGGCACAAGACAGGGATGCCCTCTCTCACCACTCCTATTCAACATAGTGTTAGAAGTGCTGGCCAGGGCAATTAGGCAGGAGAAGGAAATAAACGGTATTCAATTAGGAAAAGAGGAAGTCAAATTGTCCCTGTTTGCAGATGACATGATTGTATATCTAGAAAACCCCATCATCTCAGTCCAAAATCTCCTCAAGCTGATAAGCAACTTCAGCAAAGTCTCAGGATACAAAATCAATGTACAAAAATCACAAGCATTCTTATACAACAATAACAGACAAACAGAGAGCCAAATCATGAGTGAAATCCCATTCACAATTGCTTCAAAGAGAATAAAATACCTAGGAATCCAACTTACAAGGGATGTGAAGGACCTCTTCAAGGAGAACTACAAACCACTGCTCAATGAAATAAAAGAGGATACAAACAAATGGAAGAACATTCCGTGCTCATGGGTAGGAAGAATCAATATCGTGAAAATGGCCATACTGCCCAAGGTAATTTATAGATTCAATGCCATCCCCATCAAGCTACCAATGACTTTCTTCACAGAGTTGGAAAAGTCTACTTTAAAGTTCATGCGGAACTTGGCATCACCAAGTCAATCCTAAGCCAAAAGAACAAAGCTGGAGGCATCACGCTACCTGACTTCAAACTATACTACACGGCTACAGTAACCAAAACAGCATGGTACTGATACCAAAACAGAGATATAGACCAATGGAATAGAACAGAGCCCTCAGAAATAATGCCGCATATCTACAACTATCTGATCTTTGACAAACCTGAGAAAAACAAGCAATGGGGAAAAGATTCCCTTTTTAATAAATGGTGCTGGGAAAACTGGCTAGCCATATGTAGAAAGCTGAAACTGGATCCCTTCCTTACACCTTCTACAAAAATTAATTCAAGATGGATTAAAGACTTAAATGTTAGACCTAAAACCATAAAAACCCTAGAAGAAAACCTAGGCAATACCATTCAGGACATAGGCATGGGCAAGGACTTCATGCCTAAAACACCAAAAGCAATGGCAACAAAAGCCAAAATTGATAAATGGGATCTAATTAAACTCAAGAGCTTCTGCACAGCAAAAGAAACTACCATCAGAGTGAACAGGCAACCTACAGAATGGGAGAAAATTTTTGCAATCTACTCATCTGACAAAGGGCTAATATCCAGAATCTACAATGAACTCAAACAAATTTACAAGAAAAAAAACAAACAACCCCATCAAAAAGTGGGCAAAGGATATGAACAGACACTTCTCAAAAGAAGACATTTATGCAGCCGAAAAAATGCTCACCATCACTGGCCATCAGAGAAATGCTAATCAAAACCACAATGAGATACCATCTCACACCAGTTAGAATGGCAATCATTAAAAAGTCAAGAAACAACAGGTGCTGGAGAGGATGTGGAGAAATAGGAACACTTTTACACTGTTGGTGGGACTGTAAACTAGTTCAACCATTGTGGAAGTCAGTGTGGCGATTCCTCAGGGATCTAGAACTAGAAATACCATTTGACCCAGCCATCCCATTACTGGGTATATACCCAAAAGATTATAAATCATGCTGCTATAACAACACATGCACACGTATGTTTATTGCAGCACTATTCACAATAGCAAAGACTTGGAACCAACCTAAATGTCCAACAACGATAGACTGGATTAAGAAAATGTGGCACATATACACCATGGAATACTATGCAGCCATAAAAAATGATGAGTTCATGTCCTTTGTAGGGACATGGATGAAACTGGAAACCATCATTCTCAGCAAACTATCGCAAGGACAAAAAACCAAACACCGCATGTTCTCACTCATAGGTGGGAATTGAACAATGAGAACACATGGACACAGGAAGGGGAACATCACACACCGGGGACTGTTGTGGGGTGGGGGGAGGGGGGAGGGATAGCATTAGGAGATATACCTAATGCTAAATGACGAGTTAATGGGTGCAGCACACCAACATGGCACATGTATACATATGTAACAAACCTGCACATTGTGCACATGTACCCTAAAACTTAAAGTATAATAATAATAAAACTAAAAAAAAAAATATGTTTTTGACCACATAATATATACAGACTCTGTGATTGAAATGTATGATTTTTTACTTAATCTTTAAGACAGTCCTGTGAAGCTGGTCTTTACTTTTATGCTTGTTTTTATTTTTTGTTTGTTTATTTTTTATTTCACTTTTTAGATGTAAAAACCAAGATCCCAAAAGTAAGCTATTTGCCTAAGGTTACACAACAAGTAAGTGGCAGAGCAAGAATTCAAACTTCAAAGACTCTGTGTTTTCTATTTAACTATTCTGCTTCCCAAAGAGTCACTGAAACTCATGAAGATTAAGTAATTTAGCTAAGATTGCACAGGAAATAACAGAACTAGATTTTAAAATAAGGTTTGGCCCTAAAGCCACTGTTTTATCCAGTACAGGTGATGACTGACAGCAACAGGTGTATCGTTGGCAGGTGTATCCCTGGGGCCCCCGCAATTGGAAGAATATGAGCTCTCTGAGTGAGGATGCCAAGATACCCATGGCCTTTGAGGCTCTCTGGATGTCCTATGCACATGACGGTGCTCTTTGAATGGTAGATAGTTCTCAATTTAAAAAAAAGAAAAGAAACGCCCTGCCATTAGATGACTTGACCTAGAAGTTACTCCCTAAAAATTATCCACAGGTCATCCCATCTACCTGGGGCACGGTGTTATGGATGTTCCTTGAAGACATAGAGCTGCCTGAGTGTTTGACCAAAGAGAACAGTGGCATCACTCACCTTTGAAATACAAAAGAGAAGCCGTTTGCTTTACTTAAATCCTGAATATTTGATCATCCACTTCAGGTGTCTTTGATGTTGGCTGCAATCTGTAATTGCTACAAATTAACACAAAGGTAGGAAACAGGTTAAAGAGGCACGGAGAAATGAAATAAAAGTCTTAGATCTGAACACAGGCACCTTTTTTTCTACCCCCTTTCTCCTCCAAAATGAGGCTTGTTCACTGTCTCTTCCTTCTGCTAGAAGTTAAGTTTCTTGAACCTAGGACTTATCTGCCACGTACATTTAATCATTTTAGGGTTCATTTAGACTCTTAAAAGGAGTCTCGAGTATAGTAAGCCCTCAATAAGTACTTGTTGAATAGATGAGTTAGAGACCTAATTATTAAGTTGATAACCATTGGTTAAATTTCAGGTGCTAAGTCAGTTACAGACTTCCCATCCTGACTGCTCACCATGTGGACCAGGGTAACTTCAGCTGGAGAGCAGCATAGGGTGTCCTGATGTCTGGCATGCTGCCTGGTTGGCAATCCTCCATCCATTGCCCTGTTGGTTCTTCCATGTGGCCATCGGTCCCCAGTCTAGGGAGTGCCACAGGCCGAGGCAACCAGGAGCAACTGGGGCACCTCCCAAGCCAGCCTGTCCCCCTCCTGCCCACACCAACCAGGCAGCCTCTGCCTCCTGCCCACTGCTTGCACTAGCTTCTCTACCCAGAGAGATGACTGCGTGGGCCCTTGGATTCCACAGGGGACTCAATTCAGGACATTTGATAACCTTAGCCACAGAAGTGAAAAGAGAAAGCAAGGAGAGAGGCGGTGAAGGAGAAAGAGAAAGAGGAAATGAAAAATAGACATTAGTTTATAAACAAAAAGAGTTTCTGAGGAAGAAAAATCAAGGACAAAGTGAGAAACTCTTCCTTCTTACAATGGATTTTTCCCAAACATGTTAAATTCTTCTCCAGAAACTTGACTGAACTGTGACCAAGAGGTTCTCGTGAACTTTGGAGGCAGACAAACCTGGTTTGGATTCCTGGTTCCAGCCTCTGCTTGCCCTGTGGCCTTCACAGCCTCTCTGAAGCCATTTCTTCCCGCCTGTAAAAGAGGGAAATAACCTGTAGAGCAGCTGTGAGAATTCAGTGAGAGATTGGGGGTGAAGAGTCACTCAATGAAATACTTTTTCCTCTCCTTGCTCTCCCACTAGCTCTTTCCGCTTCCTTTGGTTGGACTTGGTTGTTTCCATCGTGGATTTGACTGTTTCTGCTACCTCTCGGAAGCACCTGACCCTGGATTGCAAGCTCAGGAAAGAAATCTAATGATGAGGCCCCCGGTGATTATAAGTGATCACAGCCTGAGCGAGCAGTCAGCTGAAGATGTTCCGGGCATACATCTGCCTTCAGTGCTGTAGCTCATCCCAGGAGTCTCTCAGAGGGAGGGCAGAGGGGGTGGGGGGCCAGGGTCGGGCAAGGAACAGAGGTATGTGCAGCCTCAGAATACACAGCTCGTAAAGGAGGAAGAGGGTAGGAATCCCTGCATCTTGTTTGTGCTCATGACAAACGTCAAGGAGGAGGAAAGGGGAAGAATGAGACGGCACAGGCACACACATGTGCGTGAATGCAAGCCTCCAGGACACACTGGCGGAGGGTGTGGGCCCAAGGGATTTTCCCTGCAGTCCAAAGACTGGGCTCCATCCCACTTCCACTATCCTGAGGCTCTTTTCCCTCCGTGGACTTGGTCTCCTCATCTGTAAAGGAGGAATTCAGAAAAAGGGGCTCTCGTGCCTCCTTGCGTTCTGAGAGTCTACCACATAGAGACCCCTTCTGTCCAGGACCCCAGATCATGGTGCCGAGGTGACCTTGATAGTGTGCTGGGTCTGACCCAGGAAAGCTGGAAGGGTAGGGGGCCAGACTGCCCGTAACACAAAGCATCAGTGAGCGATGGGCAAGACTGACCCAGCACTGACAGCAGCAGATGTGAGGCTGCCGGAAACCTGGGTGCTTACACATCTGGTGCCAAATCTCCTGAACTCCTTGCTTCCTCGTGCCAGAACCCATATTCTACTGAAAAGCCAAAGCATTCAAGGAAGTCAACCTCAGGCCTTCTGTGCCCATGCCTCAGAGATGGGAAAAGGCCCTGGATTAGACTCCAGAGCCGAGCAGGGAAAGCCAGCATCCTAGCAAGAGCAGAACAATAAAGTTAATCATAGCCACCTCCAGTCATTTGTGGGGAGCACAGGAGAGAAGCTTGCATTTCATTCTCCCCACAGCCCCGTGAGGGAGGTGCTATTGAGAGGTGAAGCCAGCTGGACTTCTGGGTCAGGTGGGGACTTGGAGAACTTTTCTGTCTTACAATCCTCTTACAAGAGGATTGTAAAATGCACCAATCAGCACTCTGTAGCTAGGATTGTAAAACGCACCAGTCAGTGCTCTGTGGCTAGCTAGAGGTTTGTAAAATGTGCCAATCAGCACTCTGTAAAAACACACCAATCAGCTCTCTGTGGCTAGCTAGAGGTTTGTAAAATGGGCCAATCAGCACACTGTAAAATGGACCAATCAGAGCTCTGTAAAATGGACGGATCAGCAGGACATGGGCGTGGACAAATAAGAGAATAAAAGGTGCCCCCACCCCTCACCCCCACTCCTGCCGCCAGCCAGCCACTGTGGAAGCTTCGTTCTTTTGCTCTCACAATAAATCTTGCTGCTGCTCACTCTTTGGGTCCGCACCACCTCTAAGAGCTGTTAACACTCCCCACAAAGGTCTGCAGCTTCATTCCTGAAGTCAGCGAGACCAGCTGGAAGGAACCAACTCCGGACACACTATTACTATCCTTGCTGTGCAGATGAAGAAACTGAGGCCCGTGCAGATGAAGAACGTCCGAGGCCCCAGACTAGGGCTGTGTGTGTGTTGTGGGGGGCGGCAGTGATAGGCGTGGATTCCAGGAGAGGAGGTGAAGTGTCACCTTTTGCTTCTCCTGGTGCGAGGTGGGCTCCTGCCTGTCACCAAAATGCTCCAAGTGCATGAATCCTCCCAAGTAAAAAGAATGTCTGGATGCAGGGTTGCCAAACCAGGGCACGACCCACATCAGGGCCCAGCCATTTGTTCGTCCCAGTTTGTCATGGCCACAGAGCTCACAAAGGGCTGGTTCCGATGGTCACTTCTTCGAGGTAGTCAGGGCAGATGGCCACTACTTAGAGGTAGTCAGATAGGATTTCTGGCTCTGGATGGGGAAATTGAGGCTCAGGGGCTGGGGTGGCTTGCCCACAGTCACCTGGCTGGCTGGCGTGAAGCAGGGATGAGGACCCCTGGGTCCCAGAGCCAAGAACAGCACCCTGACTTCTGTTCTGCACCATGCCTCTCTTACAGCAGGTGCTGCCACAGCACCTTTAATCGTGCGTCCCCCAGAACTCCCTGACACCGCGACAGAATGCCCCCTGGGCAACCTAACGACTCCCAGTCTTGGCAGACAGACAAACCAAAATGCAGCAAAGGTCAGAAAAACTTTCTGCTCCCCTGTCTCTCTCTTCTCACAAGCTCAGCCTCCTTCCCTGACACCCTCTTTTCACCCTCCCTAAATGTTGGGAAATGACATTGAGGTCAGAAAAGGGAAGTCACCTGCCACGTGACTTCACCCACTGAGATCTGTGGTTCATGCAGGGATTCTGTGCCAGACCGCCCAGAGATCAAATGTCCACTCCTCGGGAGCTGGGTGACCTTGGCGTGCCATTTAAGCCTCAGCCTCAGTTATGTTGAATGTGAAGCAGTAGAGTAAGTGTCGTCCTCACAGTGCTGTGGTGAGACTTCCGTGAGGTGAGGATGCCTCTTTAAGTATCACCTTGATATGGATGATAATTATGGAAGCCAGCTCATCAGATAAATCTCACTTGCTTTACAAACACGAACACCTTTGCTTTTTTTTTAAAACTCTCAACACTGATCTCCTCTCCGCCCATGATATATATAGATACAGTTATTTTCTTTGGTTACTTTTAGATATTAACAGTTTTTGTGTGTAGTAAAAATCTGGAAAAGTCAGGTAGAAAATGTTCAGTCTAGGTCAGGATCAGTGGCTCATGCCTGCAATCCCAGCACTTAGGGAGGCCGAGGCAGGTGGACCAGCTGAGGTCAGGAGTTCAAGGCCAGCCTGGCCAACATGGTGCAACTCTGCCTCTACTAAAAATACCAAAAATTAGCCAAGCATGGTGGCGGGCTTCTGTAATCCCAGCTGCTCAGGAGGCTGAAGCAGGAGAATCTCTTGAACCTGGGAGGCGGAGGCTGCAGTGAGTGGAGATTGTGCCATTGCACTCCAGCCTGGGCAACAAGAGAAAACTCCGTCTTAAAATAAATAAATAAATAAATAAATAAATAAATAAATAAAGTTCAGTCTCTTATTTGAGCTGAAACTCCTCCCTTCCCTATTCCTGGAAACTGCACTGGAGAAGGAAGGTATGGTGGCTTTCCTCATTCTGCTTGTATCACCTTCTGCCGTGTTCACTCCTGCTGCACCTGGTTTGTCTAGGAATGGGACAGAGGATGGGACAGAAGGAAAATAAGGGTCAAAGAAGTTCTCAGCTGGGCGCAGTGGCTCATGCCTGTAATCCCAGCACTCTGGGAGGCCAAGGTGGGTGGATCACACGGTCAGGAGATCGACACCATCCTGGTGATGGTGAAACCCCTTCTCTACTAAAAATACAAAAATTACCCGGGCATGGTGACACGTACCTGTAGTCCCAGCTACTCAGGAGGCTGAGGCAGGAGAATCGCTTGAACCCAGGAGGCAGAGGTTGCAGTGAGCCGAGATCGCACCACTACACTCCAGCCTGGGCAACAGAGAAAGACTCCATCTCAAAAAGAAAAAAAGTTCTCATGAGTGGTATGGTTGCAGTCTGCTACTGGTGCCCTCTGTAGGGGTTTTGGGCGCCCTGCCCTCTGGCTTTGGGGATCTCTCTGCATGATGTCCTTGTGTAGGGAAGTACTTTCAGGCAACTGCCTCACCTCTCCTTCCAGAGCTCACATCCAGTGGCACAATGCATGCAACTTCGTTTTGTTGGGGTCCTTCTTGCACGGGCCCCTTTCCAAATGGCTTCAATCCCACCACCCTCTTAAGGCACAGAAAAATTCAACTGGAATCTGGAAGGCCCCCTCCCACCGCCCTCCCTATTCTAACCAGACAGGCAGCTCTATTTAGTTCCAGCCTTTAGACGCTTTTATGCAAGGGTCGGTCCCTGCCCCTATGCCATGCAAATT
Source organism: Pongo abelii (assembly GCF_028885655.2). Taxonomy (NCBI): domain Eukaryota; kingdom Metazoa; phylum Chordata; class Mammalia; order Primates; family Hominidae; genus Pongo; species Pongo abelii. The sequence goes on from NC_072001.2 coordinate 91,463,442, forward strand.
CTGGAGGACACAGTGATCTCTCAGCACAGCTCTGTCACCTCATTCCATCCTGTGTCCTGGAGTCCACAGGTTCCTTTCCCTCAGCTGGAAGAGAGTGGTGAGCGCCCCCTCCCCTCTCCTGATTAACATCCTGTTGCATTACTAATAGGGACATTGTCTAAGAAGCCATTTTACTAGCCCATTTTTCAACGGAGTCGGGCTGAGCTTACAGTCTCACCTACTCAGGAAGAACATTAGGAAGCTGCAAGCCTCTCAAAAATGTGTCCTCATAACTGCTCTGACATGTCCAGGAGCATCTCTCCAGCCAGGATCCATGGAATGAGTGCAGCAGGCTGGGGGAGACAGATGAAGCTGGTCTCCTCCTGACAGGATGTGCTCCGTGTCTACAAGCAGAGACGGTCCTGGGCTCTGGCATGTGAGGACAGAGAGCCCAATGTCAGCAGCAACACATGCTGGAAACTCTGTGAGGCTTCATCTGCCACAGCACACCTGGTGGTCCTCACAGAGGGACCAGGCCTATGCTTTCCTCCTGTGGAGCAAAGGAGAGAATGGGGACTAAAATGACAAAGAATGATGATGATGATGATGATGATGATGATGATGATGATGATGATTGCAGCCACAATTTGCTCTACTCTTACCTTACATCGGCAGGGGTTACATGTACTGCCTTATTTAATCTTTGCAGCAACACCCTGAAGTGGTGTGGCAGACAGAATAATGGCCCCCAAAGATGTTCACATCCTAATCTCCAGAACCTGTGAATATGTTATATTACATGGGGTGGGGGAATGGTGGATGCAGGGAGGTGGTGGTTAAGGCTGCAGAGGGAATTAAGTTTGCTAATTAGCTGACTTTAAAATAGAAAAATTATCCTGGATTATCTGGATGGGTCCAATGTAATCATAAGGATCACTAAAAAGGAAAGAGAGAGAAGAATATCAGCATGATGCAATGTGAGAAAAACCAGACCAGCCATTGCTGACCTTGAAGATGGAGGAGGCCATGAGGCTGGACACAAGGGAAGATGGAGAAGCCAAGGAAATGGCTTCTCTCCTGGAGTCTTCATAAAGGAAATCAGCCCTGCCAACACCTCGATTTTAGCCCAGTGAGACACATTGAGGACTTCTGACCTCTAGAGCTGTAAGATAATTTGTTTTGTTTTGTTTTGTTTTGTTAGCCACTACATTTGTGATAATTTGTTGCAACAGCAATAGGAAACTGATACAAATGGGCACTATTTTATCCAGTTTCAGATGAGAAAGCTGAGACTCAGAGAGATTAAGTAACTTCCCTAATGTCACACAGCTAGGAAGGGCAGTGTGAGAATGGGACCTAAGGCTGTCTGGCTCCAAATCCGGGGCTTTCAGCACTAGACTGTACTGCACTTTGATGAGGGCTGCAGTGTGCCCCTCGAGGCACACCTGTCATCTCACTGAGTCCTCACAGCAAACCCACAAAATAAATATCATGAACGGCTTTGCAGATGTCGAAGCTGGAGCCTCAGAGAAGTGAAGAGACTCAGTGACCTCTCACAGCCAGAACATGGGAAGAAGGGAAGACCCTATGATTTGGTTTGAATTTATGTCACCTCCCAAATCTCATGTTGAATTGTAATCCCAGTGTTGAGGGAGGGGCCTGGTGGGAGATAATTGGATCAATGGAGCTGACTTCATGCTTGCTGTCCTCGTGATAGTGAGTTCTCATGAGATCTGGTTGTTTAAAAGTGTGTGGTACCTTCCGCCTCTCACTTCCTCTTGCTCCAGCCATGTAAAATGTGCCTCCTTCCTCTTTGCCTTTTGAAATGATTGTAAGTTTCCTGAGGCCTCCCTAACCTCCCTAACCTGAGGTTGTAACACTTCCTGTACAACCTACAGAACCATGAGCCAATTAAACCCCTTTTCTTTATAAATTACGCAGTCTTAGGTAGTTCCTTATAGCAATGCAAGAACAAACTAATACACCCCGCCTGTTGGGTTTGGGGGTACCCATATCAGCCCCCCTCTGGCATTCTCCTCAAGCACAGCCACTTGTTTCATCTGGGCAACATATACTAAATGGCCTACTATGTGCCGGCACCATGAGGGGTCCGAGACCACAGGCCCCGGGTTCTCCACGGTCTAGGCTTTCTTACATTGTAAAGGAAATGTCTGCTGCCTTTTTCCATTCTCAGCCTCTGCATCTTGGCTCTAATATCTGAATCACAGTATCCCAGAGGTCATGGAGCAGGGCCTGACTTATCCTTCTAGTTCAGTTTACATTAGCCCAAAATTCTGGCCCAGAAGGTAAGCTTCTCAGCTGCTGCCATGAGCCTGGTGGTCTCTGGACGGTGGGATCTGATTTCGTTGCATCTGTGTGTTTTCAGTTTCCCTCCCTACACCCTCATATGCAACTCCTCAAGACTTTCCAAGGAAAAAGGATCTGTGCTATTAGCCTCCATGCCCCTTCACTGATGGAAAATCTGTCCCGGCGCTCTACCCCAAGGATAAGAGATGCCAGCAGCAGAGGCAACAGTGCCAGAGAATAATGTCCCCGTAGTGGCTGGACATGAAATCACTATGACAGATGTAAGGTGGTCCTGGGTGGTTTTGGCTTTCCCAGTTGATGCACCCTGTGCAGGCTGTTTGTATTTGTACTCCTGAAAAGTGATAAGGAGGGTCATTCATTGGCAGGAAGCCCACCTGGCAGATGCCTCATGGGTGGACACTCCTGTTCATCATGGATCTTCAGACCCTCAAAGCTCCAATGTCTGTGATCAACTGGAAAGAGGCTATTACAAATGACCAGGCCCTCTTGGCCTTCATATCTGGAAAATCTGACCTGGGGAAAGGATTGTTGATTTCCACTCAAGGACGTGGAATCTCCGGACCAAGGAGAGGTCAGAGAGAGGAACCTTACTTGTTCGTGAAGAGAAATCCATCGTCATTTATCTGTCTACTGCTTGACGTGCCCCAAAGACCTAGTTTTTCCAGATAAGATGTGGTGGCCAGGACTCAGCATTCCATGCCTCTCCTTTTACCTACTTAATCTTAACATTTTGGTTCTAGATTTGAGTCCTACTTCTGGCAAAGAAAAGTAGGGAAGAGGTGGAGGTGCCCATCTTTTTTTTTTTTTTTTTTGAGACGGAGTCTTGCTCTATTGCCAGGCTGGAGTGCAGTGGCACAATCTCGGCTCACTACAACCTCCACCTCCCAGGTTCAAGTGATTCTCCTGCCTCAGAACTCCCAAGTAGCTGCGATTACAGGCACCTGCCTGTAATTAGACACCCAGCTAATTTTTGTATTTGTAGTAGAGACAGGGTTTCACCATGTTGGCCAGGATGGTCTCAATCTCTTGACCTCATGATCTGCTCGCCTCAGCCTCCCAAAGTGCTGGGATTGCAGGCGTGAGCCACTGCGCCTGGCTGGTGCCCAACTTATATAACAGGAAAACTTAAAGAAATGCTGAAATAGAAGACACTAGAAATGGACCAACATTAGGAACAGCCTGGAGGGAGAATGAGAGGAGAGAGCAAGGTTGACAATCTCTTGCAGATGATGGACAGGTCAAAAAAGTGAAGATGGGAAAAGACTTTGACATCCACCCATCCATCCATCCACAGAAGTTTAACAAGATCATCCACAGTCAATTCAAACAAACTTATGAAGGGTAAGGCCCCCTCCTTGGTGAAATACCAGTGCTCCTGCCATTTGAAGAGAAGAGCCTAATTACAAGCTTATTCTGGGGTGCATAGGAGAAGGTGCTATGATTTGCCTTCATTTTTACCTGAGAGCTTAAATAACATCAGTCTAATCCATAGTTTGGTAAACAGGTAAAATAGGCGCAAGTCTGAAAAGAGTAAGAGTCCACCACTGAGGCAGTTCTCATGGTCTGGCCAGGGTCAAGGGATGATCTTCCTTCCAGCAAGGGGTTTGCTGTGCAGGCTGCTGGAGGTGAAGGCAAGAAGGAAATGGTTAGAGCTCATAGAAGAAGAAGGCAGCATCTAAGGATTGAGGGATCCAAAAGAAGAAAGAAAAGAATTTGCTGAATTAGCAAAGGTCTTTGGAAGAAAAACAATAATAAAAGAGGAAAAGCAAGAGAAAGGAAGAGTGATAAGGAATTTATTCGATGGGGTGAAGCATCCACCCAAGAACCAAGTCAGTAAAAAAGCCAAAGAGAAGCTTCCCAGGTGGAGAGAACGCTGATGTGGGGAGAGCAGACCACATGCTTCAGCCTAAAAGAGCAGGTACTTGTCAAGGCCGTGGTTACAGTAGCCCCTTTAGGAGTTGGTAAGCAGCCCAGCTGCTGAGGCAGTGGGATAAGGGAAATTATCTTTTTTTTATTTTTTAGAGACAGGGTCTTGCCGTGTCTCTCAGGCTGGAGTGCAGTGGCATGATCATGGCTCACTATAGCCTCGACCTCCTGGACTAAAGCAATCCTCCTGCCTCAGCCTCCTGAGTGACTGGGATTACAGGTGCACATCACCATGCCCGGCTAATTTCTTTTTTAGTTTTTGTAGAGATGTGGGCCTCCCTTTGTTGCCCAGGCTAGTCTCAAACTTCTGGCCTCAAGTGATACTCCTTCCTTGGCTTCCCAGAGCTTACAAGCATGAGCCACTGCCCCGGGCTGAAACTACCATTTTACCAAACAGCACCAGAGAGCCTCTTAGGGAAGGAACCATCTTTATTTGTAAAAATACCATCAGAGTTTCATAGGTGGTACAATGTGGGATTGTGATGGACTGGATTGGAAGGATACAACAAAGAGAGAGGTAAGCTCCTTAGCTAATAAATGCATGGAAATGTAAATGTAGAGAAGAGGAAAAGGCACGAAAGAGAGAGGAAGCCTAGAAACATCACCGGGGGCTTCAGTTGTTAGAAATGACTGAGGGACAGGAAAGGGGAATATTACATTTTAAATCAGTTTGCAGTTCTGTGACATTCCTCCGCTCAATGTGCCCTTAAATCACAAGGAAAAATCTATGATGTACCTCATGTGAGCTGCATCTGGGAGGCATGAAAGTGCAAAATGGTGGGTCAAGAAGAGCCTATGTTCCTTATCTTGGTTGTAACCAAGGTGCTATTAAAGGCTCAGGGTACTAAATAGATAACAAGAATTATCAGGTCCTACAAAAATCAAGATGCTGAGCTAGACTGGCCTCAGCCTTACCCCAGGACAAGCCAGGATGTGTGTCTATTTCACTTAGGCCTTAAGACAGTGCATCTCAAACTCACGCCCCAGGAAATTATCTGGAATTCTTTTGAAAACCCAAATAGGAACCCACTCCCTGGGCATCTGATTCAGAAGGTCTAGGTGGAGCCCATGAACTCTCATTTCTAACAAGTTCCCAGAGGATGCAGTTGCTGCTGGTCTGGGGACTACTCTGTGAATGGCCATGCTTAAGAGACAGAATGACCCAGACTCTCCCAGTAAGCTCAGGATCCTTCTTTCCTGTATCTACCTCTCTTGCCAGGTAGCCCACTGCCCTGTGAAGGTTCAGTACCTAGACTTTCTCATCATAATTGATGGCTGCCCTACCCAGGAAAGGAAGGAGGGCCTGATGAGGGATGGTCATTGGGTCCACCCCTCAGTTCCATGGAAAGCAGCCAAGCTAGCTCTTGAACAGATGAAAATGAGAAGTCACGAGCACTTTCCCCACCACTCAGCATCCTATTTGCCAATTGATTTCTCCATCCTTTTGACCTAAGTTGTGAGCTCCATGAGGGCAAGATCTGGCACATAATAGGTGCTTAATAAATGCTTGGCAGGTGAGGTGGGGTGAGTGAATTACCCCCTCAAACTCCTGAACAGGTCAAACATTCCACCTGGGCCAAGGTGGGCAGGAAGATTGGGAGCTGGGGATGGAAGCAACAGGGTGGCCCCAGGATCAAGGTTGTCCGCCCCTGGTCTCTGGCTGCCTCCCTCCCATTGCAGAGCCTCCAGAGTCTCTGGGCTCCTCTCTCCAACTCTAGGCCTAAGAATGTGATTGTGTTGACAAAGGTGGAAGGTGCCATCTCGTGGGAGAGAAAGAGGAGGAGTAAGGTGGGGCTCTGACCAGCACAGGGAGATGAAAGGAAAGAAACAGCATCTCCCCAAGGTGACGGAGGCTGTCCTGGAGCAGATGAAGCAGAGTTTGTGAGGGAGGCTGCCCCCCAGCCCTTCACCATTCTCCCATTCTGCCTCCTCCCCCACTATCCACCTCCTACTCAGAACCAGTGACTAATTGCATCGCATTTCTCTTTGACTTGCGTCACCCAGCAGAGAGCGTGTGGTTGTTTTTACAGCTTATTCTTTCAGGGATTCTAAGTGACATTTTTTAAGTGCTCTTCCCCTGCCTTGGAGAAGCACACCCTCCTCTCCTCTCTCCCCCTCACTCTCTTTTCTCTCCCCCTCACTCATTTCCCTCTTCCGGGGGCTGCTGGCAACAAGAACAGCTCAGGGGGCAGAGGGGCAGCCCTCCCAAAAGCAGCCGAGAGATTTTCCTGCTCCCTGGCCCTTGGGAGACCTGATGGGGGAGAACCCCACAGGAGATACCCCTTCACCCTGCAAAAGAGGGCCCACGCTGAAAGCCATACTGGAAAGCTGTTCTTTCTTCCTTCTTTCTTTCCTTCCTTCCTCTAACCTTTCTTCATTTCTTCTTTCCCTCCTTCCTCCCTTTCTACAATCCTTCTTCCCCTCCTTCCTTCCTCCCTTCCTTCTATTCCTCTTTATATCCCCTCCTTCTCTCCATCCCTCCTTCCTTCTCTTCCTCATTCCTTTTTATGATCATAGCACTGAGTACCTGCTGAGTGCCAGCCCCAAGTATGGAGTCACAGGCAAAACAAACCCAATTTCTCCTTTCCAAGTGATGAATGGAGTAGGAGGTGCATTGTTATCAATGAGTAAACTGTTACAATGCAATGAGTATATCCTATACTCTGGAAGGTTATAGGGGTCTCACATTGCATAAAGCAGGCACCAAACCTAACCTGGGGGAGAAAAGATGACCAGGGGGACTTCTGGGAGGTGATGTTATGAAATGAGGATGGAACTTTGTAGAAAAAGGGGTAGAGAATAGAGAGAAATAAAGCAACAAGTGCATCATCAAGGTTCAAATATAGTAGGAAAAGCATGAATTGAGACCTCCGACAGCTCACTGTGAGCAAATCGCTCCCATCCATGACTCTCAGGTTTCCTCCTTGGTAAAATGATGGATTTGGGCCAGTTCACCTCTAAAATCCCCTCCAGCTTTAAAACTGATAGTCAGATCTTTCATTGTCAAAGAAAGGCAAGCATCACACTATGGACCGCTGTTAGTGAAAGGGTCAGTGGGCTTGAAATCTGAGAACCTACGTTTAAATCCAGGCCACTTGCTGCGTGTGTGACTTGGGCAAGTAGCCTCAATCTCCTCATCTGTAAAATGGGGATAAGAATGTTACCTGTCATGCTGGATTATTTGTAGAATGGTATGAGATAATGCATTTGCAAGAGTATATTGCGCACAGAGTGACTAAGTTCTGAGCTACCGTTGCCAGGGGTGTGTCTTTTGGCCCACACAGATGTTAAGGACCTAGGCATCTCTTTTTGTTTGAATTTCAAGCAGGGATTCTTCCCATGAAAAGAGGAAAGATGCTTAAAACCCCAAATCCCAATAGTCAGAGAGCATGGGAAAAGAGCCACCAACAAAACATTGCTGATCCCAAAGGCTTTTTTTTTCCTGCCAGAAGAACCTCTGACAGGGACAGGAAATAGTAACATCACAAGACCCTCCCCAGATCAGAAAGACTTCCCACTCCAAATGCCTCAAAGAAAGAAGCAGACATCTCAGTGCAGAGCAGACTATGATGGACAAGAATACAGAGGGGCATTTGGAACAAAATCCAAATCAGACCACAACTGTCTCAAATCCACTGAACTAAAAGACTTACCTGCCCCTTAGTGAGGAGGTGCAGAGACAGGCGGACATCACGACCACTGATGCTCTCTCTGCTTGTGGAGATCACTAGTCAACAGTCACAAGGGTGAGCCCTTCCCAAGAAATACTTTGGGCAGCATCAAAAGTCTCCAATTGAAGAACTCTTGGTACCTGCACATACCTGGGCTAGTAGACCCTACCTGACAATTACAGTCAAGGTTCCAGTGCCAAGAGGGAGCAAAACTAGGCAAGCTATGCCCTTCCTGAACTCTGTCTGGGGATGCACTGCTGTTATGAAATATCTGGCGTAGTGATTGGCATATGACTGCCCCCCAAATGTCATGTGAGCAATATCTTACTGTGAGCAATATCTATTATTTGCAAAGTGATTTTTCATCCATTTTCTCCTTTAATCCTTACAATAACCCCAAGAGGAAGTTGATATAACAGTGCTCATTGTGGTAGCCAGGAGTGCTATCCACCAAATATTTCCAGTTCTCCCCGCTTTCTGGGCACATGGTAAAACTGCACTTCCCTGCATCCTTAGAGTTAGAGGTGACCACATGACCTGCTCTGACCAGTGAAATGTGAGCAGGATCATGTGGTTACCTCCAGGTGGAAACTCTAAGAGCCCATGTACCTTCATTTTCCCCCACTCCCCCTGTCCCACTGCCACAGAAATTGGCAACATTTCTGATGGCAACTATTTTGTCAATCTGAGTCCTTAGAATAAAGACAACATGTAGTGCAGCTTTTGGTGGCCCCAGGATGGACATGAAAATTAAATTAGAAATAAAACTTTGATGTGATAAGCAACTGAGATTTGGGGGTTGTTTGTTACTGCAGCATCAGCCCATGCTGATTGATACACTTACGTTACAAATAAGAAAACCAAGGCTGAGATAGGTTAAGTGAACTAACTTGTCTTAAGTAACACAGCAGGACAGTGGCAAACCCAGGATATAAAGGGTGTTCTTTCTGACTGTAAGTTCAATGTTGCAAACCCATCTTGAACTCAGCCCCTTTGGAACTAGAACTACAGAACATCTTTTGTCTTCATCATTAATCCCTATTCGCAGCTTCAGGCTGAAAAAAAAAATCACACAAGATGAGTCAGTTCACGAGTATCCTCACTGGGTTGAAGCTTCTAAGAACCTTGAAACTTCTCAATTACAGTCAAAGCTCTTGCCATCAGCAAACAGGTAAGGCCCTATGCTATGCCTCCATTTCTCTACTAAGGGCAGAATAGAGAAGATGGCTTGGGTCATCAGCCCTTTCTACTTTCCTATTTGGGGCTATGAGAGGAGACAAGTACAGGCATACCAGAGCAATTAGGTGATGGCTTAAGCAGGGGAGGCCAAAAGTCCTGCCCACACAAAGAATTACACCCACATTAGCTGCAGACCATGCTGCCAGGTGGTGGTAGAGAAGCCTCAGAGGTCTGGGAATTCTGGAAATAATTGTCAATGGAGCTCAGTCATCGGTGACAAGAAGTGGATGGGGCCTTAGAGGTACAGCCATGTCCAGCATAGACTTTCCTCTAAGAAAAAGAATAGATCCAGCTCCGTCACGTGGAGGTAAAGATAGCTCAGAGTCACTGCTCTTGGCTTAGGCTGCTAGCCTAAGCCTTTTAATGGAGGTTTTGGGTGCACCACACAGCCAACCTCACCCTAGCCCAGGCTTGCATAATGGTCTCTTGGGCAGCCCGTCAAGCCTGTGGTCACTACACAATGTCCTTCATAGGCACCTCTGAGTTGGCCCAGCCTTGTCCAGCAGTTTCAATGTGCTAGGCCTCAGGGCAGGTGTGGTTTCTTGTTTCACGATGTCTCAGCTCCCCAAAAGGAGATCCAGGATGCCCAGGACAAGAAAGGGTTCCTGTAAATTGAGCATTTACCAGGTCACATGCATTGCCCTGGACATTTTACTTAATCATTTAGACTTAAGTCATTTAGACTTCACAATCCTTCTGTTGGACTGATCCTGTTCCATTCATTTTGCACTGAGGAAACTGAGACTCTGGAGAAAAGCACCATAGCACAGTGCCTGGCAAGTATTAAATACTCACATAAACAATAATTCTTATTATTACCAAGGTCATCAACAGTCATCATCATCATTGAGAAGATCCAGACTTCAAATCATTCCATAGTGTCTCCAAACCCCTTCTTTTAGACATCAGAAAACTCTTTAGAGCAAAGTTTATCAAACTTTGATGCAAATCAGAATCACTTCAGAAGTTCTGAAAAAAAAAAAAAACACAGAGATGCATGGGTTCTATCTAAGTCCAGATAAATAAGAGTAACCAGATTTGGGGCCCAGGTTTTGGTATTTTATTGTGGTTTCCCAATAATTCTAATATATCTCCTAAGTGTGAGAGCCCTTAACTTAAATAGAAGAAAGTTTCACTGTCACCCACATACCTACCCTCAGTCCCAATACCTCACTCACTCTCCTGTGTACTGGGATGGAGTCTCCAAAGTCTGAGATCTCCTGCCTTAAATCCTGGATAACTAATCTTTGACCATTAGTTCCCTAAGAAAAGTGGTGTGGGTGGCTGGGTGTGGTGGCTGACGCCTGTAATCCCAGCACTTTGGGAGGCCGAGGCGGGTGGATCACAAGGTCAGGAGATTGAGACCATCCTAGCTAACACAGTGAAACCCCATCTCTACTAAAAATACAAAAAATTAACCAGGTGTGGTGGCGGGTGCCTGTAGTCCCAGCTACTTGGGAGGCTGAGGCAGGAGAATGGCGTGAACCCTGGAGGCAGAGGTTGCAGTGAACTGAGATCAGGTCACTGCACTCCAGCCTCGGTGACACAGCAAGACTCCATCTCAAAAAAAAAAAAAAAAAAAAGAAAGAAAAAAGAAAAAAGAAAAGTGGTATGGGTGGTTGTTGTAAGCAGCCTCTAAGATGGCCCAAAGATTTCATTGCCATATCTTGGTATTCACACAGTGTAATCCCTTCTCCTTGAATGTAGGCTAGATTTACTGGCTTACTTCCAACAAATAGAATGTGACAGAAGTCACGGAATGCCACTCCTAACACTGGGTTATGAAAAGACTTGGCTCCCATCCTGAGTGCCCTCTCTTGCTCTCACACTTGCTCCTTCTGAAGGAAGCCTACTGACACCACATGAGCTGCCCTGTGGAGAGGCCCTCGCAGTGAGGAATTGACATCTCCAGCCGACCTCCAGCAGTGACCCCAGGGCTGCCAAAAGCCATGGGAGTGAGCTTGGAAGCGAATCCTCCTGCATCAAGCCTTGAGGTGTCCATAGCTCCTGTCGGCCTTGATGACAGCCTGTTAGCCTGTTGAGCTAGAGAGACCTGGATTCCTCACCAACAGAAACTGTGAGATAGTAAGTGCTTGTTAGATAAGTCATGAATTTTGGAGGAGATTTGTTAAAAAGGAATACATAACTAAAACGATTACGCTTGTAGGTAAAGCATTAAGGTAGGTAGAGCTGTTTCCCTCAAGGATGCCCATATCTGAATCCCTGAACCTTTAAATATGTTACAACGTGGCAAAGTGGACTTTGAAGATGTGATTGTGTTAAGGATTTTGAAATGAGATTTTCCCAGATTATCCTGGTAGGCTCAATGTCATTATAAGGATCCTTAAATAGGAAAGACAGGGACAGAAGAGTTTGACTCAGAGACACAGCAGCATGAGAAAGACTTGGCCCACCATTACTGACTTTGTAGCTGGAAGAAGAGACCATAATCAAGGAATGCAGTCTCTAGAAGCTGTTCCTCCCAGGGGCCTCCAGAAGGAACATGGGCTGTAATGAAATCTTGCTTTTAGCTGAGTGAGATCTATCTCAGTCTTCTGACCTCTAGATATGTAAGATAATTTGTTTTAAGCCACCAAGTCTGTAGCAATTAGTTATAGCAGCAATAGGAAACTAACACAGGCATGAACAGGACACTACTAGGAAGAGTTTTTTCTGCACAAATACAGTAGTGTTGACATCTCTGTAGGAAGCTAGGCTTTGATGAGGCAAGTACAGTTATTGGAATAAAGCAATGGGGTTCATGAGAATAAGGATGTCACTAGTTTGCCCCCTTAGGAGAACCCAATTGGAATAGTACAGTGTCTTAGCCCTGGAGCATTTCCCTAACATACCCACCAGCTGTCCCACAAAAGCATGCCACAGACTAACCCCTTCAGAGGGTTACTGAGAGGGTGAGATAATGCAGGACAGAGGCAATCCTGCTTGACATGTCTATAGCGTCATCTCCAGGGACTAGCAAGGCAGAGAGCTGCCTACACAATCCCCAGCTGGCCTTCCTACTGGTATCACACACTCCCATCTCCTTCCCACCACTCAACTTCCAGAAGATAGAGGTTGGGTCAGGAGTGATGAGACAGCAATGGAGAGCCCCTCCCCACAACCGCCCCTGGACCTCAAAGCCACTAAAATGTCCATGGCCAAATCTGACTTTACTCAAACAAGTAACCTCTCCACCCTGACCCCAGACACCCAAGAGTCTACCTACTGAATTTCTATTATAATTAAGACTTCTCACTCTACATAGCTCATCTAATTTTGTCCCTGGTGAATCAATGTAGTAGCAACTGAGAAACCAAGGCTCAGAGAAGTTAACTGGTTGCAAAGCCAAGGCTGGAATCTAGATTTCCTGATTCCAGTCCTACATCCTGTCCACCAAACCACACTTTTCCCCACTTTTAGCAAAAGAACTCAAAATAAAATCTAATCGCCAGGGCTGTGAGACAGACAGGACTAACTAAGTTCCAAGGCTGGCTCTGTCACAGAATTCTTGTCATTTCCCTGAGCCTCAATTACTCCATCCCTGAAATGAAGATCTAGTGGGAAAACATGAGACTGAGTGTGTAATAGTGTCAGAGAGTTGAGGAGAAACACAGAAATACCCAGAAAGTCAGTAGCCACCCCCACTCAAATTTCCAGACCCAAAGCTGGAAACCATGAAAAGAAGAAAAAAAAAGTTCTCCAAAGCTCTTTTTTTTTTTTTTTTTTTTTTTTTTTCCACAACAAACTTTGAAAACTAGAATGTGGGTGTGAGCATTACTTTAAGGATTTTTTAAGTGACACGTGGATCACCTGTCAGGGAGCCAGGACCAGAATGCTGGTTTTAATTACACCGAATATTTCACTTTCTTATGCAGAGGCATAATCAATTATCTTATTTAAAGGCATTACGATAATGTGTGTGTAAAATGGAGCCATTCCCTGTATTGCATTAGATTCTGCTAATTATAGGAGAATGTTTGGAGCTAAAATGTCAACTTGTCATCCGGATGGCTTGTAATTCAGGATTTGCATTCATAGACGGGAAGGGAACTCTGACAAAAATTGCATTCAGCTCGAGCTCGTCTGGCCTCTACCTCACAGGCTCCAGCAGCAAGGAGAGAATTGATCTCTGCTCTGCCCCTGCTCCTATCCACCACAGTGGGCTCTCCATCCTCAAGAGGGCAAGGGAGGGCTGTAGGAGCAGGGGCAGCAAACCACACCAGCTACAAAAATGGAAACACAAGATCCCTGCTGAAAACCTACCCACTCACCTCATTAGTTTTCTTCCTAGTAACAGATTCCAAACGCAGTTTGTAAAGAGATTAGGTTCCTAAGAACTGACGGTCTTTGGCTTTCTTGGGAATGTCAGTTGGATTTAATTCAATTCAACAAATATTTCACTCCCAAGTGAGTGCCTACTGTGTGCACCATGCCAGGTGTTTAGTGTAGAGGGCACTGGTTCATAGTGTGGGGTCTGGAGCAGACAGCCTGCATCAGCCTCTGGAACTTACTAGATATGTGCACTGTGAGTCAAGCTAACTCTCTGTGCCTCTGATTCCTTGTTTGTAAAATGGGGACAGCAGGGTCATTATAAGGATGAGACAGATGATGTCTGTGAAGGGCTTAGAAGGAGCCTGATGTTAGTTAAGCAGTCAACAGACTTACCTGACATTGTAGTCATGACCATGACATATGCCAGCTCCAAGGGAAACAGACATCGAACAAGTAGGAGGGATCCCCTACCCTTCCAGGGGTATTCACCCTAATACTCCACTTTCGCACAGCCATTGGCTTCAAAACAAGCTATTTCACCTCCTGTATGTCACTGTATCCTCCCCAAACTCATATGATTATCCTCCCAAAACAACAAAAAGGACCTTTCAGAGCAATGAGGTGAGTGATTTCCCTCTTTCAAGATAACCCTTCTGCCAAGGGGAAGCAAGAATAACAGCCCCTCTGGACAGAGGAGGGAATCCATCCTCCGGTTGAATTCTCTTCTCTCCAGCCCATCTGCCCAACTCTTCCCAGCTGCTGCACACTCAGCCCTGAGTACAGAGGACCAGGGCTGGGATACATCAGGAGCCCTTTCGCTGATAGCAACTACAGGATGAAAACAACCTGCATAAGCCAGCCAGCGTCAGCAGGACAGGGTCAGCTGGGGCCAGGGTGAGCTGAGGCCAGGGTGCCTACGGGAGAGGTTTTAAGATCCAGCCTACCTCTCCACCACCTAGGCACCATTCCCAGGGCCACTCTAGGTCAGCTGGCTGATTCCTAGGCCACCTCACTTTGTCCTTCTCCTCTCCCCAACCCTCCCCAGGACCCCAGCCAGCTTTCTTCCATCTACATGCATCTCAGAACTCCCTGAGCAAAGCTTTGGACTTTTCTCCAACTGTCCAGTGCTTCCAGAAATCCTCCTTCCAGATCAGATTTCACACCTCCATGCCTGGCCTCAGGGCTCAGTGACTTGGACTGTGTCATTCTTCCTGGTTGGAGAGCCCAGCCATATGGCCTTGCCCACCTGGACTTGCTCTGCTGCCCTCAGGAGTGACCAACTCAAAACGAAGTACCCAAGACACCAGCTTTCCCAAATGCCTGTCAAGACCAGGCTACTTCACCCTCCCCACCACCATCTTTCTTCAACTGCTCTTAGATTTCCAGGAAACCTGTGAGGTTGGATCAGTCTCTGCAGCTCCCAAGGAGAGTGACCACATACCACGTCCCCATTCTATCTTCCCTAGACTTTGCTTTTTATTGGGATCCTGGTGTCTAAGAGCAGAACCATATCTGGAGCAGCCCTTTTTCCTGGGAGTTAGGCTCTTACTCTCCAGCTTTAAAGCTTCTTGTTTGGATTTGTTTTAATAATATTTTTCTCCTTTAAAAATCTTGCATGTCAAAAAAAGGATTGGATGTTTATTATAGAAAATTGGAATATACAAAAAAGTAGAAGGAAGGGGGAAAAATCATTCATTAATCCTCTGCCAGGAGGGCACTGCAGTTAGCATCTCCTTGTTGAGTTTCATAGATGGGCTTTTTAAAGTTGAACCAAATCATAGACTGAGAGTTGAAATCAGTTGCAGCTCACAACACTGTGGAAGTGTGGGATCCAGTAATCTATGAGACCCACCAATGTTTCATATTTCCTCCCAAAATAAAGTATTTCTTGAAGGTCTAACCCCCTGTAGACTGAATTATTATTATTATTATTTTATTTTTATTTTTTGGAGACGGAGTCTCACTCTGTTGCCAGGCTGGAGTGCAGTGGCATGATCTTGGCTCACTACAACCTCCGCCTCTAGGGTTCAAGCGATTCTCCTGCTTCAGTCTCCCAAGTAGCTGGGATTACAGGCGCGTGCCACCATGCTCAGCTAATTTTTGTATTTTTAGTAGAGACGAGGTTTCACCATGTTGGCCAGGATGGTCTCTATCTCTTGACCTCGTGATCTGCCCACCTTCGCCTCCCAGAGTGCTGGGATTACAGGCATGAGCCACCTAGTGCCTGGCCTAGACTGAATCTTTATGAGGCCGTGCAGGGTGGCCACTTGGACTGTTACTTCAACTATACTTCACTTTGGTCCCGGGAAAAACCCCTAATATCTATAGCCCTGTGTCCCTAACCTCTGGGTTTCAATGGTTCCCTGCTCCAGTGAGCTCCACATCTCCAGCTCCAGCCCTGGCCCCTATCCTGAGCTCAGAGCCACATACCCAACTACATCCCAGTGTCTCCTGCTCACACCCAGTGGCTCAAAACTGAACTCACTCATCTTTACCCTTCAGACTTGCTCTGCCACCCACCTCCTCAGCAGCATTATTTACTCACTCACCCAAGCTGGCAACCTCCAAGTCATCTCTGACTCATCTCTCTTGCTTGTACCAGTAATTCATCAAGTCCCTTTGTTTCATCTCTGAAATGTCTTGCACATCATTCCTCTCTCATCTCCACCACCACTGCTGAATAATTTCATGTCTTCTTACTGTGGCAGCCGACCTTCCTAACCGACCTCACCCTCCTTTCTCAGCCTCATTGACAGTGCTTATCTTCCTAGGCACTTACTATGTCCCAGGCACTTTTCATTGATCACCTCCCAAGGACAAAGTACTTATTGTTGGCCCTGTGCTACATTTGAGAATCCAACACTCAGACAAGCTAAGCATCTCAGTTATCTATTAACAAGTAGCAAAGAATCCCAAGGACTCAAGGCCTTGAAACAAGGGTGATTTTTTTATGTCTTACAGTCTTATGTGTATTCTTCTACAGGTCTTATGTGGGATCACTCATATGGCTGCAGTCATCTGACAGCTTGACTGGGGCTGGATGTTGAAGATGTCCTCAATCCATGTCTGGCAGTTGATGCTGGCTGTGAACAAGGCACCTTGGTCCTCCTCCATTTAGGTTCTCACCTTCCAGTAGGCTACACAGGCTTCCTTTCATGGTGGCCTTGGGGCAGCATTCCAAGAGAGTGGAAAGCAAAAGCTTCAAGACTTCTTAAAGCCCAAGCTCTAGAACTCTTCTAATGACAATCTGCTCTATTTTATTAGTCAGAGAAGCCATAGGCCAGCCCAGTACCAAGGAGATAGAGAAATGTACCTATTAATGGGAGAAGTGGCAACATCCTGTTGCAAAAGGGTAAGGACACAGGGAGGCCTGATTCACTGGGAACCATTGTAATAATGAGCTACTACACTACAGAACTTGTCCACAGTCATCCACTCAACTTGAAAATCCCAGGATATGAACCTGAGTCTTCTGATTCCAATGTTCTCCCATGTTCATATTTGTTGCCAGACCTGATTCCCACAAAGAAGCAGTCAGCAGTGGATGGGTCACCGTGAGTAGTCACTTGATCTCTGCTGCCCTCCATCCTGGATGAAAGTGGCTGTCAACTGGATCAGCACCATCTCATCTTCCAGTAGTTCTGGCTTTGATAACAGCTGCTCATCCCACCTTCCCACTCACCACGTTCAGCTTGGCTCCGGCAAGCAGCATAATGCAGGACTCGAGAACTCCCCCAGGTCCCCAGACTCCATTAAGAAGCTGATTAAAATTTGATGCTCCCATTTAACACCTATTAGCAAACACAATGCCCTCCTGCTAGGAGAGAGAAGTTGGGAGAGGGGCCCTCCCCAGCTCCCAGCAGCACCCTTTGTGCCAGGGTAGCAACCATTAGCTGGAAGAAAGATAAAGAAGAGGTGGATTGGGTGTGGAGAGAGGAAGAGGTGGGGGCTGTGTGTTATTTACAAAAGACCACCACTTCCTGAGCCCCAAAGTGGGACTGAGAGCTTGAGTCCTCAGTGCAGTTGTCCCACAGTGGACAGTGGAACCAGGCCAGACATGAGAAATTGGCATCCAAGAAACTGCAGCCCAAAGGGATCATAGGGGCCACTGTCTCTCTCACCGCCTTCCTACCAGGCAAAGTCTAAACTGTCCAAGACCATGAGAAGATGCATCATGGGAATGAATGTAATCAGGATATCAATGCTGTATTTGAAAGACTGAATCTCTGTTCCCAAGGTCAGCTGTGGGAATATCCCTCAAAAATCCCCAAAAGGAAGGAGATCCAAGGGAATCTATGGCAGTTTTCCATCCCTTCATTCCTAGGCAGAATGATTTAGAGGCTGAGCACATCCGATTTAGGGTAGGAGGGAAGAGATAATCAGACATATGTTGACTGAGCACTTACTATGTACCAGTCCCTGGCATGAAGGGGGACTTACACAGAGCAGGAAACAGACTCTCTACCCTCAAGGAGTGTATGAGTTCACTAAGACCACAGATGCACACACACCTGCAGTTAAGTAACAATACAAGGTGTTCTTTATATATATTTTAGAGACAAGGTCTTGCTATGTTGCCCAGGCTGGTCTCAAACTCCTGGGCTCAAGTGATCTTCCCACCTCAGCCTCCGAGTAGCTGGGGTTACAGGCATGTGCCACCAAGCCCGGCCAAGGTGTTATTAGAAGGAGCACAGAACTAGGGTCTGAATCCCAGGATTGTCACTTACTAGCTCCATGAGAAACTTCATAAAAAACAAATACAAATTTTATGCTCCTGGTGAATGCTTAGCAAACACAGTGCCTTCCTACTAGGACACAGAACTCAAAAGAGGGCTTCCCTGGTAACTTTGAAGGTCAGGGTGGTGATCATTAGGAGGAGCCTAACAAGTCATGTTTAATCTTAAGCCTCAGCATCCTCATCTGTAAAATGGGGATGGTGACACCCACCATACACGGCTGTTAGGAAGACTGGGTGATACAATGCCTGTGAAAGTACAGTGTCCAGTGGCTATTCAAAGTCAAGCCTTGTGATTACCATGACAAGTGTTAGGAGACGAAGCCACCCTTCCAGGTTATAGAGCTTCCTGGGGTCAGTGAAGTAACATGGAAACGAAGGCATCTTACCGTTTATCAGATTAGCTTTATTCCCCACAAGGCCCCCTCCCTGAGATACAAAGCCCTTCTGGTCCCACCCTCTAACTATGGCCCTCAGCACATCCCATAACAGGTTTTTTCACAGCAGAGCCATGACAGCTCCCAGGGGAGCCAGGATGACCAGGGGTCCCCTAGGACCCTTGCCCATCATGTGGACATTCCCTCCACACACTCACCCCAGCCCCTCAGAGTCTTGTGTTAATCAATGGCTCCCCTTATCTCTGGCTCCTCTGTGTTCTTTCCTCCATCCAGCAGTCTTTTGCTTTAGGACTCAATGCCCTTGGCTTCCCTTTGAAGCCCTGACTTTCCCCATTTACCTAGAACCAGCCCTCAGCACCAAGCTCCAGAGGGTACTGTGGACTTCACACTATCACAGGATGGTAGGGAAGGGGACAGGACGGCCAAGGAAGACTGGAGGGGGCAGGGCCCAACGGCACCTTGAAGACTGCACCTCCCTGGGGTTATAGAAAGGGGGGATGGTGGGGGGCTTCTCAGCAACTGTGCCTCACTGAGGGCTAGGGCAGCAAAAGAATTTTGAGGATGATATGAAGTAAACTTGAGAAAGAAGACTGGAAGCCAGGGTGGCTGGGCCCACCCTGCCTGCTGGGACCCAGGCTGTGGTTGTGATCTGGAGACTCTGTTGACTCACAAAAAGTTGGGCACTTTTAAGCAGTAGAGGGATGGAATCGAATTAATGGTTTTGGGAAGGTGCCTTGGCAGGGGTCAGGGAGGTTCCTTTTGTGGGAGGACAGCTCTGTATGCAGGGTGACTGGAATCACTCCCAAGGCCCAGCTGCAACCTCCCAACTAGGCAGGGGCTTCAGAAGGAAAGACCACACGAAAGGCAGCGACATTGTTTGCTAGAGTCTCTGAGCCACACCCTTGATTCCTTGCTGTGGAATCAAATCCAGTTCCCACCCCTTTCCCTCCACCTCCCATTGCTTGCTGTGCCATCCTCTGCAGCCTCCAGGTGGCCACAAGAATGTCCTTTCTGGCTTAGGGCCCCACACACACACTGACAAACTGCCCCCAGCAGGGCATCAGGTTGAAAGAGATCAGAGTTGAGAATAATTAACCCAAGATCAGAGCTCCTCTTTGTCACTTACTAACTGTGCAGCCTGGGCAAATTGCTCAATCTTTCTGGGCCTTGGCTTTCTCATCTGTAAACTGAGAATCATAAACTCCCTTTGTAGGATAGTGGTGGGATTAAATGAGATAACGTATCTAAATGTATTCCCATTGAAGTCAAATAAAATCTGGAGACAAATCTCTAAAGTATAAATGTTTTGTTTTGGGAAGCAAGAATTGCAATTTAGGGCTTACACACAGACCGGGTGGTCTCCAGTATGTCCGGAGAACGAAGAGAAGGTTAAGAGTTTTATTAGAAAGAGAAATGTTATGCATTGTTTCGAAAGAAAGCTCATTGGCTCTAGAGAAGCCTTTTGGGAGCTGGCAAGCTCTGATTGGTGAGTGATTGTGGTAAGTAAAACCAGTCTTAGAGTCACGGCAGGTTGTTTCAGCAGTTACTAGGTAAAACTGGCCTTAGGGTCTCAGCAGGCCATTTCAGCAGTGGCAATTGTGGAAAATTTAATTCTTGGAGCTGGTGTTCCATGCCCCGAGTACTTTTTTCCCCTGGCTCCTGACTCTGATTTAGTTGAGTATGACAAGAATGACCCAGTTTGTATAATCAACTTTCACACTCCTAGCCCAGTGCCTGGAACACAGTGGGCCCTCTCCCCTCATTCAGATGCATCATTAGATACCCATTGGTCATCACAGAGAGAGCACGTAATCGGGTGCCTAGTCCATAAACAGCACTCCATTGGGAATCTGTGGCCTTAGAGATGGCCTCTCCTCCTCTCTGCTGCCTGTATCTTCTGTCTCCTGTCCCCACTGCACTGCCTGCATCAGGCTCTCCCATGTCATCCTTTCAATCTGTGGGGACAACCTCTCCCTGGTCCTCTTTGCCATGACCAGGTGAAGCCTCCTGAAAAGTCAAGAAACTGCCACTCCAGCCCCCAGAATGTGCTCAACTCCGTTTCATGGCTTATTAAGGCTTCTCATTCCCACCCTAACCTGCTCTCCAGCCCAAATACCTTCCCACTTTGCACCTATAATCCAATCACTCCAAACTCCCCACCATCCCCCAGATACCCTGCTTATGCCTCCATGCCCAAGCAACTGCAATTCTATCTGCTTAGAAGACACATCCCTCCTTTCACCAGCACTGGCTCCAAGTGGAAACCCTTGAATACTCGAGACCCAGATCCATGCCACCTCCTCAGCAAAGCCTTCCCTGGCACCCCTAGTAGATGCCATTGGTTTTTCTCTATGCCAGGGGCCTGCAATCTATAGCCCACAGGCCAAATCCAACCCACCATCTGTTTTTCTACAGACCATGAGTCAAGAATGGTTTTGACATTTTTAGGTATTTGAAAATAATCAAAATAATAATATGCCATGTCATGTGAAGATTACGTGAAATTCACATTTCAGTGTCCATAAATAGTTTTATCAGAATACAGCCATGCATAATCCCTTAGGCATTGTCCATGGCTGCTTTTGCACTACTACAGAGTTGAATAGTTGCAACAGAGACTGCATGACCCACAAAGTTTAAAACATTTACTCTCTGGTCCTTGACATAACAGAAGAGCTTGCTGATCTTGGCTCTATGATGCTACAATTTTTATTTCAAATGCCCTTGTACCAGGATCTGTCTTTTCTGTGGATGATGAACAACTCAAGGGGAAGACCTGTTTGACACTGATCTTTGGGCCTATTCCAGCTCCTAGCACTAGTAGACATTCAATATTCTGCTCCGAATGGTCCCAGCTCCCACAGGCAAGCCCCAGTGCCTGGGATCTGGTAACACCCACTTCTCTTTGTCCCTGCAGCCCTATTGGTAGGGCCTTCTGGAGACACTTCCTGAAGCATCATTCCCCCTCCAGAAATAGAAACTACAGACTAACAGAGTAAGTTGACTTGCCTAAGGTCATGCAGTTAGAGATTCAAATCCAGATCTTTCCCTGCAAACTTAACACTACTCTCTCATCCTTCCCAAACACAGCCTGCCATGCAGAGGAACCAGGATTGCCCCTGGGCTCTGAGGAGCTGAAATTCTTTCAGTAGCAGAATCCCGGGACCAGAGGCAACTCCCCAGGAATGTTTGTTGCGTGGGGTTTATAAGCAGCATTGATCTAATAAAATAATTTCTGAACATCTCACATCCCCTAATTACTTGTCACAATAATGTGAGGCATCTCCCCATGTGCTTCTTTTTCCCTTTGCTGGCACAGCACGGGAGCTCCTGGGCCTGGGAGGTGGAGATAAATATAGCCGCTCATTTACTCACCAGTTGGGTTGCCTGAATGCACAACAATACACGTCACCACCCCGACACGTGCAGAGCCCATGCACACGCGCATGGAGAGTATTGCCGTTTGGACCACATGGCGTCACTGACACTTCCTGGATCAACCCTAACTGAGAAAGGGTCATGAGCTTGTCCAACATGATGCCAACTGGCCAGAACTGGGACCATTCTTTACTTTAGGAGTTACTGGGAGGCAAATTTGGGTGTGATAGAAGGAGGAGCTTTTCTAAGGATGAAGCACTATCAAGGGTACTTTTTCACTAGGATAGGACAAGTTGGCTTTTCAGGTCCCCACGGGTCTTTTTTTTTTTTTTTTTTTTTTTTTAGTTGAGACAGAGTCTTGCTTTGTTGCCCAGGCTGGAGTGCAGTGGCACGATCTAGGCTCACTGCAACCTCCACCTTCCGGGTTCAAGCAATTCTCCTGCCTCAGCTTCCTGAGTAGCTGGGACTACAGGCGCATGCCACCACACCCAGCTATTTTTTGTATTTTTAGAGAGACAGGGTTTCACCATGTTGGCCAGGATGGTCTTGAACTCCTGACCTCGTGATCTGCCCACCTCATTCTCCAAAGTGCTGGGATTACAGGCATGAGCCACTGTGCTCGGCCGGTCCCCACAGGTTCTAAGTCTAAGACATTCTGTACTTAGGAATGTTCAACTCATTTCTCCTCAGCCTCCAGGAGCTCAGGTTGGAAGCACAGAAGAGCTGGGTGGGGCTGGGGTGTGGGAGGAAAGCAGAGCTCTTACACAACATTTCTGCAGTGTCCTCAAAGTCAACCCGCCACTTCCTCTTTAGGGTCTGATGCTGAGTTCAGTCCCCATCTCTGCCTCTCAGGAGGATCAGTAGCAGAACCATGAGATGGTCTCAAATCTTTCCTTTTTGGGTCTACATTCTTATCCCTCCTCAGCTGCCCCTCCTGGTGCCCTGTGTCTGTCCTGACTCTCTAACACCAGCACCCCCTACTAAGCCTTTTCCAGAGCATTTATTTCTCCATATTATGGTCTGGAGACCTCAGATAAAATGCTCAAAACTGTGTGTGTGTGTGTGTGTGTGTGTGTGTGTGTGTTCCCGCCCACCATATGATTATACTAACAGAGCTATTCCCAAATTTTCCAGAAAACAGTTCCACCCCAGTATCTTCTAGACCAGCAGAAAATTGCTTCCTGCAGGCAAATTCTCCTAATCCTCGTGGTCTTGTTCAGAGGGTCCCTCTCCTTTGCAAGGTTGCAGGTGGATACAGAACTGAAATATCTGGTCAGGTGGCTTTTGGCCAGCTCATCCCAATATGGGGGTTCATCTCTGGGGTCACAGGACTCCTCTGCTTTCTGAAGTCATTCTGGGAAGCACGAGGGCTTATGTGTGTTCACAGCACTGACCTCGGAGCCCAGTTGTCTTAGGTGTGCTACAATGCCTTTGCCAGACATGAAGATTGATTGGAACAAGCCTTGGACAGGATAACAGTAAGTGTCCCTTGGAGCAGACAGAGAGGCCAGGTCTCTGCAGTGTAGATGTCTACCTTGGAGATTCTTTGATTCCCAGCACCTCTGTTCAGCCACTGGGGACCATCTGAGGTTCACTCAGTCATTGGCTTTTCTCTCATTGGCTCTTTCTGAAAACTGCTTTCTTTCTTGCCATTCCCTTCTCTGTCCCCTTCTATCCACTGACCAAGTTGAAGCTTGCTGCAATGCCTTGGCAAGCCTAGAAACCTAGAAATAGAATACAAAATGACGCTAACATGGCTCATGCCTGTAATCTCAGCACTTTGGAAGGCTGAGGTAGGCAGATTACTTGAGGCCAGGAGTTCGAGACCAGCCTGGCCAACATAGCGAAACCCCATCTCTACTAAAAATACAAAAATTAGCTGGGCGTGGTGGCGGGTTCCTGTAATCCCAGCTACTCGGGAGCTGTGGCGGGAGAATCACGTGAACCCAGGAGGCGGAGGTTGCAGTGAACCAAGATTGGGCCATTGCACTCCAGCCTGGGCAACAGAACAAGACTGTCTAAAAAAAAATAAAAATAAAAAAATACAATGAGCCCAACTTGGGTAGAAATTGCATCTCTACTGAGTGTTAGCTATGGAACCTGGTATGCACCAAACCTCTTCTAGGTTCAACTTCTTTATCTGTAATATGAGAATGGTAAGATCTATCTCTAATAGACAGCTGTCATTCTTACCTACCCAGCAACAATGCTGCCATCATCTGGTGTCAACACCATGATTTTCCTTTGAGGAGCCCATGTCATTCTCACACCCAGTCCATGTGGTTTTCTAGGGCTGATGCCCTCATTGCCAAAAGTGGGCACCTAGCCCTGGATTGGCCAGTGACAGTACTACAACCCTCTGGCCACAGTATTTGGCTCAGGAAAGGTCATTTGACCCAGGCCAAGCCAATGAGAGTCAGCCCTGGATTTTTGCTAAACCTCTGTTAGCTTGGGAATTTCTACAAAGGCAGAATATTAGTCTAGAGCTGCTGATGGCCACCTTTGTCCCCACATGAGTTATGCCCATCTGAGAATGAAGTCAATACAAAAGAAGACAGAAGTGAGAAACAGAGAAATTCCTCAGGACATTCTTTAAGGACCTGGATCTAGCCATGTCTGATGTTCATCCTTGAATGACTGAGCCAATTAACTTCCTCTTTAGTTTACGCTAGTTTGAGTTGGGTTTCTTTTAGTGGCAACTGAAACTCCTGACTAATACACTACCTCAAGGCTCTTGTCAGAATCAAAGGAAACAGCATATACAATCCTAGCAGACTGCTGGTACATAATAGGAGCTCATTAAATATTAGTCACCATCCCAACAAGAGAAGGCAGAGAAAAGTGCCAGTGGACACAAGACTGAGAACACAAGAAAGATGTATAATCAAAAGAGCAAGAGCCTGGAGGAGCCAAGAAGGGATGAGATCAAAGCACGGTGGCAAGTTTGGACTGAGCAGAGAAAGAGACACTTCTTCCTTGCAGGCAGTGGGAGGAAACCCTGGGAAATGAAGAAAGGCTGAGAAGGGGAGGGGGGATGTTGGGGGACTTCACAGCAGGATGCTTATTCCCCTCGAGTTTGGAATTAGGGTGTCCTCTGCAGAGTCAGGTCCATGAGTAAACCCAGAGCCTTGAGGTTAGTAGAGAAGGGCTGGATCAGCAGCTGTCACTGTTTAGCAGGAGGAAAATGGGAGATTGCTGCATAGCAGACGGCCTACTGCCACTTCTGGGGACCTAATCCAGAGAGACTCATGCCTGTTTTCCTGTCATGTTTCTTTGGCCCTATTTCTATCTACTATTTGGGTCTTGAAAAGAGGATATTGTCATACTTCCCAGGAAACTAGCTCAGGGACCCAAACCCAGGAACCTTCCACCCCCAAAACATACAACCCTTATTTTGGGGGATTCCTGTAGAGAGTCCAGCCTCCCACCTGTCCTGATTCTGCTAGAGAAAGAGAGATTTCTTCACAATGGAAGCCATTCTTTCCCTTAAGTTCTTTGCTTCTGGGGCTCACTTTGCCTTCAGTAATCTCTCTCCACTCCATCCTACACACCAAAGACCTACACTACTCCCAGCCCCTCCCTCTGAGGTGACTCATGGTAATCCTACCCAGCACCCAAGGCCAGACTCAAGGCAAATTGTACTCAATGCCCAGTTCAATCTCTCCTTTCTGCCTCTAAACCAAGCTTGGCAAACTTTTTCTGTAAAGGTCCACACAGTACATAATTTAGGCCTTCTGGGCCATATGGTCTCTGTCACAACTAACTTCTCAACTCTGCAGTTGTGGAACAAAATAAGCCATAGACAACATGTAAACAAATGAGCATGGTGTGTTCCAATAAAACTTTTATTTATGGACATGGAAATGTGAATTTCATACAATGCTCATATGTCATGAAATAGTATTCTTCTTTTGTTTCTTTCTAAAACATTTAAAAATGCAGCAATCATTTTTAGCTCACAGGCTGTACAAAAACAAGCGGTGGAACAGATTTGGCCCAAGGGTCATATTTTGCCAACCCCTGCTCTAAATAATAACAGCAATGGCTTCTGTTAGTTAAATTCTTACTCCACACGAGATCTTGTACTTCTGTTTCCTGATTTAGTCACCACTTGAGCTTTATTAGGTGAGTTGTGAAATGGGAAAAGTTTCCTTATCCCCCTCACAGGGCATGCCATTGGGGTTTGGCTCACTTCAGTTCCCCACTGCTCATACCTCTAGGGGGAGCAGGCAGACGGGCTGGTTGTGGGGAGTGTGGGCTTTGACCCCATAGCAGCATCTAGGGGTGAATATTTACAGGTCCTGAGGCCCCAGTGGGCATGTGTTACAGTATGCTCTTTCAGTTTAGCCATCCGCAGGTAGCTTGTGTTAATCAGCTCAATTAGATCCTCTGCCTTATTGCAAGGACAGAGGGCTTTTGGTATCCCAGGTTCTTGCCTTAGTGTAACGGAAAAATCAGATCACACATGGGCTTGGAGAATGAGTGCAAGGTTTTATTGAATGGAAGTAGCTCTCAGCAGACGGATGGGGAGTTAGAAGGGGGATGGAGTGGGAAGGTGGTTTTCTCCTTGAGTCAGGCTGCACAGCAGCCGGACTCTTTTCTGACCACCCCAGCCAAACTCCGCATTGTTCCACCAGTCGATGGCCTACCTGCATCTGCCAGTGCCTGTCGGTGTGCTCTTCCTCCAGAGTGTTCCTCTTGACGTCCAGCCAGTTGTGCTTCTGCCCACTAGGGTCTCAGGGTTTTTATAGGCACAGGATGGGGGTATGGCAGGTCAGGGTGTTCTTGGAAAATACAACATTTGACCACGAAAGCAGAAATGCCTGTCCTCACCTAGGTCCATAGGCCCTGGCCCGGAAGTGGAGCCCTAGCCAGGGACCACACCCTTCTCCTCCCAGCACTTCCCTGCCTTCCTCCCATATCAGTAGGATTATCTCCATTTTCTAATGTAGAAAAGTAACGTTTCAGAGAGCTTCTGTGACTTGCCTTAGAATATCACACCCACTGGTAGGAATGCTGGGGTTCAGAGTCCATCTGCCCCTGAAGTCTTTCTACTTCCCCACACACTTTTCAAAGCCTCTCACATCTCTCTAAGCCCTCCACCCTTCCTTGCCTCCTACTGTTCTGATTTGTAGGCATTTGTAATCTTCACTTAATTCCCCTACAGAGGTGTAAGCCACCCAAGGGCAGGAATATGTCTAATTTGTTCCCCCTTTTGCTGCCTAGCCCTGTGGCCAGCCCATGTTAGCTACTCCTCCTCTCCCTCCTCCTTCTCCCCTTCCTTTTCCTGCTCCTCCTCCCCCTCCCTCTGCTGCCCTAGCCTGCTTCTCCAGAGCCTGCTGGCACCTGAGCTATTTCCAGGGCCTTGTAAACTTTCTTTAACTTGGGAAGCCCAGAGTGGTGCTAGAAACCAGCAGTGCAATTACAGGGCTTTTAAACTGCCAGGCTCTTTTGTGTTCATTCCCCCCAGGGGCCCCTCAAAGGCCGGGATTGTGTTAGGTTAAGGAGGGAGGAGGTGCGATTGCTCATCTTCATCAGGGCAGAAGAGTTTCCAGCTAATGCAGCAGCTGCTCACTAGGGGCCTGAGAGGAGGGGCAGCCCAGGAAGACAGCTCTATCCTCCCACAATAGATGAAGTATCCAGGATTGTATACCTCTAAAGTTGGAATCTGGAAGTGGCCAATTGGAGGTGTCCAATTGGACCAGGACCTCCAAAAGGACCAGGAATAGCTGGGTGTGGGGTGTGGAGGCACAGACCTCAAAGTTAAGTTCATCTCCTTGGTTCATCTCCTTGGCAGAGGAGCCTGGAATTGGTCCTGCCTCCATCCCCAGCTGCATCTCCAGAAAGGCACCTGGAGCCCCAGGTGCATATTTGTTCATTAGATAGCCTGTAATATTGCAAAGCTGCTCTTGACTCCTGTGTCTGTCTTCTTCCCCTCCAGCCTGTAGCTTCTTGAGGCTCATAGACTGTGACTTTTACATCTCCAGAGTTGGTGCTTAACTAATGTTTGCTGAATGAAGAAATGGAGGCTGGGCTTGGTGGCTCACGCCTGTAATCCCAGCACTTTGGGAGGCCGAGGCGGGCGGATCACCTGAGGTCAAAAGTTGGAGATCAGCTTGGCCAACATGGCGAAACCCCATCTCTTCTAAAAGTACAAAAATTAGCCGGATGTGGTGGTGGTGGGTGCCTGTAATCCCAGCTACTTGGGAGGCTGAGGCAGGAGAACTGCTTGAACCCGGGAGGCGGAGGTTGCAATGAGCCAGGATCGCGCCACTGTACTCCAGCCTGGGCGAAAAGAGCGAGCTTCTGTCTCAAAAAAAAAAAAAGAAAGAGAAGAAATGGCACAGGAGAAGCACGTGCAGTCTGCAATGCACAGGGTTCTTGACAAGTCTACCTCACTATGGCCTGGTATATCTTACTTAGGCTCACAACTACTCAGCAGCTCACCACGGTTTTCGGGGGTAGGCAGGGCAATGTATGGTGAGGAATAGGGAATTTGGCAAGGAGGTGGCTGAGCTCAAATCGTGGCTCAAGCCCACCAGGCACATCCTGGAACTTTAGGGCTGGATGTGGCCACAGGGACGACCACTCGGCAGCTCTACCGTGCCCTCTAGGATTGGCAAATCTCCACCACCAAGAGCTCGGTCACTCCCAGGACAGAGAGAAGAGGCTGCTCCTCCAGTTTCTGGAGCTCCTTTCCTGAAAGCACAGTATGTTAGAGCTGGAGGGGACTTCAGAGCCATTCTAGGCCAACCTTCCCATCTAAACAAAAAATGCAGGAAATGGATACCCAGAGCTCTGAGGCATGGCCTCCTGCTATCCTGGCAAGATTGCCGAAAGTGGAGCAAGAAGACCTCCCAGGCCCTGTGTCATTGCGGAAGAAGGTGCGCTTTGTCCCTCAGGACTTGGCCCTCATCCTTCAAAGGGAGCAGGCCCTGCTTCCCCACAGAACTAACGAGATTGACAGCCGAACAGGCTTTTTAACCCTGTGGGGTCCATGCAGAACAGGTGTGGGTAGGCAGATGCCCAGACAGCCTTTCACAGGCCTGTCCGTGCATCAGAAGCAGCTAGGGATCTTTTTATAAGCCAATTTCTGGGCCTTTCCCCTGACAGTTCTGCTCCCATGTGTCCGGGGTAGGCCCCCACAATCAGTATTTTTACAAGCCACTCAGGAGATGCTGAGGCAGCCACTTTAGACCATTGTTTGGGAAGAGGAAGCTCTGGATTCACATCTTTACTGATAAGTGATTAACAGCCTAGAAATGCCAAGAGACACAATGCTAAGAACCTGTCCTTCCTCAGCCCCTCTCCCAGCTTCGGGTACATCTGAATGCATCCAAGGTGTGAAGGGACAGGTAAGGAGGTCCCTCCTTAAGTTCCCCCTAGCTGGGGAGGTGATGTCCTTCAGAAGGATGAAGCAGGAGCCCTCTGAAGTTGCACCCTCTGGGGTGACTGAGTGGCCCAGCTTCCACCCTTGAGGGCTCTGCTCCCATGGCAATTCATGCCCTCCATACAATGAGGGGGGCCTAATCCAGTGCAAGGCCAGGTGCTGGGCCAGGGAGAAAGGACAGAGGAAGCCCCTACTAAGCCTCTCTGAGTAAGTCTCAGTGAATACTCACAACCATCCTATTAGGGTTCTATTATTATCCCATTTTACAGGTGAAGACACTGAGGTCCTGAGAGGCATAGTGGCTCTCTCGGGTCATCCAGTTGGTAGGCAGCAATGCCATAGTCCGTAGCTTCTGACCCAAGACCGGTATTCTCAGCATCCCACCATGGCCTGAGACAGTGGTCACCATTCTGACTGCAGAAGATGACAACAAACTAGATGTTCCCCTCCAAGGGAGACAGCCCAGTAGGCTGAGAGATAGCTGAGACAGGAGAAAGGAGGCCTATGGGTTCTAATCCCAGTAGAGCTTAGAAGGATAGCATCTAGATCATCCCACTCTGCCAAGTCCCAGCCACCAAGCCAAGAGGAACATTTTGCTGATGTGGTGTACCTCCCGACATCCGGCCACGGACCAGGGGAACAGATTGAGCTCGCAGACCTAAAGTGCTAGATGAAAGCCCATTAATAAACCTCCTGGCAAGGCCCAACCTTATGTTCAAGGGTGCACCATTCATAAATCTCTGCAGCGTGGTGCTCAAGCCTCTGCACCACAGCCTGCGGGAAGGGGAGGACCTGAGCAGCCTGCAGAGGAGGCCTAGAGAGGAGCCCCAGGACTGTGTTGAACCCTCCGAGGGTCCTTAGAGCCTGTCCACACCTAAGTGCTTCTCTCCAGACTCAGCAGCAGCAGGAACTGTGGAGGACACCTGGGCTATTCTTATCCAGGGCCCGCAGATATTTTACACCTGGGAAGTTTCACAGCTCGGGGTTGAGAAATATCCCTGCCTGGAGCTCTGGAACCTCTGGCAGGTGCCAGGCTGGTCTTCTCATCTAGAAAATGGACCAGGTGACGGCCAAGATCCTTGCAACTCCACTATTTTAGGATGCCCATGAAAACCTAATTGTGAGACTCAGTTTCTCTTTTGGAAGGCTAAGGAACAAACATATATGGAATAACCACTGTGATTCAGGTACCCTACACAGTCTACCTCAGTGAATCCCTCAATAACCAGCAAGATAAGTCTTGTCATGATTCCCATTTTGCAGAGGTGAAAACTGAGGTTCACAAAAGTAGAATTAACTTCCCTGTGGAGCTATTAAATAACAGACTTAACGGCTCAGATCCTTTTGGAATGTGGCAGGATGGAATTAAACAAAAGTAACACAGAGGTACGATTCAAACTCAGGCTGCTGGGCCAATAAAGCCCTTGGTTGTCTCCTAACTTCTTCTACACTAAGAGTTCTCAACAGGAGCAATGCTGTCCCCCAGGTGACACTTGACATTTTAGGTTGTCCCAGCTCGGGAGGAAGAGATGCTACTGGCATCTAGTGCATAGGGGCCAGGAATGCTGGTAAGCATCCTACAGTGCACAGGACAGCCCCAAAACAAAGAATTAATTGACCCAAAATGTCGATAGGGCCAAAGTGAACAAACCCTGCCCTAGAGCCCCTGTAGACCGAGCAGACTCGGCCCTGGACTTCCTGCTGCACAGCACCTCTCGGGGAGGGCCAGACAGCTGGGGCAGCAATCTCCAAGGTACCCTGTGGAATACCGGGTGGAAACAGCTGTTGTGGGGGATAGGGAATGGGGGTGGGGATTTGTTCAAACAACTTTGGGAAACAACAGATTCTGCAAAACCAAGATGTCTTTAGTGGAGGACTTCTCAGTGTGTTTATTTGTGTGACAGTCAGTTCTAGATGTCAACTTTGTTTGTTTGTTTGTTTATTTTAGAGACAGGGTCTCGCTCTGTCATCCATACTGGAGGCCTCAAACTCCTGGCCTCGAGCAATCCTCCTGCCTCCGCCTCCCAAAGTGCTGGGATTACAGCTGTGACCACCTCACCCAGCTAGATGTCAACTATAAACACAAATCTAGGTGTTGTCATGAAGGTATTTTGTAGATGTGATTAAAATTCATAATCAGTTGACTTTACATAAGGGAGATTATCCTAGATAATCTGTCCCCCAGAGGGACTAAGGAGCCTTATCTTATTAGACACAGCTAATAAGCCCCAGTCCCCTGGGAAGGGTGACTTTACATAAGCGAGATTATCCTGGATCATCTGGGTTGGCTTGATTTAATCAGTCTGAAGGCCTTAGGAGCAGAGCTGAGGTTTCCCTGAAGAAGAAATTCTGCCTTCAGACAGCAGCTTCACCCCATGGTCTAGAATTCCAGCCTGATCTTGGGACTTCAGACTTGCCTGGCCAGCCCCCACAATTACATAAACCAATTCCTTGCAATAAATCTCTTAATATGTATTTCCTGCTGTTTCTGCAGCTCTAGTTGATCTCTGCCTGATACAATTTGAATCATGACCTCCAAGAGTGGAATATAGATAAGTTTATGACAATTCCCAAACTGATTTGGCCAGTGGGACTTTGAATTTGAGGAGCATCTCACAGGATTCACGTTCGGCAGATGCTTTCTTTCTCTCTCTCTCCAGCAAATACCGATGTAGGCAGACTGAGCAAGTCAATCGTAAAGGAACTTTAGCCCAGCTTTGGAGGCTTGTGTCAGGAGTGCAACCATGTGCTCTCACTGTGGGCAGAGGGCCCTCAGTACTACCGTGTTGTCTGACAGTTACACAGTCTTGGATACTCACAAAACATACTCCCTGTATCAGTGCTGGGGTCATGCAGGACTCACTATGGTTGACACCTCTTAGGCCCAGACCTTTGCTCTTGGTCGCTGTCCTAGTCTGTAAAGCAGAGCTAATAAGCCCCAGCCCCTGGAGAAGGGTGTAACGACAAAACGAGATTTATGCAAAGTACCTGGCACACAATGGGTGTTCACCCAGTGCCAACGCCCTCCTCTCTCCTCCCCTTTGACGACAAGCTGTGCTAAAACAGGCCTCCTACTATATAAGGAATAAGCAATGTTTTAAAACCACTCAAAATGTTCAGCTGTTGCCAAAAGATGCTACGGAGCTCTCCCTAAGCCCGTGGCCCACCCTAAATTTAACAGGCCCATGTTTACAAACCCAAATCCATGCATCTCAGAGGCTCCCACATGTATCCTAGCTGTCCCTCCTCAGAACTCCCTTTGGACAGTCTCTGGCAGCGTCACTGGCAGCTGCTGCCTCTCTGGGTGTTCCTGACACTCAGCCTGGGCCCCTGGCAGCTACTCATGTGTGGGAGAGCAAGAGGGAATCAGAAGACCCTTCTGCCACCTGAAGACCACCAGGGCTCCTGGCTGGAGAGTTCAGGCCAGGGCTCTGGAACCAAGATGTAAGAAACTCCAGCAGCTAAGAGCTGGGGAGCTGAGCATAAGCCACAGCTCTGACCCTGGCTTTATCTTTCTGTCCTTCACTCTTGTTCTGTATGCACTCAGACTCACACAGCCGGCCTCTCATCTTCCTACAACTCAGATATCCTGAAACAATCCAATCACACTGAACACAGCCCAGAACCAGGAAGGAACACAGGCTCCTTGACTGGACAGAACATAGGCAGGGCTGATGCTCTAAAGCTCATTCAGCTTGCACAAAGGAGCTCGCAACACAGCCCTCGCTTGGGACCCTATTTATCTTTCCTTACAGCACGGGTTCTCAAACTTTAGGGACATCTGAATCACCAGGACAGCTTGTTAAATACATGGTCCCACCCCCAGAGTTTCTGATTCAGCAGGTCCGGGACGGGGCCCAAGAAATGGCATTTCTGACAAGTTCCCAGGTGGAGCTGCTGCTACTGGGGTAGGGGCTGCACTTTACGGAGCGCTGCTTTACAGTTTGGGTAAGCCAAGCCAACTGAGTCAGTACCTGATTAGAATGGAATCGCTGAGCATGTGAGTGTTGGGGGCAGGGCAGATGCTGACAGTGGTGAGGCCTGCCAATGCCAGGCTTACTGACAGCTGCAGGAAGTGACAGTTGACAGCCCGAGAGCACAGAAAGAGACAGCAAACTATAAAAAGCAGACATAAGAACTCAAAAAGCAAAGCAGTCTGAAGCCATCTCAGTGCGATAAAATTATTACATACCCCCAAATAAATCCTGAGGAAGCACTCTCTCTAAGCATCGTACTGGCATGACAGTCACAGCGAAAGACCCTGAAATATGACGAAAGCGATACTTACGCTGCTTAGGAGGGCAGGGAAATATATAATTAATTTTCTAAAAATCAACATCTAATTTGTTGGCAATAAAATCACCTGGGTGTTTAATGGATAATAAACTTGGCAATATGAAATTTTTTTCTCTGTGGACTAATTTATTTACTCAGTTACCTAGAATTTTACTTGGTGTGTACATCTGTCGTGTGCACCTGTGTGTACATGTGCACCCACATGTACACACAAGTATATATTTTGTATAAATGCATTCACTACCACTAATTATTGCTACCCATTCTCAGGTCTCGTCTTAAACACTCTTTAATCCTTAATCATTCTGGCAAGGTTAGGTCCCCAACTGAAGCTCTTTTAGATGCACTATTGCATCTTTAATTGCTCCAACTCTGTCTTCCTCGCCAGACTGTGAGGAAATAGGGTCATGACAGCCTGTTTTCCAGCCATTTCCCTAATAGAGTAAAACATAGTAGGTGCTCAGTACATAGATGTGACTGCAGGAATATTCACATACTTGCTGATTTCATGCACTCACCCGCCCCCCCCCAACACACACACACACGATCTCCATTACAAAGACAAAGAAAATGTAGGTCGAGGAGCATGAGCACACGCTTGGAGGCAGCCCCACACTCTGCAAGCTAGTGTAAGTTGTGCTTATTCCTGTTAGCAAAGGATCTCAGCAGTCCTCTGGAGACAACACGGTCTCTCTCAGCTCCTGGTTTTAATCAGGATTTGCATATTCTGGGCAAGGCGGGGACATGAAGGAGGGTACACACTCAATTAGATCCTTCCTCTCCAAGTCTCCACCCCTTGACTGTTCCTAATGAAGCCATCTTGTATCCCTCCGTCCCTCACACCCGCCACCAATACACACACCCTCTTCATTTTCTCACCAGACTCATCACCCTGAGAAGGTCGGGGCGCTGCACTCTGCCCGGAACACCAGCAGATCGAAAATGAAGCACAAAACCGACTGAAGAAGAGAAAACTGTACTTTCCATAATTGATTCATCTCCCTGTAAATAAAGAGCATTAATGAGAATCAGCCTGAGCTAATCATTAGCAGGAACCCCCTATGGGCTAGTGGGGGAAGGTGGGGAGAATCGGCTCCTGCCTCACATAGCTGATTGCATTAGTCAAGCAGGATTCAAGGACATTGGAAGACTCCCTGCCACACTCGCCCGCCTGATGACCCCATCTTCCTCCCTCTCCGCTCCACTGCAGCCAGTAAGTATATGAATCCACTCCTTGAGAACTCAGCAGAACTTCCTAAGCCCATGAAGAGCCCCACTAATATAGATGTGCAAGTGTGGAATAATTGAATGGCTGTTGTCACCCATGAAGGTAGCTTTCCTCATTTCTCTTTGGTCCAGATTAAAATGGACTATGATTCTCCCCAAAACTTCCATCCAGAGGTTTTTTCAAAGGAGAATACAACTTTCTGAGGCAGTCATTTTTCTTGTTTATCACTAATATTCCAAAGGCACATTTCCCAGGCAGACTTCTTCTCCCTTATCCAAATCAGGATACACTAGATTATGCTGTGGTAACAAACTTCGCCAAATCTCTTGGACTTTCAGTGACAAAGGATTATTCCCACTCAAGCTGAATATCTGTCATGGGTCAATCATGGTTCTGCCCCAAGAACAGAGCTGAAGGAGCAGCCTCCACTAGAGATGGCTGCCATCACAGCAGAAGAAAAGTGACAATGGCCAAAGCACTCGCTGCTTTTACAGCTTTACTGGCTAAAGCAAGTCACATAGTCATGCTTCAGTTCAAAAGGATGGGGATATATAATCCTCCCCTAGGAAAGAGAACTACAGAGAAAAACACCAAATTTGAGTGAACATAATTGACCATAACCCTGGACTTCTCAGACTTTCACCATTCTTATAAAACATTTATAAAGTCATTACCAACACCGTTCGTCTTGTTGTCATCTCAGTACCGTCATTCTCCATCACCACCACCACTTTCACCAACCTCATAACAACTGCATCAGCATCCTCATCAACAACATGATGTCATCCTTACCACCTGTCTTTACCCGGGTTTCCTGGAGGAGAGAGCCTGCCCAGGGGAGAGGCTCACAGGCTAACACTTTATTGGGGAACGTTTATCAAGGGAAAAAGAGACTGAGGCAGGGAAAGAGGAAGAGAAAATAAAAGTGAGATGTTTAACAAAAAGGGGCTGTTTCAGAGCAAATGCAACTGATTGTTCAGTCCTTCAGATCATCTTCTCATCTTAACAGTTCATCTGTTCCCTCTCTTAATAGTTCATTCATGAAGAGAAATGGAAAAATTATTATTTGCTGCCTCTTTACTGGTCCCAGCTCCCACTGATCAAAGTCGACTCTATAAAGTATGTACTCCACTGCTCTTCTATGACATGTAATTTGGTCTCTTCAAGCAACCTCAAGAGAAGCCCAAATTTCTGGGAGTCCAGGGCTCTGGCATAGCTTCCAATCTGTCCTGGTTATACAATACTACCTGCTAGGATCCTCCATCTGTAGCAGTGCTAACAGCAGTGACAACAGTCTGGCTTTAGTACTGTGGGAACAATAGTGTCAGCTCTTGCTAAGCCTGCTCAACTGGAAAGCAAGGCAAGTGACCAAGACTGAGATAGAAGAATATGTGGCCACATGGACTTCGGGTGGCACACAAATTGAATCCAGTACAGTCCACCCCTTGGGCCTTTCGCATCTACCCATAGCCATCTGTAATATATGGATCTCATATCAGAGAAAGACACCTTCCATTCCTCTCCAAGAGGGGAAATGCAAATCCAAGTATTCAAGGTGGTGTCATATGCATTCTCCTAAAAAGACTTAAAGAAGGTGGCTTTGTTCATTTTCTGTTGTTAGGACACTATAGACCAGATAATTTATAAAGAAAAGAAGTTTATTTAACTCACAGTTCTGGAGGCTGGAAAGTCCAAGATCAAGGTGTCAGCATCTGGTGAGGACCTTCTAGCTATGTCATAACATGGTGGAGGACATCACATGGTGAGAGGGCAAGAGCATGTCCACTCTTTCTCAGGTCTCTCTTTCTCTTCTTATAAAGCCGCCAGTCCCATCATGGGGGCCCCACCCTTATGACCTTATCTAATCCTAATTACCTCCTAGAGGCCCCACCTCCAAATACCATCAACATATGAATTTGGAGATTGTTTCTGACATGAAATTTGGGAGACATATTCAAACCATAGCAGACAGCTAGCAAGCCATACTTGTTACATCTGTACCACTGCAACTGGTCCTGGGGTTGTTTTAGCTGCTATTCATCCATGCCTTCATCCGGCATCCATTTTGACTGGTCTGTGTTGCTTCTCTAGTGGGAAGACCTAGATTTTTATTCCTAAGGGGTCTAAATTCTTGGTTTCCTTGACCTTGTAGAATCATCATTGTTAAAACTGTCCACCGGTAAAGCAGCAGCAAAATGTGCCCCCAGTGAATCTTCTCAGTTCCTAACATACACTTACCTGTTCCCATTATGTACCAGCAAACCTAGTTTCTCATAGTAATGAGTCAGTTATCCCCTACCCAGTAGTTCCTTTCTTTTCCTATTGGCTTCACTGGCATTAAGAGCCCAACATTGCCAAATGGTAGCTGCAATTTCTAGTTAATTGGGAACCTTACTGTGCTCCCTGAAAATCACAATTCCCTTCAATCAATGAGCTCTGGAACTATGAACTGATATAAATCTGGAAATTAGGTGAAGGGCCATGATTTTCCACTCTTGTGGATGACATCAACTGCCCAAGTTGGCAGCTCTGACTTTTTCTGCATCTATTGAGTTGTTCCTGTGGTTTTTCTCCTCTACTCTGTTCATGTGATTAATTAATTGACTGACTTTCAAGACAATCTTGCTTCCTCGAAATAAGCCTCTTTTGGTCTTGATATATTATTCTTTGTATATATTGCTGGGCTGAATTTGCTAATATTTTCCTCGGGATTTGATATTTTTAATATTTTATTCTATATTCATGACAGATATTGATAATTTATTTCTTTTTAATGTCTTTGTTCATGTTGATATAAACAAGCTGGAAAGTGTTCCTTCCTCTTCTGCTGTCTGAAAACGTTTTTGTAAGACTGCTATATTTCTTTCTTAAATACCTGTTAGAGTTCATCAGTGAAGCCAACTGGTCCTGGAGTTTTCTTTGTGGGAAGCTTTGTACATTTACACAGATAGTTACCATTTCTAGTGCTTTTCATTTCTTCCTAAAGATTTGAATTTCCATCTGATGTCAATTCCCTTCACCCTAAAAAGGTGCCCTGAGCATTTCGAGGTTTACTGACAGTGAATTCCATTTTCTTTTATTTGAGAATGTTTTTATTTCACCTTCATTCTTGAAGAATGTTTTCACTGGAGAAAGAATTCTGAATTGACCTTTTTTCTCAATCAGCTCATTACAGATGTTTTCCCACTATCTTCTGGCCTCTATGGTTACTGATGAGAAGTCAGTGGGAATCTGAATCATTGTCACTATGCATGCAGTGGATCATTTGTCTGTGCCCGCTATCAAGATTTTCTCCTTATCTTTGGTTTTTAGAATTTTGACTGTAATTTTCCTAAATGTGATTTCTTTGTATTTGTCCTTGGGATTCACTGATCTCGAATCTGTGCATTCATTCCTCTGCCATTATATTTTCAAACTTTTTTTTTCTGCTCTCTTTTCTCTCCTTGTAGGATGCCAATTCCACCGATGTTAGACCTTTTGATGTTGTCCCACAGGTCCCTGATTCTCTATTCTCCTTTTCATTCAATCATTTTTGTCTCTCTACTTCAGATTACAGAATTTCTATTCATTTGTATTCAGGTTCACTAACTCTTTCTTTTGTTATCTGCATTTTCTTTGACTATTTTCTAATTCATTGATTTCTGCTGTTATCTTTAATATTTCCTTTTCTTTTTTATTTAATACATATATTTTTTGAGACAGGGTCTCTCTCTCTGTGTCACTCGGGCTGGAGTACAGTGGCATGCATGATCACAGCTCACTGCAGCCTCAACTTCCTGGGCTCAAGTGCTCCTCCAGCCTCAGCCTCCTGAGTAGCTGGGATTACAGGCATGAGCCATCGCACCTAGCTCTATTTCATTTTCACTCCTAAGTTTAGGTCTAGTTTATGCCTTTTCTAGTTTCTTAAGGTGGAAGCCAGAGAATTGATTTTAAATCTTTTTTTTATTAGTATGATCATTTCAAGCGATGATGCTTTATCTTCATCCCAGAAATTTTATATGCTATGTTTTCAATATCATTTAGTTTAAAGTACTTTCTAATTTCCTTTATGATTTCTTTCATGACCTACGAGTTACTTAGAAGTATACTGTTTAATTTCCAAATATTTGGGGATTTTCCAAATATCCTACCATTATTTATTTCTAATTTAATTTCATCATGCTCAGAGAATATACTCTGTATTATTTCAATCTCTTACAATTAATCAAGATTAGTTTTATGGCCAAGTATATGTTTTAGCATAGTGAACATTCCATATCCATTGGACAAGAATGTGAATGCATAATTCTACAGATGGTGGGTCTTTTCTATAATAGTCAGTTAGGTCAATTTAGTTCATAGTATTGTTCAGGTTTTCTTTATACTTACTGATATTTTATT
The DNA here is from genome assembly GCF_028885655.2 of Pongo abelii. Classification (NCBI taxonomy): domain Eukaryota; kingdom Metazoa; phylum Chordata; class Mammalia; order Primates; family Hominidae; genus Pongo; species Pongo abelii. The sequence continues at coordinate 91,502,662 of NC_072001.2, forward strand.
TACTGGTTCTAAGAATTACTGTTGAGATAATATTAAAATCTCCAACTATAACTGTAGATTTTTCATTTTCTCCCTTTAGTTCCTGTCTTAGTCTGTTTTCTGTTGCTATAACTGAATACCTGAGACTGGTATTTGTAAAGAAAAGGAATTTATTTCTTATAGTTCTGAAGGCTGAGACGTCCAAGGTCAAGGTGGGGCACATCTGGTGAGGGCCTTCTTGCTGGTGGGGACTCTCTGCAGAGTCTAGGCTGGCACAGGGCATCACATGGCAAGGGGGCTAAGCCATGCTAGCTCAGGTCTCTCCTTCTGCTCCTATAAAGCCACTAATGGCCCACCATCTTGACCTTATCTAATCCTAATTGCCTCCCAAAGGTCTCACTTCTCAAATACCATAGTCAGATTTCCCACCTTCTTAATATTGTTACAGTGGGGATTAAGTTTCAACCTGAGTTTTGGAGGAGACAAGCATTCAGACCATAGCAGTTCCATCAATTTTTGCTTCATGTATTTTTGCAGATTGTTATTAGATGCATAAGCATTTAGAATTTCTATATCTTCTTGTTAAATTGGTCCTTTTATTGTTATAAAATGACTCTCTTTTTCTCTGTAGTACCCTTTAATTTGTCTAATGTTAATTTATTCATATCAGTCTTCTTAAACTAAATGTTTACAATTTATATATTTTTCCATCCTTTTACCTTCAATCTGTCTATGTCTTCAGATTTAAGGGGGTTTCTTGTAGATGGCATATAGTTGGGTCTTGGTTTTTTTGTTCCTCTGGTGATCTCTATCTTTTAATTGGAGTATTAATCCATGTACATTTAAAAAATTATTGATATGGTAGATTTAATTTTATCTTCTTGTTATTTTCTGCTATTTGTGGCCTCTGCTTTTGCTTCACTTTTCTTCCTTTCTGTACTCTCTTTTGAGTTAGTCAGATTTTTGTAATATTCCATTCTATCTCCTCCATTGGCATTTAAGCCATTTATCTTGTTGCATTACTTTTTAGTGGTTTCCTTAGGATTACAATGCACTTCCTTAACATATCACAGTCTACCTTGAATTATGCTATTTCATATATTAAAAACTTTTTAAGAGCAAAATTCCATTTACCCCTCCCAAACTTTGTACTATTGTTGTCATGTATTTTTCTACATACTTATTCTTTCCTGTCTATATATTTCCTTTCCTCTACAATATATGTTGTTACTATTTTCACTTTAAAGAATTGTTTTTTAGGCCGAGTGCAGTGCCTCACACCTGTAATCCCAACACTTTGGGAGGCCAACGGGGCCGGATCACTTGAGGTCAGGAGTTTGAGACCAGCTTGGCCAACATGGTGAAACCCTGTCTCTACTAAAAATACAAAAATCAGCCAGGCATGGTGGCGGGCACCTGTAATCCTAGCTACTTGGGAGGCTGAGGCAGGAGAATCGCTTGAACCCAGGAGGCGGAGGTTGCAGTGAGCCAAGATCGCGCCAGTGCACTCCAGCCTGGGCGACAAGAGCGAGACTACTCCATCTCAAAATAATAATAATAATAATTGTCTTTTAAACACTTCTTAAAATAATTTTATATTCTCCAACATTTTAACCACTTCCAGCACTCTTCATTCCCTCTTATAAATCCAAATTTCCACCTGGTATCATTTCCCCTTAACTTCAAGAACTTCCTTTAGCATTTCATATAGTGTAGGTCTCTTAGCCTTCATCTATCTATCTTTATTTTGCCTCCATTTTTTTTTCACTTATTTTGTCTTCATTTTTGAAAAATTTTTCCACAGGATATGGAATTCTCAATTGACAGATTTTTTTTTCTTTCTGATTTTAAATATGTCATCTCATTCTCTTCTGGAATGTTTTCATGAGAAGTCTGCTGTTATTCCTACCCTTATGCCCTGGATGCTGCCTTTGCAGACTTTTTATCTGACTGCCTTTAATATGTTTTCTCTAATCTATTGATTTTATTAGATTGACCATGTATGACTTTCTTAGTATGTATCTTCCTTGAGGTTTGCTCTACTTTTTCAATCTGTAAATTGTTGCTTTTGATAAAATTTGGAAAATTGTGGTCAGTATTTGTTCAACTATTTTCCCTACACCATGCTCCTTGTATTTCCATGATCCCTGTATTTCTGGGACACCAGTTACATATATTCTATATTCCTTAGTATTCTTTTCAAAGGTTATTGGAACCCTATTCTTTTTTTTCCCATTTTTTTTCCTCTCTCTCTCTGTTTAAATAATTTACATCAACCGGTCTTCAAGTTCACTCATCTTCTTTTCTATTCCGTCCAATCTGCTGTTAATCTGATGCAATACAACTTCTATTTTGTATATTCCATTTTTTAGTGTTGGGATTTCCATTTGGTTCTGATTCATAGTTTTTATGTCTCTCCTGAAATTTGCCTTCTCCTCATCCATCATGTCCATCTTTTCCTGCAGACTTTTCAACGTATTCATCACAATTATTTTAAAGTCCTCACCTTCTAAAACTGCCACCTGGACCAATTGTGAGTATGCTTCCATTGACTGGTTTATCTCTTGTCTATAGGTCCCATTTTCCTGTGTCTTCTCATGTCATACTATATCTTGTACAGTGGGGATGATAGGTTGTAGAGACTCTGGATGCTGTTGTCTTCCTTAGAAGAGTATTGATTTTTATTCTAGCAAGAAGCTAAATTATAGGCAGATAACCTCAATCTTGTGGAGTCTTGATTTTAAGTTTTGTTGGGGTAGGTCTTTTTGTTTTTTCCCTCATCCTAAGGAGTAGTCCTTAGTCCTTGTATATGATCCTTACTCCTAGGGTTTGGCCCTTCTGGCATTCTAACAGAAAGCTTTGCTGAGCCTCCCTAACTTGCCAAAACTTGAACTCTAAATTTTGTATCCACAACCCTGGGGAGTTGCTATAAGATCTGATTAGTAAGATCCCTGGGACTTTCTTCTGGGGTTCCTTGGAGTCTTGCCCCATGTCTTCACACTGTAGGGGTCAGCTAAGGATTTGAAGGAAGATCCATGTGCATTCTTGAGTGTCAGGTGAACCCCATTCTGTCTCAGATGACTCCCTGTTTTCCTGGATACCCACCCCCTCAATGAACAGCCATTCTAGTCACTGTGTCTACTCAGTCTATTAGGAATTCTGGATTCTCTTTTTTTTTTTTTTTTTTCTTTTTTTTTTTTTTTTTTCTTTTTTTTTTTTTGAGATGGAGTCTTGCTCTGTCACCCAGACTAGAGTGCAGTGGCACAATCTTAGCTCACTGCAACCTCCACCTCCTGGATTCAAGTGATTCTCCTGCCTCAGCTGCCCAAGTAGCTAGGACTACAGGCGTGTGCCACCACACCCAGCTAACTTTTCTATTTTTTTAGTAGAGAGGGGGTTTCACTATATGTTGGCCAGGCTGGTCTTGAACTCCTGACCTCAGGTGATCAGCCCGCCTTGGCCTCCTAAAATGCTGGGATTACAGGCATGAGCCACCACACCTGGCCAGGAATTCTGTATTCTGATTTAGCTCTACTCCCATACATTGCTTCGACTAGGAATGCCTTCAAGAAAACGTCAGACAAATGTGGGTTTTGCCTAGGGTATTTCCCATATTTCATGGGTGGTAGCCCCTGGTTTTTCTCACTCTACTGTGCCTTCAAATAATTATTTTCAGTATTTTGCCAAGAATTTAATATTGTTGTCAGTGGGAAAGTTTATCTGGCATGAAGTCCTCTGCCATTACCTGAAGACAGAATTCTCTTGAAATATTTTTATTATATAAATCGAGCATTATCCTACTCAGTGGTCCATATATCTCACCACTCGAAACCCAGCTCTCCAGATTTCTGTCATTCATTTGCTGTACAAAGGGAAGTTAAATCCTTCCAGGTGAATCTATTTTGGTTCAAATTAGCCAGAGCAAGTCCTGTTGTTTACAACATAGCCCTTACTATGACTAATACCTAGGGCTTATGCTGACCTAGATGCTGCTTAAATCCTGACTACATGAATAGCTTCCAAGACCTCTCCACAACCACTGGCCATCCATGGCTCTCTGGGAAAATATCCCAGGTCACTGCCACCTTTAATATATATATTTTTAATTAGCATCTTGGCTTTAAATATTTTACTTTCATGATGATTATATTTCTGAGCATGGCTAACTATATTCCTTCTTGATACAATCAGTCATTTTACCCCTGGTTTAGATACAGCTTCACTAGCCCCTTTACTCTGCACCCTTATTGGACAGAATTCCTTTCCTTTGCATCAGTTCTGAGGGTCTATAACATCATCACCAAACCATCTGCCTCACTCTCCACCCCCATACACACCATGCACATGCCCATGCCTACACACAGACACACACGTCTTCCATAGCCAATAAAGGCAGAAGTTCCCAACTTTCACACCCTTTCCTCCCAGTGACAAGCAGAGAAGAATTCCAGACAATTGATAGAAGAGAAAAAGAGATGTATATTTGGAAAATGGTATATGACACCAGAGGCAGAAGTCAGGAAAGAAGGACTCTTATGAAAGCAAGGAAACTGATCTGGGGAATTTCAACAAGTCCTCATGAGTTCACGTGGTTGTGCATAGTCCGATCATTTTCAGAATTCCAAACAAAATGCCACACTTATTAATGAGTATGTTATTGACCCTTTAGTTTACTCAGTGAAGACCAAATTCATAAAACATTCATGCTCCATTATGCAGGATTTCCTCTGCCTCTTTGAGGTGGATCTTTCTCTCCTGGGAGAGGCTAAGAATGGAAAATTGGCACAGTTTCTTTCAAACTGAGTTTCTGGATCACTCTTTCTGCTAAAGTCAAGAAGGGATAAAAAGAAGAATGGGGCCTGGCGCAGTGGCTCATGCCTGTAATCCCAGCACTTTGGGAGGCCTGAGGTCGGAAGTTCAAGACCAGCCTGACCAAAATAGAGAAACCCCATCTCTACTAAAAATACAAAATTAGCTGGGTGTGGTGGCGGGTGCCTATAATCCCAGCTACTCAGGAGGCTGGGGCAGAAGAATCACTTGAACCTGGGAGGTGGAGGTTGCGGTGAGCCGAGATCACACCATTGCACTCCAACCTGGACAACAAGAGCAAAACTCTGTCTCAAAAAAAAAAAAAAAAAGAAGAAGAATGGGTTTTGATAGTAGAAAGATGCAAAATTAAGTCTCCATTGAGCTATCTACTAGTTTCATGGCCTTGAGAAAGCCCATCTTTAGTAATAATAACTAATACATACAGAACATCAAGAGCTGTATACTACTCGAATGCTTTACAAAGCTTTACTTTATTTCATCCTTATAACTACTTATTTATAAGTAATTATTTAGGTAAATACTATGGTTATTTTTCTTTCACAGATGAGAAAACAACATTGTGACATGTTCTCTGAGCCGTATTGAAATAGACAGCTTTTAGTCATGGTGTTTGATTCCTGGTTTGATGAATGGTGTGCTTCAGGTGGAAGCAGCAACAGGGTTTCAGCTATAAGTCTCATTGTATGGTTGGACATATCTCCTACCTGTCAATTCTGGCTTTGTGGCTTTCAAACTTGGGTGCTGGAACTTCTAGAAATTCTGTAAGCTTGTTAGCATACTGTATTCATTTTCTATTGCTGTGTAAAACATTGCCACAAACTTAGCAGCTTAAAACAACACACAGTTATGATCTCACACATTTCATGGATCAAGAGTTCAGCACACTTTAGCTACTTCCTCTGATCAGGGTCTCATTGAAATTAAGATGTCACCTACCTGTATCCTCATCAGGGACTTGGCTAGGGAAAGACCCACTTCCAAGCTCTCTCAGGTTGTTGGCAGAATTAGTTTCCTTGTGGCCTTGTGACTAAGATCCCCATTTTCTTAATATCAACCAGGGACCCCTACCAGTTTCTAGAGACCACCTTTAGGTTTTTGCCACATGGCCCTCTCTACAATATGACAGGTTGCTCCTTTAAGGACCACAGAAGAGCATCTGCTATTTCTTCTTGTATCTTTTAAGGTATAGTGTGATTAGGTCAGACCCACCTGGAATAATCTCACTTTCCATTAATCAAAGTAAATTGATCAGGGATCTTAATTACTACAAAATTCCTATTTCCATATCATGTAACATAACCAAAGGATATTCGGTCATATTCAAAGTTCTGCCCACACTCCAAGAGAGGGATTAAACAAGGCATATATACGATGGGGGAAGAATCTTGGGAGCCATTTTAGAATTCTGACTTCCACATATACTATTTTAACTCCGTTTCTGCTTAAATTTGGCAAAATGGCTTCTGTTGTCTGCAATTGAACCCTGAGCAAAAATAGCAGATGATACAAGGAGCAATAGACTTTTGAGGAAATGAGACTCCAGGACTGATAGGCTGTCTAACCTGACAGGGCGAGGATCCAGTTCTCAATAAAGAACCTGATATTGCTACTCTAAAACACCTAGTGACAAATTTGTTTCTTAAATAACCTGTGTCTACCAGAAATGAAGAACATAGAATGAAGACTTTGGTAGTCAGAGCAGCAGCCATGGTAGAACATTATCAAAGGCCTGAGGAATATAAGGACTGGGGAGTAAACTACTGATTTATAACTGCACTAGTAAGCTTAGAAGACAAAAATGAAAGGCTGGGGTTTTAAGTTTTCAGCTCAAAGTATGGTTAGAAAACCAAGGAGTTTCTACAACTACTGAGAAAGAATGAATCTCTTATCTCCAGCAGGGCTGATATAACTAAAATCGGACTCAGAATCTGGTGGTTTGTCAAATGACATTAGTGTTTGAACCCAAAGCCCTATTGTGTCTTTTGAAAGGACAGTTGTTAGGAAAAAGAAGACCCCAAGAACTGGAATAATGATATTTTGGAAAATCCAGATGGCCCTTAGGACCCTAATCTCCAAAAGCCACTGAGCTTCCTCTTTCCCTGTGTCATGAAGCTGGTTCTACCCTGTGTAAGTACTCTGTAATTACCTTATCTGAGATAGTTACATTTTAACGATTCTCTTTAGGATCTATGCCTATCCTCTCATTGCCTCCAGACCTATCATGAGGGTCAAATCACAGTATTCTCTAGGAGGCCAATTACAAAGTTATGCTTGGCAGAAGATGGCCAATACATCAAAAGAAATGCAGGACTTTGCCACGTACACTGTCAAAAATATGGGGAGGGAATTTTGTTTCCAGGTAAGATGATGTAAGCACATTGTATTCTGTATCTCCCAGTGAATATACATATAAAACCTGGATTGAGTGCAGGGAGGTATTTGAGGTCTCTGAAAAGTAAATAGCAGGCTGGGTGCAGTGGCCCATGCTTTGTAATCCCAGCACTTGGGGAGGCTGAGGCAGGAGGATCACGTGAGGTCAAGAGTTCAAGACCAGCCTGGGCAAAAAAGTGAGACCCCCATCTCTACAAAAAAATTTTGAAACAATAATTAGCTGGGCATGGTGGCCCATGACTGGAGCTCTAGCTACTTAGGAGGCTGAGGCTGGATGATTGCTTGAGCCCAGGAGTTCAAGGCTGCAGTGAGCTATGATCACACTACTGCACTTCAGCCTGGGCAACAGAGCAGGACCCTGTCTCTGAAAAACAAAAACAAAAACAAAAAACCATAAAAATAAAAAGTTGAAGGTGGGGAATTAGACTAGAACTCAGAGAACCACTGAACTGATGGTGAATATTCTCATTTTTCTCTGATATCCCCCAGCCTAGACTCAAGAGACTCAGAATCCTAAAAGTAGATACCAGGCGTGGACAGAGAGCTCTCAAGGAGGAGCCCTCTGGCTCTGGCTCAAGGAGCAAGAGAGAGAACTTCTAATGCTCAGAAAAAGTAGAAAAATTCTCCAGTTTTTTCTTCCTGTTTTTCCCTCTTCTGACCATTCTCTCAGGCTCCAACTTCCAGGCAATCTCATAGGGATAGAACAGGAAGTGATAGCAGGGTTTCTTCAGACCCTTAAACTTTGAGGAAGGGAATCTTCATCTCCAATTTGAGGAGTCATAAACCCAAGAGAATGAGGCAAGCCCTGAAGGTTGTTTGTCTCTCTTTTTCCTTCCATGGCTTGGTTCCAGATGTAAGTATAGTTGCAGGAAGTACAAGACAGAGTGAGGGTGTCTATGGCCTCAGTTTTCTGGATACTGGACCAAAAGGAGAAATACCAGGGACATGGAAAATCTCATAAAAATTACAGAGAGGGAAGAGTTCAGAAAAGTAATCCTATAAAGTTGTTTATAAACTATGGGCTCACCCTTGAGCTCCACATGTGTAGATCTGACGCTAAACAGCATACCAAAAACTGAGTCACAAGATAGACCACTGCCCAGACCCCAGGCTGGCCACTGGGTGACACACAAAAACAGAATCAATGAGCACTACAAAGACTTTGAAAACCCAACTGGCATTGAAACTACAACTCACAGAACGTTAGCTGGAAGTTGCAGCCTGAACCCAACTAGGTCAATTTACTGCTAAAAGTATCAACATTCTCCATAGGATTTAAATAAGACCCAGAGTCTCCCAACATAATATTTAAAATATTCAGAATAAAATTAAAAATGACTCAGCATAAGAAGAAGCAAAAAAAATCCCAATTCACATGGGAAAAGACAATCAACAGATGCCAATGTGGAGATGTCTCACGGATGTTGGAAATATCAAAGACTTTACAGCAGTTATTACAAAAATGTTTAAGAAGTAAGGATTTGCCAAAATAAAAAGATGGAAAGCCTCAGCCAAGAAATAGAAAACATAAAAAGGAGCCAGATAAAAAAATTTTAAAACTGAAAAACACAATTACACAAATTAAACCTTCACTGAATGGCTCAATAGCAGAATTGAAAATAGGCAAGTTTATCTATAAACTTACCTATATGGATGTTTGGAGATCCAACAAGATAAAGCTATTGACTTATACTTTAATTTAATTCTGATCAAAATCTTAGCAGGAACTCTTATAGATGTAGACAAACTAATTCTAAAATTGATATGGAAGGCAAAAGAATTAGAACAATCAAAACAATTTTATAAAGAATAAAGTTGTGGGAATTACAATAACCAATCTGAAGACTTACTATAAAGCTACAGTAATCAAGACAGTATAGTATTGGTGAAGGGACAGGCTGATAGGTCAATGGAACAAAATAAAGAGACTAGAAGAATCAGCATGCATATAGGGAAAGCAGATTTTTGACAAAGGTGCAAAGCCAACTTAAATGCGAAAGGATTTCTTTCAACAAATTGTGTTAGAACAACTGGATATCCATGTGCAAAATAAAATGAATTTCATTCTAAACCTCACAGCTTATTTTTTTAACTTAAAATGGATCGGAGATTTAAATGTAAAACTTAACACTATAAAACTTTTAGAAGAAAATATAAGAAAAAATCTTTGTGATTTTTAGCAAAAAGTTTTTAGACGTGACACCAAAAGCATAATCCTTAAAAAATAAAATAAAATAAAAAGTTGAGTTTATCTACATTACAACTTTTTGCTCTGTGAGAGGTATTGTTAAGAAAATGAAAAGACAAGACACAGATTGGGAAAAAATACATTCAAGTCACATATCTGACAAAGAACTATCTAGAATGTATTTTTCTTAACTCTGAAAAACTCAACAGTAAGAAAACAGACAACCCAACTTCAAAAATCACAAAATACTTAGATAAAGAGGATATGTAAGTGGCAAATTTACACCTGAAAAGATGTACATCATTAGCTATTTAGAAAACACAAATTAAAATCAGGACGTGATACCACTACACACTTATTAGAATGGCTAACATAATATAGAAAACTGACAGTACCAAATCTGGCAAGAATGGCAAGCAACTGAAACTCTCAGACGTCATTAATGGGAATGCAAAGTAATAAATTCACTTTGGGAAACAGTTTGACAGTTTCTTATAAAGCTAAACATACACCTACCGTATGACCCAGTAATCCCACTCCAAGTATTGAAATAAATCCCACTCTCTAAAGAAACGAAAACTTACATTCACACAAAAACCTGTACATGAATGTTTATATAGGAGTTCTATTCATAATCACCTAAAGTGAGAAACAACCAAACGTCCTTCAAAGAGGAACTGGGTGAACAAATTGTTGTACAACCATTCAATGGAATATTCAGCAATAAAAAGGAAAGGATTACTGATACACACCAATAATATGCATGAATCTCAAATGCACTGTGCTGAATGAAAGAAGCCAGTCTCAAAAGGCTGCATACTATATGATTCCATTAATATGATATTCTCAAAATGGAAAAGCTATAGTGATAGGGAACAGGTCAATGGTTTCTGAAGGTTAGGAGTAGGACACGGGTGTAAATACAAAGACGTAGGTCAAGGGAGTTATTTGGGGTGATGGAATTATTCTGTATTCTGATTGTGGTGGTAATTACACAAATCTATATGTGTGTTAAAACTCAGAATTATACACCCCAAAAAAGTCCATTTTTCTGGAATGTTAACTTAAAAATTAAAACAATATTTATAATGAACTTGTGTGGGAATGAAGTCTCATAGGCCTGGAACAGGGAGAAAAGAATATAATTTTAAATCAGGTTGCATTTTCAATGTGTGAACACCTACCAGAGATGCAAGGTTCAAACTACTGACTCAAGCAACCGTGAAGTGTTCTATTTATTTACTTCGTTGGTGGATTGAAAACTAGAGTCAACAGTAACCTATATGAAGTTAAAATGCCAGAAAGAAGTTGATATAATATAGAGGAAAGAATTAAGCTGGAGAAGAATTTAAGAGCAGATTTATCATGTGTTCACAACCCCTACCCCAAAAATAACCTCCGAGAAGTTCAGATGACAGTCTCTTCACCATAAGATTGAGAAATATATAGATAACAGAAGCACCAGCATCCTTTAAAATCACATTCATAGCTAAATACTATAAGTAGAGTACAAGGATAGAAGATGCTGCCATTGTAATGAGCTCCTAGATTTAAGTGACTGATGGAAACTCAGAATGACAAAGGTCTAATGGATGTACTCAACTACCAGAGAAAATGTAGATGTGGTTACCATAACAGGTAGCAGGGCCAGAATAACAAACTAGAATGATCTTACCTCTATGGATCTTTGGAGATAATGAAGCTTCTATGACTGAAATAAATGTGCTGCCCTCTAAGGTTCTACATGATGTGCCTATCAAAAAAAAAGTGCTGGACTTGGTAAGCAGAAGGTTGATTTGAACCACCATTATAGAGACTCACTACCTGTCACTCAATTCCCAGACATGAATCAGTTTAAAAAGTCAGAGCCTTTTCACTGGAGATTGGGTACTCTTGAGAAAGTATTATGTAACAACATCACAAGCATGTACTATAAATCTTTCACTGACTGTCATCAAAGGCACATGCAAATACTTTTCAGAATAATTGTACCCTGGGGGAAAAAAGGAATACCTAGAATTTGGGGGGATTACTTGACCCTGGCAACACTAATTCCTGGCAACACAGAACATCACTATGCTCTACTGCTAAGATAGAGGCATTTTGAAGCAAGTGTTAAATGAAGTTGGCTATGAGTCCCACCATGTTTATTTCACCAGTTCATGACTGTGTAGTTGAAATGAGTAACACACGACCACAAAATCTCCACGCTTACTCACTCTATGACCCATTGAGTAAAAGCTAGTTTGGAATAAAGATCAAGTTAAAGTCCTTAGAACTCTCTTTACTTAAAAAAAAAGTGGCAAACATTCATTACTGCATTCGTGACGGCATTGCAAGGATTAATGCCATTATCAAATATTTGAAAGGTGGAAGTCCCATTTAATTCTCTTATTTGGCCTTTGTAGAAAATAGATAAATCTTAAACAGTAGGTTGTTGTAAGTTTAATGACCCCAAATGAAGTTGCCATTCCAGATGTATTATATTTACTGGGTAGCAATTAAGCATGGACCCTGGCAAATAGTATTTGAGCCATTGATCTCAAATACATACTTTTCTCTATCTCGACAAACAAAGAATTCCAGAAGTGCTTTGCTTTCACCTGGCAGAGCAATATATCTTTACCTTCACTTTCTTATATCAGTGTTCTGCTGTGGACAGACCTATACAAACTTACCCTCAAAGTCCAAGGAAGCTGAGAGGCTGAAGAAAGAGGCTGACAAATCTAGTTTCTTAGAAAGAAACATTTAACAGGGACTTATTAACAGAAGCCATGTCTGTGTCTCAGGCAGTAGGAAGATAAGATGGTGGATCCCTGCACCATTATTCCCCAGACCCAGGGCTTATATACCACAGGGAAAGTGTGACTCTGAAGGGATGTGTAAGACAATTGAAGTATCAAGGTTGTTTCGACCTAAGGGCAGGATTTATGGTAAGTAGGTGCTCTTGCACAAGGAACAATAGATAAACCAGAAATCTTATAGGTTTTCCTGGAACTGGGGTTAATCAGATGTCAACATGGCAGATTAGTATCCAAGATGGAGTTGCTTTGGCCTCCACAATCAGGGATACATCAACTTCAGACTCTGTGCAACATTTAGTCCACAGGGACTTTACTTTGATAATCACATCTTTCCATAGAATATCACACGGGACCACTGCATTAATGACATCATACTGACAGCAGCTGGTGAACAAGACATACCAAGTCATCTGGTTGGATGGGAGAAACACATGCTTACCAGGTTATAAGAGATAAATTTCATAAAAATTCAGGAATGTGCTACTTCATGAAGTGTCTGGGGTCCAAAGTTTGGGTTATATCATGCCAAAATGAAAGTCACATTGTTGCACCTTGCTTGACAGTTCTTTTTTTATTTTTTTTGAGACGGAGTTTCACTCTTGTTGCCCAGGCTGGAGTGCAATGGCACGATCTCAGCTGACCGCAACCTTCATCTCCTGGGTTCAAGCGATTCTCCTGCCTCAGCCTCTCGAGTAGCTGGGATTACAGGCATGCACCACCATGCCCAACTAATTTTGTATTTTTAGTAGAGACGGGGTTTCTCCATGTTGGTCAGGCTGGTCTCGAACTCCCGACCTCGGGAGATCGGCCCACTTTGGGCTCCCAAATTGCTGGGATTACAGGCATGAGCCCCCACGCCCGGCCAACAGTTCTCTTTAGATTTGGAAGCAACATGACACATTTGACTGAACTTCCATGCTCATTTACCAAATAACCCATAAGGCTGCCAGCTTTGTGTGAGACATAGAGCAAGAAAAGGCTCTGTCTACAGTAGGCTGAGGATGCTAAGACTAGGCCTTCATGACTTGGTAGATCTGTGCCTGACTGAAAGCCATGTAGAGCCTATGGCCAGCCCCAATACAAGAACCATAGTTAGGGCCTCTGGGGCTTCAAAACAAATCAGTGCCCTGTAGGTAGGCAAACGTACTCTTGAGAAACAGCTCCTGGCTTGTTATTGGCCCTGGAAGAAATGGAATGTCCAACCACAGTAAAACTAGTAGCCTTGCAATTGGCCTGCCCTTAGTAAATAGGGGACTGTCAACCACCATTAAGGTGTATCCAAGAGCACTTCAACATCACATGAAAGTGATATGTAATGAATAAACTTAGCAGATCCAATAGATTGTAAAAATTGCATGGCTCACCTCCCAGGGAGTCTATTCTTTCCACCTTTCTATCTATCTCTTCTTCAATTCATGCCTATATCCTTAAGAGGAATTCCACATGACCAGTTGACTAAAAAGGTAAAAACTAGCATCTGATTTTAAAAAAAAAAAATTTTAGAGACAGGATCTCACTATGTTGCCCAGGCTGGTCTTGAACTCCACAGTTCAAGCAATCCTCCTGCCTTGGCCTCCCAAAGTGCTACAGTTACAGGTGTAAGCCACCATGCCCTGCCAAGCACCTGATTTTTAGATGGCTTTGCACAATATGGAAGCATCAGATTCAAATGGACTATAAGTCCACATAGAAGTAGTCCAACAGAACAGGGAATAAAAGAAATATCTCTCAGTGGGAAGACTTTTCAGGGGATATCTCACGCTCCAATTTGTTTGGAAAGATAAATTCCCTGCAGTGTGAATCCTCCAGGACTCATAAGCAATGGCTAATGGTTTGATCAGAGTTGGAGGTACCAAGATTGGCAGACTGGTGACAAGGAGTATTGGAGAGGAGGAAATATGATGAACCACTCAGAATAAACAGTATGAGAATACTGTGTTTCCTGCAGAAAAGGAAGTTCACAATATTTGGGTGAATAAAATAAGCTGTCCTATGGGTGTCAGGGAATCTTTCCTCAACCATCTCTACGTTTGCTCTAAGGGCTCATGAAAAACATGGCCATAGTGACAAAGCTGGACCTTATGCATGGGCTCAACAACATGGACTTCCCATGACCAGGATACTGCCACTGCTGAGCACATAACTTGCCAGTAGCAATGACCACTTGGGATGCCTGGAAAAGAGGTGTATCTCTGAGAAAACAGCCTACCACCATTGAGTAGACTGATCACATTGGAGTCAGTCCTTCCCCAATAGACACTTATTCTAGATACGGATTTTTCTTCTGTTATGGGCTGAATTGTGTCTCCCCAAAATTTATCTGTTGAAGCCCTAAACCCCAGTACCTTAGAATGTCAGTAAAGTTGGAGATATAGACTTTATTTTTAAATTTTATTTTAATTATTTTATTATTTTTTTTTTTAGATGGAGTTTCACTCTTGTGGCCCAGGCTGGAGTGCAATGGCGCAATCTCAGCTCACTGCAATCTCTGCCTCCCAGGTTCAAGCAATTCTCCTGCCTCAGCCTCTCGAGTAGCTGGGATTACAGGTGCCTGCCACCATGCCCAGCTAATTTTTGTATTTTTAGTAAAGATGGGTTTTCATCATGTTAGCCAGGCTGGTCTCAAACTCCTGATCTCAGGCGATCTGCCTGCCTTGGCCTCCCAAAGTGCTGAGATTGCAGGCGTAAGCCACTGCACCCAGCCAGATATAGACTTTAAACAGGTCTATATCTCCAAAGTAAGTTAAAACGAGGCCATCAGGGTGGGTTCTAATCCAATCTGACTGGTGGTCTTAGAAGAAGAGGAAACTTGGACATATGGAGACATCAGAGATACACGAGCACAGAGGACAGGCCACGTGAGCACACGGTGAGAAGGCAAGTGTCTGCAAGCCAAGCAGAGGCCTCAGAAGAAACGCACCTGCCAACACTGTCATCTTGGACTTCCAGTCTCCACAGCTGTGAGAAAATAAATGCCCGTTGTTTAAGCCACCCAGTCTGTAGGATTTTATTATGGCAATCTAAGACAAACTAATACATCTTCCTCTCCTGCCATATTTCTGAAAGTCACAGAGTTCATGGACTTACTGAATGCCTTATTCAAAATGTTGACATCTCTCACAACATTGCTTGTGACCAGGGAACAGACGTACAGGAAAAGAAGTATGGGGGTGGGCTGATGTGCATAACATGCACTGGTCTTCCCATGTATTCCATCATCCAAAAGCCACTGGCCTGAGAGAATGGAGTGACCCCTTGTCCAGTATGAAGACAGGACCTGATGAGGTTGAAGTGTTGCCCTACAAAATGTAGCATATGTCTTAAGTGAATGACTGCTGTTTCACCCCCTAAAAATAAGAGGTAAAAATGGGAGTATCTGGTGGCTCACGCCTGTAATCCTACCACTTTGGGAAGCTAAGGCAGGCGGATCACCTAAGGTCAGGAGTTCAAGACCAGCCTGACCAACATGGTGAAACCCTGTCTCTACTACAAATACAAAACTTAGCCAGGCATGGTGGCGTGCACTTGTAATCCCAGCTACCGGGGAGGCTGAGGCAGGAGAATCTCTGGAACCCAGGAGGCAGAGGCTGTAGTGAACCGAGATGGTGCCACTGGCACTTCAGCCTGGGCAACAGAGCAAGACTCTGGCTCAAAAAAAAAAAAAAAAAAAAAAAAAAAAAAGGAGTATCTTCTCTCATAATGATACCTAATGAAAAACTTGCTAAATTTTCGCTTTTTGTGACTTTTGGGCTCTGCTGGTTCAAAGACTTTGCACCCATGGGAGGGACACTTTTACCAGAGGACACAATAATGAGGCCACTGAATTGGAACCTGAGACTCCCGCCCGGACATTTAAGATTTATCATCCCCTGTTGGACAAAATGACTGATCCAGATTATCCAAGTAGACTGCTGTCACACATGTGGGCAGAAAGGACTATTTCTGTAAACCAAGAGATTCTCTGGGGCACCTCTAAAACTGCCATGTCTGGTGATAAAAGTTAATAGAAGGGGCCAGGTAGGGTGGCTCACACATGTAATCCCAGCACTTTGGGAGGCCAAGGCGGGCAGATCACTTGAGGTCAGGAGTTCGAGACCAGCCTGGCCAACATAGTGAAACTCTGTCTCTACTAAAAATCCAAAAATTAGCCAGGTGTGGTGGTGGATGCCTGTAATCCCAGCTACTCAGGAGGTTGAGGCACAAGAATAACTTGAACCCAGGAGGCGGAGGTTGCAGTAAGCTGGAGGTTGCAGTGAGTCGAGATCACACCACTGCACTCCAGCCTGGGTGACAGAGCAAGACTCAGTCTCAAAAAAAAAAAAAAAAAAAAAAAAAAGTTAATAGAAGGTAACTTTCAATCCCATAATGGCAGAGCAATTAAGTATTCAGATCCCCCAGGAATGAAGTTTGGGTCATCCCTCTAGATAAAGAATCATGCCCAGCTGGCTCACTTGCTGAGGACAAAGGGAACACGAATGGGTAGAAGAAGGACATTATAAATAACAACTGCAGCCTCGTGACCAGTTGCAGAAAAATAAGTTCTGCAGCATAGACATTTACTATCCACGTTTTCTTCTTCGTTTGCTGTGTCATGTATGTATTTATGTCTATTTAATACATTTTACTATTTTATTTCTTTCTGCTTTTCTGCACTATTTTATGTAGTCTGTGTGGGTGGTACTTAATCTTACAACCTAGTCCATAGACTACAGAATACCAATGATATTATGACTGGGCTAGAGGAGAAATGAATATCACCCAGAAAACCTGAACTTGGATCTGGATGCTGCAGAAAAACAATGAAACTTGGAGTCCTTCCTTTGGGGTAGTGCATTTTCTTTTGTACGAGTGATCATTGTATTCTCTCAGGCTAGCACAGGTTACTGTTACTATTACAGCTGGTAATATAAGCATTAAAATGGGGCACACAAATGTTGACATTATGCAGCAAAGGGGTGGATTGTAGTGACATCTCAAATTTTTGAATACTTCCACATTGTAAGTCCTACCTTTGCAAGATATCATCTAAAAAAAAACTACATTTCTCAGCCTCCCTTTTCAGTAAGGTACAGACATAAAACTAGCTTCTTTCAATCAGAGACATCAGCATAAAACTTAGAAAGCAGATAGGAGAATAGTGAGGTGAACAGTGAGACTAGTGGAATCATGTAAGTATGCAGTCTTAGGCAGTTCTGCAGGAGCTGTAACAGAAGTTCAGTGCAGTGAAGGTCCAGTTTGTGTTTTCATAGGAGTTGAGCAGTACGTCACAGCATCTGCAGAATTTCCACATGACAAAACAATGTCATCAGAATTTTGCTATATCCATTTCTATTTCTAGACCTAGCTTTTATCTGCACTGGATTCCTTCTCAAGTAGGTTCTTTCCCTTGTAGTGGCCCCTGGGAGCTCCAAATCCATTGGAAAGAGAGTCTCTTTCCAATCATCAAGAAAAAAAAAGTCCCTGGACTGAGTCTCATTCACCCAGTTTGGGTCACATATCCATCACTGAATCGATTGCTGTGGCCAATGAGATTGAATATGCCAGGCCCGGGTAATACGCATCCCCTGAACAGTCGGATCAGGATGAAGTCTGAAAGGGAGACTAGATCCGTTTCAAGTAGTTCATCACCCGAAAGCAACTGGCCTTACAGTATGGAGGAATGACCTGGTGAGGCTGAGGTACTGCCCTACAAAATGTAGCATATGCTTCAAGCTAGTGACCACTTACTAAGGGTAGTCCTCAAGCTAAAATCAGGATGTTACCAAAGAAAAGGAGGAGGAATAACGGGCAGGCAGAAACAACAGTGGTCCACTACATGGCAAGTTCTGGCTCCTCCCCTGGGCTCTGGTAGGCTGGTGACTAAGAAAGCCTGCAGCTGAGTCCCTGACTCTTTTTGCCTTGTGACCCCAGTGGCACTTTCAGTTTGCTGAACTAAAATTCGGAAGGTCTGGTTTCCAGGTCTGATGTCTGTGAACTGGACAATCTCCCTTAATTTTTTTGAATCTCCTTTGGGCCGTTCTTTGCCAAATGAAGAACTAATAAAGGCTGCCTTGTGAAAATTCAACAAGATAATACTCATAAAACCACTTTGAAATCTGTAAAGTACTCCACAGATGTAATGGATCATCGTTATTGCTCCAAGGAAACCGGAGATGAACTGAGCCTAGCTCATCCTGGTTAGGAGGGGGAAACTATCCCATGGATAAAGGGCAAATATGGGAAACTGAGGTTGATGGACGGCCATAAAACAAGTGGAGTGAGAACTGGGGCCACTGTCAAATGCCCTTCACCACACAGATAATCCACCTCTTTCTGGGCTACTGAGCTCGTCCCCCCCATTCCCTAGATAAGAGTAAAAATATCTGGTGAGCTGTGACCAAAGGCTTAAACTGTAAATATGTTTGACATAGGATTCCTCACTGAGAAAATTTCTTCTAGGAAAATAAATGGTTAGGAAAGCAAAGATTCCTGTGAAAGAAAATTTATTGCAGCAATTATTGGGAAAACAAAAGTTTGAAAGTAGCTGCCCTGCAATAAGAAATTGATTATATAATTACACAAATTATGGTATTATCTCTTCAGTGGCATGCTAAGAGTAAAATGATGATATAGATATTACATAGACGAAGAGCCAGGATATAATAAATGAAAAGAGCAGGGACATTATGATCCCGTTTTTGTCAATCAAACCTATAGATGCATTCATGTGCACAAGGAAAGGTTGAAAAGATACATAATAGTTACATCATGCATTCCTTTAACTTCTCTGCGTTAAACTGTGCAGTCCCCAAGATGTGTGGGGTGGTGGGGGGCGGCGGCAGGGAGACAGAGAAAGAGAGAGAATAATTTAAATCATGCAGGAGATCTGACGTGACACTCACTGAACACATGAGTGAGATGAGGACACAAGAATGCTGAAATTTCAGTCCCTCTCAGTTCTCATTTGGCTTTCAGAATGTGAGCATCCTCCCATGCTGAGTATGATGCTAATGTTTCAAGATGTGTATTTTTTTATACAACCTGTCCCCTAAATGCAAACCAACTACGTTTTCTAGGGCTTAACCAATGAAGCGGTGATCAAGTTCAAGCCCAGAGGAAAATGGCTGAGTTCTACGGATGGAAAGATGTCGCGTCCTCTCCTAACACAGCCCCTTCCTGAGAAATTGTCCACTGTGGTTTTCCTCCTGAATTTAGATCCTGACCCCCGCCTGTGGTTCCCAAGAAGCTCCTTCCCAGCAAAATGTATACAGTGGTGACCTCTGGGTGAAGCTGTTTCTTTTCTCTTTATGACAAGCTATATCTTCTAATTACCTAAAATGAACATGTATTAGGTAATGTATTTTTAAGGATAGCTAAGACCTCCTGCTCTAGTAGGGACTTAACGGAGTACCCTCTAGAATGTTCCATTTAGTTATCCCAGCTTTGCCAGCACACAAGAGCAGCTTCCTGTGAAGACTGTGCAGAGGCCACTGTCCTTCCTCTGTGGCTGGCAAGGCTGCTCTCTCCTCTTCTCTCAACCCTTATCACAGAGAATCTCCGTGGCTGATAGCATTAGGCCGGGCCGGGCAGCCCTGGATGGCTGCAGGCCCCAGGGTGCCAGGCAGCTCGGGGCCATCTCCGCCCATCGCTCCCAGGCTCCATCAACCCTTGTTAGTCCTCATTACCAGCCTGAGCCCAGACAGGCTGCCTCCACGTTGGGTCCTTGATTTTTCTATTTCGAGAGGGTTATTCGGGCCAAATCTCCAAATCAAGTTATGCCCCTGACATCTTAGATTTGCAGTGCTCTGACAGCGCCTCCTCCCCGGCAGCCCACCCTCAGTCTCCACAAGCTACAGATGGTCCCCGGTAGCGTATAAACCTATCTTGATTCCCCTGCAGAATATAAACTCTCTCTCTTTCTCCCTCTTTCTTTCTCTCACACACAAACACAGAGACACACACACACATAAACACACACAAATCCTCATATACACACAAACACCTCCCCACAGCCCCACAAATGCACTCTATCACCCATACTCACTCAAATAAGCATCCATGAACACCCACACCCTGGGGTCCTCAAAAGTCACGAGAGACCCAGATCACTTACAGTTTTGAGGTTTCCAGCATGTTCAAGCATGACAAATTGCTACAACCACGTTTCAAAATTTGTAGCTCTTTTAAATGTTTACGTTTAACAAATTACCATTGTGTGTTTTAAATGTGAGATAATTGTGTTATCCACAAAATGATTAAAGGATTTAGGAACAATTAATTCTTAGGACACGGCAAGCAGCAGCAGGCTTCGGGAATGCATTGTGCTTAAGGCTGGATGATGAATGTCCTCCCCTCGCCATCTTGTCAGCTTATCTCTCGGACTGCATATGTAACCTCATTTGGGGACAATATCAAGAGCCCACATCTGAAGCCTTCTGTGAGTGTGAGGCCCAGCCAGTGGCTCCTGTCAACTCCTGAATGCACACTCACCATGCACGCTCACCAACAAGGCCCTGAGCCCCCACACACTAACACCACACACCCACCCTACCTGCAGGGGGAAAGCCAGAGTCCTGGGACTCGCTGGTAACCTTGGTCACCCCTTGACAGTCATTGGAATGACTCAGAGCTGGGAGGGACCCTCTGTGCCATCTGATCCAGCCCCTCTCAAGGCAGAGGCTTCTCTTACAATGCCCCCACGATGGTTGACCACCTGTCCCAGGCTTGAGCCCTTTCAGATCCTTCCTGACTCAGCAGCGTGGACTGGTCCTAACAGGAAGGAATGTGAAGTCGGCCATCCTAGAACTTCCACTCATTAGCATCCTTCTCCTCTTCTATAGAGTAACCCTAGGATTCAGGAAAAGCGCCATTCAGCCTGCTCTTCTCTGGGACAAAGAGCTTCTGTTCTGTCCACCTGTATCTGGAAAAGTATTGCCTATGTGTGTGCATGTGCACACACACACATGCACATGATTACTAGCTCACATACACATATACACTCACATGCTCATACCCATACATGTACACACACACTTTAAAAGACCGCCTTTTACGGCAAGACCCTGACCTTTAGAGGCAAACCACAGTCTGAAGCCCTCTTTCATTCCCTATTAGTGGTGGCTTGAAAAAGTCATCTGTCCTCTGTAAGCCTCAGTTTTCCCTGTATTTAAAGTGGATCCAAAAGACATCTGCCTCATAAGTCACTGGTAGGATCTACTTGAGATCTTTGTAAGAGCACCCAGCAAAGCACCCAGCACATAGTTTCTTTCCCATCTTCCTGTGCTTTTGGGAAATCCTTGCACTGACCACACCCAGTCCACTCCTACCATCAAGACCACCAACGCAAACATACAAGCAGAAGATGAGGGCTCTATCCTCCTAAGTCGGACTAGACGCTAGAAAACACATTGCCACATTGGGCAAAGTGGGGTCCTGGATCCTGCCCACCTCGCCTGCTTTCCATTTACCTCCACTTCTTCCTTATGGCCTACTTCCATGTCTCACTGAAACCCCTGCAGCTCTCAGTCCCCTGCTGCCTCCCTAGGCTTCACTTTTGCTCCCTCTCATTGGAATATCTTCCCTATCATCTCCCAATTCCTCCCACCACCAGATTAGGGAAGGCTTCCTGGAGGAGGTGAGTCCAGGACTCAGTCTGGAAGAATGAGCTGCATCACTAAATATCTGCCTAACTCCTATTCATCCCTCCAAGCTAGTGCCTGACCCCTCCCCCAGAAAACCTTCCCTGATCACCTCACCTCCAGCTAGTTTAGACCATGCATCAAATAGCACTTTTGTTTTCTGATTGCAATGAGTGTTTTTGTTTGGGGGTTGAGATACGTATCAGAAAATGAGTGGAACACTCAAACTAGATAGTTCAGAAGAGTTTAACAAAGTGATTATTTTCAAAGGCAAGGTTTAGGGAACCCAAAAAGAGACTGCATCATACATAGGACTAGAAACAGAGGGCAACCTTAACCACCCATAGGCCTAACTGGGACAATGGGAGGAGCTGCTAGCAGAACCAGAAGATAATGAGATGAAACGGCAGGGCTGGTGGTGGTGAATGTCAGTCAATGTCAGAATGATGTTAGGATCATAACGTTTGTTCAATGTTAACATTTTAATTAAAACTTTTAGTTGATTTTTCCACATTTGTACATATTTTGTATTTGAAAGGTATTAAGGTTTTAGTTTCACTGATTATTTTAAAGTGAATTTTAAATACTTCATTTTTAAAAACCAGTATTGCCAGGCGTGGTGGCTCATGCCTGTAATCCCAGCACTTTGGGAGGCCGAGGCGGGTGGATCATGAGGTCATGGGTTCGAGACCAGCCTGACCAACATGGTGAAACCCCATCTCTACTAAAAATACAAAAATTAGCCGGGCATGGTAGCATGCGCCTGTAATCCCACCTACTCAGGAGGCTGAGGCAGGAGAATTGCTTGAATCCAGGAAGCAGAGGTTGCCGTGAGCCGAGATCATGCCACTGCACTCCACCCTGGGCAACAGAGTGAGACCTCATCTCAAAAAAACAAAACAAAACAAAACAAACAAACAAACAAAAAAACAGGATTAATGCTCACATTTCAGCAACATATGAATAAATATTCCAACATAGTATTATCATTCTGTTCTGATGTTGAAACTCAGTACTCTTTTGGTTGTAAGGGATGGGAAACCCAGCCCCAAACTGGCTTGAGCCGAAAGGGAATCTGTTACTTCACATGTATGAGGATTCCAGTGCGTTGGCTAGCCTCAGGCCTAGCTCGGCGCAAGGACTTGAACAATATCACCAGGACCTGGGTGGCCCAGTCTTTCAGTCAGACTCAGTTCTCCTCCATGGGTCCCCTTTATGCTTGGATAGGCCATCCCTCAGGGTCACCCAGCGGCTGCAGCAGCTCCACATCGAGATGAGAGGAGCTGCTTTGCCAGAAATCCGCAGAAGCCCTGCTGCCTTCCATCGGCTCCAGTGGGCTGTTGTGGCCATCGCTACAGCAACC
Source organism: Pongo abelii (assembly GCF_028885655.2). Taxonomy (NCBI): domain Eukaryota; kingdom Metazoa; phylum Chordata; class Mammalia; order Primates; family Hominidae; genus Pongo; species Pongo abelii. The sequence continues at coordinate 91,525,834 of NC_072001.2, forward strand.
CCTGAGTCCTGCATCATGAGCCGCATCACTGCAGAGCCTGGGGTAAGCTCAGTTTTCTCTGAAACATAGATTGAGGTGGGAAAGGGGTAGTTTCCCCAAAGCACAAGAAACTGCTCCAAGAAGAGAGAGCTGATGCTGTGTGACGAAACAACACGTACTCACCTCAGATGCGCCCCTCTGTGCTTCCACAGAATTCCAGACTTCTCTCTTAAATGACTCCCTTCACGCTATCTTAAAAAAAAAAAAAAAAATCTGGTTGGGGGCAGTGGCTCACACCTGTAATCCCAGCACTTTGGGAGGCCGAGGCGAGCGGATCACTTAGGGTCAGGAGTTCAAGACCAGGCTGGCCAACATGGTGAAACCCCATCTCTACTAAAAATACAAAAACTATCTGGGTGTAGTGGTGCATGCCTGTAATCCCAGCTACGCAGGAGGCTGAGGCAGGAGAATCGCTTGAGCCCAGGAAGTGGAGGTTGCAGTGAGCTGAGATCATGCCACTGCACTCTAGCCTGGGTGACAGAATGAGAGTCTGTCTCAAAAAAAAAAAGAAAAAAAAAGTTCTTAGGCTAAAATCCTAGAGGACAGGGACTATCAGGTATTCCCAGTCCCAGGAAATGCCTGGCATTCCATAGTTTCTCCATAACTGTTCGTAGAGTGAACATCTGATTGGCAGTTCCAGGTGACGGTGGCTTGCCTGGGGGCCCTCTATCTGACAGGCTGATGGGACAAAGCATTGTAGATAACCTCTGGGTTCCGAATGCAGATCTTAGTGTGTCTAGGATTGCCCAGAGAGCTTAAAACATAGATTTTAAAACATAGATATCCTGGCCCCATCCCCAGAGATTCTGATTCAAGAGGCCTGGGATGGGGCCTGAGACTCTGCATTTCCAGCAAGCTCCTAACCACTGCTGATGTTACAGGCTTTGGACCACGCTTTGTGTAGCAGAGCTTGAGAGAACCCACAAAGGAAGCCCAGAGCATTGGGGAAGAGCCTTTTGCTGGCCAAGACTCAGGCTACCCTGCATGATCAAACAACCCTATTCAAAACCACGCTCCAGTGACCGCTCTATTAACCGAGCATGTTCAAACGGCCTTGTGGATGGGGCTCATAATGAAAGAAGTAGACTTTTCAGAACTATCCAGTAAAAGATTTATTCAATTAAAGTGATTCCATTTTTAAAGATATTTGTCCTTTTGTGAAGGCAAAGCCATGCTTTTCTAATTAAAGGCTAATTGTGGGCTAATAAGCAGATCTCACTGCTTTCAGCACAGTGAGGCAGAGGGAGAGGGAGAGTCTGATGGCTGTGCTGGAAATCTCAAGAGTGAAGAAAAGATGCGCACTTCTTCCCCATCCTTCAGAGGGCCTGCAGGATGAAGCTTACACCTAGTGTCTTCATTCATTCAACAAGCATCTTAAGCACTTTAAAAAAGTGGTATAAAAACACATATGTAAACCTGATCATGTCATTTCCCTGCCTAAGACCCTTCAAAGTCTCCTGCTTGCATAGGATGAAGACCACAATCTTTAATTAACATGGCGCATAAGTCCTGACAGGCCCCCTCTTCACCTCTTCAGCCTCATCTCCTATGTCCTGCTCCCTGACTTGGAGGCCAACTACACTGGACTTGTCCCTGTCAGTTTCTCTGATGTGCCTAGTCTGACACAGACTGAACTGTGCCCGCTCCCCGCCAAATTCCTAACTGTCAATGTGACTGTATCTGGAGAAACAGTCTTTAGGAAGTGACTAGGGTTAAATGAAGGGCCTTAAGCCAATAGGACTTGTGCCCTTAGAAGAAGAGAAAAAGGAACCAGGAGTACCCACTTAAGAGAAAAGGCCACTTGAGGACACAGTGAGAAGGTGGCCGTCTGCAAGCCCAGGAGAGAAGGCTTCACAAGAAAGCAACGCTAGCATTTCAGCACTGCATGAATAAATGCTCAGTGTTACCATTTTGTTCTGATACTGAAAATTAGTACTCTTTTGCTTGTACGCAATAGGAAACCCAGCTCAAAACTGGCTTAGGATGCCATCCTATGGCACCTCGATCTTGGACTCCCAGCCTCAAGAACTGTGAAAAATCAAGTTCTGTTGCTTAAGCCACCTTGGCTGTGGTATTTGGTTATGTCAGCCCTTACAAAGCCCTCACACATGCTGTTCCCTCCTCCTGAAAGACCCTGCTACCCTGCCGCGCTCAGCCAGATTAATTCCTCTACTCAACCTTCAGACCTCAGCTGAAATGTCACCTCCTCACAGAGACCTTCTCTGATCACTCCCCACTCAGTCTGTTCATCTCCTTTAGAGAACCCACCAATGAAACAGAATTTAGATTCCAGAAACATAAACACAAGCGAAAAATAAAGCTCATGATCAACACAACCTTTCACATCAGTAGAACAAAGGATGCAGGATTCAGTAAATGATGTTGGCATAAACTGAGTCTCTAGTTAGGAAAAAAAGAAAAGTTTCATCACAACCTTATTCTTTACCCCAAAATAAATTCCCAATGGAAGCAAGGTTAATGAACCTTGGAAGTTCATGAACTGAAAGAAGGTTTTACACTCTTGGAGTTGAAATAGGAAACCACAGACCCACCCCCCACCGCCTTTTTTTTTTCCTTTTTTTTTTTTTAGATAAGGTCTCACTTTGTCACCCAGGCTGGAGTACAGTGGCATGATCTTGGCTCACTGTAGCCTCAACTGTCTATGCTCAAGTGATTCTCCCACCTCAGCCTCCTGAGTAGCTGGGACCACAGTCATGCGCCTCCATGCCCAGCTAATTTTTTTTTTTTTTTTTTTTTTTTTTTTGTAGAGACTAGGTCTCACTATGTTGCCTAGGCTGGTCTTGAACTCTTGGACTCAAGCGATCCTCCCATGTAAGCCTCCCAAAGTGCTGGGATTACAGGCATGAGCCACTGAGCCAAGCCAGAAAGGCCTTTTAAAAAATACAATACAAACCCAGAAACTCTTAATAGAAAAGACTGATTACACTACTAACTTCACAAAAAAAAAATGATAGTGATAAGAACAGTAACAAATTGAGGGAAATATTTGCAACATATATTAAAGACAAAAGGCTAATTTCTATTATATATAAAGAGTGTCTACAAATCAATAAGATCAAGAGTCCAGTAGGAAAATGTGGATAAGATAAAATAGTTAACGGTAACTAAGATAGAAATGAATTTTTAAACACATAAAAAGATTTACAAATTAAAATGAGATTCCACTCATTTTTACATATTATGTTAGCCAAGTTGACAAAGCTTAATAACAGATTGTTAGCAAGAATGTGAAGAAACTGACACTCTCACTCATATGCACTCTCAATGTATGTGACCTTTATGGAGGCAATAAACCATAATATTATAAAACATGCGGAGTCTTTAATCTAGCAATTGCAATTCCAGAAAATTATCCTATGGATAGGCTTACACATACATGAAATGATATATGTATAAGAATATTCACTGTGGCATCCTTAAAAATCTAAAAGACTGGAAATAAACTATCCTTCAATATCAGGCTGGTTAAATATATTGTGATACAGTCCATACAACTGAATACTATACAGCCTTTAAAATGAATGAGGCAGTTCCCCTGAACTGATCAGAGTGTGCTCTAAGATATATTGCTATGTGGAAAGGCAAGTTATTGAAGAGGGTGTATATCATGCTAGAACGTGTTTAAAAATTTAAAAATATGCATGCATATACTTATATGCGCATTGATTAACTTTGGAAAGGAACGTAAGGGACTGGTAACCAAGGCCGCCTTCCAGGAAGGGAGCTGCAAGGGGAGGCAGACTTCTTTTTCACTGCATAATCCTCTGTAACTTTTGAATTTTGTATGTACTATGTATCAAAATGAATTTCTGATTAAGAACAAATGAATTAAAAGCCATTTCACAGGAGGAAAACACCAAAAGGGGAAAAAAGCAAAAACAAAATGTTACCAATGATTGTGCGGTGGTTCTAGGAACGCCTTTACTTTTTCTTTGCATCTTTCTATATTTAACTCTATTTCTTTAGTGAACATGTACTGATTTCAAATGGGGAAAAGAATCATTTTTAAAAGCACTGTCGGAGTCACTAATCAGCATCTTTCCTGTTGAGCCGCATGTGTTCCCAGCTGGAGATGGCATGAAATCCCCCGACCACATCTGTTAATCCTGAGCCATCCCTGTAAAGACCCTCCCAGCCCCTGTATGTGGCTTTAGGGAATCAAGTCATCGCAGCTGCTTCATTGGTCCTACTCCAAGAGGGCTGGAGGCGGGACCTGTGCCTGAATGACAGCAAAGCTCCAACTCCAAGAGGAAGGGAAGAAGCACAGAGACCCCTGCAAACTTGGAAAAACCACACACATACACACACACACACACACACACACACACACACACACACACCAGTTAACATTTGAGCAGCACTCTAGAGTTTGCCAGGAGCATCTTATACATTTTATTTGATTCTCACGACTGCCATGAGATGTAGCTCTGAGGATTCTCCTCCTTTTGAACGCTAATGAAATTGATGTGCTGAGAGGGAAAGTGACTCATCCAAGCCTCCACAGCTACATATTCCTGGATCAGGAGTTCCATACAGATATTCTAGCTCCAAATGTTCAGCTCTCTTCTTCATTAAGTTGTTGTGGTGGACACTAAAAAAGCTCACCAGAACTGAGTGTCTCTTTTTTCCTGGGCACACAACTAGATAATATTTCCCTCCCCGTCTTGCAATTCAGTGTGGTCATTAAATTAGTCATGGTTTTTTTGTTTGTTTGCTTTGTTTTGTTTTTTGTTTTATTTTTTGAGACGGAATCTTGCTCTGTTGCCCAGGCTGGAGTGCAGTGGTGCGATCTCGGCTCACTGCAAGCTCAGCCTCCCGGGTTCACACCATTCTCCTGCCGCAACCTCCCAAGTAGCTGGGACTAAAGGCGCCCGCCACCATGCCCGGCTAATTTTTTGTATTTTTAGTAGAGACGGGGTTTCACCATGTTAGCCAGGATGGTCTCGATCTCCTGACCTCGTGATCCACCCACCTTGGCCTCCTAAAGTGCTGGGATTACAGGCGTGAGCCACCGCACCCGGCCCGAACTAGTCATGGTTTTTTAGTATAATGTTCTGACATCCAAGACCTGGGGAAACTGCCCCTCCCAGAGTTGGCACATTTCTAGAGATAGTGACCCTCCCAAGAGTACACCTTTCAAATGCAAATTACCCAATCCAAAGCCCACACCCACAATACCTGCCCTCATACTGTGGGACACTATTTCCCTGCCCTACTTACCCCAGGGTAAGCCATCAGACAACTAGGGGCAGCCCCTACCCCCCTGAGTCTCAAACTAACCAATTCCAAACCTGCTTACCCTGCCTTCCCCAGACAACCTCAGTGAAGGTTTTCCCACAGTTCCCCTCACTCCCTCTGCCTCCTCCCACATGTGGCCCTGCGTGGCATGGCATGCCCCCTTCTTATTGGGAACTGTCAGTAACAAATTATCTTTTCAGTGGCAATTGCCTCCTGATCTGTTGGCCTCACTGTACATGAGCAATCATAAAACTTACATTTTAAAATAGTTATGATGCTAAATTTCTAGCCAATGGAAGGTGAGCAGAATTTCAAGATGTCACCTCCAGGGCTGGTCCATGAAAGCCTCCCATGCAGGTTTCTCTCTCTCTCTCTCTCATACACACACACACACATGTGTGCATGCACGCGCACACACACACGCGTGCACACACACAATACTGGCTGGATGATGTACAGCATCCAGCGAAATATTTGCAGGTCCTAGAGATGATGGAATTACAAAGGGAAAGGAACCTGAGTGACCAAATTACCACATGGAAACCGCCTACCAAACACCCAGATCACACCCATACCTGAACAAAAAGTAAACTATTGTTTTAAGATACTGCAATCTTGAGTTTCTCTGCTACACCAGTGGCACTACCCTGACTAATTCAGTTGCCAAAACATGCCTTTGGTGACTTCCCCCTCTTCCCATAGCCCTCCTTGTCTCTCAGACTCCTTCATTCTCCATTTCCCCAAGGCCTTGGGGCTCTACAGTTCTCCTAGATTGCCGAAGGCCCTCTAGAAGAGCATCCTATTCTATCAAGTATATTCCTCCAAATTCAAGGAATTACACAAATGTCTCCAAAGTGCCTACCTTGTTGCAGGGCACCGAACAGGATATGAGATAAAAGTACCAGGCCTGTGGGTGGGCTGGGTACCAGCTACTGGAGGTGAGGAGCTAGGCTGGCTCCAGAGACACAGGGATGAATCAGAGTACTTGCCACTTGTATTATAGACTCTCCCCATTGCTAGGTGTGCAGATTTCAACATCAAAGAAAAGAAGGGGAAGGAGGAGAGACGGAATGAGATTGCAGTTAACTGAGACCCAAAGAACCAGGACAAGACTGATCAGGGGCCCCAAGGGGAACCAGGGAGTATCTTGAGAACCTGGGGTCAGGCAAAGGGGAGGCATAGGGACTCAAAAAGCGTAGGTAAGAACGCTGGAGACAGGGAGCACTCATGTTCCACAGGGTTTTGAAGAAGACCCTAGAGCTACTGGCCTTCTGTTTCTGAAACTAACCCTCCATTGTAAACACCCCAGAAACACCCACCAGCGGCTCACTCCTTCCCAGTGTCTCTCATCAGGTGAGAGAGCATTTGTGTCTACAGCTCTGGGTCTGGGCCCTGGGCTCACTGGACTGCTGAATGCACCTCCATTACAGTCACACAGCCCCGAGGGGCACACGTACACATTCAGCAAATGTGCAGGGCTTGCTGCAAGGACCTGGGGAGGCAGCATGTGTGAGACACTGTCTTAGTCAAGCATCACTTGGATGCAAGAAACAGGGACCCCCCGCCCACCTCTTCAAATTAGCTCAACTAATAAAGAGTTTTATTGAAGGACTACCAGAAAAACTCGAGGAGATACTGAGCACGAAGTGAAAGTAATTCTCACAGGAGCCAGAAAGTCATCTGTGTTTCCCTCTCCCTTCCTCCCTCCTTTTTCTGGGAAGCACCATCATGTTTCCAGTTCTCTCTGTAGAAGGGCGTCATCTAGGTGCTGTGGTTCTGGTTCATCCATAACTTAGGCTTTCCATGGCTTCCATGAGCCAGGCTCACTTGGCCTCAACTCCACAGGGCGCCATAGCGCAGCCTCCCAGCTCACCAACTCATTCTCTCTCAGAGTCTTAATTTCAAATTCTTAAAAGAATTGATCTGATTAAGGAACTTATCTAACTAGATCATATGTCCACTCCGGGTCTCATCAGCATGGAAGAGAGAGCTGCCCTTCCAGCTGCTGGGAGCCCTGTCAGATGAATAAGCAGAGTGTGTAGGCAGAGATACAAACTCCATCACAGAGCCACTGCAGACGAGCTCTGGCTCTCTGAAACCTCATGGTCCAAGCTCTGGGAGAGAGTGTCTTCCAGCAAACTCCAACACGGAATGAAAATGAGACATCAATCCTATTTCTCAGGGAGGAACCATGAATCCAAGGGAGAATGACCTATGGCAGGTCAGGAACTCAACTGGGTCACCATGGGAGCAATTGTCCTGACTTCACACAGATCCATCCCATCCTGTGTCTCCCACTGACCCAGACCATATACCAGCATCCTTGCTCCCTAGGCATTTATATGCCAACATACACCATGCTGGTCTAAAAGGATCTGGCGTATTGCAATGCAAAAATACAGAATGTAAACAAAACTTGTCCCACGGTGGCAAAAGAAACATGGAGACCTGGTTGCTTATCCTGACCCTGAAACTAGCTTGCCAAGTGAAGGTGGACAAGCCACTTCCTCCTCCTGCACTAGATGACCTCGATTGTCTACCCTTCCAGCTCTGACCTTCCTTGGCTGAGGGACATCTCAGGCAGGGCTAGTGGCGTAGTATGTGAAAAGGAAGATGGTTCGTGCTTTTTTCTGCTTAGTTAGAAAAGATTCTCTGGATGAGGCGAGTTTCCAGAATTGCTTAAAAGAGGGAAGGGAGAGGGCAGTAGACTACAATGGAAAGAGTTTTCAGGCCTGGTGCCACTTGGGAGAAAGGGCTGGGTCATTGTCGTAAGACAGGTACATCTGACTGGGCAGAAGATTGGTTTCCTGTTGAAAGATGTTGGTCCTCATGGTCTTCAGCAGGTGTGAGTATGCATATGGAGGAGCTGGACCAGTGTGGGGGCAGCCAGAAGGTAAAATACTTGCTTTCTGTGGTCTTCTCTACAGGGTCTCCAAGGAGCCTCTTGGGGGATTCTTCAGGGCATCCTGGTGTGAATTATAAGCATTTCTGTCATAAGGCACAGAAACCCCACCCAAATTATGATAAGTCAAATGATAATTCAGTGCCACATGTAGCTGAAAAGTTCAGAGGTAGGTCTAGCTTCAGCCATGGCTGGATACAGGTGCTCAAAGAGAATCACCAAAACCTGGTTCTTTATCTCTAAGACCCATTTTCTCTGGATAGCATTCATTCTCAGAAAGACTCTCCTGGTATAACCACAAGATGACTGCAGCAGCTCCACCACATACCTCCAGGTTTAAGTCCTATGAGGAAGTGTGAGTCAGCTTTCCTAGCATTCCACAAACAAAAAACCCAGAATTGCATTTCACTGGCTCTGACTGGTCTCCCTTGAATTATGTGCTAGTTCCTGAACCAATCACTGTCAGCAGGGGAATGGAATGCTCTGGTTTTATAAGTCTGAGCCTTACTGTATAACCCATGGGCCAGGGGTGGATCCTGCTCAACCACATGGGCTGAGAGAGAGAGAGAGAGGTGGATTCTCAGATGCTATTACCAGGAAAATCAGGAATGGATGTTTGGAAAGCAAATTACCCATGATCACTATAGCAGGTTATCCTAAACTGGGACTATTGCTAACAGTACATTTTCATTGCAGATGTAAATTCAGGTGGAAAAGACCTCCATTTCAGCTATATACTGACATATCTTATCCTCCTAGCAGGGGAGGATTTTTTTTTTTAAGTTCTGGGATACATGTACAGAATGTGCAGGTTTGTTACATAGGTAAATGTGTGCTATGGTGGTTTGCTGCACCTATCAACCCATCACCTAGGTATTAAGCCCAGCATGCATTAGCTATTTTTCCTGATCCCCTTTCTCCTCTGCCATTCCTCAGCAGGCCCCAATGTGTGCTGTTCCCCTCCCTATGTCCATGTGTTCTCATTGTTCATCATTCTACCCCATGAAATGCCTAATACAGGGCCTGTCTGGTACACAGTAAGTGCTTAGTACCTGCTTCTTGAATTGAATATCTGCAATGGAAAAAATCACAACGAGCACTGCATGCAGCATCTTATATAATTTGCCAAGCACTTTTGTATCCATTTTCTAATTTCATCCTCCCAAAGCCCTATCAGAAAGGCATTATTAGCCTTATTTTACAGGTATGAAGATGGAAGATCAGTCAACTGGTAAGTGACTTGTCCAGCTGGTGAGTGTTGGAGCAGGGTCTCAAACCCAGGACTTCTCAACCTAAAGTATGGGTTCTTTCCTCTCCACTGTACAACCAACCAGTCAAGAAAGGAAAGGACACCAGCACCAGGGTTTGGGTCCCTGCTACCCTAGCCCAGAGAGATTCAGCCACAATAAACTACTTCCCATCCACTAAGATGGCCAACAGGGTCTCTTTTCCTATGGATCTGGAGATAGTCCTGTTCCCATATCATGTGTCCTGGGGACACAGAGCCTTAGGGGCAGGAATAAATGCTGAGATGAGCACTGTGGTGCCAGGCAACCTGACTGATCCTCTGCCAGAGCCCCCAGCCCCTGACACCCTCCAGTCCTCTACTAAGGCTGGGGCCAGGGCTGAGCTGAGTTCTGAACATCATTTATCGACACATAAAATCCAAATGTTTGTTTCTCCAAGGTTCCGCTGAGCCTGCATTTTTTAAATAACTACTCCAACCACTGAAAACATGCCTGTCCTTTCGGTTACTGCCTTTGAAAGACTTGATATATTTTGGAGCGTTTGTATACTTAATATTTTTAAATTGAATTTAGAATTTTTACAGCATTGCTATTAAATATGTGTCACCTATTTTGAACTGTATATAAAAGTGTTTATAAGAGCTGTGTGCATTTCCCAATATTTATTTAATCCTCTAAATTAACCTTTGAATGTCTTGCAAAGTGCCTTGTTAAGCATGTCACTTTTTTCTCTTAACACAGTGCATAAAAATATTCATAAAATTGCATTGTTTTTGAGCATTAATCCACTTATCAAAAATAGGTATGTGGTTGTGTTCATTTATTTAATTAATTGAGGACTTTAAATTTTCAAGAAGGGTAAAAATGGCCAACCAAATGTAAGATATCTGAGAAGCCACAAAGGAACTGCTTATCCAACCTTAGAGAAACAATCAAACTCTAATGCTGACATGAAACAGACACACTAAACACGGGCAGAGGCTCAAGGGTGGAGAAAAAAGACTAGGAGTTGGAGTAAAGAAAATGCTGCAACTAACTGGACAAAGAGAAGTTCCAGACATGCAGCACCAATGAGCTATAATGAGCATGATCTGGCCCAATGCAGGAAATATGTAACCAATACAATCATCACAATGAACTGGAATACTATTCACCTCTCACTCCCCACGTTGCCCTCTGTACTCGGAGGAACAAGTTCTTGTTTTTTTAGTGATCAGCTACAAGCCCCAGGGGAAATCTTTTGACAGCACTTCAAATCCTAGAGAATGATATGCTCTGTCAAGAGTTTGATTATTGGGTTCATTACAGGTTTTATTTGAGAAGAATAAGATTAACTGTTCACAACAAAATGGATGAGAAAACACAATGTTATTAATAGCAGGTAAGATCTGTTGAAATGAAGTGTGTTGCACTATGTATACCTCATTTCCCATCAGGTCCTGCTGATTTGCTGCCTTTTAGGTACTTTTTCGAGCTGTTTAGTACCTGTTGGGTTATCTGACATCATGATTGACGCCTCAGGCTCTCACTAGACTTGGAGAAAGGGCAGCTTGGCATAACATCCAGAGCACTGGGGTTACGTACTACACTGACCTTGGTAATTTGGACTCCTGGAATGATTAGTTCCTTTAAGTTCATGTACACACACACACACACACACACACACACACACACACACACACACACACACACACCTGGCAACCTCAGGATTCTTTCTCTTCTGTCCACCAGGAGATCCTATTCTCTTTGCACTCAAGATAAGACTCGCTAAGATCCAAAGACTGGACTTAAGTAGTTAGAGGGCTGTCAGCTATGAGCACCAATGGTCTTATCAAGCAGCTTGTTTGTTTGATTGTTTGGTTGTTTGTAGAGATGGAGTCTCGCTATGTTGCCCAGGCTGCCTTGAACTCCTGGGTTCAAGCAATCCGCCTGCCTCAGCCTTCCAAGTAGCTGGGACTCGCACCCGACTTATCCAGCAGATTCTTAACATTTTCCCCTATCACAACACTTGTGAAAGATGTGAAAAACTCAAGCATGGCATACTCTCTTCATACAGGCAGATCTTAACAAAAACTTCTAATCATTTTCCAAGGAAGAAAAATATTACAATAATTATCAATAATACTAAGGGCCACAAACTTATGGCCAATGGGCTAAAAGCAGCCTATCCCACAGAAGCATTTCCTTTGGTCTGCATAATATTTCTTAAATATTTGACTTCTTTTGCTATCTTGAAAATGGGATGGTTTTACACTAAAAGAACAGTGATCTGGGCTTCTAGTTAGTATACACAAGGTCATGAAAGACAGTTACTCCCACCATAACACTGAGAAAACATCAGATAAACTGTAAAATCATGTTTTGTAAACCCACCAGAGAGCTGAGGAAGCAGAGAAATCTAAATAAACTAAATCTTAGAGAAAGAGAACCCTTTCATAATGGAACAGAGACCTATGGCTGCTTTTATTCTTGGGGATATGGGCAGATAGAGACACATACCTGCAATAGACTGGGGTGCTCTGCTGAATTAAAGAGAGCTGAGAATGACAGACTGGAGTTTGATTGAGCCCTCAAAGTAGATGGTGCTCACTAGCCACCAGTTCTCCCCCATGGGACTTCAATTGAGTATGCAGTAACTTATGGACCTGGGCTGGAAACCAGAGCAAGAGTTCTCCCACAGAATAGAAATCTGGGGGCAGGGAGGAAGTCAAAGAGGGAGACAGAGATGTCGTATAATCAGTTTAGATCCCAAGGGTGAGACCTGATCCCAAGGGTGAGACCTGATCCCATCCACAAGACATTTTTGAAACCAATGAAACCATTGAATGAAACCATTGTTTTTGCTGCTAAAACAAGAAAAGACATCACTTTTCTGGGGGTAAATATTACCTACTTCAGCTTCTACCCTGCTTTTGTATACAATGTCTAGCTTGTGATCCAAAGTTCTAATAAATGCAAAGAATTACAACTGTAATCAAGAGAAAAACAGTCAATAGAAGCATACCTACAGATGACCCAGATAACGAAATTAACAGGCAAGAAATTTAAAAGAGCAGTTACAAATATTTTAAGTTACTGGGAAGTATGAATATAATGAGTAAAAAGATAATGTCATCAGAGAACCAGAAACTTTAAAGAAGAATCAAATGGAAATTTCAGACCTAAAAAAGTAAATATCTGAAATGGAGAAGTAACTTAATAATGAGCTGGACAAAGCAAGGTTCAGTAAGCTCAAAACCAGACCAATAAAAAAAAACTAGCAAAACTGAAGCACGAAGAGGAAAAAAAAAATTTCTTAAAAACCCAGAACATGCCATCAGAGTACTGTGGGGAAAAAAATCAAATGGTATAATATAAACACAACTGAAGTCCAAAAAGAAGAGAAAGATAATTGAAGCAAGATAAATATTTAAAAGGATAATGACCCAGAATTTTCTAAATTTTATGAAACATATCAACCCACAGATTCAAGAAGCTCAGTGAATCTCAAGTCATATAAATACATCTAAGCATATTTTAGCTAAACCACTAAAAACCAAAGACGATGAAAAAAATCTTCAAAGCAGAGGAAAAAGAAACATTAAATCTAGAGGAATAACCATGAGTTTACAGATTTATAGCAAACTTCTCAACAGAATCAATGGAATTCAGAAAATAATAGAGTTATATTGTTGAGATCCTAACAGGGAAAAAACTGTCACTCTATAATTCTATATAGTGTGAAAACATAATTCAAAAATAAAGCAAAATAAAGACATTTTCAGAAAAACAAAAGAAGAGAATAATCATCACCAGTAGACTAAACTAAAAGAAATACTAAAGGAAGTTCCTCAGGCTGATGAACATTATGGAGGCCAAAACTTTCAGGAAGGAATAAAGAGCACAGGAAAGGGGTATTTGCAAATATATATACATATACCTACTATTTAAAGCAAAAAATAACATTGAAGTATTAAGCTAATATCATGTCTAGAAGTAAAATATATGAAAAATAGCACAAATGGTTGGAGAGGAAATAAAAGGAATCACATTTTGTCAGATTCATACATTGTTAAATTGTATTATGGTAATTAATACTAATTACATGATTTATTAAATGTGAAAAGTTAAGATGCATATTATAATTTCTAGAATATACATTTAAAATAATATACAAAAGTACAGCTTCAAAGCCAACAAAGGAATAAAATATAATAATAAAAAATGCCTGGTTAATTCAAAAGAAGGCCAGAAACGAGGAACAAATATATAAAAAGAGACGGGACACATAGTAAGAGGGCAAACTTAAACCCAACCATATCCTTAATTATACTAACTGTGAATACACCAAACACTTAAATTTTTTTAAAAAGAGGTTGTCTGTTTGGATAAAGAAACAAACTCAAATTATGCTGCTTTCAAGAGACATACTTGAAATATAAGGACACAGTTTGAAAGTAAACAGATTGAGAAAAGATGTCCCATATAAATGCTAATCAGAAGAAAGTTGACGTGGCTATATTCATTTATATAAGAGACAAATAGACTTCAAGATAAGGAGTGTTACCAGAAACAATGGGGACATGCTATAATGATAAAAGGATCAATTCATCAGGAAGACCTAACACTCATAAATGCGTACGCACATAACAAAAGAGCTTCAAAGCACATGAAGCAAAAACTAACATAAGGGAGAACTAAACAAATCCACAATCACAGCTGAGGATTTTAACACAGCCCCTCAGCAATGAAGAGAACAAGTAATCAAAACACAAGTATACAGAAGATTTGAACACTATCAACCACCTTGACCTAATTGATATTCATAGAAAACAATATTCAACAACTTCAAAGCATACTTGTTGTTAAATTCTCATGGAACAGTCACCAACGTAGTCTATATGCTGGGACATAAAGCAAGTCTTCATAAATCTCAAAAGAGTATGTTCTCTGACTACAATGGATTAAAACAGAAATCATCAACAAAACATAACCCAAATAAAACATACATATAATACATAGATATAAAATACAAAATAATAAAAGACACTTCAATTAAAAAGGAAAAAGAAGGGCAAGGAATTTAAAAGGAACTTTATAAAAGAAGATACTGAATGGCCAATAAATATATGGAAAGATGCTCAATCTTAGTATTCATCAGTGAAATGCAGATTAAAACCACAGTGAGGTACCACTACATACACACTAGAATGGCCAAAAGTGCTCATGAGGATGTGGAGGCACTAGAACTCTCATATATTGCTAGTGAGAGTATAAACTGATACAACCTTTATGAAAAATTGTCAGTTTCTAATCAAGTTTCATATACGTATCCTACAGCCCAGCAATACTAGTCATATATATGTATCCAAGAGGAGTGAGTGCACGTATCCACAAAAAAGGCTCATACATGACGGTTCGTAACAGCTTTATTTCCAACAGCCCAAAAGTGAAAACAATCCAAATATTCTTCAATAAGAGCATACGTAAACAAATTGTGATATTTGCTATTACTCAGCAATAAAAGGGAATAAACTGCGAATACATGCAACGTGGAAAACTCTCAAAAGTATACTGAACAAGGGAAACCAGACACAAAAGAATACAGACTGTAAGATTTTATTAATAGGAACCTGAAGATCAGACAAAGCTTATTTATGGCTATAGAAATCAGTGGTTACATGGCCAGGCACGGTGGCTCATGCCTGTAATCCCAGCACTTTGGAAGGCCAAGATGGCCGGGTCACTTGAGGTCAGGAGTTCGAGACCAGCTTGGCCAACATGGTGAAACACTGTCTCCACTAAAAATACAAAAAAATAGCCAGGCATCATGATGCATGCCTGTAATCCCAGTGACTTGGGAGGCTGAGGCAGGAGAATTGCTTGAACCCAGCAGGCAGAAGCTGCAGTGAGCTGAGATTGCACCACTGCACTCCAGCCTGGGTGACAGAGCGAGACTCCATCTCAAAAAAAGAAAAAAAATCAGTGGTTACCTTTGGGGGAGGGGGCTAGCTGTTGACTGGGAAAGAAGCACAAAGGAACTTTGTGGGTGGTAGAAATGTTCCATCTCTTTATGACGGATGGTGGTTACACATGTAAAATGTACACATGTGTAAAGATGCATTAGTATGCTTTACTGTATACAAATTATGCCTCAAAAATAATACCCTATACATATCTGGTTTCCTTGGAAAACATGAGAAAATCAGCCAACACAGGGCTCACACTCCCACATAGTGACAGTTGGCTGGAGGAAGGTACATGTCACTTCAACACAGACCCCACCACTCTCTACTGCCCACTCCCAGCCCATCACACTCATTTCTACTCCCTGCCTGGCCCCATACTGCCCAGGTCCAACCACCCTGGCACATTGGTCAGGCTGGGAGTCCTGAATGAGAGTACCACAGCAGCCACCCAACTCAGACTGCCAGCTAGTGGACTAATCAGACTCTTGTTTTCTGGCTCGCATTTGGAAATTGTTCTTCCTTTATTCTAAGCCAACGATAATTCAGTGGGGCAGAAGCCTCAAAAGACAGAGCTTGAACTTCTGAATCATAAAGACTACTCAAGCAATTAATTGGAAAAACTAAAAGAAACAAGATGGTATTTGCATTCCAAGCTGGTGAAGTAGGTCATATTGATTACATTTTTTAATCATTTGAGTAAATCATGTGCAAACTCTATTTTAAAAGCGATAGACACCTTTTTGCCTCAGTTCAGAGTACAGTTACAGGGCTTTACCTTTGTCTCGCGGCTGGGCTGGGTGACAATACAGGGAGGGAATCTCACAGAGTAGCTGACATCACACCCACAAGCCAGGGCTGCTCAACTTCCTGACCTGGAACCTGCAGACTTGCGATACTCATACAACTTATCTGCTGGTCCGGCACAGCCTTGACCTATCTGAACTGATACTGGCCAAATCATGGAGCAGAGTCCTCACAACTCTCTCAGTTAATGGACCAGTGGGAAGTCTGGGAAGATCACAAGGGGAGAAGCCATGACTAACAGAGTAGTAGGAGGACTCTTAAGGCACTGACCAGCCAGAATGAACACTTTTAATATTGATTATGCGGCCTCATCACACCAGTGGGTGCTGGGCCAGAGCTCTGTTGGAATCAGCTCACCCCAACTCTTGAGAGTCAATTGTGCACACCTCTTCCCAATTCTGCATTTAGTGACACCATAATGGAGGATCAAAAATCAGCCATGGTGGGAATATTTGCAACATGGAGATGGACAAGTAAGTGCCACAAAACAACACACCACCCCCACCCCCACACTTCCAAGAGCCTGTTTACCTGTACACAGCTAGTAATGACTCAATATCAGCTGCAACCCCACTCACACTCAGGACAGTCTCTGCACTCAGGAACCCTGGTGACAGGCAATCCTCTAAGGGCTTTAAATATAAACACTCATTTAACCTTTACAGCAACCCCACAAGGTACATCCTATTAGTATTCTCATTTTAGTGATGAGGAATTGAGGTACAGAAAGATCAACTGACTTGCCCAAAGTCACACAGCTACTAAGTGGAAGAGCTGAATCCAAACCTGACAGCCCGGAGCTCGAATCCACGTGCTTCACCCTACACAGCACTGCCTTTCTTCTCTTCTTCCCCTTTCAAAAGCTTCAGCGGGTCATGAATACGGAACCCAAATTACCAGCTACAGAAAACCTGATTTCCCTTTTCTCAGAACCAAGGAAGGCCCATTGCTCAGGCCTCACTTCTTCAAGAGAATGGGAGACGAGTGCATCTAACCTTGAGAAAAATTCCCCTCCCAACACCCTCACCCCAGAAATGTGCCTAATGATGCCTTTTAAAACGCAAAGTTGTTTTCGTTAACAAAACAGGTGGACCGTCCACATGCAGTATTATTGGTTACGGATGGTTTTCTGCCTCCTGGCTCTAGCTGCCTGGCCCTGCCCTGCCGTCTGCTCCCTGATACTGGGGGTATAAACCCTCCTGGCCTTCTAGGCCCCTTGGAAAATGCTGGCCTGGCTCCAGGCATCAAAAGCACATCCGGCCCTTGCCCCAGCCCTGCACGGGGGCCTGAGCAGGCTTCTGGGAGATCCTGGCTAAAGGCATCAAGACCAGATGGCCAGGGAGATTACTACAATTTGATTTCCACATAATCCATGAACTTGGATAAGTGAATGTCTCTTCATATGCATTATCTTGTAATCCCAGGGAGAGCTGTGCAAAGCAAAGAGCCTGGTTCTTCCGCCTCCACAGGCCCAGCATGCTGGGTAATCCCTGCTCTACTGGACAGGGCTTCTGAAAGCCAAGCAGCTCTGCCAGGAGGCTAAGGAGATGCTGCCTCCAGGGCAGCACTGGCTCCTCAGAAGCCTGGTATTTGAGCACAGGGAGGAGACTCTGGGCTCCCAGTGGCTCCCAGAAAGCATCGGGGATTTGAAACGCTGGGGCCAGGCAAACCCCACATGGCATGTGGGCAAAAGCCCAGGCTGGGAATCAGGACTCCTGGAGTCTCCTGCCTTTGCCTCCACTCTGTGTGAGGTCTAAGACAGGTGACTCCCTGTCTCTAGGCCTGGTTATCCCCAGATGTAAAGCAAGAAGGTGGAGGCAGGTTATTTAAAGAGTCCGCCTTGCTTTGCTTTGCATGTAGCCATGTGTGAGCACAAGGCCTGGATTGCCTCCCCGTCACATATCAGGAGCTGCTGACCCAAGACCAGCCTGAGGCAGGCACCCCACCCTACTGGCTGTCTCCAGTACCCCAAAGTGTCCTTCATGAGCCTGGTCCCTGGCTCACGAGGACTAGATTTAAGTCCCAGCTCTGCCACTCACAAGAGTGAGGCGGGGCCATGCACATCACTTCCGCAGCTCCACGCCGCCCTTACTCCTAGTGAGGTTTATACAACCCTGCTTTCCTCCGGCATCTTGTGAAGGTCACAAAAATTAGGATGCCAGACTACAGAGAGAATCTAGCCTCTTAGTCTACTCAAAGCAAAAGTACGTTAAACTGAATCAAACACATGGGAAAACGATAGGATGTTGCTGTTATTACGTTTTCCTGGCTCTGTCTACCCTTTCACATTTCACCTGTCTTGAATTCCCACACCCTCTTCATGACTCTGCTTAATCGCATTAGCTCACCCTAATGTGTTAACGACTTGGTTGGTGACTTCTGCCTCCCAATATAGCTGCATGTTTGCAGTGGCCTTCAACGCCTTCACTCAATTTGTAATAGGCAGATGGTCACTCCGTGGTGCTCACACGCCGGGAGGTGTGAGGGAAGGGGGAACGTGGGCTTCGGGACCGGCAGCACAGCTTTCGACTTGGAGCGTCTGGGACGTGTATACATTTGTGTGTGGCGCCTCCCTGTGGACACCACAGGTATTGCCTGGGACCGACCCTGATTGCCAACATCTATCAGCCTCTGACAGTCCCCACCAGGATTGTGGAGGCAACTTTCTTATGTTGTCAGTGAAAAACCCGAGGCCCACATGGGGGTGGATAACTTGTTCAAGATCAAACAGTTCCTTAGGCATTTTGCAAACAGGAAGAAGTGATCTGTAATAGCACCTCATAATTCTATAAGCATGAATGCTGAGGCAGAGAGCAGCTTGCCCAAGTCAGTTTCAAAGCTAGAAATTTAGATTTGAGGACCAATCCTCACACCATACATGCACCTAAATCTTTGGGGAGAGAGATGACCTCATTCTTTCCTGTTTATCTCAGGTAGTGATAGTCCCCTTGCTTCTGAAGCCACATCTGGTCTACTATTGCAAAATCTGCTTATGCCTGATGCCCCTTGAAGTTTCCACAAGGGCCTGACTTGACTGAGGGTTCACCTTCCACTCTCCAAATGGGCCCTGCCCAAGACGACCAGTGTCATCACTGTTGTCATTTGTAATCCATCTGGAGAGGGATGAAGATGTCCCGGAGCCACTCAGTTCATGGGCCCCACTCAGAACAGTGGGGACTGGTGGTAGCGGGGACAGGGGTTGTCACTGTACTCATTCATTCAACAAATACTGAAAACTCTGTACCAGGATTTGGTCCAACAACAATCTGATTACAGTCGGAGGAAAGGCTGTACGTCAGAGTTGACACAATTATAAGGTGAGCTGTGGGCGTTGGCTGAGCATCAGTCAGGGTCCAATCAGGAAAAAGTCAGCCATGCCAGGTAGTTCAGAAGAATGAGTTTAATATAAGGAACTAGTTACAAAGGTGTTGGAAAGACTGAAAAATGAAAACAGAGGATGGTGGGACACCCCAGAGGTTAGCAAGTTAGAAGTCACTGCCATTCCCAGGGCTGGGGGGACAAAGGAAGGACGTGGTGCTCCCAGGAGCCTCGACTACCTGCAGAAATTTGAATCATGAAGGCAGCTGCCAGCAGAGCTGGGCCCAGAGTAGATGCTGGCTTGCCGCACACATAAAGAATGAGGAGAAATACCTGGCTGCTCCTCCTTTCAGTCTCTTGTTGGTACCTCTTATGGCCAAATCCAGCTGGAATCCAGTTGGCAAAAAAGTTTAAGAAATGTAATTTGCAGGCCAGGCGCAGTGGTTCACGCCTGTAATCCCAGCACTTTGGGAGGCCAAGGCAGGCAGATCACGAGGTCAGGAGATCGAGCGAGACCATCCTGGCTAACACAGTGAAACCCCGTCTCTACTAAAAATACAAAAAAAATTAGCCAGTCATGGCAGCGGGCGCCTGTAGTCCCAGCTACTCGGGAGGCTGAGGCAGGAGAATGGCGTGAACCTGAGAGGCAGAGATTGCAGTGAGCCGAGATCGCGCCACTGCACTCCAGCCTGGGCGACAGAGTGAGACTCCGTCTCAAAAAAAAAAAAAAAAGAAATGTAATTTGCAGTGGTTAACACCCTCCCCAACATGCACACACACACACATATGCATTACAAAACACAGCAGGGAAAGGCTAGGGAATGGATCTGAGAGCAACAGGCAAATGCCCCAGTGTGTGAGGTACATGTTCAAGCCTACATGTGATGTGAATGCTCAAGAATACGCATGTGTATTATATCAGCTTCAAAGGTGTGTCAACAGAGTGTGCATGTGTGTGTTTTAGTGTGACCGTTCAAGGGTATGTATGTATCACACGGAGAACAAGCTGTATACCTGTGTGTGATAGGAACAAACACCCAAGTGTTTGTGTGTGATGCGAACATTCAAGGCTATGTGTATGTGTGATGAGAATATTTAAAGCTCTTGGGGGACGTGTGTGTGTGCTGTGAATGTTCAGGAGGTGTATATGTGATGTAAATTGTTCAGAGCTGTGTGATGTGATATTCATCCAAGGTGTGTGTGTGTGTGTGTGTGTGACAGAGTGTGTGTGTGTGATATTCATCCAAGGTGTGTGTGTATGTGTGTGTGTGTGACAGAGAGAGAGTGTGTGTGTGATATTCATCCAAGGTGTGTGTGTGTGTGTGTGACAGAGAGTGTGTGTGTGATATTCATCCAAGGTGTGTGTATGTGTGTGTGTGTGACAGAGAGAGAGTGTGTGTGTGTGATATTCATCCAAGGTGTGTGTGTGTGCGTGACAGAGACAGTGTGTGTGTGATATTCATCCAAGGTGTGTGTGTGGGTGTGTGTGTGTGTGTGTGAGACAGAGAGAGAGAATATGTGTGTGTGTGAGATAGAGAGACAGAGAAAGAGAGACTGGTGAGAAGACGTAGGAATGGAAGAACAGAGTGTACAAAAATGTTCCCTATATCCATAGAAGGGAATGTGGACATTTGTCTTCGTTGGGGACAAAAATGCATACTAAATTTTTCAGGTTCACATGCGCATAAAGAATGGCTAAGAGGATGGTGTTCAAAGACAGCTGTGCATGAGGTGTGACTATAAGAAACATAAAATTTGCCCTAATAAACAGACGTTTTCATCCAAATGAGTTTCAAAGTAGCCACCTTAAAAAGTTAAATTCTTACTGTATTGATGCAGCCATGGCCCAGTAAAATTTTGGGGTCTGCTTTCATAGTCCATCTATGTGCCCAACAAATAGTCTACAATCATTACTCATCATCACATATTCTTATTGGCTGAGGCTAGAATGACCCAACTTAATTACTTAATCATTCATCATTCCCATTGTTGGCTTAAGAACTTCTCCAAAACCCAAATCTCTTTTTAAAAAAAAAAAAAAAGGGAATTTGTCTCCCTTGAGGCTAAGCTTCCCTTGCATGTATGCGTTAAAATACAAGCTTCATTGCTTGATAATTAGCTGTTGTGGATGGCAGTGTGCAGGGAGCTACAGAAACTACTGGGAACCAAAGGAATACTGTGGAGTCTACAGAATTCCATCATACACACATTTGACTTCTATAAATTCGAACTATTACAGCAGGAATTTTAAAGGTGAGACAAATAATACTGTAAACAGTGCAGGCATTTTCATCCACTATTTTCTTCCATGGGCTCCTGCTCTGGAGTTAGCCTCGGATGGATGAGGTGACTCCATCTAGGCCCTCAAATGTCTGTCTTTGTGCGAACATCTCATATTTGGTGTAATTCAGAATCCTCTTCATATTCTCCCAAACCACTCTATTCAAGCCTCTGAGGGATGGGGCACAGACCTGCAGTCGACGGCCCTTCAGGGACAGGGATAGGAATCTTAGTATTTTATACATCATGGCCCCTAAACACAAGCCAACTGGTTAATCTTGTGCTCATCCAAATAAATCATGATTGGTTCCACCTCTAGAAGAAACACTGGCCATGTTAGATTCCCAGAGAGACCTGGCCAGTCACCAATATGTTACCTTTCTAAAGGATTTTTCCATGGTAACTTTAGTCATAGATGATTTGTGACCTATACAGTGACTTTAGAATCCAGCCCTCAGGTTAGATGTGATTCTGCACAAGGCATCATGGAACTCATTCTCTTGCCTTCAGACAAAACTACTCTTAAGCTGTCTTGGACAGTTAAGAACCTAAAACACTGTAAAATAATTCCCATATGCACTGCCCTCCAGCCCCACAGAGCTTCTTCCAGGCCTCTCTGGGCTTTGTGCACGTGATTCCTACTCTCCTCTACTCCCTGGCTCTCTCCCCTCTATTCTGAGGCCTGCTCTGAGGCCCTCACAGGGTTGGTGCACAGCACAGCTCCCTTTGGCTTGTTGACAGGCGTGGTTCCACCACCACCCTCAGCACTAAACTGAGGATGTTGGCCAAGAGTATTCTGGTCTCCATTTTATTCCCAGTGCTTGGCTGTAAAGCAACCTCCTCCACAAATATTTGTTGAAGGGTTAACTGGGATGTTTCAAGAATTCTCTTTATTTGAGGTTTTTCCTTGTCATCAAGATTTACTGTCTTGTAGAAAATGTGGTGAGGTGATTGACAAAGAAACTGAAAAAGACTAATCTATTGGACTACTTAGAACTGACCTGATTTTTAATGCCATTTGTTCTTGTTTTATTTTTAACACTCATGGAGATTCTTACCCACTGTTACCAATTAGCTTTCCCAAATTGTGCTTTAACTGTTGATTTTTGTACTAAGAAGCAGCATCTTCAAATAAAAACTCACTTTAATATTTAATAATCCTAAATGTCAAGGAACTCTTCTCATGTGTAACTTCTCAAAATTCCTACTGTTGCATTTTAAAGCTTGCTTACTTCCTCTAATTCAGACCAAGATGACTAATCGACATCCTCTGTGTAAGTAATAATACACACTCAAAAACCATGACTCTCATCATTCTCTTCTCCAAGTTCTAATAACTCCAATCCCTTCAGCCTCACTGTTCTCCACATCAATCCTCTTCATATTCTCACAAATCACCCCAGTTCAGGCTTTCCAAGGGATCCATGAGTCTGCAGTAGATTGCCCCTCCATGACCAGTTCAGGAATTCTGTGATACAAAGGCAGGAGTCCAGGCAGCATGGGACAATGGATGGCTTTAGAATCCCATAGCTCTGGGTTCAAATCCTGGCTCTACCAAGCATTGACTGAGACCTTCACAGGGTCTCCTCCCCTCTCCAAGCTTGTCTGTGGATCTAAAAATGCCACACAAGACCAATGTAATTCTTAGGTGAGTCAGATTATGTTGTGGACATGCAGGCCTCACACAAGGCTACATGAAGTGGTCCTAACACATGGCAGTCTGGGTGCCCTCCCCTCCCAAGGGCATGGCGTCCATCTGTGGCACTCCCTGGAGCTGACGTAACGGGGTGGATGGCCATGAGTGCCCCACATCTGTCCTGGTTGGCTGCCAGCAAGCTTCTGGCTGCTGCTTAATCCCAGGAGACTGGGTGCTGGGGACTCTGCTCAGCCTGAGATAAGAAGCTTCTCCAAGGGCAGCAGCCTAAGGCCAGGCAGGTTTCCAGAAGGTTTCCAGGTTTCGTGAAGGTTTCCAGAGACAGCCTAGTTCCGGAAGAGCAGATGCCAGGCAAACCCTGCCACCTTGTGGTGCTCATGCGTATAAGCCCACTCCAGCTGTCATAAAGCCCCGCCTTCCACTCTGGGCCGCCATCTGGTTTCTTGGTCTGGGGATATCCTCTCTCTCCTTTTCTCAGCCTGATCTACCCCAAGGCTTTCTGACCTGGAGGTGTGTCCCAAACCCCTTAGACCCAGGATGTTCTCAACTTTGTCTATTAGCCCTGTCATTCCCAAAGGCCCTAGCCTCAGTGCCCTCATCTGACTAAATTAGGACAGTTTTCCCCTACTGGGCCAAAGGAGAACCTGGGAGTCTCTCTCCCCCACCCACCTTAGCCACTCAGCAGCTACTTGGGGCCTGGTATCTGACACTTGGGCCATCACTGCTCTGTTTATACTGCCAAAGCCTCTGAATAAAACCTGGGGCCAGCTTCTCAGGCCCACTTCAGAGTGGCTTAGGTAAGGTGGCTGGGATGTATGTGTGCACTTGTGCACCTATGCCTTACTCCAGGCTAGTAAGACCCTCCCTGGAGATGCCTATCTCCTGACTTGCAGGGGACCTTCCAGCCCCAGCCCCTCAGCTACAGCAGTGATTCAGCTATCTGGACCCATCCCTGAGCCTTTAACAGCACCTATTCTGGCCACAGAGAGAACACTTTCCTCCTTCACTTCCTGTTTTAAGCACCGAAATGCCAAGACAGGTGAAAGGCGACTGATAGCCTAAAGTAACTGGCCATAATCCAGGCTCGATGGGCTTCTAGAAAACAAAGCAGAGAAGGGTAGGGGCTGAGGCTACCCCAAGATTTCAGGCAAACAGGCTTTATCTTGCTATGTGTGTTTGAAGCTTAGCGATCTGTGAGCTTTCGATAATTGGGTTGCTGACCTTGCAGCTGCACTCCTTTTCCCCTGTTGGGGTAATAGAATGGGTCAGCAAATCCTTTCTGTTTTTAGTGCCCATAAGCCTGTGCCTAACAGTGGCTCTGGATTTCCTGGCCCAGGGTGGGACAGAGCTAACATGCCCAACCAGCTGGATGAGGCTGGCTACAGGACTGACCTGCCACACACCCATTGTGTGTGGCATTAATGGATGGAAACCATTAATGTCCAAATTACTCACATCCCTTTCCAAATAGGTCAGAAATGCTTGCCTGCCACAATGTATAACTTAGAAAAGGTGAGAATGGGAGTTGTAAAAGCTAAAGATGTTACAGCTAAATGAAGGAGCAGAATTCAGGAGCCTAAGTATGTTGGAAGGAGGGAAACATTTACTGAGTGTTTATAACAAGCCACACATGGTGCTAAGTATGCTCACATAACTTACCACATTACCTGAGAAGTAGTATCATCTTCATTTTATAGATGACAAAGGTAAAGTTAAGAAAGGTTAAGAACTACCTTTGTATACAGGTCTAGGTTTGAATACTGGCCCCACTTCTTACTAGGAAGTAACTCTAAGTAAGCTAACTAACTTGAGTTTATTTCTCATGTATAAAATAGGGATAAAGATGCCTGCCCTGCTGGTTTAAATAACAACGTAGCTTGTAAGTAAGGGCACTCACACGGCTCTTGGCACTCAGGAGTCACTGCGCTGTCATCAACAGTAACAGTAACTTAACTGAGTTCATAAAAACTCAAATCCAGGTTTTCTGACCCCAAGTCCAGTGCTCATGGGGAAAGGAGCTAATTTGCAGTTTCTGAAGTCCAGTAGGTACAGATGAACATTCCTAACCCCAAAATCCAAAATGCTCCAAACTCCAAAACTTTTTGAGGCCCTCAACGACACCACAGGTGGAAAACTCCACACATCAAGTACTTAACACAAATTCGGTTTCATGTACAAAATTATTTAAAATATTGTATAAAATCACCTTCAGGTAATCTGTGTATAAGATGTATATAAAACATAAATGAATTTCATGTTTAGATATGGGTCCCATTCCCAAGATATCTCATTATGTATAATGCAAATATCCCAAAATCCAAGAAAACCTGAAATCTGAAACACTTCTGCTCCCAAGCATTTCAGATAAGGGATATTCAACCTGTATAGGAGCCAGATTAACAACTAATTATCCTATAAAGTCTTAAGTGTGGAAGCACATACAAGGCATGGAACTGGCCCAGCAGGAAGTAACCCTTGAAAATAAGTTACCAGGAAAACAAGTTTGTAAGCAGGGCAGTATTTTCTCTGTAGAACCAGCAAAGGTGAAAACCAGGAGACCAGAAATCATTTGGGAAAACAATGCCCAAGAGGCGAAGGCTAAACCTTAACAACTGAAGGATCCTTTCAGTGAACTGGGTGATCTGTTGTACATGTCACACACACACACACACATACAGGCATTTCTCTTCTTAGGTTGTACAAACACACTTCAAACTGGAACTCCTAATCCCCACAGCACCACACACATTACGCTGTCCTCCCACACTGAGAACATCGCCTCTTATTTTGTTCCCTGGCAATCTTCCCCCAAAGGATACACTAGAAACAATTTTTTGGTCATGTTTGGCAGCCGGTAGAAGAGTCAAGCTGGCACTCGGCAAATATAGTTATTTATACTATAATGCTAAAAATCTTGCATTCTGCAATATCACACTCCAAAAATAACAGAAAAGGGGGTTGGGGCAGACCACTCAAAACCTATGGAATTCTGTAACCAGAGCAGTAACAAAAGACAATGAAGCCTAATGATGATGCTAATGCAGTACCCTCACCACCTGTACACCAGTTCCCAGCAGCCTTAAATCCTGGGGCTTATACTGCTTCCTGAGATGTAGGTCCTTTGGGATGTAATCTTAGCAGAGATGCATTCCATCAAAATTAAAACTGTGATCCAGGACAGGGCCTTCTTCATCAATTTTTTAAAACAAGGTGGGTGAGGTGTCTTCACAGCTTCTTCCATTCCACTCACAGTTTCCCCTGAGAGCTGAACATCATGGAAAGGCTAGCAGTGCTTCTAGAAGCTACTAAACCAGCCCCTACTTGCAATAAAGGAAGGTGCTTCTGGAAAATTTTCAGCTTTTTTCTTAAGCTATTCAATCTGGTCCCTGATCATTTAAAACTATTAGTGTTCTGCAGAAAATCTAACATAATTTTGGGTCCTTCTGACACCATTTCTCTATTTCCCAATTGCATATATGCTATTTCCCACCAAAAAAACAATGTTGTTACAGACATGTACGGTCATGAAAATAGTCATTTCACTCTGGTGATTCCTTCCCTTCTAGGTCAGAGGTGCCCGTGACCCTAAGAATATGCAATACAGTTCACACACAAGTCACTCCAAAATCCAGAAAGTGCACCCTGGCCCTATGGCTGCACCCAGGCTTCACTCCAAAGGCACCACTACAGCTCACCATCAGCAAGCCTATGCCATGAGTTGTCTCCCCTCAGTCATGGGGGGGGAGAGAACACATGCAGGAGGAAAAAGGTTAGCAGAGGAGTATCAGGAGTAGGTCCCTCAATTTTGATCACAGAAAGCAATTTCCCTGACCCCGGGCAAGAACACAAGGCTGCAGCTGACGCAGAAACAGAAATCCCATCTCATGTGCTCACAGCCTGTTTAACCCAGGCCGTCTGAGAGGAAACCAGGAAGCATCTGATGGGAATCCAGGACTGCAGACTAAAACCACTATTCTGGGCAGACAAAAGGATGCCTGAGTTCCCCATGCTCTTCCACTCACTTAACAAATGTTTACTGAGTGCCTCGTATGTGCCAGGCACTGGGGACCAGTGAGGACCTAAGCAACACACTGAAGAGCCAAGAGCCCCAAAGAGGTGAGGGGCATGGGGTCAACATTCTCCTCTAGCACCAACAGGCACATGCAGCATGACTCTGGGCTAAGTCACAGCCTGGCCGTGATTCCTCCATCTGTAGAGTGGAGATAAACTAACCATGCACACATTTCACATGACTGTTTCAAAAAAGGTAAGACATGACTAAATTCTTTTTAAAATAAAATGCTTTTAGGAAGGGAGGGAAAGAAAGAAGGATTATTTCCCAGGCTAGATTAAAACACCTTCATATCAAGTGCAGAGGGAAGGAAAAACAAACTGGAAATGGCTAAGAAACTATACAGAACTAGTTTTTTCCCAAGGGCCTAGAGAAGCTTTCACAGAACTCAAGGCTTTCGGGAAGTCAATTCATTTCCTTCTGTTCTTTCTTCCTGGGCCCAGTAAGTCAGTGATGCACTATAATATAATCCAGTACTCAATTATCACCTTGGGAAAAAAATGGAAAGACACCCTAAGAGATAGCTCTCTTCACTGGGCCATCAAAGGGCAAATCAGCTGAGACCAACACAGTAATAGACTCATTTATTTCTCAGAATTTAGTTTGCTGCTTGACATTACCTGCAAATGTGAGGCAATCACACAATGTCCTTGAGGCTCTAATCCCAGACTTGTCTGAGCACCATCCACAGGCAGCTCGGCCCATCAGAGGTCCGAAAGAAACCTCCTAACTTGGGCCAGGTATTTTGGCTTCAAATAGTCACCCAGCTCATCCTTAGTGACCCACACATGATGGCCCTTATTCCCAGCCTGGGAAAAGTCTCCAGTTAATAGCAGTGCTTTGAAGAAGAACACCTTGGCCCCGAGGTTACTCTCTGTCCGCATTGCCTGGGGGAACTTGAATGTGTAGTGCCCACAGGGTGCATTTCCTAGGAACTTGGCTTCCATGTTGTTTTCTGAAGAGGGAGGAAAAGAAAAATCACAATTGGAAGGTAAGGATACAGCCATCTGTTTACTCTGGCTCCCAAAATTATAGGAGGTCTCTGCAAGATCTGGCCCTGAGGTAAAATTAATCCCTAGGAACAGGACTAGAGCCATTCCTGAAAAGAGCCTCCTCCCCTCTCAATCCAAATGCTTCCTGGCCCATGGAGCCCAGATTCACTGGGCTCATTCCCATATGCCAAGCTACTGTTTTTAGACTGAAAGTCAGCAACACAGTTACAATCACACCTGGGAGTCAGAGCACCTAGTTCCTACGTTCAGCCCAGTCACCATCTGTTGGTGACGACCAGGACATTGGGTCTGTAAAACAAAGTTCATCCACCTTTAAAAAGGGTGTCACGTGGAAAGCATTAAAAAAGACCCCAGTTTTAACTCCTACCAAGTGAAAAAAGTCATAAACAAAGTTAAAGACAAAAACAGATGAGGAGACAATATCTGTAATCTATAACTAAGGGTTAATAACCCCAATCCAGCATTTCAAACGATGGGGAAATGATGGACTAATTACTAAATGGTTGTTTCATGGACATTTAATATTTTCCAATCTTCTCTGTATTTTTTTTCCCCAAGACAGAGACTCGCTTTGTCACCCAGGCTGGAGTGCAGTCGTGCAATCGTGGTTCACTACAACCTCAGGCTCCCGGGTTCAAAGGATTCTCATGCCTCAGCCTCCTGAGTAGCTGGGATTACAGGCATGTGCCGCCATACTCAGCTAATTTTTTTTTTTGTATTTTTAGTACAGATGGGGTTTTGCCATGTTGGTCAAGCTGGTCTTGAACTTGTGGCCTCAAGTGATCCACCTGCCTTGGCCTCCCAAAGTGCTGGGCGTATTTTCTAATTACAATAAAAACATATGAGCATTAGAAGAAAATGCAGGATGCTTTCTTAAACCTTAAGATATTATTTGAGAGGGCAAGGCCTTTCTAAGCAAGAAACAAAATTTTTAAGCCTAAAAAACAAAAGATTTATATTTGTCTACATAAAAATTAAATCTTTCTGCAAGGAAAAATGAAGCACAAAAAAAGTCAAAGACAAAATGACAAACTAGGAAAAATATTTTCAACACATTCAACAAAGGAATATCTTAAGGTATAAGAAGCACTTAAAAATCAATGCAGATACTCAGGAAGCTGAGGCAGGAGTACTGCTTGAGAATAGGAGTTTAAGGCCAGCCTGGGCAACATAGCAAGATTCCATCTCTAAAAGAAAAAAAAATCAATGAGGAAAAAAAACAACAAATTAAAAAGAAAAATGAACCAAGCACATGAACAGTTAAGCTCACATGAAAATAAATATCACTGGCCCATAAATACATTAAAAGGTGTTCAATCTGATTAATAATTTAAAGAAATAAAGTTAAACAACAACATATATCATTATTAGTGAAGTTCAAAAACTTAACTGTACACTGCTTATGAAGGATAAGGAAAAAACCTGTACTTTCACACATATTTTGGAGGGGTTATAAATTAGTACAACTGCTATTAATTGGCAAGAGGTGTCAATTTAATTGCACATGCCCTTTGACCTAGCAACTCCAGTTCTAGACTTTTATCCTACCAGATATACTAATTTGCCCATGTGAGCAAAGATGAGCATACAAGGATATTCGCTGCAGCTTTGTTTGTAAAAACAGACTGGCTAAACAAACTGCAGTACATACATATTATAAAATAGTATGCTGGTGTTAAAAAAGCTTAAGATAGGTCTTAATAGGCTGATCCGAAAAGATGTTTAAAAGCGTATATGAGAAAAAAGGAAGGCACATAACAGTGTATAAACGTGTTCCCATTATACGCAAAAAAACAAAACAAAACATTTATGCATTTGTATATGCATAGAGAATTTCTGAAAAGATACAGAAAAACACTATTAATAGAGGTTGCTTCTGAAAAAGGAAAATTACATCTTACACTACATTTACTAGACACTGATAATTTTTTTATCACATACGTGAATGGCTTTTCTCATACTAAAAAAAAAAAAAACACTACTAGCATTAGATGAAAAATTTATAGATAGTGTGAGCTCACATAAAGTAAAAAATGTTAGCAGTGGGTATCTGTGAGTGGTGGAATTGTATTGGCATATTTCTTTACACTTTCCTGAATTTTCTAAACTTAATCCCATAAATGCATGTTACTTTTCTATAATCTGGAAAAGATGGATTAAAAATATAAACAAATTAAAAAGAAAAAACAGCTTATTACAAAGATGAGCAAACGATCTAAATAGGCAGTTCACAAAAGAAGAAGTACAAACAGCCAATAAACACATGAAAAGATAGTGAATCTCACTAGCAAACAGGAAAATGCTAATCTGAAAGAGATCATTTGACTCACTAGACGAGCAAAATTTTAAAAGCGACTATTTCATATGTTGGTGAGGTTTAGACAAAGAGGCACTCTCAGACACCACTCCTGGAAAACGTCAATTGTTATATACATTCTGGAGGGCAACTGGGCTGCACTTACCAAAAACTGAAGTGTGCACACCTTTAACCCATTAATTCTACCTCTAGAAATTCCATCTGCAGAAATACTGGAAGTGTGGAGCCAGTGGTGAGGAAAGGAGTGCACTTTCACTCTTTAAAATACAGTATATACTCTTACATTGCTTGAGTTTTTCTTTGCCATTTTATATTATTTGTCAGTTTAGTAAATTTGTAATAAGTCAATACACTATTTTACATGCATCTATTAAACATAAATATGTGTTTTAACATATTTGATATATTTCCTTTTACATTTATTTATTACAATGGCAACGTTTAAAGGAAAGCATAGTGCTCGGGTGGAACCCCTTTCCTCATTGCAAACAGAAAGGGGAGCTGAGCAAGGATCAGTTGTGAATGTCTGACAGTAAGAGAAGTTGAGCACCTGAACACAATGATCCTCACAAGAAACTCAGCTGCTGACTCCTATGTGATGGCTGAGGAGACGGAGAAAGCAGCAACCTCCCCTCCTACCATATTCCATTCAGTCTTGATGTCTCTCCTGCAGGCCACACAGGCCCCTTGGGAGAGTCAAGGGAACACACACTGGCTGCTGACATTTCGTTAGCAGGTACCTGTGCTGATGGGAGGGCAGGTAAAGTGGCTGCGCACCACCAAATCCATTTAGTCAACATTCAACAAATGCCTATGTGCCAGGTACTTTGCTGAAAGCTAGGATCAGAGAGAGGAACAGATACTGCCCATATGTTCAAGGAAGTCAAAAGTCTAAATAGGGAGAAAAATGTGTTAGTAAACAATTATAGTGCAATGGCATAAGTGAAAAAATGTATTCTCCACTAGAACACAAGCTCCTAGGGAGTAGGGTAGGGTCCTGTTCATCATTGAGACCCTATATGTCTGTTGCATAAGTGGAATAAGGACACACACCAGTGCTATGGGAGCCTAGAGAGAGGAGTGGCTCTGTCTTCCTAAAGGCTCAGGAAAGGTTTCACTACATAAGGTATAATGTATGAACTGTCTTAAAAACTGAGCAGTCAGGCCAGAAAGGAGTAA
The DNA here is from genome assembly GCF_028885655.2 of Pongo abelii. Classification (NCBI taxonomy): domain Eukaryota; kingdom Metazoa; phylum Chordata; class Mammalia; order Primates; family Hominidae; genus Pongo; species Pongo abelii. Next base: position 91,557,866 of record NC_072001.2, read on the forward strand.
AGTATTTCATCAGGGACCAGCAGGCCCCAAAGCAGAGACACATGAAAGACCATATTATTCAAGGAATGCAAAAGGTTTATTAAGTTAGAACTTGAATTTTACATTAATGAACAGCAAGACGGAAGACTGATGAGACTGGGATCAAGGCAAATAAGATTTGCAGGCCATGCTTGACAGTTAGAATTTTTATGGGAAACCTTTTAAGAATTCTATGCAGAGAAGTGACACGGGATTTGTGTTTCAGAAAGCTCATTTTGGCAGCACTGAAGGGCACTCCACAAAACCAAGGTTAAACTTACTTGGCATCTAATTCAATAACTCAGTATAGTGCTTCTCAACCACTGTAATTTGCTCCCTGGGTAATATCTGGCCATGTCTAGAGATATTTTTGATTGTTGCACTGGGGTTGGGGTCTGGGGATGAGGTAGTGCTACTGGCATCTAGTAGGTAGAGGCCAGAGATACTGCTAAACATCCTATAATGCAAAGAATAGCTCCCCACACTTATCCGACCCCAAACACCAATAATGCCAAAGAGGGGAAACCCTAGTCTAGTGAGAAGTGAAGAGGGTCACAGCTAAAGCTGTTAGAACAAAGAGGGGACTATTTAGAACAGACCACACGGGACTCAAGGACTTATGGCTGTGGGAATGAGGTCAAGGATAATTCTGAGGTTTCAAGTTGAGTGAATAGATAAGCAGTGATGGCAATAAGCAGTGCTGCAAAGATAAGAAGACAAGCAGGATGAGAAAATGGTAGAAATATCAATTTTGAATGTACTAAATTTTAAAATCTCAGTGGAACAAAGGATTCTCGCTTGGTCTAAAAATAAAAATTAAAAAAAAAAAATCCTTACCTGGGTTTTTCTGGCTGAAATTTTTATAAACTTCAAAATTTCCATTAACCTTCTCACCCCCACCCTTAATCCAATTCCCCAGTCAGCCTAAAAATCCTCTGGCTGAGTCTGAAGTGAATTTTGTGGAATTTAGAGGAAGGCAGAAAACCCACCTGAGAGTGTGGCCAGGGTTCGTTCAGCTGTTCCTCGAAGGGTCTCCCCAGGCTGCCACTCTGTCTGGGGCAGTATCCAAACATCCTGGTCTCCAAACTTCTCTCTGACTAACAGGACAAGGTTCCTGTCTAGCTTCCGGTTCAGGGATGTTCGGTCATTCTTTTCATCAGCTTCTACAGCAAAGGGGGTCAGAGGAAGTAAGAAGACTGTGATCTGCCAGAACCAAGAAACCTGGAGTTTTACAATCTTCCTTTAAGATCCACAATCCTTGCCCTCAAAGAGCTTAGAACCAAATTACACCTCGACCCATCTCTCTAACTCTGACCTCTTCCAGGGAAGAGTCTCACAATCTTGAGGAAACTAAAAGGTAAGGAATTAAGAGGTAAACTTCTTTGAATAGCAAACCATATTTTGAGTCTTCAAAAAAGAAACAATGATCATACTAATTCAAACACAACTACTTCATTGGTTTTGATACTATTACTGACTTAACTAGCCCCTACTTTCTCTGTTCTTCAGTCTTCATCTGTGAAACAAGGAAAACAGAACTCAATCTCCCGCTTTAAGAGGGATTTCACATAAACACAGGAATTAGTGGAAAAAGGCTTCATTTGCCCCACTCTCAGTCTCAAACTTGGAGTTAAACACAGATAACATTCACAAAGTTTAACTGAGAGAAAAGGCTATTCCAATACCCTTACCTCTCACTCGAAAATAAGACAGACTTTTTAAGTCATATTATGGTAGATGTGAGCAACAGAGAAAAGAATATGAATTTGTTACTTAAAACACAAAGCAGGGGCCAAGCAACTGTCTTTTATTTGGGAATCCAAATACCCCTTTTCCCTTCCTTCTTGCTGGCCTAAAAGGATCACAACCTGTTATGCGAGCTCCAAGTTTGAACTGTAGAAATGTCTGCTCCCACATATCTTCCAAATCTTGGGCCAGCAATATATCCTCTTCATCTTCTTCATCATAAAGGTCAGCTTTCTTCTTTGCCAGTCGCTGGTTTTCATCCAGAGCACGAAGCTCATGGTCTGAATACAGGCTTCTCTCTATCTCAATCTGGGAAAATCAAAAGGGCAAAAACCTACCTTAATCTGGCAAAATTAAAAGGAAAAAAAAAAAACAGGAAGAATAAAACAGAGATATGGCACACTTGGCAGGCTCAGAAGTTTATCACCCAACATAACCAGATACACAATCAAAATACCATGCAGAAAGGAAACAGAGGGAAAAAAAGGTCCTCTGAACTTTGGGCTTGAGTTACATTTGCCAAAAATCTTAGAATGTCACTGGGGGTCAAGACTGCTACAAAAACAGAGAGCTGGGTTGGGCAATGCCTGCTCACTTACCACAATCCAGTCATGTCAGTCTTTGATCAGAATCTCACTCACCAAGAACTTTCTTGTTCAGGGACTTTCAAGAGGCTGTTCCTTCTTCCTAGAATGTTTTTCCTCACATTCTTTTTCTGGGAGAGTCCTACTCATCCTTCTGATTTCAATTTAAATATGACTGTCTCAGGGAGACATTTCTCATAAAGAGAAAAACCTGTATTCAGAAAGTCTGACACATTCCTTGACATTCACCATAAAATCAAAATGTGATGTATTTGTTAAACACTCTTACAGTGCCTTGTGTTTTCCTTAACAACACTTATCAGGGTCCGCATTTAGTTGTATGATTATCTGGTTACTGACTGATCCCCTCACTCAACCAGACTGAAGTACTCTGAGAACCAGAGCTACTTCTGCCTTACTCATTACAGCATCTCTATCACTTAACATACTCTCTGATGCATAGTATGGGCACAATGAACATCTGTAGGTTGAGTAACAAATATTTGTCAAGCGAGCGAGTAAATGAATAAATCAAGCAAAAACGACAGAAGAGAAGTTTATAGTTCTCAATAGACCAAGACAAAAACATCTCGGATTCTGAGGAAACATATCACCCTTCAAACACTTTCTGTAGGGACTTCACACCCTCACAGCCACTATACTGTTTTTGCCCATGCTTCCTCACTTGCCCCTCACAAAGATAGCCCCATGAGGTAAAACAGAGTAGGCTTATCACAGGCATCTTACAGATGTGCCCACCGCCTCTTGTATTTCCTTCTTAACATTCATCACATCACAAAGACTTTCTCCCTCCAGACTCCCTGTCACTCCCTAGTGACAGGGACCGATTCTTGTTCACCACAGGATCCCTATTGTGTTGCATGAACAAGAAGTAGAGTATCTCCAAAGAGTTGCCAATGAAACCACTTTTTCTTGAACATCTATGTACCAAACCAAGTCAGTAAGGTAGGTACCATTCTGCGGATAAGTACCGTATACTTAAGTTCAGAGAGGTGAAATTACTCGCTCAAAGTCACGCAGAATAAACGTCACTCTGAACCCTGCATCTCAGTCCCACCTGCTGCAGTAGAGACGCCATCTCTTCCTGAAATGGGGTCAACGGCTTGGAGACTGCAGGTGGCCGCTGCAGGCACAACGCGCCCAACAAGCGCCATGGAGATCCGTTGCTTGAGGGTGCGGCTGCAAGAGCCAGGCTGCGAGAGCTTAGACTACCGGCCCTGAGCCTCTCGAACCGCCGCCAGCCCCCCGCCACCCCTAACAGCGTCCGCCTTACGGGCGCCGCCATCTTTGTTCTCCCACAATGCACCGCGGCTCCCAGGGATCCTTCAGCCGTGGGAGCGGCAAAGTAGGGGAGAGCTCAGTCCCGGAACTGCTAGAACGAACCATTCGCATATGGAGGGGTGACCCAACATCTCAGAACATTAAAAAAGGGAAAGAATACCCTGGTGAACCACAGTGAAAGTCTTACTGAGCATTTAAATGGAAATAAAAATATTCAGTGGAGCTAATGAGAAGTAGATGACTTTCCCTTCTGTCCCCTCCTCGACAGGCACTCATGGTACCGGCGCCGGCGCAGCTGTGACTGACGCTGCCGACGGAAACGACTGGGGTCAATTCAAGTCATGCAGGCTGTGAGAAACGTGGGGTCGTGGTTCCTGCGGTCCTGGACTTGGACCCAGACAACCGGGTAACAAATGACTGCCCCCTCGAGCCCACCGCCACCTCCAGGACTATGCTCCTACACGTGTCCCTTGAGCCACCCGGGCCCCAGTGACCGTTAGGCCGTGGCCCTCACCGAGCTTTTCTTCCCAGCAGGGTCGTGGCCAGGACGCCGGCCGGGACCATCCACACAGGCGCTCGACAGCTCCAAGACGCTGCGGCCAAGCAGAAAGTTGAAGTGAAGGCGGCTCCGAGCCACACCAAGTTCAGGTGAGCCCCACTTGGACCAGCCCTCGGAGACCCGCAACCCCTGACTCTTGCCCGACACCCTCCAGAGTCAGAACCAGTGAATTTTCAGTTATGTCACTTGCTATCCGTGGGACCTTATGCAAATAAATCTGAGCCTCAGCCTTCTCATCTAAAAATGCGAACAATGCTGAGAGAGGTTGTGAGAATCAGATGAGCCGTGGTACAGAGTAAATGTTCAGTGAACATTCGTTAAATCAATGAGTGAATGTGAGGTGTCCATAACATGTATCAGCGTTCTTTCCTTCTGAGATGGAGATCTTTTCAGACCAACAACCTTCCCTGCCTCCAACACAAAATGGGTAGGTGGAGGGCGCTAGCGATGGAACAGGTGCTCCTGCACGTCTTACAGATGGTCCAGGGTGGGTTTTGTGCTCAGCCCTAGGAACTGGCATCTTGCTTCCCACCAGTGCCACCACCTCTGTATGCTCTATACACATCCACTTAACTTCACACCCATTTAACAAACATTTACCAAGAATCTACTATGAGTGAGACACCATTCTAGGTGCCGTGAATACGGATACAAAAGATCATTCCTCCCCACAAGTAGTTCACAGTCTTTGAGGGAAGACAAACATGCAAACATTTCGCCGTAATCTGCTCAATAGTATAATGGAGGTAAGTATTGGTTGGAAGTTTGAAAGCATAAGTGCCTAACTCCTGGCCGGGTGCAGTAGCTCATGCCTTTAATCCCAGCACTTTAGGAGGCCAAGGTGGGCGAATTACTTGAGGTCAGGAGATCGAGACCAGCCTGGCCAATATGGTGAAACCCCGTCTCCACTAAAAATACAAAAACTAGCCAGGCGTGATGGCTGGCACTTGTAATCCCAGCCACTCAGGAGGCTGAGGCAGGAGAATCGCATGAACCCGGGGAGCGGAGGTTGCAGTGAGCCAAGATCACGCCACTGTACTCTAGCCTGGGTGACAGATTGAGACTCTGTCTCAAAAAAAAAAAAAAAAAAGGAAAAGTGTCTCATTCCTGAGGAAATCAGGCAAGACCATGGAGAAAAGAACATGGAGCTCAGAAGTGAATGGGAGTTCATCTGGACAAGTTGAAGTGGGTCATTGGAGACAAAGGTAACCGTCTGGGTAAAGGCATGTGGTATGAAAAAACATGGTGTGTTCAGGTGTGTATGTGATGGCAGATGACGCCAACAAGACAAGAAGGAATCAGAATGCCAGGTTCTGTCACACTGGAGCTTTTACCCTGTCCCCACTGAAGGCAGTGAGGAGCTACTGAAAGGATCTAAACCAAGATTCTGTTGTAGTCATTTCTTCAACAATGCCAGGTACTGTTCAGAGTGTTGGGGATATATCCCTGACCAAACAGACAAAAAGCCCTGCCCTCATAGAACTTAAATTCCAGTGGGTAGAAGACAGTAAATAGAAAACAAGTAAAATGTAGGAGTATAACGGTTGGAAAGGGGAGGTGGGGGCCAAGCAGGCCTGCATAGTCACATTCTGTAGGACTTTGTAGGCCATTGTGAGGACTTCAGCTTTTACTGTGACTGAGTTGGGAGGCCAATGGAAATTGCTGAATAAAGGGTTGACATGATCTTGCTGACAAGATCTTGTAAGCTCTTTGGCTGCTGTGTTGATATTAAACCATAGGAGAGCAAGAATGGAAGCTAGGAAAAGTCCTCTAAGCAGTTAGAAGACTATCGAAATAATCCAGACAAGAAACGATGGTGGCTTGGATCATGGTTATTGCCATGGCGGTATTATAAATGGTCTGACATATTTTGAAGGTAGAACAAGCAGGATTTGGTAATATACAGTGTGAGAAAAAGAGAGGAGCGAAGGAAGACCCCAAATTTTTTTGGCCTAAACAACTGGAAAGACGGAGTTGTCATTGATTAAGATGGGGAAGACTGCAGGAGTTTGGATGGGAGTTGTTAAGGTTGAGATTCTTAATAAACATTCAAGTGGAGATACAATGTAGACCATTAGAAATGGAGCTCAAGGGTCGGGCGCGGTGGCTCACACCTGTAATCCCAGCATTTTGGGAGGCCGAGGCAGGCAGATCACCAGGTCAGGCATTTTAGACCAGCCTGACCAACATGGTGAAACCCCATCTCTACTAAAAATACAAAAATTTAGCCAGGTGTGGTGGTGCGGGTCTGTAATCCCAGCTACCCAGGACGCTGAGGCAGGAGAATCACTTGAACCTGGGAGGCGGAGGTTGCAGTGAGCCAAGATCGTGCCACTGCGCTCCAGCCTGGACGAGACTCCATCTCAAAAAAACAAAAAAAAAAAGAAATGGAGTTCAAGAGTCAGACTTCAGACTTTAGCTAGAGATATACAGTTGGGAGACATCATAGAGATGATATTTAAAACCATGAGATGACAAAAATCATTAATACCATAAATGTAGATGAAGAGAGGAGGTCCAAGGACTGAACGCTGGGGCACTCTCACATTTAGAGATTTGGGAGACTAGGAAGAACCATCAGAAGAGACAAGGAACTTCCAGAGAGATAATAGGAAAACCAGGAGAGAGCATTTGTTTTTTAATTTGGCTCAAGGTGGGGAGATCAGCTGTGTCAAATGCTGCTGATATGATAGGTTGCTAGATCAATAACAGAATTGCCTATTATATTTAGCAATGGGGAGTTAGTTGGATTAAAGCATTTTTGGTGGAGTGGTAGGGGCTAATATCTGATTGAAATGGGTTCGAGGAGAATAGAAGCAGAGGATAGGAAGAAACAGCAAGTATAGTCAGTACCTTAAAGTTCCTTAAGAGGGCTCTGCTATAAGGGAATAGAGAAATGGACAGTAGCTCCCAGGAGGTGGGTTCAAGAGGTTTTGGAGGGTTGTTATTTTTTCAGTTTGGAACATAACAATCTGTTTTGCCATTGGGAGCAGTGCAGTATAGAGGGGAAAGAACAAGTGATACTGGAGTGGGAACATTGTGGGAACAGTGTCCTTCAGGGGCTAATACACAAGTGGAGCACTGTAACAGGAGAGAGCACAAAGGCTGTGGGCACAGATGTTCACTAGTGGGAGCTGGGAGAAGGTCTGATTGCTTCTATTCCCCTGTGGAGGTCATCCGCTCAGCAGTGAGGAAGCAGGGAGTTGGAGGTTAGAGGAGACAAAAAGAATCTATAAAAGAGTCATCTAGGAGAATGGAAGGATAATTGAACAGGGGATGTGCTGTACGATTGCGAGGCAGTTCTAATCACTTCTAAGGTCAAACCCACAGGAAAGAATATACTTGTAAACTTTGAATACCAGTGTGTGTTTGTTTTGCCTTTTAAAATATCTCTAGAAAAGCAGGTAGGGCTGGGGCGAGAGTAGTCCTCAGATTATAATATAATTTCTAAAATGGAATCTATTGTATTTCAGGTGGCTGTGGTGGGTACAAACATGAATCTGATTTGTGTGTGTAGGCCTAGTGGAACAGCAAGTTTATTTCCAGCTCCTTTGCTGAAGGATGATTGTGTGTGTTCAAATTTTAAAAAGCACAGCTTGGTGAGCAAAGCTCTAGACTGAGACAGATCTACTATGTCCAAGGCTTGGCTTCTCTTGCTAACCCTATTTCCCTATTGGTACCTAATTTTCACCATCTGAAAATAAAGAGTACTTAACTAGAAATAGCCAGAAAACAGCTTGGACTAAGACAGTGGAAGATCTTGAACGCAACACAATGTGTTCCCATCTGATTCTATTGGGACATTTGAAACATTGATTTCCAGACCCCATCCAGAAGTCCAGGGTGAAGCTTAAACATCTGTATGCTTCACAGCTGACTGATGTTCAGCCTGCATTGAAAACCACTGGTCTAGGGTAGCGGTTAGCAAACTATGGTCGACTGGGCAAATCTGGCCAATTGCCTGTTTTCGTAAGTAAAGTTTTATTGGAACACAGCCTATTAATTTACTGTTGTCTATACCTGTTTTTGGGATATAGTGGAAGAGTTTAGTAATTGTGACAGAGACCTGCTGGCCTGCAAAACCTAGTAAATTTACTATCTGGCCCTTTACAGAAAAAGTTTGCTGTCCTTTATTCTAGGGGATTCTGGATTTTTTTTGATGGTAATGATATGAGTATTATTTTTGTCTCGTTTTTTATAGAGTCCAGATATTGTCTATGGTTGATGAAATAAGAAACAGAGGTTTGACTGTATTTTTTAAATTGTGGGAAGAGGAACCTACAAAGGATCTGAAAATAATGAACATGGGTATACTTGCAGGGACAAGGAAGATGGGGAGTATGAATGAAAATCCCTTCTCATAGCAGAAAGTCCCTAGATGTGTCTGAAGTCAACAAGTCGAGAAACAGCCTCATAAGCACAGCAGTCACAGATGCAGTGGTGGCACCAGAAGGACTGAAAAGGAATGGTGGGGGCAGCCACTTCAGAAGCAGCAGGGGGCAGAGAGCTGTTATTTTTTAACCATGTGTTGTATTTCTTTGATTTTTAAAAAGTTGAGACAATTTTAAATAAAATCTTTCTTCTAATTGCAGCATTTACCCTCCCATTCCAGGAGAGGAGAACTCTCTGAGGTGGGCAGGAAAGAAATTTGAGGAGATCCCAATCGCACACATTAAAGCATCCCACAACAAGTAAGTGGTAAGGGAAGCACTGGGCAGGTCTAGCGTGAGATTCTTTCCACTTCACAGGGAAAGTCAGGCTTGGCCCTGAATACCCTGGGGTAGAAGTGAGGGTGCTAAGTGCTGCATGATGGCGCTAATGTAGGGCACCGTCTTCCTCCTCACTTGAGGAACCACCTGCTGTCTTTACAGAGTTTATTCAAGTTTCATAAAAACGTGAAATAGGGTGGGCATATCCTAGTTATAAGAATTCTTTGCTTTCCTTGAGAATGGTGTTTCCTGGTTTTGCTCAAGAGTTGCAAGGAGTGTATTAGGGGCATATGGTCCCACCATGAAGGTGTTTATTAAGTGTTGCTGATAGGGAATGGATGATATATAAAGTAAAAGAGATATGTTTCAAGATATTAATATGATTTATTAATACACTAACCAGAATCTAGACCTCTAAATAGATATTGTCCCTTTAAAGTACTCACCACTCTGGGCCACTGTGCGCTGGCCTCCACCTTGTAGAGCTAAATGTGGGTGGTGAGTTTAAAGTGACAAGACTAGTGTTCTTGTGTGGCTTACAGACGGGGGCAGTGCCAAGGGAATTCCCAAACATATGCTGCCAACAGAAGCATTGGTGGATTAGTGACAACTTTGCAGGTTGGCCCCCACTTGGAAATGAGATCAGTATTTGGTCACAGCCAACCCATCCAGCAGTTTAGAGACCAGCACAAGAGATTACAGTCATGAGCTAAAGTGTGTGGCACAGATGAAATGCTATAGGATTCATTTCAGCATTTGTCAGGTAAACGTAAAGTGACAGCAGTTGGATTTCTTTTTCTTCCCCTCTCAGGCTAATAAGGACATAGGCTAACTCTGCATTTAAGTGTCTATGGTCTACTCTATACAGCACTGTTTAGGCTGTCACAGAGACAAGCAATTGTGCATCTGTTCAATATGGAAAACCCTAGAAACTCTGGTAGGAGGAAATGGCAGAGCCATAGCCAGGATAACAAGCGGATGGCCCAAGCCCAGGGCTGACTCCAGCAGGCCTCCTCTTCAGTCACTTCTCCTGCCTCCTTCTGTGAGCTCTCAGAGCTCTCCAGACCAGAAATAGGATGATGATGACTAAAGGGGAAATCAAAAGCATATCTGAGGATTTCTTAAGGCATTCTTAATTGTATTAATAAGTTAACTTATTAGAGATGATTAAGAAAAAGTTGTGGGTGGATGCAGTGGCTCACACCTATAATCCCAGCACTTTGGGAGGATCACTTGAGGCCAGGAATTTAAGACCAGCCTGGGCAACATAGTGAAATCCAGTCTCTACAAAAATACGAAAATTAGCTGGGCATGGTGGCATGCACCTGTAGTCCCCACTACTCGGGAGGCTGAGGTGGGAGGATGGCTTGAGCCCAGGAGTTGGAGGCTGCAGTAAGTGATTATGCCACTGCACTTCCAGCCTGGGCGACAGAGTGAGACTCTGTCTCACAAAAAAATAAAAAAGAAAAAAAGAGAAACGTTTTACTTGTTTAAAATGATTTTTGATCATGGAATATAGTGTCATAAGCATCAAAAGTATCCAATATGAGGCCGGGCGAGGTGGCTCACGCCAGTAATCCCAGCACTTCAGGAGGCCAAGGCGGGCAGATCACCTGAGGTCGTGAGTTCAAGACCGGCCTGACCAATGTGGAGAAACCCCCGTCTCTACTAAAAATACAAAATTAGCCAGGCATGGTGGTGCATGCCTGTAATCTCAGCTACTCTGAAGGCTGAGGCAGAAGAATCGCTTGAACCCAGGAGGCGGAGGTTGCTGTGAGCCAAGATCGTGCCATTGCACTCCAGCCTGGGCAACAAGAACAAAACTCCATCTCAAAAAAAAAAAAAAAGTATCCAATATGATAATATTGCTAATATTTTTTTAAGAGTCCTTCTTTTAGAGCTATGTACTGAAATATTTACAGACAAAATGATAGGTCTGGGATTTGCTTCAAAATAATCCATTGGTTAGGGGAGTGGGCTGGGAACAAGGTTTATAGATGAAACTGAATTGGATATGAGTTGATAATTGTTGAAGCTGGTTGATGGGTCCATCAGATTTCGTATGTTATTCTCTTCACTTTTGTGTATATTTAAAACTTTCCCCAATAAAGTCATTTTCTGGGTGATACTTAACTAACTACTCTCAGATTATGGAGCACTCTTTAAATTATGTGACTTACCAGTTTTCAGTCAGGTTTAGGGGAGAATTCTGACCTTTCCTGATACTTCCTGTAGGAGTTCAAAACATGTTCATCTGATAAGCTCAAAGTGGAAGCAACTGAATTCCTTTTTCTTTCTCACCCAGGCTTCTAGGGGCATAGATTAGTTCTCTCTTATTTCCCTGAAGAAGAGTTGTATCCTATGTGCTTCTTCTACTTTTCTCAGCACACTGATCCAGGTAGTCTCTGCCAGTAATGAGCCCCTTGCCCTTGCTTCCTGTGGCACAGAGGGATTTCGGAATGCCAAGAAGGGCACAGGCGTCGCAGCACAGACAGCAGGCATAGCCGCAGCAGCGGTAAGTGTGTGTTCCTTCTGCTTCCCTCTGTAGTGTGTGTTTGCTTTCTGAATGGCTCATCACTGAGTGGAGAATCCTCATTATACTACCCATTCAGAAGCAAGGGTTTGTCATGGCAGCTTTGATGCCCTGACATTGGAGCATTGGTTTGAAAAGGTTTATGTGAAAGGCTCCTCTTTTTTTCTTTCTCTCAGCTTCATTAGAGGTGAAGCCCTTGTTGGTTCATTCTAGGATGTAAGAGCTAAGATACCAAAGGCTTGAGAACTAAAGACCCCTCAATTTAAAAACCGTTAGCCAGGTGTGGTGGCACCTGCCTGTAGTTCCAGCTACTTGGGAGGCTGAGGCTGGATGGCTTGAGCCCAAGAGTTTGAGGCTGCAGTGAGCTATGATCTCACCACTGCACTAAAGCCTGGGCAACAGAGAGAGACACTGTCTCCAAAAAAAATAAAAATAGGCCAGGCGCGATGGCTCACAGTTGTAATCCCAGCACTTTGGGAGGCCAAGGCAGGCGTAAGAGATTGAGACCATCTTGGCCAACATGGTGAAACCCCATCTCTACTAAAAATAGAAAAATTAGCTGGGTGTGGTGGTGCGCGCCTGTATTCCCAGGTACTCGGGAGGCTGAGGCAGGAGAATCACTTGAACCCGGGAGGCGGAGGTTGCAGTGACTCGAGATCACACCACTGCACTCCAGCCTGGTGACAGAGCGAGACTCCATCTCAAAAAAAAAAATAAAAATAAAGTCCTATGGTTTGGGGTTGGGGGAGATATGATAGTCTATTTGGAGAGGACGTAGTATCGTGAGGACTCATGCAATACCAGTTCCAGTGTGAACTGTCGTAGACCTTTTTTAGAAGCAAATTGGCAAGGTGCTGCTATTGGTATAGTTATTGAGCATCTACATGTGCCAGACACTTTACATTCATTATCTTGAATCTTCAGAGACCCTCAGTATTATCCACATTTTCATAAGCCAATTGAGATTCAGAGTGTGTGACTTGCCCAGAGCCATGCATCGATTCAGTTCGCTGGTCGGAACCCAGATTGGTCTGGGACCAAAGCCTGCACAATTTCTACTATAGCACAGGCCTTACAAATGTTCAGACTCTGCCAAACCAGATGTATTTCCTGAAGGACAACCTTGACCTTCAAACAAGGGAAGGCACCCCAAAATATTGATTGCATGTACTATCGTCAGAAATCAAAATGCCGTAAATGCCCAACCATGGACAGATCATATACTATGAAAAGAAGTATGTCACTGTTCACAGTGGCTTCTGCATGGTAAGTCATGAATGATTTCTGTATATTTTCCCATTTTTATAATGAACTGCCTTTATTATCAAGAAAGAAAATTTTAACTCTAACTACTTAGAGATTTTAAATGATAATACTTTTAAAGTGGGTATTTAGGTTCAGCCTTGAAGCCTAGGGTGGCGCCTCATGGTCTGAAATTCTGCATTTGCCCACCTGAGAAAAACCTGAGCAATATTTAGAAATTTCCATTAGGTGGCGGTGCTGTCCTAGGCTAAACAGATCGCAGTCACGTGAACTCTGCAACCTGCCAAATTCTGTGGTCTGTGCTGGCGCCTGTCCTCCACTATAGCCATCTGCCCTTTGCCTCCCTGTTTACTTCTCTGGGCGCCCTTTCCCTGAGCTCACACACCCCTTGCTCTAGGAGGCAGTAGCAAGAGATTTGGATGCGGTAGTTCTCTCTCCGGGGCACTAACCACTCATTGCTTCTCTCCAGAGAGCTAAACAAAAGGGCGTGATCCACATCCGAGTTGTGGTGAAAGGCCTGGGGCCAGGACGCTTGGTAAGTTACAGTGATTTCCATAGTTTACTTGCCTCCTGGTAAGTGAGAGAATTTGGGGCTTGAGAGCAGAGTACAGGGAGAGTAGAAAACACCCTTTAGTGGATTTCCATGTTTGCTTCAAGTTCCCGTCTGTTGTTTCTATAATTGACTAAGCCCCTCAGAGCAAGCCTAGATCACTTAATATAATTCATCAGACACTGAGTGCCTGCTGTGTGCCACACACTGGGAATGGGAAGGTGGTTCCTGGGGGAACTGTCACAAACAAATCCCTCAGGACAGACTGGTGAGTGTAGTGGTAAAGCATGTGCCCAGAGTGCTGGGAGCCCATCAGGGGATCCCAAACCTAGCAGGGATAATTTTTCCTGATGATCATTAGCACAGATAATCTTTAGCTTCCTCAAAGAGGTGACATCTCTCTGACTTTGCAGGAATATTGAGGTATTAGGGAGGTGGAGGCACAGCAGGTGGTGGGGGACATTGCAGGCAGAGAAAACTGCCTAAGTAAGCTACAGAAGTATGATACCCAAGGTGTACCAAGGTCTACAAGAAGTCTTTGTTCTCAGATTGTAAAGTGCAAAGTGGAAAGTGGTGGGCACGATTTGAGAGGGGGACAGTGTGAAAACCTGGTTAAAGGGTTTGGGTGGGGACCTTTGTGAGAGTAGAATAGGATTGGGATTATAGGTATCAAAGCCAGTGGGCATCTCACCCCTCCCTTCCCTTCTCTATGCCACCCTGTCCCTCTCCGAACCCTGCCTGGAGACATTGGATCATCATTTCTGGGACCATGTCATTCTACTTTTCCTTCTGTTCCTTCCAGTCTGCAATGCACGGACTGATCATGGGGGGCCTGGAAGTGATCTCAATCACAGACAACACCCCAATCCCACACAACGGCTGCCGCCCCAGGAAGGCTCGGAGGCTGTGATGGGAAAGAAGCCTGCACTTGGACCTGACCTCAAGCCTCAGCTCCAGTGGGACCTTGTAAAATGCTCCCTGTCAGAGCTCTCCAGAATATGCTTGTTGGAGATCCTTCAGGCAGTAAGGGAGAGTTTTGCCTCCTTACACAGTGGCCTTTGCTTGCACCTCCAGCTGGAGATGGGTGTGCCCCAGAAGTAAGCTTTGCATCTCTTACAAGAGGGGAGCTACAGGGGCAGCCGTGGCCTGGGCCCAGCCTCTGCTCTGAGAAAATAAATATCTGTACCGTCTGTCATAATTTTGAGATTTTTGCTTTCAGAGTTACATAATTCCTACTTCCTCCTGAAAAAGAGAGTGTGAAATGAGGTGAGACCTCAGATGAAAGTAAAATATAAATGTGAGTTGCTATTTACCAGACACTTTTGGTTTCAGATATTTCTTTTCTAGCCCCTTACCCAAGATTTCCAGAGCTAATCCTAGTAACTTTTCTTATTAATGACTTATAATTTGGCCCCAAATTGGGAGCTTTTTGCCACCTACCTCTGGATTCTGATGGATTTCACCATTATGGGCATGTTTAAAGTTAGCCCTAAACACAGGATTTTCTACAAGTGGACAGTCAGACTCCCCACACTAAAGTGGCAGTCATCATTTACACTCCATGGGCTTCAGCAGTCCCAGCACTAACGAGAGAGTGCCCTAAAGGCGGGGAGGGTAGAGTTGTATAAAACATAGTTCTTGGCCAGGCACGGTGGCTCACACCTGTAACCCCCGCACTTTGGGAGGCCAAGGCGGGTGGATCACTTGAGTCCAGTTAGAGACCAGCCTGGGCAACATGGTGAAACCCCATCTTTACTAAAAATACAAAAATTAACCAGGCATGGTGGTGCGTGCCTGTAATCCCAGCTACTCTGGAGGCTGAGGCATGAAAATCGCTTGAACCCAGGAGGCGGAGGCTGCAATGAGCTGAGATCACCCTACTGCACTCCAGCCCAGGTGACAGCGAGACTGTCTCAAATAAATAAATAAATTTAAAAAATAAAAAAATAAAAACCTGATGATTCTCTAGAAAATAGGGTGGATGGCAGGATGGGCTTGAGTAGAGCCCAAATCTAGAAGTGCAGAAAACAAGTTGATAAGGAACCTGGGTAGTGCTGGCAGTGGGGCACCACTCAGCCCAGGCAGGACTGACTGCTCCTCAGTTGGGGCCCTAGGGTTCCTGGATATGGCACAGAGGCCAAAGGTGGGGGCTCTAGAGACACGACCAGAGAGTCCCCTCTTCCACAGGCAAAGATCAAGGGTGAGAGTATCACCAGAAGCTGAGAAGGAGTGGTCAAGTACACAAAAGCACTGTTCCTCCCAGATGAGTGCAGGAAGGGCTGCTGACCAGAAGGGGAAGGCACTGTGGAGTTTTACTTCTGTGTCCAGCCAGCTAAGTACTGTGATCTGCCTGAACTCAGTATAGGAAAAGACACAAATGCCCCTTAAATAGGCAAGAGGCTGTGTTAGGACAAAGAAAGGAGGAAGATCATGAACGAAGACATGAATTTAGAGGAAAAATGCCTCCCTACTGCCTTCTCTTTAGTCCTTAGCAGGACCTATGAAGGCCATCTTGTGACCAGTGACCAAAGAAGCCCAACCGGAGGCTTCTTGGATCAAAGCCACTGTCAGGAGGAATTAGACTGTTTCACCGCAAAACTACATATAAACACAATGCATTAAAACATGGTGCTCTTGAAAATTGCACTTTGTGATTTGATATGGTTTGGTGGACAGAGGGCCCGTAGCCATCATACAGTTCATCGATCAGGGCCTGAGCAGGAAACAGCTCACAAGGTTTAAGAGAAAAGCTCAATGAAAGCTCTTTGCAGAGGTGTGGGTAAGATTAAGGAAATAAAGAAGGTGGACTACAAAGCAGCTGCCACCCTAGGCTAGAAGAGGCAGGGAAGAACAGTTCCCTAGAACCTGGCAGGAGCTGCCACAGCAGCAGAGTGCAGCTCTGCCAAAACCATGGCCTGAGGGAGAGGGAAGAAATGCCTGGCTGTTCCCAGCCTGTAGTCCCTTGCTGGGGTCCCCCTTGGCTGATCCCAAAAGGAAGCAAAAAGGAAGGGAACTCAGTGTTGTGGTATTTGGAGGCTCAGCCTCCCAGGCTGCAGAGTGGATCTGGAGGGGCACGTAGAGGATAGCAAGCACAGGAGGCTTCTGTGGCTCCTATAAGTCCTCCGTACACCATAGGTTTTTATTTTGGTTTTGATTTTTGAGTCTCGTTCTGTCATCCAGGCTGGATTGCAGTGGTACGACCATGGCTCACTGCAGCCTCAAACTCCTGGGCTCAAGTGATCCTCCAGCTTCAGCCTCCTCTGAGCATCCGGGACTACAGGCGCATGCCACCACACCCAGATAATTTTTGTATTTTTTGTAGAGATGTGGTCTCGCTGTGTCGCCCAGGCTGGTCTTGAACTCCTGGTCTCAAGCAATCCCCCTACCTCGGCCTCCCAAAGTGCTGGGATAACAGGCATGAGCCACTGCACCTGATTCACAGACCATAGTTTTAAAAATGTTATTTTACTCACAAGAGGGCTTTGGAAAGGACGATCCTGCCCAGCAGAGCCTACATGCGCAGACAGGACAGAGGACCCTTAAGGATCAATGTTCTTGTCCCCAGAAATGGATGTCTAGTGCAACCCCCGGGGCTAGTTTTGGGGAGGCCGCCTTGTTGACTGTGCACTGGAAAATGCACGTTGCTTTATTGTGAGCTTTCGGTGCACAGTGTTGTTTCCAGGCTCTGAGTGGCCAATAAAGCTGGTGCTGTCTTAAACTGTACTGTCTCTTAATCATTTGTCTTGGCCTCTCAAAGACTGACCTTCCCACCCCCATGAGAGACCAAGGCACCTTCACCGAAGGCTGACCAATCTAGGCAGTGATTATTTACCTAAAATGCTGGACTGCCCTGTCCCTGCTGCCACAGCCCCTCTCAAACAGCAGGTCTCTCCTTCCTGAGGAAGCAGGTGGAATGTGTGCTTGCACTTCCCACAGGCGGAAAGATGCAAAGCCCAGCAGGTGGGTCCCAAGTATTTGCACAAGCAGGGTGTTGGCATCAGCTTGTGTGATACACTTTGTTGTCTGTGGCAGCAGAGCCTCAGATTATTTCTACAGATGCATCTGCAGTTTTGCTTCTAAAGCTGGCTGCACAGGACTGGCTACATAAGGAAAGCCTATCCTCCTACACTAGCAAAAAAACAGATGCAATTTCTTTCCTTTCAGCATAGACGCGACGTTTTCACATCTTTCTGCCAAGGCTATCACCTGACACCGAGATGTACGGTCACTGCCAAAATAAGCCTGTTTACCACTAGAGTCCCTGAATGCTAGCAGAATTTCACTGGCACCTTGGGAGAAAGCATTCCCCAACTGTATTTGCCTGCAACCTGGCTCTGACATGTCTCTTTAAAAAAAAAAAAAAATGCATATATACCTTCTTGCTGGACTTTATTCTTTTTGTCTACTCATTTTTCTCCTATTCTGGAAAGACACATTACTTTTTAAATCTGGGTACTATCAGCCTAAGGTGATGAAGCTGGCACTTGCCAAAGCAGAAATTACCCATTCACCAAGTTAAGCCAACATGGGCTAGTCCACAAACATGGAGGCCGGGCACTGGGGGAACAGGGCTGGAGCTGTCCCTACTCTGGAGCTCACGCTCTGAGGAGGCAGGACAGGTATGTGGCTAAGTTAGAATGGAATTCCATAAAAGAGGCACAAATGGTATTGGCGTTGGAGTGAAAGACCATCCCCTCAGCTTCAGGGCCGGAAGGGAAGTCTTTGTGGAGGAGAAGGCATCAAGAGGAACCATGGGTGAATGAGCATCCTCAGGAGCTCAAAACAGCATGCAAGGCTGAGGGGTGAGAGGTCATCGGGTTCCCGGTTCCTGCTGAGTTGGCATGGTGGGTCACGCGGTTCGGACTGGATAGGGAGACTGGATGGAGAGAATAGCTTACCAGAGGATTCGAGGGAAAGGAAGGGGTCTTAAAACTTACCATCAGGCCAGGTGCAGTGGCTCACGCCTGTAATCCCAACACTTTGGGAGGCCGAGGCAGGCGGATCACCTGAGGTCAGGAGTTCGAGACCAGCCTGACCAACATGGAGAAACCCCATCTCTACGAAAAATACAAAAAATTAGCCTATCATGGTTGGCGCATGCGTGTAATCCCAGCTACTCAGGAGGCTGAGGCAGGAGAATTGCTTGAACCCAGGAGGTGGAGGTTGCGGTAAGCCAAGATCATGCCATTGCACTCCAGCCTGGGCAACAAGAGTGAAACTCCGTCTCAAAAAAAACAACAAAAAAACAAAAACAAAACAAAAAAAACTTGCAGTCACACCAAGGATAAGGAGCAGGCTCCACAAATGGGATGGACAAAAGGAGGTGGGTGTGTAGACAGCTGCTGTCAACAGGAACTTCAGAGTTAGAGATTCAAGAGAGAGCTCATTCACAGGAGAGGAAGTGAGGCACATGGGTGTCTCAAATAGAGTTGAAATACAAGTCACTGAGGTTTAAGTCAAGTAATTACGTGGACAAAGAAACTTACCTTGATGCTGAAGCCTGGAAGTGGATGTCAGGGAAAAGGATAGTCTATGAGGTTCAAAGTCCCTAAACAAAGTGGAGTGGCCCATAGTGTAGGAAGCAGACCAAGAATTCAGGAAGGCAGAAGTAATAGATCGTATGCACGTCAAAAGAGAAGGGCTGTCAAGTGGGGGTGGTGGAACAATATCCCTGGAGGGGCTGAGGAGGTGGGAGCATGCTGACGCCTCTCCCTGTCCACTGGGTGGGAGGTAGGGGGTGGCGTGCACAGTGCTGGGGAAATGATGGTGATGAGAGGCTGTCTCTCCTCAGTAGACTGAAGGTGTAGGGACCGTGGTGGGAGGGCAGTGGCCGTGGACGCAGATGCCCAGAGCATGGAGAATCAGAAGAGCCTCTGGGGGCCTGGAGGTGTGGGGCCAGAGCCCCTCAGGAGCCAGGAACTGGATTGGAATCTATATCTAATACCCAACATCTACTCTGCTTCCACCCTGACTTTATAACAGAAGAATTTCAAAAGCTCAAAAACTGTGAAATGATGTTTAATCTTACTAGTAATCAAGGACATAGAAACTAAATGCCTTAGCATCATTCCCCAAATGGAGAGATGCCAATCAATGCCATAGTGGGATGAGACAGCCCAGGAAAACTGTACAGAGTAGGAAAAAGAAGATGGCCAAGATTGTAAATGCAAGGAAGAGAGACTGTGAAGGAGGCGGGACAGAGGGCTTAGTCGGAGTGCAGGTTGCTGTCCAGAAGTCTGATAGGAACTCTACAAGATGAGGTGCCCCTTAGGTTTAGCCACGTGGAGGTCATGATTCACCAAAGGGAGAGAGGGTCAGAGACAGTGGGAGGTGAAGAAATAGAGGTTGGGCCAAGAGCGCTGAGTTTTCTAGTAAAGTCTGTCTCTTGGTGATGGAGAATAAATGGGATCAGCAGTTTCCCCTGCACCATGATGGACCAAGAGTCGGGGTGTGCAGAGGAGACGAGAAGAGGCTTAGAGCCGTGGAGAAGCAGACCTCAGCCAGGTGGCTGTCTCCCCTCTGAGGGAGATAGCGGTGTGGGACCCCAGGGACAGGCATGCCCATTGTAAATTGGGAACAGCAGTGTCTGATGTGAGCAGCTTGGGCACCAACAATGGAAACAAAATGTCCTTGGAATCAGTACACAGGGAACATTTCGTGTTCTTTCCAACATTCTACACCGATTGTTCTGAAACAAAAGAGTGTGTGCTCTCTCTCAGCTCTTACTTGGGGAAGGTAAATACCTAGAGCCTCTTCAGAGGGAAATTTGGCAATATCTGTCAACACAAGATGCAAAGACCTGTGGCTTCATAATTCCCTTCTAGGAATGTATCACATAGAGACAGCATCGCTGTCCACTAGAACTCCTTGCACAACAGAAATGCCCTATATCTTCCCTGCCAGAATGGTAGCCACTAGCCCCACATGGCTCTTAAAATGTGACCAGGAACTGCGTTTTAAATTCTATTTAATTTGAATTAATATACTTTGAAATAGCCACATGTGGCCAGTGAGTATGGGACCACAAAGCTATGGATATTCTTTCCCATGTGTACCAAGTATGCAAAGATATTTTTGAAGGTACTGTAAAAGATTGGAACCTAAATGTCCATCAATAGGGGACTAGTTAAATTACAATACAGTACATCCAGATAATGGAATGTTGGCCCTGAAACACACCAAGATGCTTTGCTAAGTGAAAAATAAACGAGTGGGGGCAGAACGTTGTACGTAGTATAGTTGCTAATTTTTGCAGAAAAGGAGAAAAGATGTGTACATACATGTTTGTGTATGCATTGAGTATCTGGAAAGACATAGCCCAAACTGGCAGTGTGCTCAGCTCCAGGGAGGGAAACTGGGTGACAGAGTAGCAGGTGGAAAGCAGAGTCAACTCTTTACCTTCTTCACCTTTAGAAGTAGGTGCCATATTGATGTTACTTATTCAGATTAATTAATGAGCCAATTAAAATAAAAATAAAGAGCTGTTTTTTAAAAAATGTATAGATGCTGCAGTCAGGCATTACATAAATTATCTGCTGAAATGTGCACATAACTTTTTTTAGTATATATTTGGACATACACGGACTCTGTAACACTCCCCGTCTCCATTGTTGGTCTAGTATTTGGGGGAAGACATCTGATTTGGCTCTGAAATTTGTTCTTGTAATTAAACTGGCTTCTCTCCGCTGCCCACCCAGGTTCAAATAAAACTATGCACATGCTCCCAAATTAGCATAACAAGTCTTTCCAGAAAAGTCAGCCTCGGTGTCATTATTGCTTGGCTGGGAGGAGGAGGCAGAGAGAGCAGGGCGATCTGTTTCCATAGTGCCCTGTGGCAGCTTAACCGCCTAGGATTTGCGTAATCCCCTTGAACTAAAAAGAAATGTCAACTGAGGGGCAGCACGGTGTCACAGGGGGCCCTGGCTGGGAGGACACCTGTTGTCTAGACCCAGCTTGAGCCCAGACTCAGCATGCAGGCTGTCAGGCCACACTCCCTCCCCAACACCAGACCTCAGTTTCTCCCCCAGGACCGTGAGGGGGTTGAGTGGGACATAGCTCCAGCATCAAAGGAGCCTACAGCTCCTTCGTGGCTGGGAAGAAAGCCTGGATCCTGACTCAATAAGTTGCTCTGAGGGAGAGCCTCAGGGATGCTACACAAGCCAGATTCTATGCCCCTGGAAATCCAATTAGTTCTCCCCCGGACTCTAGGCCAGGCCCGCTCCCTGCGCGTGCCCCCCACCTGCCACCCTGCTTAGTTGCCCATTCCTTCTAGCCTGCTGGGCTGAGAAGAGCTTAGGCTTTGGAGTCACAAAGACCAGGGTTGGAATCTCAGCTCTACTGTGTGACCTTGGAGGAATGGCTGCATCTCTCTGAGCCTCAGCTACTCCCGCCTCCACAGGACTGGCAGGGGGATTTGTAAGGCAACTGTGTACTCTGCTCAGGTACAGCGAGTGTCATCCAGGCTGGCCCTGCCTTTCCTGCCCTGTCCTCCCGATCCTCACACTGCTAAGGTGGCAGCTTCCATCCTCGCAGGGCCTTGGCTGATTCTGTGGCTGATCCTCGCAGGGCCTTGGCTGATTCACAGGGCCCTGGCAGGGAGCACAGTGGTGAATGCAGATGCATGCCCATCTTGTTGCTGCTGTTGTAATTATTAATTATTTTCAAATATTTTTCCTGTAATTTTAATCAGAAAAGTCCTGTGGGAGCCAATCACCCATCTTCCTAATTCCTTAAATTCATCCAACTGTAGATAAAGCCAGATTGTTAAAAAAAAAAAATTGCAGCCAAAAATGGAATGAAATGAAAATGCCAAATGATTGGAAAGTCTATCCCTCAAGAGTCTTTCTTCCCTCCCTCCTTCCTCAAGCATCTATCAACACTCAGACTCAGGATGTCTAAGCCCTGGTAACTGGCCTGAGCAGCCTAGGAGGCTAGCTGGGGAGACAAATTCAGAAAAAGTCCATTGTGACACCACCGGGTGCTACCACAGAACGGGGACACCTGTGAGTGAGTGAGAGAGACAGCACGTGCCCTAGAGTGTGTGTGTGTGATGGTGGTGATGAGAAGATGAATCAAGGAGGTGACACAAGCTCAAAGAGGAAGTGACACAAGCTCAAAATCAGAGTAAGAGTTAGGAGGCAACTATGGGTGATGAGGGGTGATGGGGGGAGTTTGCAGCAAAGAAGATGGCATGAACAAAGGGTAGAGTGCAAGCGATCCTCCTTCCTCGACCTCCCAAAGTACTGGGATTACAGGTGTGAGCCACCATGCCCAGCCTTAAATTAAAGATCTTGAAAGCCAGGCACAGTGGTGCATGCCTGTAGTCCCAGCTGCTCAGGAGGCCAAGACAGGAGAATCACTTGCACCCAGAACTTCGAGTCCAGCCTGGGCAACATAGCAAGACCCCCATCTCTTAAAAAAAAGAAAAAGAAATATGAGGGCTCTTGAGATGGGGAGATTATCCTGGATGATCTGGTGGGTCCTAAATGTAGTCACAGGTATTCTTATAAAATGGAGACAGAAGATTTGACTACATAGACAGAAGAGGAAAGGCTGTGTGACCACAGAGGCAGAGACTGGAGAGATTCAGCCATAGGCCAAGAAATGCCAGCATCCACCAGAAGCTGGAAGGGGCAAGAACAGATTCTTCCTGAAACTGTGATGGTTCATTGCCCGATGTGCACAGCAAGTCAATATGCCGAAACACCAGGTTGCAGCAGAGAAAGGAGTTTAATCACAGGGTCACTGAATGAGGAGATAAGAGGAAACCTTAAATCCATCTCCCCAGTGAGTTTGGGGCTAGGGTTTTTAAGAGTTTTGGAGTGGGCCGAAGTGTGGAGATCATTGATGGGTGGAAGAGTGCAGGGTGAAGTCACGGGACAAGGAGATAAAACAGCTGAATTCTCATGCCGATCCCATTCCTGTGTGGGGGTCTTCAAACTGATTCCTGGAATTCATGGTCTGGAAAATATCTTAAGCCATCCTTACACAGAAGCTCTATGATTCTAATGTCAGAGATCCTGTCTATAGGAACAACGTGGATGCAGTCAATTGTTCGTCTCAAAATCCTACTGTCAGAAATCCTATCTGTAGAAACGATGCGGATGCAAATGGTCAGTAACCAGCGCTACATGACTTTTAGCAACAAAGAAGAGGGCCAAAGTGCAGCCTGATCAATGCTTAATTCTAACTATATTTCTGTTCAGAACTGGGCGGGCAATTCTTGTCAACCCTGTAGAGATGGTTTCATTCCCTAGAGCCTCTTGGAAGCATAGCCCTGCCGCCAACTTGATTTTGGCCCAGTGATACTGATTTGGGACTTCTGTCCTCCAGAACTGTGACAGAACAAAAGTCTGTGGTTTTAGGCACCCAGAGTGTGGTCATTTGTCACAGCAGCCACAGGGATCTAGTAGAGAGAGGTAGGAGAGAATGCTGGAGAAGTCAGTGGGGATGGAGAGAAGTTGGGGGTGGTGGATATAGAAGAGGAAAATGGGCAAGGCTGGGGTGGACTGCAGGTGGGATAAGAGAGAGGGAGGGACAGCCAGGCATCTGGTGGCCTCGTAACATCAGAAGGGCCCTATACTACTGGGGCACCAGGAGGGCCCTCTGCAGGCTGTAAGCAGCATGAGCCCCTGAAAGGTTTTAGCAGGGCTGTGCCATGGTCAGAGGTGTGTTTTAGAAAGAGCAGACTAGGGTCTGGGGCACTGGATGGACAAACTAAAGGCACCTGGAGTCGGAGATCCACAGGAGGTCATGGCTGGGTGAGAGATGAGTCTGGCAGAAAGCAGCCGCAAGCAGGACTGCAGGCACGGCAGATTCTGGGGAGGTTTAGGAGGCTGTCTTAGTCCCTTTTGTGCTGCTGTAATGGAATACCACAGACTGGGTAACTTATTTCTTACAGTTCTAAAGGCTGTGAATTCAAGGTTGAGGGACCAAATCTGACGAGGGCCTTTGTGCTGTGTCATCCCATGGAGGAAGGCAGAAGGGCAAGAAAGGGGATATGAGAGAGAGAGAAAGGGCATGTGAGAGAGAGAGAGAGAGCATAAGAAAAAGAGAGAGAAAGAATGCAAGGGCCAAATTGGATTTTCTAACAATCCACTCCATGACCTAATCACCTCTTAATGGCCCCACCCCTTAATACTGTCACAATGGCAATTAAATCTCAACATGGGTTTTGGAGGGGACATCCAAACCATGGCAGAGGCAAAGATGCCATTTCCAGGTGGAGGAGGGGGGAGAAGTACGGAAGCGGCTGCAGGGGCACCACCAGCAGAGCCTGTGTGGGCCCCGGCTCGGGGATGGGACTCACTTGGGCCTGATCTTGGGCCCTCTGAAAGGGCGGGGGAGCCTCCGTGCATTGTAAGGACCCCTCTCCAGCCCCCTCAGCTGTGCCAGCCGGGCTGCATCTGGGAGAGGACACACAGGGGATCCTGGTGGTCTCGTCCCTGGGAGCAGGCAAAAGCACATTTTTTTGTCCTGTTGGGATTGGGATAATTAGGGCATTAACGGAAATGCATTTCTCACCTATTTTCTGTCTGATTGAAAAGAACTTTGCAGTCATTTAGAGCTCTCACACCTCCTCTAATCAGAGCTCACTTCGCTCAGACAGAGGCAGAAAACTGGGTCACACGTGGACTCCAAAGCCTCCCAGGATGTGACAAGCCAAAAGTGCAGCATCCCCCACCTCCTCTGCTTCCTGCCACCCGAGGACAGAACCACCCTACCCCAGCCCTTCAGTGAGAACACACTCAGTAGCGGGCTGAACTTGGAGTACCGACAGGATACCCTTTATTTTTCTCCCATCACTGCCTCCAATCAGCTTCCTCACATCTCCCTTTCTAGACTCCTGAAGCTCCATCTCAGGGAGACTCTGTGGCTTTCTGGTTACTTTTTCTTCTTTTAGTAGAGATGGGGTTTTTCCATGTTGGCCAGGCTGGTCTCCATCTCCTGACCTCAAGTGATCCACCTGCCTTGGCCTCCCAAAGTGCTGGGATTACAGGGGTGAGCCACCACTGCGCCTGGCCTGGTTACTTTTAATTCCAAGAATAAATCCCATTTGATAGTTATGACTCTTCTTCAGAGACCTAAAAGTCCAGTCAAGTCTATAATAAAACCTCAATCTCACAACCCACATGCGGCTTCCCCTCCTCATCTTCAGGCTCTTCCAGGTCTGGGATCGCAGGAGATGGAACTGGGGGAGAGTCAGGTTGTTTTGCTCAGCAGCTGCTATATGTGAGGCTCTCTTGGCCAACCCTGGCAGTCACACCTCCTTTACTCCAGGGGGATTCTTTCATGGGCCCTGGAGTGAGCTCTCTGGAGACTTGCCCCACCCATCCATCCATGCAGAAACCTCTGCCCCAGGCCTT
Source organism: Pongo abelii (assembly GCF_028885655.2). Taxonomy (NCBI): domain Eukaryota; kingdom Metazoa; phylum Chordata; class Mammalia; order Primates; family Hominidae; genus Pongo; species Pongo abelii. The sequence goes on from NC_072001.2 coordinate 91,583,495, forward strand.
TCTGAGGGGGATATGTAGTTGTACTGCCCAGACCTCCTCATGGAAGCACCTATTGCCCAGCTACTGGGAGCACTGTCAGCACCAGGGACAGCCCAGGCCACACCCTTCCAATGGCATGTCCACCAACAGGGGGCATCCCTGACAGACACTTTCAGCTCCAACAGAACCCCCCCAGGGGCCTGCAGCACAACTCACCTTCTTCCTCCGCCTGATCCCGCTTCCTCCTCTTCCTCCCACAGGGATTGATCCTGGGGTACTCCCCTAATCTCCAAGACAGAGCTGTCTCCAGGTTGCCTCCTTGGAGAACCCAAACACAACCCCTTCCCTGACAAGCCTGAGCACTCTGCGCTGCCTCTCCTCACCTGCCTCAGCTCCTACCCTGTGGCCCACCCCATCCAGCCTCCTACTTGGGGGACCCCTGAGCCCCATTAGGTGAGAAGGGTACCAGCAATGTTGGCTCAAGCTCAGCTCCCTTCACAGTGCCCACTGAGCCACAGGAGCCTCGGGGGCCACCAGTTGCTAGCAGCATAACTTACCTGGCCATTGCACTTCTTTCTTTGCCCTACCATACAGCTGCTCCTCCAGCTTTCCACTTCCAGGCTTCTCCTGGAAGAAGCATGCTCCATCATCTACCTGCATGGTCATGCCCCAACCAAGTCACATGAGGCACCATCAGTGCTTTGCTCCCAAGAACTCTCTTGTTAAAGTCTGCTTTAGAGGTGGCACGGAGTACGCTCACAGGTTTTCTGCAGCTCAGCAAGCCTTCAGCCAGATCATGAGACACCACCCTGCACCTGTGATAGGCTCCACACTCTACAAGCTAGCTGCCCTTCGCTTGACTTCCAAGCAGGGAAAAGCAGCTGTGGCTGTATATGATGTCTCATGAGTTGTGCCTGCACAAGAATTGGAAGAAGAGTGGCAGAGACCAGCCTCATGCCCCACCCCCGCCCCCTGCCCTTGGTTGTTTTGGGTTTTTTTACTTTTTAGTAAAGCATTTGCTTACTCCCCACCTTTTTGTTGGGGAGATGGTGGATTTTTCCATAGCAGCTTTGTGGGTGTTGAGAGGTGGCTGTGACAGTGGCCATGAGAGCCTCTCCATTGGGGTCAAGGAGCGGAAGGTCGCCCGCCCCCACAATCCCTCCTGAAGCCCTGTCTCCCTGATGGGGACCAAGGTAGCAGCAACCTAGGGCATCTGCAGGGACACTCTGGACCCTTCCAAGGTTATGTAAACACCTAATATCCAGTAACAAATCCTTTTCCACCTGAAATAGCCAGGGTGGTTTCTGTTTCCTGCAACCGAGAGCCTGACTGGCACAATACACCTTTTCAGAATCTCTTACTTGGCCTGGAATGGGTGGCCACTGTTGGATTCATTTTGCTGTCCTTTATTAAGTCCTGTCTGGAGGTGACTAGCCCTTCTCTTACCAGCCCTTCTCATCCTCGGCTGTTCACATGAATTCCTAGGGACACTTGTGAAAATGCAGGTGCTGATTCAGTGGGCCCTGGGTGCGGCCTGAAAGTCTGCACCTCTAGCAAGTTCCAAGAGAGGACTTTGCAGTAACCCCACCCTGGACCTGCTTAAAAGCACAGCTTTAGACTGTGGACCGTGTCTCAGCCTCTAGGAGTACACAGTGGGTTGGCTCCCTAACTGCACACAGAGCTGGCTGGGCAGCGAGAACATGGGCCAACTGCCTTCTCTGCGCCTTGTGACTGAAGGAGAAGTCCAACCTCCCAGGCACAGGGCAGCAGTGCTTCCTGGGTGGGCTTGTGATTTCTCCAAGGACCAGCACCCAGGAGCACGGCAGTCATTGTGCTGGGGGGCGGAGATGGGCAGGGACCAGGGAAGGAAGTCCTCTGAGGGTGGCAGCTGCTGGGCTAGGCCTTCTGTGGCAACAAGTGGGCGGAAGGCATGGCGTGAATGATGCGGAGAAGGCCAAGAAACGCACTGGCTGTGTTCCAGGAGCCAGGAAACAGCCCTGAGTGATCCCGGCAGGATGGGGCGGAGTCAGTGCAGGTGCAGGCTGAGGGGAAGGACTGGAAACAGGGCTGAGGCCAGGCAGTGAAGGGCCTGCAGAGGAGGCTGGGGCATGCCTAAGGGTCCTGAGCAGGGCTGTGATCAGAGGCATGGCAACACTTGGAGAATGGAGAGTGGACAGCAGTGAGGAGATGGTGGCCTGGAGAGAGTGGCCTGAGGGACAGAGGCACAGAATAAAAGGGCTCTGAGTTAACGTGTCCTCCCACCGGCCCAGCAATGGGAGCCAGGCCTCCTGGGCCTTATTAACTGTATTTTATAAACTGATCCATTCACTCAGCCGGCTTTTATGTTTTTTCAAAAGTTAGGGCACTAAATATGGCAACAGAAATGAATATATTGTCCATCCATTTAGATTATACCATAAACTTGTGCCTTTGCAGAGCACATTGAAAATATCCAGTGTGGCACTCAATATATGTGTTGAATGTGTCAAATGAATGAGTGAATTTCTAAAACTAGAGCAAGTTGCCATGGGTGGGGGTCTTCCGGGTTGCCCTGGTCATAGGCTGTGGGGTTGGCAGCCTGTTCCTGTAGGACCACCCTCTCTACTCCAACACACCCAGCCCAGGTTTAGCAAAGTGGTCACTGATCACTAGAAATATGTAGGTCTTCTTATTGAATGTCTAATAAACAGCTCAACCCAACATGGCTAAATTGCAACTCTTGGTTTTCATCCCATCCCCAGAAAATCCTTCCTCTGACCCAGTCCGACCTAAGGTAACCACTTACTCTCAGGCCAACAGAGTTTGCAGTCATTGACTCCTTTTCCTTACCCCTGTGCTGAGCTCATTGACTTGTCCAGTTGGCCCAAACTCCAAAATATATTCCAATCAGACTGCTTCTCACCATTTCTCCTGCCATCACCCTACTCTTGCCTGGCCCTTTGCCTTGGCCTCCTAACCACCTTATCCTCCAAGCACAGCTCCATTTTGCCCCCAACATCCAGAGTAATTTTTTTTTTGAGACAGAGTCTCCCTCTGTCACCCACGCTGGAGTGCAATGGCATGATCTCAGCTCACCGCAACCTCTGCCTCCCAGGTTCAAGACATTCTCATGCCTCAGTCTCCCTAGTAGCTGGAATTACAGGCGCATGCCACCACACCTGGCTAGGCTTTTTTGTATTTTTAGTAGAGACGAGGTTTTACCATGTTGGCCAGGCTGGTATCAAACTCCTGACTCAAGTGATCCGCCCACCTCACAGTGTTATTTTTAAAGCACAAGTCAGATCATGTCACTCATTTATTAGTTTTCTTGTTTATGTTCTGTGTCTTTGGCTAGAATATAACTCTATGAAGGCAGGATTTGTGGCTTTGTTGTAGCTGGAGCCTAGGAAAGTGCTGGGTAGGTGCTAAATGTGTGTTGAGGGCCTCGCTGAACAGGAGAGCCTATGGTGGTGGCTGAAGTGGGGGCCTCACCTCTAACCATGTCAGCTGCCCAGAGCTGTCCTGACCCGCCCCACAATGCAGAGGAGCAAACGCCCAGCTCCAGATTCAGCCATGTTCCAGAAAACGGCATGGCAACACCGGCGTGCATTACAAAATGTGACTTTTAAGATGGTTTTCTAGACTGTTTCTAGAGAAACATTCCAAAACAGTAAGTGAACTCTGGATTAACAACAAGATGAATGACTAAAATGATATATGGGGTGGATTCTACAGTGTTATCTAGAACCCAAAACATTAACCAGGGTCTGATTCTGAAAGGACCGTAGTGATATCTCCAAAATGTGACAAAAGAATTTAGAAAAGGAGGGATATTTTTTCTTTTCAAAAAATAGGTGCTTAATAAATATGCATTGAATAAACTGCTTATATAACATAAAAAAAAAAAAAGAAACTATGTCCCACATGTCATTCTAAGACACACTAGAATGGTTCTGGAAGCGGTATTCCGAAAAGGGGTCACTAAGAAATCCTGGCATTTCATCCACCTCAGGGGTGTTACCATATATTCCTCTGGCTCCAAATTACTCAAATATTTACTTTATTGTTGTATTATTTTGAATGTATTGTTAAGAGCGGCATCTAATCCTTTGTGAAATGAGGCAGGAAACAGAAGGCAGACATAACAAATGAAATCAGCAGACTCAAATCACGGGGGATGTAGAAAACATGGAAGAAGGAGAATTGAGAGGAGGGGAGGAGACAGATCACTGACTTCAGGTACCAATTACGGGCCCATTGTCCTGGTTTACATCTTCCTTTCTAGAAGGGAGGTTACGGGGGGTTCTCTGATAACTTATAAAATCTTTTGCTCTCCCAGCTCTTCAGATTAGGAGACACTTGCTGGGTGAACCACCTGGCCATCGAGAGGTAGGAGATTCCATGGCCTTAGTAATGGTTGTGTCACATTCCGCTGCTATGGGGATGGAGATTAGCAAGCCCTAAGCATCCAGGACTCAGAGTTGTGGGAAGGGCCAGCAGAAGGGCCCACTGTGCGTCTCCACCCAATGGTCCCTGAGGTTGCTGGGTACACTTAATCCCACTGTCACCACACATTCACCACAGGGGCACACAGGCAGCTCTCCCCTGCAAACAGCAGCTGGTCAGGGCTGGGCTCCATGGCTGCTCATCTGCCACCCACTCTCCTAGATGCGAGGATGTCTCTAAGACAGGCCTTATCCCTCAGAGCATCTCATTCAGTTCCTTCTGGTTTGGATCTGTGGCTCAGATGGGGATTTTCCTTCCTTCCCACATGGCTGGCCACCTGCATGCAGTGTGAGTTCCAGATAAACCGTCTGTCCTTCCCTACCCCATACCCTTCCCCAGTGCCTCATGTAGCAGGGTAAAGATGACTGAGCTGCAGACTTAAGTCTTTTCTTTTTTTTTTTTTTTTTGTGATGGAGTCTCGCTCTGTTGCCCAGGCAGGAGTGCAGTGGCGCGATCTCCACTCACTGCAAGCTCCACCTCCCAGGTTCACGCCATTCTCCTGCCTCAGCCTCCTGAGTAGCTGGGACTACAGGCACCTGCCACCACACCTGGCTAATTTTTTTTTTTTTTTTTTTTTTTTGTATTTTTAGTAGAGACGAGGTTTCACCATGTTCGCCAGGATGGTCTCGATCTCCTGACCTCATGATCCGCCCGCCTCGGCCTCCCAAAGTGCTGGGATTACAGGAGTGAGCCACCACGCCTGGCCTGAAGTCTAAGTTTGAATTCTGGCTCCAGCTTTGTGACTTTCAGAAGGTTACTTAGTTTCGCTGTACCTGAATTCCTTATCTATAAGATGAAGACAGTAACAGTAGGCATTTCAGAGAGTTGAGTGGATCATAATTGACATACACAAAGAATTTTAGCACAGTGTCTGGTTCAAGTGCCCAGGAAGTGCTCACTGTTCTTAGCTCCCCTGCACTCCCCCTGGATGGGGCTTGTAGATGCCTGCTTTAACTCAGGGCCTTCAGCTCATCTGTTTGCACTCTAAGGAGGCCCAAAGGAATAGCTTTAGAACCCTCTTCAGAAAGTGTCCTGAAAACTATGAATGGACCTTAAGAATCTAGTGGCAAGACTATAAAATGAAAGGCCTGCACGCTAACTGTGACCCTGTCAGTGACTCCCTTGTCCTTGTTCTCTTACTGGTTTCCCAGTCTATGCAGTGGGAATCCTTTTGCCTACCTCTCATCACTCCAGCAGTAGAATAATTTTTTTATGCTGTTTCCAGATGGGATCTGGGAAACTCAACTTTGGTACTAAAATACTAGTATGGGGGGGCTGCTGCCCTACAAAGGGAGCTCCCCCAGGCTATCTGTGTTGCACAGCTGGCTCCAGAAGTCTGGCACAGGTGGGCTGATTGGCAGAGCCTCAGCAGCAATGCCCCTGTGAGAGAGGATGGCCTTTGCTTCCAGTTAGAACTCAGAAAGTGTAGGACTGCACAAACCCAGAAAGAGGTTCGAATGCTATGGGAACCAATCAAATGGCAACGTCACTCAAAGGGTCTGAAAAGTAGAACCATGGGGGTGAGCCCACTGAAGTCACTGTATGGGTGAACCAAGGCCCTGGACTGGAAACTGCTGGGAGCCTGTGAATTAGGTGGCCTCGGAGACCCTGCGAGCACTACTTCAGTGTGAGGTTGCAGTGTAAGACTGCCTGCAGTTCTGTGCTACCTGCAGCACTGAGTGGCCACAGCCCAGCCACTCTTTTGTATTTTCTGAGGAAGGTGTGGAGAGAACACAGCCTTTTCCACCCCCAAGCCAGAATCCTGTTGTCCTGTGGCTCACACAATATAAAAAACACACACCTAGAAGGTGTCTGCAGGCTGAGACAGGCCGGTGTTGCCTACACAGCAGGAGAATTGAGAGGTGGTAGCTTCCTATTTTCACTTCATCAATAAGCAGCAGCTGGAATGGGAGCCAGACCAAAGGCTGTCATCTCCTATAGTCTCTCCAGAAATGGAAAAAGCTACTACTTTCTCACCATGGGTAGAATGACTTGAAAATGCCAAATTAACCCTTCAAACATGCACTTGTGCCCACCCTGACTGAAGGAGACGCTCTCTGGAGAGGGCAGCCTAGCCTGGCATTTGACAGGTGCTTTCTGTTGTGGATGGCTCACTACGTATTAGACCCTGGCCAGACATGCAGTCTCTCATTTCATCCTCAACACAACACTCAGCAGTCAGTATTATTATGCCTATTTACAGATGAAGAAACTGAGGCTGAGACGATACCACAGGGTCAGATAGCTGAGGAAGCATGGAGTCAGAATTCTAGAGACCAAATCTTAGGCGACTCACCAGCCTCCCTCCCTTGGTGAGTGTGATGAATTCTGTCCCTCCGGCACTCTCCCTCTCTCGCTCCTATTCCCCTCCCCTCTGCTTCATCTGGGCATCGGGTCACAGAACTCCTCTGCCTCAGGTTTGCAGGGGTCCTCGCCTCCTTCACTATCCAACCTGGCCCCAAAGACAGCATGTGCTCACGACAACAGCTCAGGCTTCAGAATCAGACTCGATTCAAATCCTGATTTTACATCCACCATGTGTGTTATTTAGGGCAAGTCTCTGAGCCTCAGTGTTCTCATCTGAAAACAGGAATATTATTGCCTCCTTCACAGAGCTGTCGTTTAGATTGACGGAAATGTCTGACAACTCCCTAGGACAGGTGCCCAGAGAGGGCAGCAATGCAGGCATGTAACAGTTCTCAACAGAAGCTTCGGAAGCAGAGACCACGCAAGCTCAAATCCTAACTCTTCCACTCAGTAACTGAGGGCTGGTAACTGAGCGGTCCAGAAACACCTCCTGATTTACTTCATGGGGTTGCTGTGAGGATTTAAGCAGTTAATACAGTGAGAACACCATGCTTGGCACACAGTTACTACTCAAAACACTCCCCTGGGTGACTCGGCGGCTCTCATGATACCAGTTGCATGCTCTGCCTCTGGCTCCTCAAGCTTGACCTCCAGTCTCGAGATCTGGCTCTCCAGGTTCATTACCTGCCTCTCCTATGCATGTTCCCACTGGGTATCTTCTCATGAGCACCACAAACCGTGTCCAGCATCCTTCCTTCCCAACCGGCCTCTTCGTGGCTCCCAGTCTTGGCTGGGCACCATCTTCCCCCACCTGCTGACTCACCCCTGACTTTGTCCTTCCCTCGGTCACCCGTGTACAACTGCTCACTCTCTATATCATGCCCATCCATCCCATCCTCCCCAACCCTTGGCCACTGCCAACCCACCAACACTCCTGACCATCCACCCTGGGGCACAGGGCACTAAGGCCTGGTCAGGTGTAGAGGGGAACGGTGCCCTGGGCTGGGACAGGCCACGTGCGATAGTGCCCAGCACACCGAGAGCTCCGTCTGAGAGGCAGCAGCTTGGACGGAAGCTGAGATCTCTGCCAGCCAGGTTGTCCAACAATAGCAGTCCCTGATTGAGCACTGACTGTGCCAGCACTGTGCCAAGCCTCCGCTGATATTATCAAGTCCAGCTGCCAGTTATAAGAAGCTAGTGAGGGTGGGAGAAGCAGGAACAAAGTGGGCAGAGGAAGCAGTAAGAACGCAGGCTGAATGCAAACAGCAGGGGCCGAACTTAGGGCAGTTTCTGCACCTCTGAAAGTCTGTTCCTCGCTTTCTTCAGGTCTCCATTGCCTACAGGGTGGGAGGGAGTAGTTCAGGAGTCTCCTACGCATAGATGATTTATTTCCTATGTGACCGTAAAGGCCTCTTTTCTAGACCTCCCTGCTTCCTGCATCAAATCCATTCTGTAGCCAGGGTAATCTGAAAACACAAATCTGACAAATGGCTTCACCAATTAAACTCTTCAAGGGCTCTCTAAACGCAGAAGCTCAGAAGGCTGACAAGGCTCTTCACAGTCTGCTCCCCACTGCCTCCCTGGCCACCCCAACAGGGGCACTTAGCTTTAAGCAAGGTTTTGTTTGCTGGCCCCCAAGCATGCCAAACTCTGTCGTGCCTCCATGCGTCTGTACCTCACTGCCTCTGGCTGGAACACCCTTCTCTTCCCATTCCTCCACCTCTCCCCTATTGTCATTAGGCTAACTCCTCTCATCCTTCAGAATTTTCAACTCAGGTGATATCTTTGCCAGAAGCCTTCCTCAACCCCCCAGTCTAGGTCAGATACCCAAGGTCTCTGTGCTCCCCCAAACCTTGTGCACCTGTCACCTGATTTCAGTGAATCCCCCCAGCCCCTTTACTTGTCTGTCTCTGAACCTGGTCCATAAGCTCAGGGAGTCCAAAGGCCACCCTGTATTGATCTTTTTAGCCTAGTGCCTAGCTCAGGGCCAGATACTCAAAAGAAACTCAATAAATGTTTGTGGAATGAATGAATAAATACAAGGTGGCCCCTGCAGACACAGCCGTGCTCACCATTGTGGCTAGAGAAGGACACAGGAATCTCACACTCAAACAGGGTTGAAGGAGTGAGGAGGGGACTGGGTAAGCTGGAGAGCACACATGCTCAGTCTAAAGGGGGCCCCGATTATTGGCATGTGGGACTGTTAGGCTTCCTGATAGCAACATGAAAAAGCAGGATATTCTTTAAAACTTCAAAACTGCAAACATACCAAATAAAGCATGTCAGTGTGCAGCACCTCATCTCAAGGCCTCCAGTTTGCAACCTCTGCAGAAGCACTTGAGAGGAACCAGCGTGATCTGAAGTCTAGTCTCTGAGCAGCCATCTCTCAAAACTGGTGAGGAAGGCAAGTTCAGACTCACAGTGGTGGCTGCTTTGGATATCTGCCATCCCACTCTCTCTTTCCAAGGGCCCTAGTTAGCCAGTTAGCCAGCCACCTAGGAGGAGGCTGAAGCTCCCCTTGCTCCTCTTGCACAAGGTGGTGTGGTGCCAGGGCCTCCAATATCTCCCTCCCCTAGTCCATCCTGAAAGGCAGGCCTCCCAACTGGGTCTGAGGTCATTCCCTCCTCCTCAAAGTTCTCAGCTGTACTTTAAAATCCCAGTGGACTTTTCTAGGCCGTGTTGCTCTGTCTGTCATAGCTGGTCACATTCTGTCTGCTCTAATCATGAACCTGAAGGAAAGGAGTGGTGGAGCACCTGAACCACTAGTAGGCAGTTCAAGGATCAAGAGGTTCAGTACCACAGCTGGCAGGAATAACAAGTTCAGACCACCCTTTTCTGAAGAATTAGCCCCAGACCCAAGGACACCCCTGCCTCCACCCCAGGCGATGACAGCAGGTGAACTGGCCACCCCCTCATCTGGAGAGAAAGGGCCCTAGAGCAATCAGATGTGAGTACTTCATGTTGCTAGGGAGCAACAGGCAGCAGCTGGCTGAGAAATAAGTCATGTCCTTGGGAAAGCATGTTCCTGGCCACTAATTAAATGCTGCTGCAGCATCTCCTCCTTCAGGGAGCTATAGAAATGTGCTGAATTAATGCACATGGGAGCAGCTGGTTCACAAGCCTGCTAAGCCTCCCCCTGTCTCTGCGCAAAGGAAAGGCTCACGGCACAGGAATGAAATTGCTAAACCCCTGGGAGGCTGGTAAAGAAAATCTGGCCTCAGACTACGCAGTTCAACTAGCCCACAGAGTGTCTACCTAATACCACCTCTACTGCTGCAGGTGAATTCATCTGTTAAATACTTTTAGGAAAATCTCATTAAATGCCACTTCTGGGTATATGCCCAAAATAATTGAAAGCAGGCTCTCCAAGAGATATTTACACATCTATTGTTCGTCATAGCCCTATTCACAATAGCTGAGAGGTGGAAGCAACCCTAGTGTCTATTGATGGGTGAATGGATAAACAAAAGGTGGTATCTACCCACAATGGAGTATTATTCAGCCTTAAAAAGGAAGGAAATTCTGACACACGCTACAACATGCATGAACTTTGAGGACATGATGCTAAGTGAAATAAGCCAGTCACAAAAGGACAAACACTAGTATTCCACTTATATGATTACTAGAGTAATCAAATTCATAGAGACAGCAAGTAGAATGGTGGCTGCCAGGGTCTGTGGGGAGGGAGAACGGGCAGTTGTTGTTTAATGGGTATGGAGTTTCAGCTTTGCAAGATGAAAGTTCTGGAGACTGGTTGCATAACCACATGAATGCACTTAGCATTACTGAACTCACAGTGGTGTTACACTTATAAATAGTTACGATGATAAATTTTATGTTTTTTACTGCAATGAAAAAAATTTTCTTAGTTCATGTCCACAGTGAAAAAAAAATTACAAAGATAAAGGGAAATGTCTATCTTCCCTCACTTCCACACCCACTTTCCAGAGAAAACCATTAATAGTCTTCCGTGTCCTTTCAAAAGCATTCTATGACTCTCCAAGCATGTATGTATTTATATGTAGACTGACTTTAAGTTCAGCACAGTTTAGTTTTTTCTTCACACGAAAAATAGCATCATGCTAAACACAGTTCAACTAATGTCTCAGAGAGCTTTCCAAATCAATACGTACAGATTTGCCTCATTACTTCTAACAGCTCTATCGGATCCCATTGTATGGCTGTCTCATGATGTATGTAGTCTGTTTTCTACTGATGCACATTTAACAGTTCCCATTTTTTCATAAAAAGTTGCAATGAACATATATGTCTTGTTCACATATACAAATGTTTTGCCCTGACACATTTATCGTTTTTTTCTTCTGATACCTTTGGTATTGACACATAGAGTTGGAATTTAACTGGGTTAAAAGTTATATACATTTTTTAACATATTGCTTTTTTGTCTTCCAAGAAATCTGAACCAACTTACTCTCCCACCAACAGTGGGTGAGCACCCTACATCCTTGTCAGTACTAGGTCATCAAACATCTTTAACCCTTGCTAATCTGATAGGTGAAAAATAAATATTATAAACAATTGTCATGTGGTTGTTGATCATGTTTATTTATTTTTTTCTGGGAACACTCTGCTAATAACATAGTCCATTTTATCTTTTGTAGTGTTCATATTTTTATTAGATATTTATAGGCTGTTTTGTAGTAAGGAAATCAATCCTTTGCTAAAGAGGTTGTCGTTTGACTTTGTTTTGTTTTTGTTTTTTTGCCGTGCATAAATTGTCATTTGTGGGATTTTTATGGGACTTTTCCCCCCTAGAAGGGGCTTTCTCACTGCAAAATTATAAACAGAAACCCAGAAGACAATGGCACCCCGGCTGTCACAGGTCCATTTTGCATACTTGTTCTTCCCTGACCTTGGCCCCTGTTGCCTGCCTCTCACTGAATCCTCCCAGCATGAGAGGCACAGAAATGTTCCTGCATCCGGCTCCAGCTTTCTCCATTCTGCCTTTTTACGAAACTCAATATTTTTCTAACATGTTTCTTAACCTTCTAAAATGTCTCCCCTCATTTGATAACTAGGTAAACCTCATGTTCTTCTAAGATTTTGAGGGGATGTACCCCAGTTATGAATCACTGCCTTCTGCATAACCTCATCAGACAAGATTGCTTTTCAAACTCTCTGAGGTTTGTAATATGAAAATGTATGCATTTTCCCAATAAAATTCCCAATAAAAAATGTACTGAGGTTTTTTTTGTTTGTTTGTTTGTTTGTTTGAGACAGAGTTTCACTTTTGTTGCCCAAGCTGGAGTGCAATGGCGCGATCTCAGCTCACTGCAACCTCCGCCTCCCAGGTTCAAGCAATTCTCCTGCCTTAGCCTCCCAAGTAGCTGGGATTATAGGCGCATGCCACCATGCCTGGCTAATTTTTTGTATTTTCAGTAGAAACGGGATTTCACCATGTTAGCCAGACTGGTCTCGAACTCCGGACCTCAGGTGATCTGCCCACCGTGGCCTCCTAAAGTGCTGGGACTACAGGCATGAGCCACCACGCCCGGCCTTTTTTTTTTTTTTTTTTCCAAAGGATATCCCTCTCAGGATTCTGACGTGGCTACTACATCAATCTCATGCTGAACCTACCCTGAGGGTTGACAATCACTTTTCAGATAAACATTTTTAAAAAATTGTTTTAGCCAGAATGACATTTAAAAAAGAAGATCTGAAAGGAAAACAAGCTAGAGTCCATTTGTTTTTGTTGTTGTTGCTTTTTATTTCAGCAGCTTTTGGGGTAGCAGTGGTTTGGGTTACATGCATGAACTAGTGGTGAAGGCTGAGATTTTAGTGCATCTATCACTGGAGTAGTATACACTGTACACAATATGTAGAGTTTTATCCCTAACCTCCTCTCATCCTGCCCCTACCAAGTCTCCACAGTCCATCATATCACACTGAATGACAGAGGCAATTTATTTTGAGTAATACATCCCTCCTTAAGACAGATTTCAAACTTTGTAACCCCCAACAGAAACTTTTAAAGACTAGGGCAAAGAGACTGAATCTAAAGATTACTTTTCATTCACTTTTTCATTCCTGTTCAGAATATTCCCATTCCCCAACTTCTCCTTTCTTTCAGTAGAAATATGGGGCCCCTCTCTATTTTTTCAACAATTAATTAAAACTAAGAGACAGTCTCTCTCTCTTTTTTTTTTAGTCTCTTCTTCTCACTCTGGGAAGTTAATGACTACACTTAGAAGAGAAACAGTACTTGGAGACCAGATCTGGAGTCCCAGGAAGCAGAACAGGCTGGGCCAGGAAGAGCAGCTCAAGGTGCAGCAGTGTGGGGAGCCTTTGCACTCCACCTCTGCTCACTAGAGTTAATGCGTGCTACTGCCAGGCAGCGACTGCTGACAACTCACCTGGGGTGCTGCAAATGCTCCCTGCAGGAGGTGAAACTTCAGCATCAAAGAATTAATGAAACATTACATGGATAAGCAGTGAGCTTCCACAAAAAAAGCCGCCCAACACTCAGCTTTCTTGCTAACTCCATACTCAAAGACTGGTTTCCTGGTTCCGTTACTGATGGTGGGACAGTTGAGAGAGAGGACAAGGCACCTCTTTCTTTCTAAGAGAGAGAGAGATTGGCATTCAGAGACATTACCAGACTAGAAAGGTAAAGGTTAGAGCTGTGATTTACACATTCTTCTATTCCTAGTCCCTGGCCTTTAGCAGGTCCTCAATAAATGTATAACATATGAATAAACACACAAGTCAACTAACACACTAGTGTTAAGAAGGAGAAAGAGGCCAGGGTCACACCTGTAATCCCAGCACTTTGGGAGGCCAAGGCAGGTGGATCACTTGAGGCCAGGAGTTGGAGACCAGCCTGGCCAGCATGGCAAAACCCAGTATCTACTAAAAATATAAAAATTAGCTGGGCGTGGTGGCACATGCCTGTAATCCCAGCTACTTGGGGGACTGGGGCATGAGAATCGCTTAAGCCTGGGAGGTGGCGGCTGCAAGAGCTGAGATCTCACCACTACACTCCAGCCTGGGCAACAGACTGAGACTGTGTCTCAAAAAAAAATAAAATAAAATAAAATAAATTTAAAGAAAAAAACAGGAGAAAGAGAAATCATGTGGGATATATTGTCAACCTTTAATAAAAAATACTTTGCTAAGCCATCCACCTACAAGGAAGAAGATGGATACAAAGACACAAAAATATCAAATTTCCCTATTAATATTTTTGGAAATCAGTAAAATAACCAAGTTTAGACCTAAATAAATTCAGAGATTTAAATGAATTCTGACATAAGCCCAGGTTAAAGTTTACTTGACATTAACCAGTAATGTTACTTTTAGCAAATTGCTTGATCTCTCTAAGGTCAGTTTCCTTATCTACAAAATAGGAATACTGCATTTTTCAGAGGATGCCATATTGCAAAAAGACACCTTTATTTATGTGTGTGTTGGCTATACATTGCTACACAACAAATTACCTCCAAAATTCAGCAGCTTAAAACATTTATTGGCCAGGCGCGGTGGCTCACGCTTGTAATCTCAGCACTTTGGGAGCCCAAGGTAGGAGAATCGCTTGAACCTAGGAGTTTGAGACCAGCCTGGACAACACAGGAAGGCCCTGTTTCTACAAAAAACTAAAAACAATTAGCCAGGCATGGTGACATGTACCTGTGGTCCCAACCACTCAGGAGGCTGAGATGGGAGGATCGTTTGAACCCAGAAGGTCTACAGTGAGCCATGATCATGCCACCGCACTCCAGGCTGAGCAACAGAAGGAGACCCTGTCTCAAAAAAAAAAAAAAAAAAATCATTTATTATCTTACACAATTTCTGAGAATCAAGAATCTGGGAGTGGCTTAGCTGGGCAGTTCTGGCTCAGAGTTTCTCATGAGGTTGCTGTCATATAGGCTTGAATGAAGCGGGAGGACTGGATTCCGAGATATTTCATTCACATGGCTATTGGCAGGAAGCCTCAGTTCCTCAGCAAGGAGGTCTCTCCAGGAGCTCGCCTGTGTGTTCTTGTGATATGGCGGCTGAATGATTCCAGGGGTGCGGGCAGGGTGCAGAAGCCTAGCCTTGAAATGTCTTTTATAAATAAGCCTTGAAAGTGGCACATCATCACTTCTGCTGTGTTTTATTGGTCATGCCAACCAACCATGATACGATGTGGGAGGGCATGAATATAGAAGGTAGGGTCACTGTAGGCCATCTTAGAGGTTGACTACCACAATCTGTCACTCTAAGAACAAATTAAACCATGACAATGCTTATTGCTTGGAATCATTTTTATATTATATCAACCATGTCTTTTGTTTTCTGATGCCTTGACATCTTGGGGCCATACTGACCCTGGACTGCCCCTCCCAGAGTTTGCTAATTCCTGGAGATAGCAAACAACTTGCCTGAGAACATGTCTTTCATATGCAAACCAACCAACCCAGAGCCCACACTGCCAAGCACCTTTTTATAGGGCTCTCACACTCAGCCCTAATCACCCCAGGGCCAGGTACCAGACAACTAGGGATAGCACCTAGACCCCAGGGCCCATCAAAATTCAAATTAGTCAATCCCAAACCTGCTTACCTGCTGTCTGGCGCATTAATTTCTGCAGAAACCACAACACAGGCTCTTATCCATGTTTTTGCCTGTTCCCTCTGCCTCCTGACCAATCCAGGTGCTTACCCATGGCCCTGCATGCATACCACGCCTTCAATTTCTAGGGACCTATGCATATAACACATTTCTTTCTTCACGACAGTCATTTCCCGTGTGCCTTCCCACAGTTGATTAAGACAAATGCCAGTACCTTTAAGATATACGTATCCAAAAAGTGCTTTTGGCCTTTTTCAGATTTTGTTTTTTATTTGACTTAACCTCTAGTTTCACTTTTTTCTATATTGAATCACATGTCCCTGGAAATTAATCAGCTCCTGTTCAAAGTGAGCAGGAAGCATCTAACAAATCGATTCACATCTCAATGATTAGTCCTGTGCTCTGCATGAATTGGTTCCACTAGGCCTCTCACTACATTAAAACTTCTTCCATTTATTCCAAAGGATGGGTCAATTTCTCCTTTAGTTGCGCCTTGTTTGCTGTTTGATAGGCAATCCTTTCGCATGAATCTCAGCATGTCAGTAAAACTTCATTTACTAGTGGGTATCTTTCTTTCTTAGTTCCAAAAAACACCTCCTGCTTTGTAAAAAATCATGTTCATTCCTCTGATGGCAAATCTGTGCTTTACTAATATCAAATTAACCCCACTGCTCTGCCTTTCTGAGTACAAAACCACCTTTTATTATAATACCAAATCACAGTATAATCTTTTGAAGGCATCTTAAAAAGCACTTACATTGAACACATGTGGTTATCAACAATGCACATTACTCAACAAAAATGATGACAATGGGAAGAGTGCGCCCAGTTTGCACATCCACAGGCGATGAGAACAGCAATGTTGCAACTGCTGCCTTGCTGACACTGAGAAGACACCAACTTTAAGATACACTCCAGTTTCAAAAACTGCATCTCAAAATTCATGAAATGCAAATCTTTCCTATATAAGGTGCTTGGCATAGCATCTGGCCCATAGTAAGTAAGCTTTTAATAAATGTTAGCCATCAACAACACACCAATAACAAACCTTCAGCAAACAAAGCTCCCTTTAACCAATGTGTTTGGTGGCAAAGCAGGTTAGAGGTGTTCTGGTCTCCTCAGCCTTAGGTATGCATGGCAAGAGAATGGCACCACCTCAACTGCCATGGGTGGGCAGGGGTTAGGCCTAGAGAAGCGGCAAGCTTATGTCAGTTGGTCACTAGGAAATGAAGAGGTACAACCTGGGCTGGGAGCAGTCTGTGACACTAAAGAGGCAGGAGACCCTCCCACACAGGCCAAGAGATTTACAGAGAAGGGAGAAGGCAGGGTGCATTTACTGAGCACTTATTATATCAAGAGCTTTAATTAGTACTCATTTAGTGCTCACATCAACCCTGAAAAGTAGAAATTATCCCCATTTTACAGAGGAGAAACAGACTCACTAAAATTCTTATCATCAAGCCCAGGGGTACATCATAGGTGACAGAGCCAGGGTTTGCACCAGGCTTCACATGAAAGTTATTCCCATAATTCTATCAGGCACCACGGATAAAGAATCCAAGTCCTACTAAGTATCTCCCTGCCTCCTACACTGGTAATCAAACATTGCCTGATGGAGAGAGACTTCAGAAGTTTTTCTTTCAAACAGAGGGTTATAGCTATAAAGGGTATATACTGAGCAGATAAATGCTGTAAACAAATTTGCCCTGTGGAACATCAAAATCACTTAATATGCTCAATTGCTTTCAAAGCATGCATTACAGAGAACTGTTATGCTGATTACCAATAATTATAATCTACTCATTAAGGAAAGTCCCTAAGGGCTTCTACAAAGGAACACTTCATGACTGAGTTTAAGTTACTCTGTGTACTTGAAAATAATGAAGCTACCATTCTTTTAAAAATTATCTAATTTAGGTTTTTCACTCATTTATACTGTGCTTCTCTGCAAGGGCTCCAAATGAAAGAGGTTTTGCTATCCTTAAATGGAGCCCTTCTCTCAAGGTCCAGAGCAGCTTGGCACTGACAGCTGACATGTCAGCTCCCTGCCAAGCAGGGATGGGAAGAGAGAGGTTCAGGGAAGAATCTGGATCTGAAAGTCTGTCCCTGCTTTTCTTATAATTTTGGTTCCAAAGAACTTGTTTCTCCAGATTCTTGAGATCCATCAGACATTTGTGGAGAGAAGACACTGGAATTGACTAAGAACTGCCTTAAATCCTTTAGGAATAAAACTAATATACAAAAAAACAAAGGCATTGATAACTTAATATGAGCCAAGTACTCAATGAAGTGAGTGCTTCCCCTCTGCTCTCCTTCAGCTGTTGGAGTGACCCAGTGCCTTGGATCCTCACCTCTTTTACTCTATATAGTCCATTCCCATGGTTTTAAATTCTAGCTATATGCTGATGTCTTTTAACATTATAAATCCAGACCTGACTCCTTTCTTGAGCTCCAAATTCATGCATCCTATGACTTAAAACGTCCTCACTTGGACATCTAATAGGCATTTCAAAACTAGCATGTCTAAAACAACACTGATTTACACCCACCACCCACCCCACCAACCTGTCTTTTCTCTAAGACTTCTCATATAGCTTCAATATCTATCCATTTATTTGACCCCAAAACTTAGGAATTATTCTCAATTTCCTTTTTTCCATCCACCTCTGTTCTGTCCATCTCCCACACATCCGACTTCACTCTAGGGATGTCCCCTGAGCAGTCTAAACCAATCACGATAGTCCCATACTCTTTGCTAGTGATCAGAATCCTAGGCCAAAACTAGTCTGCATGGAATGTCATGTGTCTTAATTCAGGTCCATGGTACAATGAGGTAAAGATATCTGGGAGCATTTCTTTTTTGAGGATGTCAGTGAAGAAACATGTATCCCACATTTCCACTATCCAGTGCCCTATGAGCATACTCAGAAAGAATCCGACTTAGGATGAAGCTGATTTTCTGGATGGAGGGAATAGGAGGAAAGAACTTGGCCATAGATGACATGGCTGATTACCTAGAGCAGGAGTCCCTGATCCCTGGGCCATGGACCAATATCTGTCCACGGACTGTTAGGAACCAGGCCGCACAGCAGGAGGTGAGTGGTGTGCAAGCGAGCAAAGCTTCATCTCTAGTTACAGCTGCTTGCGTTACCACCCGAGCTCCAACTCCCGTCAGATTAGCGGTGGCACTGGATTCTCATAAGAGCACAAACCCTATTGTGAACTGTGCATGTGAGGGATCTAGGATGCGTGCTCCTTATGAGAATCTAATGCCTGATGATCTGTCACCGTTTCCCAACACCCCCAGATGGGAGTGTCTAGTTGCAGGAAAACAAGCTCAGGGCTCCCACTGATTCTGCATTATGGTGAGCTGTATAATTATTTCATTATATATTACAGTAGAATAATAATAGAAATATGGTGCACAATAAATGTAATGCACTTGAATCATCCCAAACCACTCCCCTGTGCCCAACCTGTGGAAAAATTGTCTTCCATAAAACCAGTTCCTTGTGCCAAAAATGTTGGGGACTGCTGACCTGGAGCATACAACCCTGAAATTCACTCTACAT
Source organism: Pongo abelii (assembly GCF_028885655.2). Taxonomy (NCBI): domain Eukaryota; kingdom Metazoa; phylum Chordata; class Mammalia; order Primates; family Hominidae; genus Pongo; species Pongo abelii. The sequence goes on from NC_072001.2 coordinate 91,602,409, forward strand.
CTGGATTTCCAATTCCGTGAGACAATAAATTTCCTTATTGTTTAAGCCAGAAATTTTGGGTTTTCTGTTTTTGCAGCTGAAAGCCACTTAATAGATGCAAACAAGGGGAAGCCAACAAAGGGGACCAAGAAGCAACAATCAGTAAGGCAGGTAAAAAACCATATACTGTCCTAGAAACAAGAGAACCAAGCATTTCTTGGTACAGAGACAAATCAACTACGTCCAATATTGGGAGGTTGAGGAAAAGAAGGACTAGAGGCGACCACTGTATTGGCAACATGAAATCACTGGTTACCTGGACAACTGCAGTTTCAGAGGAGGGGTGGGGACAGAGACTTCTTTGGAGTGGGTTGAGGAAATGGGCCACAGGGAAGTGAAATCATTTAATTTAGACAACTCTTTTGAGTTTTGCTATGAAGGGTAGCAGAGAAATGAGCAGTAACAAAGGAGAATAAGGGGTCAAAGCAGGACTTTTTAAAGACCAAAGATCTTCTAGCAACAAAAATGATTTACCAAGAGAAATATGATGCAAGATAGATAAAATAATTGCAGAAACAAAGACCAGGGTCTTTTGAAAAGCCACAAGGAGACAGGATCCAGTGGACAGGTAGAGGGGCTTGCCTTTTAGAGAACAGGGATTATTCCATTTGCTGCAATAGGAGGTAAGGCAGGGAACAAGTACAGATGCAAGTCATAGCTAACATGGTAAAGAAAGGGGAGTTCCCACCTGATTCTATTTCTGCCAAATGGCAAGATAACCAGCTGAGATAATGGAGGAGTTTTTTAATGTGTTTTTAATAAACAGGGTATCGCTCTGTTGCCCAGGCTGGAGTACAGTGAGGCTCACTGGAACCTTGAATTCCTGGGTTCAAGCAATCCTCCCACCTTGGCCTCCCAAAGCACTGAGATTATAGGCCTGAGCCACCAAGCCTGGCCTACTGAAGGAGGGGTTTTGAAGTGAGAGGCAAAGGTGCAAAACAGCAATTTCAGAGAGTTGGAAAGTAAACAAATAAGGAAAGTCTTACAATGCTGAAAGAATTGCTCAGCGATCTTTAGTGCCCATTTTAAGTCTGTGGTCATGAATTTAAGAATAGATGTGGTTTTTCTGCAGCTATTTTCAGCTGTTCAGAGACAGACATGTACAGAGTTGAGAGTTTTCCAAATTTGCATGAAGGAGGCAGAACAGCAAGGAAGTTAAGGGAGTGATTATGGTGTTAGATTATGCAACCTAGGCTGAATAAGGAAAGAAGAGAGGATCTGAGGGTAGGTGACAGCTATGAAGATGCAGTATCCCAGCAAAGGCTAGTGGTCCACCAAAACTCATTCTCTTTTCTTCTGAATGCAAGAGTACACAGGACACAGCGGGCCAGGCACACTACATTTCCCAAGCTCCCTTGCTTGTTAAGTGGCCATATGGTGAGGACCTCTCCAATGGAACATGAAGGGGAGTGATGTGTGATCCTAATGGAGAGTCTCCTCCACACTCATACTCTCCCTATGACTCTCCCTATCTCAATCTAGGACAATACCACAGTGAATGGCAAAGAAACAAGATGGAAGACACTTGGGTCCTTCAGGCTGTATGTGGCAGAACCACTCACTGACTCTGAACATCTGCCTTGCACTGTGACCTGAGAGAGAAAAAAACTCCCCTCTTGTTTAATCACTGCAAGCGGGGTCTTTTAGCTATAGCAGTTTATCCTTATCCTAACCTGAGCCAGGGATTGGAGACTTCAGTGGGGTCTAAGATCCTCTGTAGTGGAGGTAGTGAAGAGAGTGAGGTGAAAGCCTAAAAGGGAGTGGTCAGAGCGGGATATATGGATTATGAAATTGAAACTTCAGAGGTGGGCAGTTAGAGGTGATAAAAAGATCTAAGATAGGACCAATGGAACGTATGACTAAGGTGGAGGGAAGTGCAAATTAAGTTTCAGAAAAGATAGGAGATTGGCCTAGGATCACACATGAATGAGCAGAAGGGCCCAGATTCCCACTGGGACCTGAGTGACTTCACACTGCATGCTCTTTCCACTCTGCCAGGTCCTCAGGTTCAATCAAACCACCTGATTCAAAGAAAAAGCTGCAGGTAAAGTGTTTCTATGAAGAAAGGTTAGTTCAGCCCCACGAACATGTAACACAACTTCTCCTGGGTAATGGGTAGTACACTACGAGAACACAATTATACCCAGTATCTGACTTAATAATGGCTCAACTCAGGATTTATTGACTTACAAGACTGCAAAAGCAATACACATTGAGTAAAGTCGCCATAAAAAATGATGAGTTCACGTCCTTTGTAGGGACATGGATGAAATTGGAAATCATCATTCTCAGTAAACTATCGCAAGAACAAAAAACCAAACACCGCATATTCTCACTCATAGGTGGGAATTGAACAATGAGAACACATGGACACAGGAAGGGGAACAACACTCTTTGGGGACTGTTGTGGGGTGGGGGGAGGGGGGAGGGATAGCATTGGGAGATATACCTAATGCTAGATGACGAGTTGGTGGGTGCAGCGCACCAGCATGGCACATGTATACATACGTAACTTACCTGCACGTTGCACACATGTACCATAGAGCCTAAAGTATAATAATAATAAGAAGAAGAAGAAGAAAAAAAATTAAAATAAAATAAAATAAAATAAAATTGAAAAAAAATTAAAATAATGTAGAACTAAAAAAAAAAAAAAAAAAAAAAAAAGATGGGGTTATACCCAGGTAAACCCTTCATCAGATATCTTCAACTTACAATGGGTTTATCTGGACGTAACTCCCTCGTAAGTTGAGGAGCAACTGTATTGTTTGTTTGGTTGTTTTTTTTTTTGAGATGGAGTCTGTCTCTGTCTCCCAGGCTGGCTGGAGTGCAATGGCGCAATCTTGGCTCACTCACTCAAGCCCCACCTCCCGGGTTCACACCATTCTCCTGCCTCAGCCTCCAAAGTAGCTGGGACTACAGGTGCCCGCCACCACGCCCCGCTAATTTTTTGTATTTATAGTAGAGACGGGGTTTCACTGTGTTAGCCAGGATGGTCTTGATCTCCTGACCTTGTGATCCGCCCGCCTCAGCCTCCCAAAGTGCTGGGATTACAGGCGTGAGCCACCATGTCTGGCTGAGCATTTGTATTGTTAATACATAATTAGAATGATCATGCTTTGCAACTCTATATTTTTCATGATCTACTAAGTATTTCATCCATCCAGGGGCCCAGTGGCAGCATTCACACCCTCCTGTTCTCCTTTGGATGACCACCACGGACTCACCTGGCCTCTCTCTCTAGTCTCTATTCCCTCCAAGCCTTCTTCTAGACTGCTGAAAGTTACCTTGTGAAATTCGTATTATGCCTTCTACTACATAAAACCCCAGCAACCTGCACAAGACCTCTCTTCCCAATATCCCCTCAGCCTACCTGTTCAGTCACATTTTCCGTCTCCCTCGCCCCTGTGTATGCTGCAGCTGTATTCACTTATTTACCATTTTCATACTTCCATGCCTTTGTATATGCTGGGCCTGTCCTTGAAACGTCTTCAACCCTTGGTCATACAACACATTCCCATTGATCCAACTCCAGTGCTCTTCCCCAGTATATTTTTCTTTTTCTGCCCTTCCTTCATCTCTCTCCACTGTCCCTAGAGAGACACAATTAGAGCTATTATTGTACTGTATTATAATAATCTGTCTATTTCTCTCCTCATCCTTGGCATCCTGACATAGTTTCCACTTGACTCATAGTAGGTGCTCAAATCCTGCACTGAATGCTGAAGGAGACTGAATTTAGCTACTCCATTTTGATCACACTGAAATTAGATGAACTGTTTTTGGTGGGACTCAGGATTTCATATCACATTTCTTATTTTCCCAAAGAAAGTCAGTCTGGATGGTAGAGGAAACACAGGGTCCAGCTGTTTGGATCCATGGCCCCTTTCACAGTCTGCTCTGGAACCCAACATTTCAAAGCTACCTTCAAAGTTAGATGTTACTAAACAAGCCTACTACACTACTGGCAGATACATTATGCAGATGAAACATAAACAGGCGGCAAGAGTTGAGAATGTGACAGAGGATATGGCTGGAACCACCAGGTGTTTGTGGGATGGCTGCGATGGCTCGGCCATCCAGGAACAGCCAGTCTGGTCTCTGTAGGGACACCTGCGGCTTGCCAGCTCCCACTACCCAAATTTCAGTACGTGCTACACAGTATTTGTTTCTGCTGTGGCCAAGGAGAGCTGCTCACTCTTCCACCTGCATGACACAGATGGTACAGATGGGAGCATGCTTCCACATGAGGATGTGCAATTACACCCAGTTCCTCCAGCTGTGACAATTACCAAGCGAAACCCAAGGGAAGGAAACAATCCTGGCAGATAACTGTCTTCCCTGCTGGCACTTACCACTTAGTTCTCCCAGGAACAGCTGCTGCATCCATGGCCTCTCATCTCTTTCACAGTCCTTCCTGGAACCCAATACTTGAAAAGCATTGGGTATGATAGGAACATAAAGCAGTCATCGAACCACATATATTTAAGTATGAAAATACCATGGCTTTATTTTCTCTTAAAAAGATAGCCGTGCTCATGAGCTAAATGGAAAGGATGTATGTTGTTCTCATCAGTAAACAAGATGTAACTGCTTTCAGACACAAACCATAATGCCAAAGAAGTGACATGAAGGGGATATAAGTCTAATGCTTTCATCTTCACAGCAATCAAATGCAAAGTAAAGCAAAAATGAAATGGACTTAATTAATGCTGGGCATTCCCACAAGGAAAAGGCAAGAGGATATTGTAACAATCAGTAGCAGTATTGTATACAATTTAAAAATTTCATTAGGTTGAGCCACCCTCACTCCTCTCTCTGGCTCTCTCGCATCTGAGGTATAGCAGGCTGCAACTAACAGAGCCAGTAGTCAGGAGCTTTTGCTTTGGAGTCCACTGAGATAAGTGAGTGGCAGTCTTGGAAGACCAGATAACCTGGCTCTGGTGAGGCACCTATGTGCAGCAGTGTCGCATATGGAAGTTGACAACATACTCAGCATTAGTCCTCTGCACAGAAATAGCGAAAGGCTCAAAAGGGTGAAAGGTGAAGGCAACAAGGCGTCGCACTGTGTGGTTGATGGGGCGGCCCAATAACCCCGCCTGGATCTCAAACTTGAGCAGGCCCGAGTCCCGGGCATAGAACCTAAAAAGAACAAGGACAGAGACAGAGAAAGAGGGGACAGTATTGATATTCACCATCAAACTGAAATCTAGACAGCAGGGGAATGTGGCAACTCATTATTTTACCTTATTAATGAAATCTCCTCTTATATCAGCCCCAGGTTATCAGAACTATAAAATCACTCTGGTATGACCAGCTCATTTAGTGAAGAGTGATTATAAATCTTACTATGTTGCACTGAGTCACTGGTCATTTCTCTTTCCTGAGATGACTCAGTTTTACAGCCTTAATTATAGCCTCTCCGCTTCCAGACGCTCCTGCCTCAGGATTGTCTAGGCCAGGGCTAAAAATGAAATGCAAGCCACGTATGTAATTTTAAATTTTCAGGTAGCCATATTAAAAAAAATAAAAATAAAAGAGAAATTTTAATAATACATTTTATTTACTCCAATATATCCAAAATATTATTTCGACCTATAATCAATATCAAACTATTAGTGAGATATTTCTTTTTTTTTTTTTTTTTTTTGGAAATCTGGTGTGTATTTGACACTTGAGCACATCTCAACTTGAACTAGCCACATTTTAAGTACTCAATAGCCACATGTGGCTAGTGGCTACCATATTGGACAGTATGGATCTAGGCTCACCTTTGAGTTTTTCATATTTAAGAATAAAATTCTTTTAAAAGGTTCTTTTTCATGCACAGAAACAAAATACTAAGTAGTGTTTAATTTTTCATCTAATATGTGAGACTAAAGATGCTTCCATCCATCCTAGTATTTAAATGCCTTTGCCATATGCAAAATAAATGCCCTGTGGTTTGGGGAACTACAGATGATTAGTGAGTGGAGACTGAATGGCTGAGGCAGGTGGGGGTGGGGTGGCAGGGAGGATTCCAGAAAATAAAAAGCCCTGAATTAAAGAGTCCTATAATCTCCTTTTGGAAATCCAATATATAAGCAGACCTAAAGATACTTATACCTTTTGACTCAATCTCATATCCAAGAATTTATATCCTCAGAATTTGATTTAAGTGAAATAAGTAGTACACGAATAAAGATGACTACTATGGCATTTGTTTTAATGTAAAAATGTAGAAAGAGAATAAATGCTCAGTGATGGGGGAATAGTTAAATAAATCATGGTACATCTGTTTGATAGAATAATACACCTTCATTAGGACTGTAATTGTGAGGACTATGTATAATAACAACATGAAATAACATTTATAAAAACAGACTACAAAAAATGATGCTAACCATGATTACAACTGTGCAAATGTAAATATGCATATTGACAAAGACTAGACTGGATTATACAATAAAGATACTGGAGGAATGGCATTCTCTCTTCAAAGGCCCTTAATATCCTTATATTTCTCATTTCCAATTAAAAATATAAAGAAGAATTATAAGAGAAACCCCTTTATTCAGGAGCAATAGCATTTCCAAATTTTAGATTCATCTTCTCCAATTAGAAAGGTAGGAAAGTCAGAAAGGAGAGAGAAATGTATCTCATGGTACTTGACTCATATCAGATGAAGGCCCATTTTTTTATGTGTAAAAAACACATAGCTTTACTCCCACAATCCCCAAACACAAAGGAATTGTAATTTAAAGTGGGTTGTTTGAGCTTCTAAATCTCATTCCCGCTTTACAGGACATATGGGTAAATAAGAAATACAGTAAATACTATCCCAGGGATGCAACAAGCAAAATCTAGAATTTGGAGAACGCTAGAGGAAAAACAACCTGGTTTCCTCAATAATTTCATTGCAAAGAAAATAAAAGGGGGAAGAAGAACCTACAGAATAAAAATGACTGGGCCAGGCACAGTGGCTCATGCTTGTAATCCCAGCACTTTGGGAGGCTGAGGTGGGTGGATCACCTGAGGTCAAGATTTCGAGGCCAGCCTGGCCAACATGGTGAAACCCCGTCTCTACAAAAATACAAAAATTAGCCAGGTGTGGTGGCGGGCACCTGTAATCCCAGCAACTTGGGAAGCTGAGGCAGGAGAATTGCTTGATCCCGGGAGGCAGAGGTTGCAGTGAGTTGAGATCGTGCCATTGCACTCAAGCCTGGGCAACAGACGGAGACTCCGTCTTAAAAAAAAAAAAAAAAAATGACTGAAGGGACCAAATGCAATGCATGAACCTTGTTTGAATCTGATGCAAACAAATTAACTATAAAAATAATATTTATAAGACAACAGGGATATGTAAAAACTGACTAGATATTTGAAGATATTAAAGATTTTTTGTTAATTTTTTAAAGATGGGGTAATGATGTTACTTGTTTTGCTAGGATAACTTGGATTTCCTTTAAAATAACCCAGGACAGTGATGGGAAGGGGAGGGAGTAGGGGTGGTGATGGAAATAGCTGAGACAGGAGTGGCCACGAGCTGGTAACTGTTGAAGTGGGTGATGGGTACATGAAGGTTTATTATGCTCTTCTACTTTTTGTATATGTTTAAAACTTTCCGTAATAAAAAAAAAATTAACTAGTTTTTGGAACTTGACTCTAATTTCCCAAAGGAAATATTATAAATGGTGATTAATTATACAGAATATGTCACACAGGCCCATTTAATACACAATGAGACTGGATGATGAAATATATCTATCATAAAGATCTAACTACCACTGTTTCTATGTGAAAAAGACCTTCCAAGCTCCAGCCTATAGCCCCAGGAACACACCCACCTTGAGGTAACTCCACTAGTGACAGTAATTCCAGCTCCTCCCCCTAATACTATTACAGCACACAGAACAGGCTCCATATATGGAGTGACAGATGGGTCTGTGAACTAGACTTCTGTGAGGAAAGAATTTCTTGTAAGACGTCAGTTTCAAACCTCTAACAATAACACAGTAGTCTACATTCCAAAATTCCTCCAAGTGAGGAAGCATGAGTTTCTTCTAAATCTGTCAGCAGTTCCCCAAATTGTCTCTGCTATTTTTTCTATGAGGTAACAGGGCAGGATAAAATAATCTGTGTTAGACACATAATTATAAAGTCTCAATGTCAAAAACTATTATGGAATGGTATTAGATTATTAAATGGGAAAGTACAGCTTCCTCCCCTGGATACCTTTAAAAGAGGACAACGCTTATCTGAATTAGACGTTCTGATGAGAAGCAAAGAGTAGGAATAACTTATGAGACTAGTACCTAAATGATCATAGCACTCACTGCATTACAGAAATAGCCTGCCTTTTCAACCTTACCCATGAGTACGAGTGGAGACAGTCACAATCAAATGATGTCCAGAAAAAGAGAAAAAGAAAGCAGGCCACCTTCAGCCCTTGAGCAGTTTGTAGCTACAGCAGTGACACTGTACCTGATTGGGTGATCTCCACAAGTCTTGGGCCGCTCCATGACAGATACCCACTTGTCATCATAACTGAAGAGAGACAAATCCAGATAGGGGCTACCGCTGTAAGACTGAGCACTGATGGGGAGCTGACCCAGCAGCCGGCGTACTGCCTCTGTGTGCCCTCCATACTTGGCATTTATAATAGTGTCTTTGAATCTAAACGAAAGGACCAGTGAGGAAGGCTTTGTTAGTGAGTACACAAAGCTGTCTTGAATTTTAAATTGACAAATATATGTCTAAGAACAACTCATTCTTTAAATACAATTAAAACCTAGGTAATGAATTAAGATAGAACTGTCTCTCACACATTACAGGTCTGGCCAGCTACAAATACTTTTAAAAAGCAAAACATATAACTAAAAATGGAAAACAACAAATTACTTTAGAAATGTGTTTGGGTTTTGGGTTTTTTGTTTGTTTTTTTTTTTGAGACAGGGTCTCACTTTGTTGCCCAGGCTGGAGTACAGTGGTGTGATCTCAGCTCACTGCAGCCTTGACCTCCCAGGCTCAAGCATTCCTCCCACCTCAGCCCCCAGAGTAGGTGGGACTACAGGCACGTGCCACCACACCCAGCTAATTTTTGTATTTTTTATAGAGATGGGATTTTGCCATGTTGCTCAGGCTGGCCTTGAACTCCTGGGTTCAACTGATCTGCCCGCCTTGGCCTCCCAAAATGCTAGGATTACAGACATGAGCCACCACACCCAGACCTACTTTAGAAAAGTTAACAAAGACTCTACAAACAAGTTTAAAATGAGTATAACTAGTTTATGACAACTATTTCTACTCTTTTCTAATAACAGCTCAACTGGGGAAAAAGGTCAAGAACTTACTTTCCCCAAATAATTGCCTTAGACTGAACTAGGAAGGAGTTACAGAGAACAGAAAACCCTGAACAGAAGCAGCCTCTGACTCTTCTCAGGATCACCAACTTCCAGCAAGCCTTTTTCACAAATAAATCACCCATTCTTTGTTTGTTTAAATAAAATTTGGAAACTAGCTACCTATACTCCTGCAGAAACACCAGTATCTAGAAGAACAGTAACAGACATACAGTCATATATCTGACTTATCTTTGAAAATAATGACAGAACAGTTATTTCTCTTCACTGTAACAAATGCTAAATTTTATTTTATTTTTTTATTTTTTGAGACAGGGTCTCACTGTGTTGCCCAGGCTAGAGGGCAGTGGCACAACCTCAGCTTACTGCAACCTCCGCCTCTCCTGGGCTCAAGCAATCCTCCTACCTCAGCTTCCCAAGTAGCCAGGACGACAGGTGCGTGCCACCACACCCAGCTAATTTTTTTTTTTTTTTTTTTTTTTTTTGTAGAGACAGGGTCTCGCCATGTTGCCCAGACTGGTCTTCAACTCCTGGCCTCAAGCAATCCATCCACCTCAGCCTTCCAAAGTGCTGGAATTACAGGCGTGAGCCACCATGCCTGACCACAAAACTAAATTTAATACTCTTTGACAAGTACTTCTATTCTTCTGGAAATTTACCCTAAGGAATCACTCGTACATGCAGAAAAATCTCTGTGTACATTCATACAGCATTGTTTATAGAGGAAGAAAAAATTAAAAAGCTAATGGAAAACTACCCTTTTCAAAGATTATATGGTAACAGGGGAAATGTTTATCACATTTGTAAATAAAAGAAGTAGGATACAATACTGTCTATATAATATGGCTAAAACACAAAGAAAACAAAAACTCACACTTAAAGCAAAGACTGGCAGAAACACATTAAAATGTTAATAGTTGTATAATGACATTTTGAATTTTTTCCTTATTTTTCACTTTCCTACAGCTACTTAGAAAGAATGTCAACTGTCTATCAGTATACATTTTTTTAAACCTCTATATTCAAGCATATCATATGGTTCAACAATCAAGGGGATATAAATTTTTTTTTAGTCTGGGAGAAAAGTATAATATCTCATCCCTGAAACAAATGGAATAAAAAACTTCAGTGTTCCTAACTTTCATGAGACCAGAAAGATTAATTAGTTGAGGGTAATTTTTATTTTCACTATTAACCTATGGTATTAGATGGACATGAATACTTTTCTGCTCCCCCTAAAGAAAGCCTAGCAAGCAACACTGCTTTTCCATTACTCCTCCTGACAGTAATTTTCACAGCCTCGGTATAAATCATAAAAATAAATCTTCAGCCAAATAGAGCTTATTTTTTCCCTTTCATTTGAGCTGAAATAAAAGATCCTGGGCACTTCAGTTTTCAGCAAAGATCTGGCACCATCTCATCTACACCTTAGCCCTGCCTGACTCACTGACTCACTGGCTTTCAAAGGTAAAATGATGGGGGCTGGCTCACAGGTTTGTGATGACCACAAATCAAAGCATCTGTGATAATCTACAGGTTGAAACAGTTCCTCTTCCTCCACAGCACCTACCACCTCCACTCTCCATGCTCCCCACTGATTAAAAGCAGTCACTCCCTTTGATGTCTTCACACTTTAGTTCCTGCCTCAGTGTCACTCTGTCCAGCTATACCTCTCTTAGTTCTCGGTAATTTCAAAATCCTCAGAAATGTTCTTTACAGTACCATAGCCTCCTACTAGTTCCTTGACCTCCTCTCAACCTCAACTGCTTATTCCACATTCACACCCTCAACCTCACCATTACCAACGACTGCAAACCCTCTCTAGTCACAGGGTAGACCGTCACACTCTCCAACCATCTTCTCTCCCATCTTTCCGGCTCACTCCCTCTATTCATCCCAATTTCAGCGATCCTTCAACCCCCACAAGACCTATAATCCACCGATTCTACCAACTTCTTGCCATCCTACACTCATCATATCCTCTCTTCCTTCCTTCCACATAAGATGAAATCACTAAATCACTCCGTTGCACACATCCTCAACAATCTTAAATTCTCTTGCTTTGTGGTACTTGCTTAGAAAAACTACAGCCTCCAGTTAAGCTCAACTCTGCCTATTCCCTGCCTGTACTACTTGGTTTTCTCCATGGCTGTAGAAAAACATACAATGGTCACTTTAAACTTATGGCCATGAACTTTATGTGGGCCCTTAATGCTGCAGGGCACTCGTGCTACATTTCCATAGTCCTTCCAGACTCCCATGCTCGTCCATGACTATTTCATCTCCCCTCCTCCATGCTCACTCTTAGCTAATGGCATCGCTTACTTTGTTACTGACAAATGGAAGTTAGCAGAAGATAACTTTTTTAAAGCTCTCATCAGCACATCTACCCAACATTTGTACATATATAACTTTCTGTGCTCCCATGCAAGGCAAATCCCTCTGCCAGTGCACTAGCACCCAACCCCTCTCATACACTTAAGCAGTTCCTCCACTTTCCTACTGTTTCCCCTTCTCTACAGGATCAGTCCCATCTGTATGCAAACATGCCATTTTTTCCCTCTCATCTAAAAAATAACAAAAACAAAATCTAACACTACCTACCCCTCCAGCTAATGCACCACTTTTCAGCTCCCATTGTAATAAAACTCCTCAAAACACTTTTCCATATTGTCCAACTTCTGTCCTCCCAGTCTTTCTTTAACCCACCCTAAAGAGGCCTTCACCCCTACCATCTTACTCAAACTACTCCTGTCAAGGTTACCAATGACCTCCACATTGCTAACTCCAATAAGTTAATTTTCAGTCCCTATTGTACTTGACTCGTCAGGTGGCTGTGACACAGCTAACACTCCTTTGAGAAACTATGAGATATCTCTACTTACAGAACTTTTGATCTTCTCCCCTAAACCTGCTCTACCCACAGGTTTACAGTTTAATGGCAACTCTCTCTTGCAAGCTGTTCAGTCCAAAAACATTAGAATTATCTTTGACTTTGTTCTTTCGTGGCCCATAGACCATCCACCATTAATCAATTGGGCTCTAACCTGCAAAATACATTGAAAATATAATTATTTACTATTCCCAATGCTACCACTCTGATCGAAGCTACCACTGTTAAACAACAAATAATCACAGAGGACTTGGTATGTGCCAGACTGTCTTCTAGGTGCTTAGGATACATCAGTGGACAGTAAAGAACTTAAATCCTAGTGGCAGGAAACAGAATGCCATAGCTATTACTTACTGGATCACTGCAACAGTCTCTTAACTGGCATCCCTGCTGCCACCCTACCTGCCTACATTCTACTCTTAACAGAACAGCCAGAGTGACTCTGTTAAAACATAAGTGAGACTACGTCATTCCTCTGCTCAAACATGACACAATCTACCTCATTTATAGTTAAATCCAAAGCTATAGAATGGCCTTATGTATCTGCCTACCTCCCCACCCCAAATCAGGTCTCTGACCCTATTTCCAAGTACTCTGCCCCTTGCTCACTCCAGTCCAGCCACCCTGGCCTTCTTGTTGTCCCTCAAGTGCATCAGATCTACCTCAGGGCCTTTAGATATGCTATTCCTTTTGCTGGGTATATTCTTCTTCCTGCTATCCACATGGCTTGCTCCCTGACTTCCTTCAAAAGCTTTCGCAACCACCACCTCCTCAGTGAAGCCTATGCTGACAACTCTACTAGGAAAACTCACAATCTCTTCTTAATATACTCAAACCTACCAGTATTCTAACAATTTTATTTTTTCCTTGGACACATTCTTCTTGGACTCCTCCACTCTCGTGCTTCCAAATGGTCTGACACGTGAACAGTGATTCTGCAAATTCCCTTTATCATTATCCTCAGGACTGTCTTTGCCTCTCTCCAGTGTCAGACTATTTCCTACATACCATTCTTTTGTGGTGTATTGAAGTACATCTCCATAGGCTTCCTTAGAAAAGCTACATGAGAGGTAGGTAATCTTTTCAGACTTCACAGGTTTGAAAATGTCTCCATTCCACCCTATTATTTGGATATAGAATTCCAAATTGCAAATCACCCTTTTCATAGAATTCTGAGGGCATGATTTTAATGACGTCAAGCTTTCACAGTATTATTGATAAGTCTGATGTCATTATGATGACTTATTATTTTTACATGTGAAATGTATGTTCTTTCTCAAAGTTTTCACAATGTTCTCTTTATCACCAATGTTCCAAAATTTCATGATGATATGCCTCTGGGTGTGGGTCTTTTTCATTGACTGTACTGGATACTAGATGAATCCAGTGCTGCACTGATAAAGGTTTAATTTTTCTCGGGGGAAAAAAGCCACGATTTGTAGTGCTTCCTGATTTCTGTGGTGTAAATCTTCCTGCCAAGGTACCAATGTGACATTACTCAATGTGCAGTTGCCAAGAGAAGAGCTGTAGCACCTTATTATATAGTATTTACACCATATAGATAAAATAGATGCAAAAACCACAAGAGCTTAAGTAACAGTAAAATCGGAAATAATTTGGAAATAAGTTTTAATAACAACTTCGTTTAACAATCAGCTTGCAAAAATTCCTGAAAGTTTAACAGTCAGATCTCATGAGCCAGGACAAGCCAGCTCCAGCACTGGATGGTCCTGCCAATCTAAAAATTTATGTTCTTCAGTCCTGGGAAACTATCCCATTATTTCTCCACTTCATGTTCTTCACTGCTCCTTCAGGAATTAGACAGATATTTGACCTTCTAGGCAGATACTCTGTTTTTTTTTTTTTTTAATGTTCCTTTTCTAGGTCCCTTCTCTTATCTATTTACTCTACTTTTTTGGAGAGTTCCTTCACTACATCTAACAAATTTTAAATTCCCAAAAGTTTCTCATTGTTCTAGGAATGTTCCTGGTTTTTTTTGTTTGTTTGTTTTTTGTTTTTGAGATGGGGTCTTGCTCTGTCACCCAAGCTGGAGTGCAGTGGCGCAAATTCGGCTCACTGCAAGCTCCGCCTCCTGGGTTCCCACCATTCTCCTGTCTCAGCCTCCCGAGTAGCTGGGACTACAGGCGCCCGCCATCACGCCCGGCTAATTTTTTTTTGTTTGTTTGTTTGTTTGTTTGTTTTGTAGAGATGGGGTTTCACTGTGTTAGCCAGGATGGTCTGGATCTCCTGACCTCATGATCCGCCTGCCTCGGCCTCTCAAAGTGCTGGGATTACAGGCATGAGCCACCGCGCACTCGGCTGGAATGTTCCTGTTTTTATACTTTCAATTGTTTCAGCGAATGTAACATTGGTTTTTTGTTTGTTTGTTTGTTTTATTTTTGAGATAGGGTCTTACTTTGTCACCTACTCTGGAATGTAGTAGCTTGATCTCGGTTCACTGCAACCTCCGCCTTCCAGGTTCAAGCAATCTTCCTACCTCAGCCCCTCCAAGTAGCTGGGAGGACAGGCGCATGCCACCACACCCAGCTAATTTTTTTGTTTTTAGGGAGACCAGCCATGTTACCCAGGCTGGTCTTGAACTGCTGAGCTCAAGCGATCAGTCCACGCCAACCTCCCAAAGTGCTAGGATTAAAGGCATAAGCCACCATGCCAGGCCTGTTTCCTTACTCTTTATTCTTTATTCTGTTTGTTTTGTGTTGGGCTCTTTTAGGATAAAGGCTTTCCTTAAATGACTCATGATCCTTGGTGTCCATTTTTATTCTTGAACATTTATTTTGACCTATAAGGGTCCCAATTTCATTGATTTTTACCAAAAGATTACTGGGAAAAGATTACTATAAAATTTAGCATTTAGAACCATGTGTTCACAAGAATTAAAAAAAAAAAAATTCAATTTATATATACATTATATTTTCAATGCAGCAAAGTATGATTAGTGGTCAACAAAATATGTTAGCTTACAATTCTGTTGGGCAGATAGAATAGACATATAAATTTGAGAATCCGAAGAAACAATGCAAAATTCCCAATTATGGGTATAATTTGCTGTGAATTTTTCATATAAAATACTTGGATACCAAATTACTATGGTAATTAGCAACCTTTTGTATATTTTAAAGTGTTGGAATAACTTTATTTTAAATATCAATGTTTAATATATACCGAAAATAGCATCCTCTGCAACTACTTCAATTTAGTAGTAACAGGAAAAAAGAATTTAAAAATCAACTTAAAAATATGTGAGGGTACCCCCAATTTTTCAAAATCTTTTGGTGGTAAAGTAAAATTCTGAACATCACTGAGCTGGAATATACAACCTTTCTCCTCAGTTTTTTCTGGAGCTTTCTGTAATTTTGTTTAATTCCAGATGTATTCTGAAATAATTTTTGGAAAACAGAGTTTCTTCTAATTCCTGGATAACTTCATTCATTCAGCAAATACCTACTGAGCTCCTCCCACAGGGCAGACACTGGCCTTGGTGTTGTGGATATGGCAGTAGACATAATAGACAAAATCCCTGCCCTCATGGAGCTTATCATCTAGTGACTTCTTTGATGTGTTGACTGAGTGTACCCATCTTTTGTTCTTTTTGTTTTTTGTTTTTGAGACAGGGTCTTGCTCTGTCACCCAGGCTGGAGTGCAGTGGCATGCTCATGGCTCATTACAACCTTTGCCTCCCAGGCTCAAGTGATCCTCCCACCTCAGCCTCCCTAGTAGCTGAGACTACAGGCATGTGCCACCACAATCGGCTATTTTTTTTTTTTTTTTTTTTTTTTGCGTTTTTTGTAAAGATACAGTTTTGTCATGTTGCCTAGGCTGGTCTTGAAACTTGGGCTCAAGCGATCCACCTGCCTTGGCCTTCCAAAGTGTTGGGATTACAGGCATGAGCCACCACACTCAGACTGTTACTTGTTAATTATCTGCTTACTTTTGAAGCAAATTTTAAAAGAAAATTCATCCCAAAATGAAAAAAAGCAAAATCTGACCCATGTTCTGCATCTAAAAATTCTTCTATACTGAAGAGATACTAAGGCAGAAGATTTGTGTGAACCAAAGAAAAAGGAAAACGCAAGACAGTTGTCTGAATTCAATAGCCATCTATCTGTAATTCAGTACTATCTTTTTATATAAACATGATGCCACTGCATTAAGATATTTGTTTTTCCCAGTGGCAGTAATGCTTATTCTGATTCATCCACTCACTGTGGTCTGCTCTATCTTTGGACCTAAAACAGGTATTTTCCATTACTGTTTAAAGTAAGGGAAACAATTTAAGGATGTGAAATATGATGAGGCATTGTCTAACTAAAGTAGGATTTAGTTTAGGCCCTTGGCCCAAAGGAACCATTTGTTTCATGATAATGCACTATGGCAATTATTAGAAGCTCTGGTTCATAGAAGGGCCTTGCTGACTGGGGGGTATATATTTAGGGTGACCTAAGTGATTTGTAAAGGGACAGCAGGTGTCAATATCTGTAAATCTCCTCTTTGTGTTGGTCAGTTTTCCTAGGGAAGAATCTCTAACCTCCTGCCTGGAGAGTACAAGCCTGGATGCCGTATCTGGGAAGGGGAATAGGACTCTTACCCTTCAGTATGTGAACTGCGACCTAATTCCTGTTTTTAGCATAACATGTCTCATCCCTACTTTTAGATATGCCTCATGAACTTGAGACCAGAGCCCATCTGGTTCAATCTATTCAGAGAATAAACTTCCAGCCTTTTGCAGAGGTAGAAGAAGAGATAGTCACTTGGCTATGTAGACCTAGAAAAGGGATCTAGAGGGTCTGACTGCTCCTTTTAAGAACTTTACCAATCCTCCTCATTTCAGCTTACCTCACAGATACCTTCAGAAGTACTTTCAGAGGCACCTGGGACCTCCAACTTCCTGACCCTTTCCCGAGCTCTCTGGTGTAAGGCAGCTTGTTTCTTGATGACTAAGCTCTGCAGCCTTGAGTTTCTGCTCTCTGAGGTATGCTAAGTCAGTTCTCGTTCATTCACTGGCTTTTCAGCTTTTAAAACTTTGTTAATATGTCCTATCTCCCATCGTCTCCTCTCCTATTCTCTTTGTTCTTACAGGCTTATACCTCTTATTCCTTTATTGTCATTTCAGTGGGACTTAGGGATGGAGCAAAGATAAATACATGTGTTCAACATATCATGTTTAACCAAAAGTTTCTAAAATGATTTTCTTATTCATTCAGTAAACATAAGTGCTTGACAGTGTACCACTGAGGGTATAGCAATAAATGAAGACACAGCCTCTATCTTTCTGCAGCTCACATGCAGTCTAGAAAACATCACAGACAACGCACAAATAATTCCACAGGTGCTGAGACAGAAAGAAGTTCAGGAAGAAACAAGGGGTTATAATAGGCAGACTAACCAAAGCTATGTGGACAGATAGAATAAGAGAAGGTTTCCTAGAGACAACAGCTATTGGCCTAACACCAATTTTTCTAAAGAAAAATTAAGACTGTTGAGTCTGGTGGAACAGCTTACCGGCGCTGGATCTGCCTTGCAAAATTGTTGCTAGAAGCTGAGCAGGGAAACTGGACTTCACTGTGCAGGGTAGCATTACGAAAAAGGTCACAGAAGTTCTCAAAGAGCTCCAAAAGCTCATCTGACGTATTCTCAAACACAGCAATCACCTCTGTCGTCACCATATTGTACACCACAAAGAAAGATGCCTGCAGAAGAAAAGAGAGAGAGGTTTGGGACAGCTGAGTATAATGCCATGCGTAGGAAACTTATCCCTTCTCACTTGGCTGAAAATCCAAGGCATGAATTTTCCAAAAAAAACAAACAACAACAACAATAACAACAAGCAAACACCTCAGGTAGAAACATGGCTCCAAGTGGTTCTGGGAAAATAAGAAGCAACAGTGGGATTTATCAATTGAGAGCCTCAGTGTTGCCAGATTTCCCACTGTATCTGTGCTGCTAGAATTACTGAGATGGCCAGCATATAAGTATAAAAAGCTTTTAAATTTTCATTTCAAACTGTGCAAATACAATATTTTTCCTTCCAAGTGTTTATTCCCTACTTGCTCCCCAACCCACCCTGAAATAAAAAGCACTTCTTAAAATGCCAGATTTAATTTTCTTTCCTGCTGAAAAACTGATTTGCAGCCTGGGGCTGCCTGTTGGCAAATTATTTTCTCTTGTATGTGTACAGTTGAAAGTTCAATTTAGGGGTATTTATTTTTCCCTCTTAATATTTCTAACATGCAGAGAGACACCTTAAGTACATCGTGTTCTAAACTGCCCTGGCAAGTTGTATACAAGAAGGGTACTGCTGAACAAATGAAAAATCAGATAGGCGTTTTCCACTTTTTTCTTCATAAATGTTCTTTCAGCCAAGAGCATTTGTAAAATACATTTGAGATTTGTAGCAATTAAGATCAGAGGGGCAACCTGAAAAGCATTCGAATGCCATAGGTGGCAGAGTTACTGCTTTTTCTAAATGGGCCCCTTGGTGGCTAGCCCTCTTCCTTTAAACCTCCAGTGATCTGCTCTGCCTAACAAGGAAGCTCCAAGAACCCCTAATTTTTGTTACAGTGAATGTAGCAGTGTGAATCAACTACTTCTGACAGGACTCTAGAAGTTCTCAGACCACTAGGATTAGTACTCCAGCCTCCTATGATTGAGTTTAAATCTCCATTACCAATTTCTGGAGCCATTCGACCCACCTGTTTTACTAGTAATTAGTCCTTCTCAGGGCTTATATTACATGGCTTTTGCAGTCACCTGCAAATTAAATTTGGCTGTAAATTAAAGAGGCTAGAGGGTAACCTGAGAATAATACTCATAATATTACTGAGGCCTTGTGTTTGGATGTACTTTTTACTTACTAATTTTATTGGAACCTATCAAATTAAACTGGGGGAGGAGTGCAAAGGACAACTAGGGCAGAAAGATTGGGTTTAGAGTTACAAACTGTATAAGCAAAGCATACAGCCCTAGTTATGTTGTTAGCTACAACTTATTGTAGCTACCAGAAAAAACTAGGCCACCTTTTAGCAAAGAAGAGGATAATCTCAAAGGCAGCAGTCACAGACAACTTATTCCCTCCAAAATAAAAAGGTAATTATAGCTCAAACCTAAACAAAAGATTGATTCATGTCCTTTCTATGGCCCTGAACAACACTTTGATCCTATCAGGGCTTCACCAGAATCTCTCATAATTACATGGATATAGAATTACTCAAACATTTACTAGCCTTCCCTCCAAGGCAGACTGGGAAATAAAGAACAGGAGAGTGGAGAAGTCAAGGACTTGACTGCAATATCCCATGATACATAAGACGAACCAGATGCTCACCCGTGATTGCTCAATGGGTGACTTCATCATTGATAGGGAAGAAAAAAAATCCACAACAAATGATCTCTAACCATATTACTCCCCTACTTCTTTTTAGAACACATAAACTACAATTCAGAAGGAAAATATTAGAAGATATTTTACCACAGGTAGCTGGTGAGGTTTTAGGACATGATACCCTGCACAGAATCTGTTAATGGTAGAATCAGCTACAGGTCAATAAGAGATACCAAACTCAGTTGACTTCGTGGTTTACTGATTTGCTGGTTGTTCTGAATTTCCAAACTAGTGTCTAAGGAGACAATCTGCAAACAGGAGAATGGGGGGACAAAGGTGTAGAAAGGTAGTTCTCTAACTTGGTCAACACTGAAGTGGAGAGGTTTTCAAAGACAAATGCCCAAATTACCCTTAATTTCAACATAGTGTTTCAACCCCCAAATCTTAGCAGTTCTGTGCTCTTTATATCACCTTATTCCCTTTTGGGAAATGCTTCTTCCCCCTACTGAAAGAAAGGCATTCTTCCCCCAAACTGAAAAACCTTTAAGACTTGCTGTCCTGATGACTCTCCTCATGGATCATACATTTCAGCTTCCTTTTGACGTCTTCACTGCTCTACAACCTATGTCCCAGCATGTCGGCAAGGTCAGGGTAAAGTCACAAAACTTAATTCTGCCAAATGAATGCACCTATTAGTTACCTTATAAATAGGACTTTACAGAGAAGTAAATTGACATTAACCATTTAAGGATGAAAGTGGGGTTACTTAGAGAATTTTCTTTTTTGTATGGTGTACTCATTCTCATTGCCAGAACTAAAACAGCCAGACCAATAAGTACAATCTTACAAAATCAAGGGAGGTTATCCATAAATAGTCCAAACCTTGACCTTGTAGCATTTGGACTTCCATCTCAGGAGTACTGAAAATACTCTGCAGAAGAGTTAGGGTAGTAATCAGAGTTGACTATCTTCCTGTCAATGACTTGAACTTTAGTTTCCATTTGTCCAGATAAATACATATGAACAGAGAAAAATGGAGCTGATTTTAAGTTTGGGCCCTAGGATATCAATTCCGACTACGTGAAGTGTCTATTTCTGAGGGGTGGGCTATAAACAAACAGAGAAACCTTCCCATTTTGCCAAGAAGATTGGACAAGTAAAAGGCAGGAGTGTACCTCATACCTGTGATGGATCTGTGACTCGCAGTGTTACTACATCCTCACTAGTGTACTTGATAAACAGATGGTTTTCATCCAGAAGCTGCATTTTCCACATTCGCAGCTGCCGCAGTTGGTCAAAATACTGGAAGAAGCGCCTCTTGGCCATTGCGCTACCATCCTGTTCTGCCCGGCGCCACAAATATACCAGCAACCGGTGTTTGAGGGAATTGATGAAAGGATCCCTAAAGGGATTGGCCATGCCTGTCTGACTGTCCCGCTGTACCTCAGGGAAAACAGCTGACACAGTGAGCAGGTCATCCTCATAGCAAAAGCGGCCAATGGTCCGCACATCAATGAAAGTGCCTTCAGGAGTCACCTGGAAGACATGGATGGTCTGTTGTTGCACGGACAAGATGGCCAGGATGTTTTTGTACAAGTACAGCCCTTGGTTGTGTGACAAGACCACCTTGTCACACTTGAATGTGCGTGTATCACATAAGCGGCCAGTGTGAAGGTCAATGATGTGGAGGGAATAGTCTTCTAGAGGGGACCGTGGGTTGGGGGTCACTGATTCACTGTTCCGATATACCTCAAAAAATGGAGGGTGAGGCTCATCCGGTAGGTAGGCAGCTGAGCCCACGATGACACAGCGGCAGTCATCAGTGAAGAGACTACACTCCCGGTTCAGGTGCTCACCATTGGCCGCAACATTGGTAATGTGCAGCAGGACAAAAAAGCGTTCAAAGAGCCGGCCCCGGATATTCACTGACCGCTGGTCATTGCCATTGGACAGGATTTCTCCTTCATATCCCTGCAGTAGGTCCTCTGCTGCCTGGCAGCCCTGGTACTCGTAGATTTCAAGAGATGTCTGGTCTGAAGAAAAAGCAATAAAGTAGCGTCCATCAGGTGAGAATTTACGCAAGAAACAAGGAGGCTTTTCAACGTTGACAACTGTGAAGTTGGGGAAGACATTCTGATGGAACACTCGGACTTGGTGCCAGTGGGTACCTGCCTTGCCTGAACTGATCCGCCGGCGTTCCAAGCGGTGAATGACATTTTGGTTTTGGATTCTTCGAGGCTTGATGGTAGAAACATGATGATCCATTATCACATCTCTAAACAGAAAAGTAAAGCAGAAGTCAAGAAAATGAAACAGAATTTACCAAAATATAAATATATACAAGTGAAACATTTCTCTTCTTATATCCTGAACCTAGGAGCTCCCAAGATGACAGTGACTGGCATTACTGCTTCCCAGATTATACTGAGTAAGTGGTCCTAACATTTCTAAGTCTAGAAACAGGTCTAAGGGAAGGATCTAGTTCACTAGGAATACCTTCCAAATATGCTCAGCTGTTGGGAAAGTTCAACAGAAAAAAACCTACAACTGCAAATTTGAACAGTATAAAACACATTCGGCCCGGCACGGTGGCTCACACCTGTAATCCCAACATTTTGGGAGGCCGAAGCAAGTGGATCACCTGAGCTCACTAGTTCAAGCCCAGCATGGAAAACATGGCAAAACCCCGTCTCTACAAAAAAATATAAAAATTAGCCAGGCATGGTGGCACATGCCTGTAGTTCCAGCTACTTGGGAGGCTGAAGTGGAAGGATTGCTTAAGCTTGGATCATCGAAGCTGTAATAAGCCATCGTCACAACACTGCACTCCAGCCTGGGCAACAGAGTGAGACTCTATCTCAAACAAACAAACAAAAAAATCATATTAAATGTGCATTCATTCCAGCAAAAAATATTTATTGGGCTGTTAAGATGTCCATATTACCCAAAGTAATCTACAGATTCAATACAAACCCTATCAAAATCCTAATAGCACTTTTCACAAAGATAAAAAATTCATCCTAAAATTCATATGGCATCTCAAGGGCCTCCAAATACACAAAATAATTTTGAAAAAGAACAAAGAGGATTCAAGCCTCTTGATTTCAAAATATATTACAAAACCACAGTAATCAAAAAATTGTGGTACTGGATAAAGACAGACACAGACCAATGAAATGGCCCACAAATAAACTGGCATATATGGTTAAACAATCTTTGATAAGGTACTACTACTACTCAATAGAAAAAAGACAGTCACTTCAACAAATGGTGTTGGGAAAACTGAATAGCCACATGCAAAAGAATGAAGTCGGACCCTATCTTACACCTTATACAAAAATTAACCCAAAATAGGTCAAGGATCTAAATATAAGACCCATAACTATAAAACTACTAGAAGAAAATACAGGAGGAAAGCTTCATGACATCAGATCTGGCAGTGATTTCTTGGATAAGACACAAAAGGCATAGGCAACCAAGACAAAAATAGACAAATGGGAATACATCAAACTTAAAACTTCTGTGATCAAAGGACACAATCAACAGAGTGAAAGGGCTTTCTACAGAATGGAAGAAAATATTTGCAAATCATATATTGGATAAAGGGTTAATATCTAGAACCTATAAAGAACTTCTATAACTCAATAACAAAAAATCATATACCCAATTTTAAAATGGTCAAAGTACTTGAACAGACATTTCTCCTATACAAATGGCCACAAAACATATGAAAAGATAGATGCTCAACATCACTAATCATCAGAGAAATGTAAATCAAAACTACAATGGGATATCACCTCACACCCATTAGAACGACTGCTTTTTTTAAAAAAAAGAAAATAACAAGTGTCATTGAGGACATAGAGGAAGTTGAACCCTTGTGCATTGTTGGTGGAACTGAAAAATAGTACAGCTACTAAGGAAAACAGTATGAAGGTTCCTTGAAAAAAATTAGAACTACCATAAGATCCAGCAATTCCACTTCTGGGTATAAATCCAAAATAACTGAAAGCAGGATTTCTAAGAGATATTTACACACCCATGTTCATATCAGCGCTATTCACAGTAGTCAAGAGATGGAAGCAACCCAAAAGTTCACTGATGGATGAGTGGATAAACAAAATGTGGTATATACATATAATGGAATATTATTCAGCCTTCAAAAGGAAGAAAATTCTGACATATGCTACATCATTGAATCTTGAGGACATTATGTGAAGTCAAATAAGCCAATCACAAAAAGACAAATACTGTATGATTCCACTTAAATGAAGTATCAAAAGTAATCAAATTCAACAGCCAGGTGCAGTAGCACACACCTGTAACCCCAGCTACTTGGGAGGCTGAGGTGGACCACTTGAGCCCAGGAGTTTGAGTCTAGCTTGGGCAACAGAGCAAGACCCAATCTCTAAAAAAAAAAAAAAAATTTTTAATGTAAAATGCTTATCATTAAAAAAAGGAAAAGGAATCAAATTCACAGAAACAAAGAAGAATGGTGGTTACCAGGGACTAGCAGGAGGGGAAAAGAGAAGGTACTGTTTAATGGGTTAGACTTTTCAGATTTTCAAGATGAAAAACTTCTTGAGATCTATTTCACAACAATGTGAATATACTTAATACTACTGAACTGTACACTTACAATCAGTTAAGATGGTAAATGTTAGGCTATTTTAAAATCACAATAAAAATATGTTTTAATATTTATGGGGCATCTATTATATGGCAAAGTCTTCTAAATGTTTTATTATACCTTGATTCAAATCAAAGTTAAATCACAGGCCATAAAAGTCAACGGCATTAAGTGAAAAACTTAAGTTATAAAGCTGTTGCAAGATAAGATGGAATAAGGAAACACCACCTTCTCTCTCCCACTAAAAATGCAGCTATAAAACCTAGACAGAATGCATAAGACAGACATATGAGAAAAACCAATTGGCTAACAATAAAATACCACTGAATGGGCAGTGAGGTTAACATTGTCTCCCCTGGTCCTCCTGCTGCTTGGAGAGCAAGTGTGTTGCAAGGAAGGATAATTAAAGCCCCAATTTTGTCATCAGAGGATCAAAAGGGAGACCCCAATGGAACCAGAAGGTACTGGGGAGATATCAGAGTGGGAGGAGCTCAGAAAAGTAACATCATGAAGTTGTTCATGAACTCCCAAGCTGCACACGTGTGGATCTGGTCCAAATCATACTAAAGGCTTTGAGAACCAAAATAATCAACACCCAGATCTCAGACTGGCCACCGAATGTCACATACATGGGACAGATCCAAATAGCACTGCAAAGACTTTCTGAAAATTCATCTGCCATTAGAACCATAGCCTAAAGAGAGTTACAAATTGCAAATTCCCTGAAGGTAATTAGGTAGATTGCCTACCAAGCCAAAAATCACCAACATTCCTCTTAGGATTTAAACAAGCCCTATCATCTTATAATATTCAAAATGTCTAGGATACAATCCAAAATCATTCAGCATATGAAGTACTAGGAAAAAACTCAATCTAGAAAAGACAAATGACAGACACCAATGTTGAGATGCTACAAAAGTTGGAATTCTCCGAGAAAGATTTTGAAGTACCTACTATAAAAATGTTCCAATAAGTAATCACAAACACTCTTGAAGTGATGGGAAAACAAAGTCTCAGCTAAGAAACAGAAGATAGTTCTTAAAGATCCAGATAAGAAGTTTAGAGCTGAAAAGCAATAACCAGCATACAAAACTCTTCTAGCTTCCATAGAATCTAGTAAAATTTCTTTTAAGAACTTAAAAACAATTCTGAAAAAGAATAAAAAACTCACTGATAGGTTCAAGGGCAGAATGAAGTCATCAGAGAAATGAGTCAGTCACCCTGAAGATAGATTAGTATACATTACCCAATGTGAACAACAGAGAAAAAAAAAAAAAAAGACTGAAAAAAAGTCAGTAAAGCCTCAGGACCCTAGGGAAAATATCAAAAGGTCTAACACCCTGATCTTGAGGGAGTACAATGCTAAAAAAAAAAAAAAAAATTAAGAAATAATGGCTGTAGTAGTTGGCAGTGGTGGCACACATCCGTAATCCTAGAACTTTGGGAGGCTGAGGTGGGCAAATTGCTTGAGCCCAGGAGTTCAAGACCAGCCCGGGCAACATGGCAAAACCCCATCTCTACTAAAAATACAAAAAGTAGCCGGGCACAGTGGTGTGCACATGTAGTCACAGCTACTCAGGAGGCTCAGGTGGGAGGATCACTTGAGCCTGGGAGGCAGAGGCTGAAGTGAGCTGAGATCACGCCACTGCACTCCAGCCTGGGCAATGGAGTGAGACTCTGTCAAAAGAAAAGAAAGGAAGGAAGGGGAAAAATAGAAAGATGAAAGGAAGGAAGGAAGGAAAGAAGAAAGGAAGGGAGAGAGGAACAAATGAAGGGAGAAAGGAAAGAAGCAAGGGAAGGAGGAAGGAAACTTCCCAAATTTGGCTAAAGATATAAACCCCAAATTCAAAAGGTTCAGAGACCCCCCCCCCAAATTCAGGAAGTTCAGAGACCCTCAAATATGATAAATCCAAAGAAATCCATGCCCAGACACATCGTAGCTAAAATGGAAAAAACTAAAAGATATACAGTAAAAATCTCTAAAGTAATCAGACAGAAACCATGTGTCACCTATAAAGGCACAACAATTCAAATGTCTGTAGATTTCTCATCAGAAACCATGGAAGTCAGAAAGAAGTGGAACAACATTTTTTAAGTGCTGAAAGATCTGCCTCTGTTTCATCATTCAAGTCTCAGCTAAAATAGTACCTCCCCAGAAATCTTCCCCAGCCACCTTACTTCTGCCCACATGAATCTACTGATATACACTATTTTATTAATGGTCTTTATCTCTTCCTGAAATTAAATTATTTGTTTACCTTTTTATTATCTGTCCCCCCATATCAGAGAGCAGGGAACTGGTCTAATTCCTTGCTGTATTCCCAGCACCTAGGAGAAGGGACAGTTAAGCACTCATAAATATGTTAAAATGAATTAATGGAGCAACAATTGACATGAGCCTTGAAGAATAAGAATACACTAAACAAAGTAAAAGAGGAACAAACCGGCCGGGTGCAGTGGCTCACGCCTGTAATCCCAGCACTTTGGGAGGCCGAGGTGGGGAGATCACAATGTCAGGAGTTCAAGACCAGCCTGGCCAACATAGTGAAATTCCATCTCTACTAAAAATACAAAAATTAGCTGGGCATGGTGGCGGGGACTCCAGCTACTCAGGAGGCTGAGGCAGGAGAATTGCTTGAACCTGGGAGGCAGAGGTTGCAGTGAGTCAAGATTGTACCACTGCACTCCAGCCTGGGCAACAGAGCAAGATTCCATCTCAAAAAAAAAAAAAAAAAAAAGGAACAAACCAGATAAAAAGGTACCTAAAAGACTAAAAGACACATTTTAAAAAAGCATGACATGGCACATTTGGGAAACAGAGCAATTTCAAGTGGTTAGAGCACAGGAAGCACAGAGTGAGTGAGAAGAGAGGCCTAGAAAAAGACTGGAAAGCAGGGGAGCGATTGGATCCAATCTGTATTTTAAAACATACACACAGTGAGGTATTTATTCGTATTCTGTCTCCTTCTGAAAAGGTTCCAAGTGCCTTATATAAGTATATATAATACCCAGTCAAGTTAAAAATGTACATACCTCCATGACTGAGCAAGTTTCTCAAACTGCTAGTCACACCTCATTAACAGAGCCTTGGATCAATTTAGTGAAGTCTTACTGACATTTTAAAAAATGAAATACAAGAATATAGAAAGTATCAAGCTATCATATATTGCAATGGTAAGCACTGTTTTGTACAACGTTTATTTCAATTATATTGGAGTTACATGCACTGAGTAAAGACATAAAATGTATACTGATCTAGACTAGAGCAAGGGTCTACAAACTACTGCCTTTGGCCCAAATCTAGCCCACCTCTCACCTCCTGGTTTTTTTGGGGTCTCACTCTGTCACCCAGGTTGGAGTACAGTGGCACCACCATGGACCTCCCTGGCTTAAGTGACCCTTCTGCCTTAATCTCCCAAAGTGCTAGGATTACAGGCATGAGCCACCACGCCTGACCCACACCTCCCAGTTTTTGTAAATAAAATTTCACTGGAACCCTGCCATATGCAATCATTTACATATTGCTTTTGCCCTACATAGGCAGAGTTGAGCAGCTGAGATGAAGATCTTACTTATGTTTATGGCCCTCATTAGATGGTGACATCCCACCGACCACTACGCAAACACTATATTCTGTATGCTCATCACAGTGTTTGACACATGGTAAGCCTCCCTTCTTGAACACTGGACCTGTCTAACGGGAAGTTCTGTGCCAACTCAGGCATCTACAGGGACTATTCCCTCTGCCTGTAATGCATTTCCCCTGGCCCTTGCTGTAACTTCTCAAGTTGCAGCTTCAGTGCAGTCTCCTTTAGGAAGTGTTCCCTGACCATCCTATCTAAAACAGGACTCCCATTATTATTATATTTTGTCTTTTCCATAGTAATCGTTGCAAGTTGTATTTATACTTTCATTTGCGTGGTTGTGTTTAATGTTTGATTCCCTTGCTAACCTGTACTCTCCAGACAGGAAGTAACCAGGTCTACCTTGGTCATGTGGTATTCTCAGAGCCTAGCACTGGGACTGGCACACGGTAGGCATTTGGTACCTTATGGAATGAAAGAAGAAAGCCTGACTGAATTGGGACACTTGTAATGCCCAACCTGGTTTTTTACTAACTCTGTTTTTAGACTCTCCCTTAGCTCAGAGAGCCAGACAGACTCCATCTTGGCTCTTTCACTGGCAGCCCCTTCCTCAAGGACTTAACTTGTGCAAGCTGACTCCCAGCACATCCAAGAATGCAATTAACTGATAAGATACTATGGCAAGCTATATCCGCAGTCCCCAAGAATTCATCTGATTGATAATGCCCAAAGCCCCACGTCTATCATCTGCTAATAGTCTTAAAGCCCCTGCACCTGGAACTGTTTACTTTCCTGTAGCCATTTATCTTTTTAAATTTTTGACTACCTAACTTCTGTAAAATTGTTTTAACTAGACCCCCCCGCCTTCCTAAACCAAGGTATAAAAGTTAATCAAGCCCCTTCCTCGGGGCCGAGAGAATTTTGAGCATTAGCCATCTCTCGGTTGCCGGCTAATAAAGGACTCTTAATTCATCTCAAAGTACGGTGTTTTCTCTAACACCCCGGGTACAACATAATGGAGGCCCCAGTGAGAAATTAATGCCACCGGGCAAGAGCTGGTCTCGCTCTGGGCTCCCCCGGAAGGACGGCCGGCTCGGAGGGGGTCGCCACCTGAGGAAACAATTTTCAGGTCCCCAAAGAGTGACCACCTTCCAGAGGAGAGCGGATCGACTACCATGTCAGTGCCCTAAAATTCAACATCTGAGTCCTCAGCTTCTCACCCCAGGGTCAGGTAGGTCAGATTTGACTTTGTTCTAGTTCTGGTAAGAGGGAAGTGGCCCTGATGAGGGCATCCCTCTTTTGACTCAGCCCGTTACTCTAGGACGCTAGTGGGTTGAGCCTTGGTTTTCTGGTAGGCACCTTTGTGTCCTGGTTTAGGTGGGAAGTGGTCCTGATGAGGCCCCTCCCTTGGACTTAGCTGAAGACCCAGGATGCTGGGGAGCTGAGCCTTGGTTTCTGACAGACCGCTCTCTCGCTCGCGCTCTCTCTGTCTCTGTTTCTCTCTCATCTTTCTCTTATTCAAGTTTCTTGGAGAATCTCCAGGAAAGAAAAAAAAAAACTGTTATAAACTCTGTGTGAGTGGTGAGTGTCTGTGGGAGGACAAAGGCTTGCATTTGTCTTCCAGTTTGTAGCTCCATGGCGAAAGCTACAGAGTTGGAGTGGGCCCTCACCTGTGGTTCTGGGGTGACCTCATAAGATTTAAGGCAGCATCAGGCATAGCTCGATCCAAGCCAGGGGTTTATACCGGCCTGCCAATGCTAAGAAGAGCCCAAGTCCCCTCAGGGGGAGCGGCCAGGTGGGCATCTGACTGATCCCATCACGGGAAGCCCTCCCTTTGTCTGCCTACAAAAAAAAAAAAAACAGAAAAAACTGTCAAAACTGTTTACCTGCCCTAGGGTCAAATTGTTTGTTTTATGTTTATTGTTCTGTTTAGTGTTTATTGTCTGTTTAGTGGTTGTTAAGGTTTTGCATGTCAGGACATTGGTATTGCCCAAGACGTCTGGGTAAAAACTTCTTCAAGGTCCTTAGTGCTGATTTTTTGTCATAAGAGGTTAAATTTCTCGTCAGTCATTCAGGCTGGCCACCACAGTCCTGTCTTTTCTGCCAGAGGCAAGTCAGGTGTTGTTACAGGAATGAGTGTGAAGAACATTCATCTGATTGAAATTTCTGGCACCATGGAAGTTGTGGGCATTTAGATTGCCATACCCCACATCCAAGTCATTGGACCTCCTCTAGATTAAACTGATGGTGGGTTCAAAACAGCCACCCTGCAGATTTCCTTGCTCACCTTTTTTGTCATTCTGTAACTTTTCCTGTGCCCTTAAATAGAACACTGTGTAGGGAAACCTATGCCCATCATGCTTTACTTCATTTAGACTCCTACTCTGTTCCCCTGTGGCTACTCTCATCTTAAAAATGACCTGAGTGGTCACTTTCCCCCTCATGCCTGCCCCCTACCCCGCACATTTCATTTTCTGGTGTGACAGCAAGTTCAGGGTCTCCAGGACTTGGCTCTGCTCTCACTCCTTGAACCCTTGAAAGAAAGAGCTAAATTTAAACTATTCGCCTTTGAGTGGAGACACCAAAGGTATTTAGGGTACAGATCTAGAAGAAGAGGGAGAACGCCTAGATCCAACTGACCCAGGAGACCTCAGGCTGGCCTCTAGTCCCCCTCCCTCAATCTTAAAGCCACAGCAATGTGGCAAGTGGCATTAGCTGTTGTGATTTTTCTGTTCTTTCTGATTAATTCTGTTTTTCTGATATTCCAGCTCCCCAGGGAGTGAGTTTCTCTGTCCATGTTGGATCTGATATCTCTGCTCAAATTCTGTTAAATTGCCTTCTAAAAAAATAAATAAATAAAAATGGGAAACACTTCCTCCCAGCCTTTTAAGGGTTGGAGCCCCCTCCAATGTATGCTGGAAAATTTTTCTCTTGGTTTTTCAGAGAATTACAGAGTCTGCCTTTAAAAAGGCAAGCTCCGGACACTATGTGAAGTAGAATGGCCAAGGTTTGGAGTTGGGTGGCCCTCTAAAGGATCATTGAATCCTACAATTGTTCAAGCCATGTGGCAGGTTGTTACCGGAAGTCCCGGCCACCCTGATCAGTTTCCCTGT
The DNA here is from genome assembly GCF_028885655.2 of Pongo abelii. Lineage (NCBI taxonomy): Eukaryota > Metazoa > Chordata > Mammalia > Primates > Hominidae > Pongo > Pongo abelii. The sequence goes on from NC_072001.2 coordinate 91,633,348, forward strand.
ATCAATCAATGGTTAAGTTTGATTAGAAATCCTCCTCCATGGCTCCATGCATGTGTCATTCACAATTCCACCTCCAAAGTCCTCCTGAACCAGGCCGTGTTTTCACCTCGACCCTCAGCCCGTTCGGCTCCCCCAGTTTTGCCTCCCTCTGAAGAAGAGGAGAGTCTCCCTCACTCAGTCCCACCACGTTACAACCAGCCTGCTCCCTTGGTGTCATCCGATGTCTCTTCGACGACGTCCCCTGTGGGCTTGCCACCCAATTGCCTCCCAGCTGCAACCACGCTGGGAGAAAGCAGCCCCTCTACTACCACTGAGAGAGGCACAAGTCCCTCCGGGTGACGAGCGCTCAGCCCCCTTCCTGGTTTATGTCCCTTTTTCTACTTTTGACTTGTATAACTGGAAAACCCCTAATCCTCCCTTCTCTGAAAAGCCTCAGGCTTTGACCTCACTGATGGAGTCCGTGCTCCAGACCCATCGACCCACCTAGGATGACTGCCAACAGCTCCTTTTAACTCTCTTTACCTCTGAGAAGAGGGAGCGTATCTGAAGAGAGGCCAGAAAACACTTCCTTGCATCAGCCGGTAGGCCTGAGGAGGAAGCTAGAGACTTCCTGGAGGAGGTCTTTCCCTCCACCCGGCCTAACTGGGACCCAAATTCTTCAGGTGGAAGGAGAGCTTTGGACGATTTTCACCGATATCTCCTCAAGGGTATTAAAGGAGCCGCTCAGAAGTCCGTAAACTTGTCTAAGATAAATGAAGTTGTCCAGGGGCCTGATGAGTCACCAGGAGCATTTTTAGAACGTCTCCAGGAGGTTTATCAGATTTATACCCCTTTTGACCTGGCAGCTCCCGAAAATAGCCGTGCTCTTAATTTGGCATTTGTGGCTCAGGCAGCCACGGACATTAAAAGAAACCTCCAGAAACTGGAAGGATTTACTGGGATAAATATCAGTCAGCTTTTAGAAATAGCCCAGAAGGTTTTTGACAATCGAGAGTATGAAAAACAGAAAGAAGCAACACAGGCAGCTGAAAAGGCCGCTGATAAAGCCTATAAAAGATAAGCAAAAATCTTAGTAATGGCTATCCAAGAGGGCAGAAAGGAAAGGCCCCCATTCCAGAAAAAACGGCCAAGGAACCTCGGGTTCCCGCCAGAAAAGTAAAAGAGGTGAACAGGCCTCTCTAGGAAAAAACCAATGTGCCTATTGCAAACAGACTGGGCACTGGAAAAAGGAATGCCCACTACTGCCACAAGAAAAGTCAGAAAACAAAAAGGTTCTCACCCTGCCCACAACAGAAGAGCCTGATTGATGGGGCCGTGAGATACTGTCGCCTCTGGATATTGGGGTTTGCGGAGATTGCAAAGCCCTTGTATACTGCTATAAGAGGTAATGGCCCATTGATTTGGACAGACACCGAAGAACAGGCTTTTCAAAATCTGAAAAAGGCTTTAACTGAAGCCCCTGCTTTAGCCCTCCCAGATACCTCAAAGCCTTTTCATCTGTTTGTCCATGAGAGCCAGGGAGTTGCTAAGGGGGTGCTTACTCAGACTTTAAGACCTTGGAGATGACCAATGGTTTATTTATCTAAGAGGCTGGATCCTGTGGCCTCTGGATGGCCAAGTTGCCTGTGAGCCAGCCATAGCAGGTACAGCAAGCCTAGTCCAAGAAACTGATAAGTTAACTCTGGGCCAAGATTTAACCCTTATAGCTCCTCATGCTGTAGAGGCTTTACTACAAAGTGCTTCAGGTAAATGGATGTCAGTCAAATGCTCGCATTTTACAATATCAGAGTTGTTGAATCAGCCTCGTTTGACTTGCTCTCCCACATGGTGTTTAAATCCAGCTACTATCCATGACTGTTAGGAACTGTTAGAAACTACTGAAACTGGCCAACCCGATCTTCAAGATGTGCCCCTAGATAAGGCGGACGCTGCTGTGTTCACAGACGGTAGCAGCTTTCTCAAGCAGGGAGTATGAAAGGCCGGTGCACCTGTTACCACGGAGACAGATGTGTTGTGGGCTCAGGCTTCACCAGCAAACACCTCAGCACAAAAAGCTAAACTGATCACTCTCACTCAGGCTCTCTGATGGGGTAAGGATAAATGTATTAACATTTACGCTGACAGCAGGTACACCTTTGCTACTGTGCATGTACATGGAGCCATCTATCAGGAGCACGGGCTACTCACCTCAGCAGGAAAGCCTATCAAAAACAGATCAAGCAGCTCTCCGATGCACAATCTGTGCCCAGGTAAATGCCAAGCAAGGTCCTAAACCCAGCCCTGGCCACCGTCTCTGAGAAAACTCGCCAGAAGAAAAGTGGGAAATTGACTTTACAGAAGTAAAACCACACCAGGCTAGGTACAAATACCTTCTAGTACTAGTAGACAACTTCTCCGGATGGACTGAAGCATTTGCTACCAAAAATGAAGCTGCCAATATGGTAAAGTTCCTACTCAATAAAATCATCCCTCAATACGGGCTGCCTGCTGCCGTAGGGTCTGATAATAGACCTGCCTTCACCTCGCCCATAGCTCAGTGGGTCAGTAAGGTGTTAAACATTCAGTGGAAGCTCCAGTGTGCCTATCGACCCCAGAGCTCTGGGCAGGTAGAATGCATGAACCGCACCCTAAAAAAACACTCTTACAAAATTAATTTTAAAAATCGGTAAAAATTGGGTAAGTCTCCTTCCTTTAGCCCTACTTAGAGTAAGGTGCACCCCTTATCGGGCTAGGTTCTCGCCTTTTAAAATCATGTATGGGAGGGCGCCGCCTATCTTGCTTAAGCTAAGAGATGCCCAACTGGCAGAAATATCACAAGCTAATTTATTACAGTACCTACAGTCTCCCCAACAGGTACAAGATATCATCCTGCCACTTGTTCAAGGAAACCATCCCAATCCAATTCCTAACCAGATGGGGCCCTGCCATTTGTTCCAGCCAGGAGAACTAGTGTTTGTTAAAAAGTTCCAGAAAGAAGGACTCACTCCTGCTTAGAAAAGACCTCAAACCATCATCCTCACAATGCCAATGGCTCTGAAGGTGGATGGCATTCCTGCTTAGATTCATCACTCCCGCATCAAAAAAGCCAACAGAGCCCAACTAAAAACATGGGTCCCCAGGCCTGGGTCAGGCCCCTTTTAAAACTGCACCTAAGTCAGGACATGTATTTGCAAACACCACTTGGAGGGCCGGTACCTCCAAGGAAGTCTCCTTTGCAGTTGATTTTATGTATACTGTTCCCAAAGCCAGCCCATACCCACGAAGAGCAACACAATCTGCTGGTCCCAAAAGCAGGAACTGTCAACCTTGTAGCAGAATTTGGACACTCCAGGAGCCAAACTGGATGTGGAAGCATCAAAGGTGCAGAAAAAGAACTCCAAAATGTTGACTTTTACCTCTGTCCTGGGAATCACCCTGACGCTAGCTGTCGAGATATTTATCAGTTTTTCTGCCCTGATTGGACATGTGTAACTTTAGCCACCCATTCTAGGGGATCAACCAGATCTTCATTCCATAACTTGTGCTTCTCATCCTAAATTATGTACTAAAAAAAATTGTAATCCTCTTACAATAATATTATGGCATGTCATGGAAATTAACATTTTATATCCCAGGATTTGATGTTGGGACTATGTTCACCATCCAAAAAAAAAATCCTGGTCTCATGGAGCCCACCCAAGCCAATCTGGCCTTTAACTGCTCTAGGTGACCCTGTGTTCCAGAAACCCCCTGACAAAGTTGATTTAACTGTTCCTCCACCATTCTTAGTCATAAAAGATATACTCCAAAAAGTTCGAGAAAATCTAGATAGGCACCAACAGGAACGAGAAAATAACATCCCCTGGTATCAAAACATGTTCAACTGGAACCCCTGGCTAACTGCTTTAATCACTGGGTTAGCTGGACCTCTCCTCATCATACTATTAAGTTTAATTTTTAGGCCTTGTATATTAAATTGGTTTTTTAATTTTGTAAAACAATGCATAGCTTCTGTCAAACTTATGTATCTTAAGACTCAATATAACCCCCTTGTTATAACTGAGGAATCAATGATTTGAGTCCCCAAAAACACAAGTGGGGAATGTAATGCCCAACCTGGTTTTTACTAACTGTTTTTAGACTCTCCCTTAGCTAAGAGAGCCAGACAGACTCCATCTTGGCTCTTTCACTGGCAGCCCCTTCCTCAAGGACTTAACTTGTGCAAGCTGACTCCCAGCACATCCAAGAATGCAATTAACTGATAAGATACTACGGCAAGCTATATCCGCAGTCCCCAAGAATTCATCTGATTGATAATGCCCAAAGCCCCGTGTCTATCACCTTGTAACAGTCTTAAAGCCCCTGCACCTGGAACTGTTTAATTTCCTGTAACCATTTATCTTTTTAGCTTTTTGACTACCTAACTTCTGTAAAATTGTTTTAACTAGACCCCCCCTCCCCTTCCTAAATCAAGGTATAAAAGTTAATCAAGGCCCTTCCTCGGGCAGAGAGAATTTTGAGCGTTAGCCATCTCTCAGTCGCCGGCTAATAAAGGACTCTTAATTCGTCTCAAAGTGTGGCATTTTCTCTAACACCCCTGGGTACAACACACTAACTCACTGTGTGGTACTAAGTCCTTTACCCTTGCTGGGTCTCAGTTTCCCTATGAGAGAAGGTGCACGTGTCCCTCAATTCCTTGCGATGGCCTCTAAACCAGAAGGGGATGCCAAGGGGCGGGCACACATACCCAAAGGGGCGCCCCCGGAAAGAAAAGCCTGGGGCGGGGCCTCAATGGGAAGAGAATTCTGGAGGAGGGCGGGGGCCGTGGGGCCTCTGGGCATCAGCGTCATGCGGGGAGGAGCCTGCCGGGGAGGGTCTGATGGGCTTGGAGGCTGGGCCAAAAATGGTAAGTCCTCACCTGTCTGGTCCGGGCTCAAAGAGCCAGGGCGCAGGATGCCCCAGCCTGCTCCGTGCGCGCCTCCCCCTGCCCCGCCCCCGCCATGCCCCAGGACTCCGGCGCCCGTGGCTGCAGGTTCCCGTTTCCGCCAGCCACCGGAACTGTGGCCCAGCAAAAAGGGAAGTAGGGGAGAGCGCGGCACTGTTCGGCCAACACTAAGAGACGGGTACAGCGCACCCTGGTGCCCGGAGGAAGGATCGAAGCCGTAGAGGCTCCGTGGCTCCGAAGGAAGAATTAAAATGGCGCCTAACCTGGCAGTCTCTGTGAGTTCCAATGGCAGTGTCTCTGCACCTGCTGGGCACATTTGAAAAAATATGAATAGAATTAATTTTTCACCTATTGATTAGATGCTGAGAAACTTCCTACTCTGTTATCTTCTAGATGGCGAGCACCTTGAAGACTGAGATTGTATTGATCATCTCCGACTAACAAGGAATTTGCCTTGCTAGTTTTAAGATGGAGTTGATTTTAAAATCGTGTCACTCTGACTCTCGTAGGCTCCTGCTTCCCTAACAAAAAGATCTTCAACATCATTAATTGTCAGAGAAATGCAAATCAAAACAATGAGATACTACTTCATACCCCTTAGGATGGCTATAATATCTTTAAAAGGAAGATATCACATACTGGTGAGGAGGTGGAGAAATCAAAAGCCTCATACGCTGCTGCTGGGATGGGTGCAGTCATTTTCATGTGCGTCCGTGTGAAGAGACCACCAAACAGGCTTTGTGTGAGCAATAAAGCTGTTTATTTCACCTGGGTGCAGGTGGGCTGAGTCCAAAAAGAGAGTCAGCGAAGGGAGATAAGGGTGGGGCCGTTTTATAGGATTTGGGTAGGTAAAGAAAATTACAGTCAAAGGGGGGTTTGTTCTCTGGCGGGCAGGAGTGGGGGTCGCAAGGTGCTCAGTGGGGGTGCTTTTTGAGCCAGGATGAGCTAGAAAAAGGACTTCCACAAGGTAATGTCATCACTTAAGGCAAGGACCGGCCATTTACACTTCTTTTGTGGTGGAATGTCATCAGTTAAGGTGGGGCAGGGCATATTCACTTCTTTTGTGATTCTTCAGTTACTTCAGGCCATCTGGGCTTATACGTGCAAGTCACAGGTGATGCGATGGCTTGGCTTGGGCTCAGAGGCCTGACATTCCTGCCTTCTTATATTAATAAGAAAAATAAAACAAAATAGTGTTGAAGTGTTGGGGCAGTGAAAATTTTTGGGGGGTGCTATGGAGAGAGAATGGGTGATGTTTCTCAGGGCTGCTTCAAGTGGGATTAGGGGTGGTGTGGGAACCTAGAGTGGGAGAGATTAAGCTGAAGGGAGGTTTTTTGGTAAGGGGTGATATTGTGGGGATGTTAGAAGAAACATTTGTCGTATAGAATGATTGGTGATGGCCTGGATGTGGTTTTGGATGAATTGAGAAACTAAATGGAATAACAGAAGGAGAAAAACAGGTATAAAAGGTCTAAGAATTGGGATGACTCAGGATATCTGATTAGAGAGTGCCTAAGGAGATTCAGCATAGTCCTGCCAGCAAAGATTATTTATTTACTTCAAGAGTTAAGAGTGGCAGTTTGGGGATAGCACCAGGAGATATCAGCTGTGATGGCTTGGAAAAACAGTGTAAACCAGCAGTGTAGACAAGAGCAGGGCATGTATGAGTAGTTGAGAATGGTGAATAGGAGTATGACTAGACAGAAGATAGTAGGGATGACAAGTTTTTTTGGGGCACAGTCTAAGTTGGTCTGGTGTCTGGAATGAGACTGGGGCCTAATAAAAAGGAACGTCTATACAGGAGCTTAAATGGTCTGTACCCTGTAGCATTCCGAGGACAGGCCTGAATTCTGAGAAGGGAAAGTGGTAAAAGTATTATCCAGTCCTTTTTAAGTTGGTGGCTGAGCTTGGTGAGGTGTGTTTTTAAAAGACCTTTAGTCCATTCTACTTTTCTTAAAGACAGAGGACCATAAGGGATATAAAGGTTTCACTGAATACTTGGCTGAAAAACTACTTGGCTGATTTCACTAATAAAGGCTCGTCTGTTATCAGACTGTATTGAGGTGGGAAGGCTAAACCAAGGAATTATGTCTGACAGAAGGGAAGAAATTACTGCGGTGGCCTTCTCAGACCCTGTAGGAAAGGCCTCTACCTATCCAGTGAAAGTATCTGCCTAGACTAAGAGGTATTTTAGTTATCTGACTCAGGGCATGTTGAGTAAAGCTAATTTGCCAGTCCTGGGTGGGGCAAATCCTCGAGCTTGATGTGTAGGGAAGGGATGGGGCCTGAATAATCCCTGAGGAGTAGTAGAATAGCAGATGGAACACTGAGAAGTTATTTCCTTGAGGATAGATTTCCATGATGGAAAGGAAATGAGAGGTTCTAAGAGGTGGGCTAGTGGCTTGTACTATAGCATAACCTGCCTTTGCTGGTGTGTAGCGATTAGGCCTGGTGGAACAGCCATCAATAAATCAAGCGTGATCAGGGTGAGGAACAGGAAAGAAGGAAATTTGGGGAAATGGGGTGAATGTCAGGTGGATCAGAGAGATACAGTCATGGGGGTCAGGTGTGGTATCAGGAATAATGTGGGAGGCCTGATTGAAGTCTGGGCCAGGAACAATGGTAATTGTGGGGGACTCAACAAAGAGTGAGTATAGCTGAAGGAGCCAGGAAGCAGAAAGTATAGCATCAGGTATGAGGAAGAAAATAGATTTTGGAAGTTATGAGAACTGTAGAGAGTGAGTTGAGCATAGTTTGTGATTTTGAGGACCTCTAAGAGTATTAGGGCAGCAGCAGTGGCTGCACGGAGACATGATGGCCAGCCTAAAACAGTAAGGTCAAGTTGTTTGGACAAAAAGGCTACAGGACACGATCTTGGTCCTTATGTAAGAATTCCAACTGCACAGCCCTGCACTTTGGCTGTGTGTAATGAAAAGGGTTGGGATGAGTCAGGGAGAGCTAGAGTGGGGGCATTTTCTAAAGCTGTCTTCAAGGAACAGAAGGAGGAGTGGGGAAAGTATTTAGGATCTATGGGGTCAGCTAGGTTTCCTTTTGTGAGTTTATATAATGGTTTTGTTAGGATGGCAAAACCAGGTATCCAAAGGCGAAAGCATCCAACCATGCCCAGGAAGGAAAGGAGTTGTTGTTTTGTAGAAGGGGTTGGGGTTTGAGAGATCAGTCAGACATGATTGGCAGGGAGAGCACGTGTGTTTGTATGAGAATTATGCTGAGATAGGTAACAGATGAAGAAATTTGGGCTTGATTGAAGTAATGGGGGCTGTCTGTGAAGCTTTGTGGCAGTACAGCCTAGGTAATTTGCTGAGCTTGATGGGTGTCAGGGTCAGTCCAAGTGAAAGGAAGAGAGGCTGGGATGAAGGGTGCAAAGGAGTAGTAAAGAAAGCTTGTTTGAGATCCAGAACAGAATAACGGGTTGTGGAGGGAGGTATCGAGGATAGGAGAGTATATGGGCTTGGCACCACCAGGTGGATAGGCAAAACAATTTGGTTGAAAGGTGCAGATCCTGAACTAACTTGTAAAGCTTGTCTGGTTTTAGGACAGGTAAAATGGGGGAATTGTAAGGAGAGTTCATAGGCTTTAAAAGGCCATGCTGTAGCAGGCGAGTGATAACAGGCTTTAATCTTTTCAAAGCATACTGTGGGATGGGATATTGGCATTGAGCGGGGTAAGGGTGATTAGGTTATAATGAGATGGTAAGGGGTGCATGATCGGTCGCCAAGGAGGGAGTAGAGGTATCTTATACTTGTGGGTTAAGGTCGGGGGATACAAGAGGAGGACACAAAGGAGGCTTTGGATTGGGAAGAAGGGTGGCAATGAGATATAGCTGTAGTCCAGGAATAGTCAGGGAAGCAGATAATTTAGTTAAAGTGTCTCAGCCTAATAAGGGAACTGGGCAGGTGGGGATAACTAAAAAGGAGTGCTTAAAAGAGTATTGTCTAAGTTGGCACCAGAGTTGGGGAGTTTTAAGAGGTTTAGAAGCCTGGCCATCAAAATCCACAACAATTATGGAGGCAAGGGAAACAGGCCCTTGAAAAGAAGGTAATGTGGAGTGGGTAGCCTCCATATTGATTAAGAAGGGGACGGGCTTACCTTCCACTGTGAGAGTTACCCGAAGCTCAGCGTCCATGATGATCTAGGGGGCTTCCAAGGCGATCAGGCAGTGTCAGTCTTCAGCCGCTAAGCCAAGAAGATCTGGGAAGAAGTCAGTCAGAGAGCCTTGGGCCAGAGTTCCAGGGGCTCTGGGAGTGGCTGCCAGGTGAGTTGAACAGTCCGATTTTCAGCGGGGTCCCACACAGATGGGACATGGCTTAGGAGGAATCCCGGGCTGCGGGCATTCCTTGGCCCAGTGGCCAGATTTCTGGCACGTGTAGCAAGCTCCTGTGGGAGGAGGTTCTGGAGGAATGCCTGGCCGCTGTGGTTCAGGCCTTTGGAAGTTCTTGTGTGCTGGAGATGTGGCTGAGGTTTGTCTCACAGTGGAGGCAAGGAATTGCAACTTTTTTCTATTATTGTACACCTTGAAGGTGAGGTTAATTAAATCCTGTTGTGGAGTTTGAGGGCCGGAATTTAATTTTTGGAGTTTTATTTAATGTCGGGAGCAGATTGGGTAATAAAATGTATTTTGAGAATAAGACGGCCTTTTGACATTTTAGGGTCTAGGGCTGTAAAGTGTCTCAGGGTTGCTGCCAAACAAGTCATGAACTGGGCTGGATTTTTATATTGGATGAAAAAGAGCCTAAACACTATCTGATTTGGGATAAAGAAAAAGGAGCATTAACCTTGACTATGCCTTTAGCTCCAGCCACCTTTTTAAGAGTAAATTGCTGGGCAGGAGGGGGAGGGCTAGTCACAGAACAAAACTGTAAGCCGGACCAGGTGTGAGGAGGGGAGGTGATAAAAAGATTATAGGGTGGAGGAGCAGAGGCTGAGGAAGAATTGGGACCTAGCTCGGCCTGGTGAGGAGCAGCCTGGGGAGGAAGGGAGAGGTCAGATGGGTCTGTAGAAAAGGAAGATTATAGACTCAGCGATGCTTGGGGTTGGTACTGAGGGGACAGGCAGGAGGGAAAGAAGGAAGATTTGGGACGAGTTGCACTGGGCACAGAGACTAGGAAGGGACTGATGTGTAAAAGAATGCCTGGATGTCAGCACCTCAGACCGTTTGCCTATTTTATGACAAGAATTATTTAGATCTTGCAGGATGGAAAAATTCAAAGTGCCATTTTCTGGCTATTTGGAACTACTGTCGAGTTTGTATTGGAGTCAAGCGGCATTGCAGAAGAAAATAAGGCATTTAGGTTTGAGGTCAGGTGTGAGTTGAAGAGGTTTGAAGTTTTTGAGAACACAGGCCAAGGGAATAGAAGGAGGAATGGAGGGTGGAAGGTTGTCCATAGTGAAGGAAGCAAGCCTAGAGAAAAGAGAGAGTAGAGAAGTGGAGGGAAGGGGTTCGGGGGTTCTTACCTTCCAGAAAAGTGGGAAAAGGGGTTGGGGTGCAGAGATAAGAGGTTGGGGCATGGAAATAAAGGATGGGGTGCAGAAATAAGAGGTTGGGGTGTGGAAATAAGGGATTGGGGTTCAGAGATATAAGAGGTTGGGGTGCAGAAATAAGGGATTGGGGTGCAGAGATATAAGAGGTTGGGGCACAGAAATAAGGGATTGGGGCACAGAGATACGAGGTTGGGGCATGGAAATAAGGGATTGGGGCACAGAGATAAGAGGTTGGGGCGTGGAAATAAGGGATTGGGGGTTTTGCCCCGTAGAAAAGCAGGACTTGCCGCTAAGGGTGAAGGAGAAGGGGTTGAGGGGTACTTGCCCCTCCCCCAGAAAAGCAGAGAAGGGGTAGAGACAAGGAGAGAAGGGCTTGGGGTACTAGCTTCTTCCCCAGAAAAGCGGGACTTGCCGCTAAGGGTGCAGGACCAAGGCAGGCGTCCCTGCATGGTCTGACACCTTTGAAACGTGGTGAATAATCAGAGAGGCATCCCTGCAATGATTAAACACCAAGGGAAGGCTGCCTTCCCAGTCCATGACCGGCGCCAGAGTTTTGGGTCCACGAATCAAACATGTCTCCTTTGTCTCTACCAGAAAATGAAAGGAATTGAAATTAAGAGAAGGGAGAGATTGAAGTGTGGCGCCAAGATTGAAAGGAGAAAGAGGTTGAGGGATATTGAGGGAGGTTGGAGAAGAGAGTAAAAAGAGGCCTCTTACCGGATTTGAAATTGGTGAGATGTTTCTTGGGCTGGTCGGTCTGAGGACCTGAGGTCGTAGGTGGATCTTTCTCATGGAGCAAAGAACAGGAGGACAGGGGATTGATCTCCCAAGGGAGGTCCCCACCCCCCACATCTGGGTCACGGCACCAAATTTCATGCGCGTCCATGTGAAGAGACCACCAAACAGGCTTTGTGTGAGCAATAAAGCTGTTTATTTCACCTGGGTGCAGGTGGGCTGAGTCCAAAAAGAGAGTCAGCGAAGGGAGATAAGGGTGGGGCCGTTTTATAGGATTTGGGTAGGTAAAGGAAAATTACAGTCAAAGGGGGGTTTGTTCTCTGGTGGGCAGGAGTGGGGGGTCACAAGGTGCTCAGTGGGGTGCTTTTTGAGCCAGGATGAGCTAGGAAAAGGATTTTCACAAGGTAATGTCATCACTTTAGGCAAGGACCGGCCATTTACACTTCTTTTGTGGTGGAATGTCATCAGTTAAGGTGGGGCAGGGCATATTCACTTCTTTTGTGATTCTTCAGTTACTTCAGGCCATCTGGGCTTATACGTGCAAGTCACAGGGGATGCGATGGCTTGGCTTGGCTTGGGCTCAGAGGCCTGACAGTCACTGTGGAAAACAGTTTAGCTGTTCCTCAAAAAGTTAAACATGAAGTTACCATTTGACCCAGAAGCACCTCTAGGTATATAACCAAGAGAAATTAAAACGTGTCCACACAAAAACTTGGACACAAATGTTCATAGCGGTATTATTTATAATAGATAACATATGGAAAAAACCTAAGCATCTATCAGTAGATGAATGGATAAACAAAAGGCGGTATATCCATACAATAGAATATTATTCAGCATTAAAAGAGGATGAAGTACTGATACTTGCCACAACAAGATGGACCTTGAAAACCTTCTGCTGAGTGAAAGAAGCCAGTCACAAGAGGTCACATATTGTATTACTCCATTTATATGAAACATCCAGAACAGACAAATCTGTAGAGACAGAAAGTAGATGAGTGGTTGCTGGGGGTAAGGGAAAAGGGGAATAAGAAGTTATTGCTAGTGGGTATGGGGTTTCTTTTTGGGATGATGAAAAATGTACTGAATTAGATAATGGCAATGGTTACACACTTCTGTTAATATACTAAAACCTTCTGAATTGTATATTTTTAAATGGTGAATTGTGTAGAGTATGTCTCAATTTAAAAAAAAAAAAAAGGAACAGTTCTAATTTTTGGATTGTCCCCAGCTTTGTGGCTGCAATGGTCTGTGGAGCCAGCCCTGAGTGGGCTGCAGTCCTCCCACTTCTCCATTCAGCCTGTCAGATGCTGCTCTTCTTCAAGGTTCAGCCCAACACCCTCTCACCCCTCCACAGCCCACCCTTCCCCACCTCTGCCCACCTTGGGGAAGCCTTCTGATTTCTTGCAGGGGAGCCTTCCCTTGAGGAGTGTAGTGGTTTAAGCCAAAAGCATTCTGGGACACAGTTCATTGTACTTTTCTCTCTACTTTTGTATACATTTGAAACTTTCCATAATAACAGCAAAAAGGACTCTCCCCTCCAGCCTGCCCGGCCCTCAAGCAGCTTGTGTATATCTTCGTAGATAAGTTTACATTCATGATTGGCCTACATGAAGATAAAACAAGAAGAAGAATTCCCTCTGCTGGAGTATAGACCCACACTGCCCTTTTCCCAGCATTGTGGTAACAGGAGAATAGAATAGGGCCTATGCCTTCTCTTATCTAATGATCCTTGGCTTGTAAGTTTTTTCCCAAAGAGACTACACCTTTTATATTTGTATTTTTTTAAAGGCAGGTGAGTTGCCTTTGCAAATCCTTTGCCCATTTTTCCACTGGGATTATTTTTCTTATTGATTTACAGGAGCTATTTATATATTCTGGATATTGATCTTTTGTTGGGACTGCAAACATTTTTTTCCCTGTGTGAGGCTTATCTTTAATTTTTAACCATATTTCTAGTGATGTCTTTAAAATGCTCTGACCTTCCGTTACTGTTCTTGTTATTTGTCAGTTTAAGGCAGGGTCCCATGTAAGAGTCCATCACTGTACTTCCTGGAAAATCTGCTAGTGATAAAGGAGGCCAAAGCTTGTCTTCCCTCCTTGCCTTTTTCAGGAAGTGGATTTCATTTCATTCTTCCAGCTCTTATTGCTACCATAGTACAACGGGGTTAAAGGGGCAATCAGAGGCAAGATGACGACTGCATTGTGAGTCACTGCAAGGACTTTGCCTTCAATTCAGAGTAAGATAAGGAGCCAGGGAGGGCATTGAGCAGAGGAGTAGCTATAGCAATAGCCTAGGCAAGAGATGGCAGTGGCTTGGATTGGGGTGATAGAGGTGGAGGTGGTGAGAAATGGTCAGATTTGGGGTGCATATTGAGGACACAGCCAATAGGCCTTGCCAGTGGATTAGATCAGCAGTGTGAGAGAAAAGAGACAAGGATATCCCAAGGTTTTTGGCCTAAGTAACTGTGTCTACTTTTGCTCAAAAAGTAATCAAGTATTTGGGCTAAAAGTTAAGTCAGCTCCACAAATACAGAGACCATCTCTGTTTTGTGACTACTGATCCCCAAGCTACCACAGTGACAGGTACATAAGCACTCAGTAAATATTCATGGAATGCTAAATAACAATCTTTTGTACAAATGGGCGGCATCGGTGGTATAGGCTTCAAGCACACCAGAGGACCCATTTTATTTCCACAGCCCTTTGGCATCCATCTCAACTGTCCCAGCTTCTCATTCCTGGCCCTCCCTTCCATTGTCATCTCACCCTAGGAAGAGCGCTAAGTCCCCCACTGTATCCCCCATGTTCCTGCCTCCTCCATCCTTCTCATGCAGGGTGCCCCGGGGAGTGGGAAGATGGAGTGACAGGCAGTGGGGCCCGAAGGACCAGAGAGCTTTCTCTTCACTCATTTCAGTCCTCCTGTGGTTCTTCTGCCAAGGCTTTTAGCAACTCTGCTCACTATCTGCATTAGCCACAAGAGGAGCGGATGGGAACAAAAGCAGGATGAGAGGCTCTTGTTCTTTCTCCCTTTCTAGAAGAGGCTAGCAGAGCTCTTCTCACCTTGACATTTAGTGGCAGACATTCATTACCCTAAATATTACACCACCAGCAACAACACCCCCACCATCATCATCATCACCAATCTGTTAATCAAAATAATTGCAATCACCATTTAGTAAATGTTTACCATATGCCAGATGCTACTCATTTCACCTATATTATTGAATTTCATCTGTGAGGACTCCGTGAGGTAGGTAGTATCATCCCCATTTTACAGATACACAAACTGAGACAGTTTCACTTGACCCTTTTTTGGATCCCCTACCCTATTCTTGCTTTGCAAGTCTCACTTCCTCATGCTAAATCCTTTATTGCTGTTTGCAAAACATGCTCAGTTTCTGCTTGCATTTCCGCAGCCTTCAGATTTCAAATCCAAATTTTTTAGAGTCAGGCATGGTCTCACTATATTGCCTGGGCTGGAGTGCCATAGCTATTCACAGGCATGATCATAGCACACCGCAGGCTTGAACTCTAGCATTTGAAGACATACCTTCCCCTCATGCCCTCGACTAAATGCTCACTGCCCAGGAGGGGCTTTTATCTTTGGTGACCCTGCAGCCTTCAGTCTTTCTCAGATACTCTCTTCCCACTGCCTCTGGCACCTATTTGTGCTCAGGCAAAGGGATGAGTATCGTTCTGCTTGATTTGGGGGGAAAGAATAGCTTGTGGATTGAACCCAGAGGAACATGGCACCAGCTGTTTGGGGCTTTTGCTGTTTTACCAAAAATAGCAAAATCTCTTGCCAAAAATCAATCTCTCTCTCTGTCTCTCTCTTTCTCTCACATACACACACACACACACACACACACACAGCTTTCTCTTGGCTTGAAAATATTTTGAGGGCACATTGCTCTTGTTCACATGGCAAAGAAAAGTGTGGGTTTCAGTATCAGGCTGACTTGGGTTCAAACAGGCTATACCTGAGCTGGGTCATCATGCCCAAGAAGCATGAGTCAGGGCTGAAATCTACTCGCTGGCTCAGCCAAGCCCCGAGACCTGGCCCAGGGCTGCATCAGCCAAGGAAGGAGTGCCTTTTCCCAGCTGGTCTGCCCAGAAGACTTGCCTTTTTGCAGTGCACACACCCAGAGGGGTAGTCTTTTCCTAATGCACACAAAGTTGCCTTATGTGAGGGGCAATCATGGTTCAAAGCCCATTTTGCCTCATGCTAGCTGTGCTGCTTAAGACAGGTGACTGTACATGTTTATTGTCTTCAGCCAATAATTTGAGAACCCTGACTCTGCAGCAGGCACTGGGCCAAGTGTGGCAGGACCAGTGTGACAAAGTCACGATTACTGCCTCAGAGAAGCCTGCAGTCTAGTTGAGAGATACTCACCAACAGTTGGATGGGCACTTAACCTAGCACTCCCAGAATAGATGCTATAGAAGATGCTGAAGGAACAGTGTTCCAGGCAGTAGGAACTGCACAGGAAAAGGCAGTAAGATGTAAAACAGCATAGTATCTGCAGAGAACAAAGCACAGTTTGGCATTCCTGAAGCACAGAGGGTCAGGTGGGACACAGCAGGAGACAGGGAGAGAGGCTCTGAGGCTCATTTCTCTTATCTCTAAAGCAAGGATGACTGTTACCTCCATCAGTGCTGGACCTGATTAGGTATTCAGTGCATGATCGCTTCTATGCCCAGGTAGTTTTGAAACTCTGTTGCCCAGATTGGAGTGCAATGGCATGATCTCAGGTCACTGCAATCTCTGCCTCCTAGGCTCAAGTGATTCCCCTGCCTCAGCCTCCCGAGTAGCTGGGACCACAGGCACGCACCACCACACGTGGCTAGTTTTTTGATTTTTTCAGTAGAGATAGGGTTTTGCCTTGTTGCCCAGGCTGGTCTCAAACTCCTGAGCTCAGGCGATCTGCCTGCCTCAGCCTCCCAAAGTGCCAGGATTACAGGAGGGAGCCACTGTGCCCAGCCCTAGTTTTGAAACTTCTCAAAGGCAGGTACCGTGTCTGCAGCTATACCCTATCATAGCACACTGCAGCTTTGAGCACCACTGTTTGAAGACATACCTTCCCCTCATGCCCTCGACTAAATGCTCACTAACCAGGAGGGTCTTTTCTTTATCTTTGGTGACCCTGCAGCCTTCAGTCTTTCTCAGATACTCTCTTCGCACTGCCTCTGGTACCTATTCATTCTCAGGGAAGGGGATGAGTATCAGACACTGTGCTGAGAATAAAATCTGTGTTAAATAAATAATTTTTTATTGTCTAGTGCTAGCACATATTAAAGATCTAACAAGTATTTGTTGGATGAATGAAATAAGCCAGTCCTGAAGCCTGGTCCTTACCTCCTAGATCTGCCTGAGATATGGGGTTGGAGGAGGGTCTTTGGAGAGGAACGAGAAGGAGGAAGCACATCAAAACCTTCTTTCCAGAGGGAGTAGCTTCTTGGACCATAGAGCAAAGCCCTGTGAAGCATTTGCCTTAAACTGGGGGCCCCTGGGTTGCCATAGGGCCTCCACTCTCTGCTTTCTGCTCTCAGGGGCAGGACAGGGGAGCACGGCTGAGGTGTGAGTGGCCAGGGCGGGGGTGCAGGCAGAGCTCCAGTCCCAGAAAATAACTGCTCATGTCGCTTGCTGGGAGTGCAAAGAAGAGGCTGGGGGCTGAAGAGGCAAAGCCCAGGGAATATAAGAAAATCTTAGCTGCAGGGAAAAGTGCTCTTCTTCGCAATGAAGGCAATGAAATTAGAGGTAATTGCGAGACACAGAGATTCGATAAAACCTAGGGAGGCGATCAGGTAAGGGAGGCTGGAACTAGCTTGGGAGATGGAACAGCTGTTCCTCCCCTCCAGCGCCGCTGGTAATAGCCCCTGTGTTGTAAGAATTGAACAAACAGTCCTTCCTGGCCCCAACCAGCGCTGCCCTGTAATGGGGGCAGCTGGAGCAGCCAGAGGAGTGGGGGTAGCTTGCCCACCTACGAGACACAAGCTTTCCCCCAAGACACCACCCTGCTGCTGGGGTCTGGAAGCCCAAGAATGGTGGAGCTTGGACCTGCTGTAAGGGCAGGAGGCTGATGGGGATGACTACCACAAGACTGACCTCCCTTTCACCTGCAGGCCACAGGCCACCAGAGGCCCTGGGAGGAGCTAGGGCATTCCCTCCTTCCATGTCCCGCTGTGTCCTCCCTTTCACCTGCTGAGGTTACAGTGGTGAGTAACTCACACCATGAAACAGAAAGAAATGTGGAAAGTGCTGTTTAGGAAGCCCAGGGCCACGTGGATGCATACAGCAGGTGACAGCCCAGCCCAGGTGCTCCTCAGCTTGGGAAAGTCTTTAAGAAGAAGGGGTCTTTAGTGGGTCCTGATGCATGGCTATGGGGAGAGGAGTCAGTAGGAGGGGATGGTAGCTGAGAAAGCACAAGCACCTTCTGGAAGATGCATTGCACTTCAGAGGCAAGTTTTTCTTTCTTTTCTATTTTTTAAAAATTTCTTACTCTAATCTCATGACAGATTAGGGAGGCAGGTTTTGAAGGTTGCTGATGAGATAGAAAAGCAACTTGGGGAGATGTGGTGCAAAGAGTGACCATGATGAAATTAGCACAATGGCTTTGGGAACTGGTGATCCTGGGCTCTACCTGGTTGGCCCTGACCATGGGAGCCCTGGGCCTGGAGCTGCCCTTGTCCTGCTGGGAGGTCCTGTGGCGACTGCCCGCCTACTTGCTGGTATCCACCAGCTGCTATGCCCTGGGCACTGTGGGTTATGGAGCGGCCACTTTGCCTGATAGCGAGGACACCATACATGAGCTGCAGAATCAGAACCAGGAGCCCGAAGCTGACTCAGCCCACAGACACCCTACCCTCATTCCTGCGCAGACAGCCCTCTCTCCCATTCCCCATTAAAGAGCAAGTTTATTTTCTAATAAAAGAGACAAAAGAAAAGAAGAAAAGAAAAGCAACTTGGGGGGAAGGACTATTACGCTGAAAGGAATTACAGTGACAATGCTTAGGGGAATAGAAACATCCATACCAAAATGCCATCGCAACCAACATGTCCCACAGCCAGGAATAGCTCAGAAACTCCACGAAGGCCCTCAGGGGACATTAAGCTGCTGCCAAAGCCAATGTTGACAAAAACTAAGGCATAACATTTTATAAGTTTATGATGAAATCAGTGCCAGAGTAGAACCCAAACTGGACAGATACCAAAAGAACGAGATTGTGTCCTTGCAGGAACGTGGATGGAGCTGGAGGCCACGATCCTCAGCAAACTAACGCAGGAACAGAAAACCAACCACATGTTCTCACTTATAAGTGGGAGCTAAATAATGAGAACCGATGGGCACAAAGAGGGGAACAGCAGACACTTGGGCCTACTTGAAGGTGCAGGGTGAGAGGAGCGAGAGGATCAGGAAAAATAACAATCAGGTACTATGCTTAGTGCCTGGGAGACGGAATAATCTGTACAATACAGCCCTGTGACGCAAGTTTACCTATATAACGAACCTACACATGTATCCCTGAACCTAAAATAAAAATTGAAAACAATAAATAAATAAATACGTCAACAAGAACATATGGGAAGAACCATGCCCAAAATGAAATAATACAAAATGGTCATGCTTGGGTAAGGGATTGTGGCTGATGTTTCTTTTGTTGCTTGTTTAAACAAATTGTTTTTCTTTGTTTGTTTGTTTGTTTTTCTTTGAGACAGTCTCACTCCGTTGCCTAGGCTGGAGTGCAGTGGCACAATCTTGGCTCACTGCAACCTCTGCCTCCTGGGTTCAAGCAATTCTCCTGCCCCAGCCTCCTAAGTAGCTAGGACTGTGGGTACCCACCACCATGCCTGGCTAATTTTTGTATTTTTTAGTAGAGACGAGTTATGATCTCACCACTGTACTCCAGCCTGGGTAACAGAGCAAGACCCTGTCTTTAAAAAATAAATTTAAAAATTAAAAAAAATGTAAAATTTAAAACATGAATAACAGCAAAAAAATGGTAGGTTTAGAAAAACGTTGTTTTCAAGCTGCTTGTTATTTCCCTTCTCCCTCAAAACAAGGTCATTCATGGCCATTGTCTCAGTGAGGACAAATTATGTTTCCTTCATTCTGCAGCCCAGAGACATTGTGTTCTGCTAAACTCAACCCAGCTCAGTAAGCCCTTTATGTGAACATCTTCCCTGCGAAGGTCACCTGGCTAAATGCTGGAGCTGTGGGGTGAGGGAAGGAGACACAAGCAAAAACAAGGGGAGCCCTTGTCTTCAGATTGACTGGAATATAAGGATGAGGAAGGGAATTAGGTTAGAAAGAAAAATGTAGGAATCTTTAGAAGAGTCTCTATGCTAGGACTTGCTCTGCAGGTAGTGAAAAGTGAGGGTGTGATAGGATTAGAGTTGGTTCTTAGGAAGATCATTCCAGGAGCAGTGGGAGGACAGGCAAGAAGAGTGGAGTCAGGAAGGTGAGAGAGCCCAGAGACTGGCCCATGCTTCCAGGGGAGGAGAGCGAGGCTGGGGAGGGACAGCAGTAAGTGCAGCCAAGGAGCCCCCTCTTATTGGCCAGCAGGCTTCTCTTAAGTGTGGCAGGCAGGGAACAGACTAACCCACCCTCTCTTCATGCCTGAAAGAAGAATGCACCCTAGGGCAGTGGTTCCCAACCTTGGCTGCCCAGTGGACTCAACTGAGGAGCTTTAAAAATACTAGGTCCTGGGTCCCATCCCCAGATAGTCTAATTTAATAGATTTGGGGTATTTCGGAGCTTTCAGAGGATTCTAATGTGTGATCAAGTTTGAGAGCCGCTGCTTTAGAGCACCATCAAACACACCAGGAGTCCACGCTCCTGGTCCCCAGGCAAGATCTTATGCTTCTGCCTAGAAGAGTTGCTGAGCAGCTGGTCACTCTTTTTATTGGGCTCTGAATTTGAAGCTTTTCTGGGGATGTGACAACTATGTCCTCTGCAGCATTGAGAGCACTCAGCTACTTTGGCTCAGTACCACTGATGGCTTTCTGCCTTCTGATCTCTCCTCCTGTGTTCCTCATCACTATGTGTCCACTTCCTCCTGTTATGTCCATGCCTTTACCATGCAATTTTGGGAGAGGCAGGAAGAAACCACGTGTGTTCAGGGTAACATCTTGACCTGGAAACTCTTTTCTGTCTTTTATGGGAACAGGGGTGCCGGGGAGATTCTGGGTCTTGGGGACATCCAGTCTTCCTAGTCCTCAATGGCTGAATACAGGAAAAAAACATCATTTTAGGTTTATTTGTTAAGCAGCTGAGCTCTGTCTCAAGATGGCTAGGATGAGCATTTGGAATAAAAAGTTGATATTTGCGATATGTAACCAATACCCACAGTAATTAGGCATGAAGTTTGGCCACCTCTTCTATGGGTGAGGCCACCCAGAGTTATTCTTGTCTTTCCTCCACCCCATTGAGCATCTCTGATGTGACAAAACTAAAATGCTAGAGGCCTGGGTCCAGCACATGAGGCCAGAAAAGAGTATAGGTACCTGGGAATGTCAGTGCCATTCAGTGTGACCACAGTAAGGTCAATCACCCCAGCAACTATCCCAGGAATCTGTCCGTGTGGCCAGCCAGTGGGGTGACTTGCCAGAGTCCATTCCCCTGCCAGTCTATAAGTGGCAAGCTTGGGAGACAGCCAAGGTCCTTTTATGGATGTCGCCAGGAACCTCTGCCAGAAACCTAGCATGATAGGGTCAGAGGGATAGTCAGCTGCTGTGAACCACTGGATGCCCTCTCACCAACATGGGGCAAGTTGAAGAGGTAGGAGGAGGGAAGGGAGCAGTGGGGACGCCTTCCCCTGCCACCTTCACAAATCATTACTATCTGCTGGGGGCTGGGCCCCACAGTGCATCTGATAAGGTTGTTAAGTCAGCCAGAACACCTGCCCAGCCATCTGGCACTTTTATCCTCTAGACCGGGCCACACAGGCCTCTTTGCCCACCTCCTCAAAGGCAGTGGGCTGCAGGGGTCCCAGAACACCTGCTGGGGAGAATGAGTGTCCCCCCGCCACCCCACCGCCAAGCCCCAGGTGCTGCAAGGCAGCATTCTGGGTCCCCAGGTAACACTTCAGAAATCCTTCTTTACTTTGTTGAGAGATGGCTCCCTAGCAGCAATGTAGCAGGGGTGGGGTCCCCACTAAGTCTCCCTGGAGTTTAAACACAGGTTGATTCTGACCTTGCTGAGATAACAGAGCAATGTAGTAGTGGGGCTGGAACAGGGAGAATTTAACCACGGCTTTTTCTTCTCTTCATATCAGACTAAATTGGAGCAGCAGCCCAGGGATCATTAATCATCTCAAATGCTGGGCTTCAGAATCTTATCTCCAGTACAATCACCTCATCCCCTCTTGTGGGCTCTGGAAACCATAGCATTTGAGGAGAAAGCACAGTACCTATGTTAGCAGATCTTGTTAGGCACTATCTAGCAGCACGTGACCTGTTAATGTATATGTTTAGCTGTTCCAATTGAGTTCTGATTTGTGTTAAGAAAAACACAATTGGGGCTGCTGGAAATGTTCTGTATCCTGGCCCAGATGATGGTTATACATTTATAAAACACCATCAAGCTCTATACTTAAGTGTCCTTTATCCATGTTCTCTCTCTCTCTCTCGCTATCTCTTCCTTATCCTTCTATTAATAAGTTTAAAAGAAAAATAGGCCGTGTGCAGTGGCTCACACCTGTAATCACAGCACTTTGGGAGGCCGAGGCAGGTGGATCTCCTGATGTCAGGCGTTTGAGACTAGGCTGGCCAACATGGTAAAACCCCATCTCTACTAAAAATACAAAAAATTGGCCATGTGTGGTGGTGCATGCCTGTAATCTCAGCTACTTGGGAGGCTGAGGCAGGAGAATTGCTTGAACCCGGCAGGTAGAGGTTGCAGTTAGCCAAGATCATGCCATTGCACTCCAGCCTGGGCAACAGAGCGAGACTCTGTCTCAAAAATAAATAAATAAATCTATTTTTTAAAAATAAAAGGCACAATTGAATGATACTAAACTCGAAAGTAGCAACACCACCCTTGCAACCAAGGGGCCCAGGCTGTGTGTGCGCCACTGTAACCTTAGTGGCTGGATCTCTGGCTGCTCAGGGCAAGGCAGCAGAAGGGGGAAAAGAGGTGGAATTTGGAGGAAAGCACATCTGTATTTGCATCTTGACCCTGCCACTTTCTATGTCACTGTGGACAAGTCATTTGGCCTCTCTGCTCCCCAGTTTCCTCACCTGCAAAGTGGGGATGATATTGCCTGTCTTACTGGTTGTTGCGATTAAGATGATTAAATGGCAACATCTGGCACATCGAAGGCACACACCAAATGGCAGTGCACATTACCATGTAATAGCTGGCTTCTCCTGCTTCCCCTGTCCTCACCTTACCATGTCACACCTAGCACCTGAAATAAACTTTGATGTTGCCTGGCACCCTGTCCTCTCCCTTCACCTCCCCTCACCCACCCCAGGATTTCTGCTCCTCATTTCTTTTTAGTTTTTTTGAGACAGAGTCTTGCTCTGTCACCCAGGCTGGGGTGCAGTGGTGCAATCTCAGCTCACTGCAACCTCGCCCTCCTGGGTTCAAGCGATTCTCCTGCCTCAGCCTCCCGAGTAGCTGGGATTACAGGCACCTGCCACCATGCCTGGCTAATTTTTTGTATTTTTAGTAGAGATGGGATTTCACCATGTTGGCCAGGCTGGCCTCAAACTCCTGACCTCAGGTGATCCGCCCGCCTTGGTCTCCCAAAGTGCTGGGATTACAGGCGTGAGCTACCACACCTGGCCAGCCTTGGCTCCTCATTTCAACTGCAGAAGTCCTGCTTATATGCCTTGGCCTGACCCATGCAGGTGCTGCCACCCACTGCAGCAAGAGTAGGTCACTCCTTTCTAACATCCATCCTTTGAGATCATCCCAACCCTGACTCTGTGGTCAGTGCCCTCAGCAGCAGCATGGCCCCAACCGTAACTGTGGGCTCAGGAGACACTGGGTTGGAATTCCCATGGTGCATGCAGAGGACATCAACAGCTACTCAACACTTGCCAATGGGGACCAGGGAGTGGTGGTTCGTTAGAGCAGAGGGTATGGGTGGGTGCTATGATGTAAATGTTTGTGTCCCCTCCAAAATGTATGTGTTGAAATCTAATCCCCAATGTGATGGTAGGAGGTGAAGCCTTTGGGAGGTGATTAGGTCATGGAGGTGGAGCCCTCATGAATGAGATTAGTGCCCTTATAACGGAGGCCTCAGAGAGCTGCTATGCCTCTCCCACCATGTGAGGACACAGCTAGAAGGCTCCATTTATGAACCAGAAATTGAGCCCTCACCAGACAGTGTATCTGCCAATAGCTTGACTTTGGACTTCTAGCCTCCAGAACTGTGAGAAATCAGTTTCTGTTATGTATAAGCTACCCAGCTTATGGTATTTTGTTATAGCAGCCTGAACTATGACAGTGGGGCAGACCCAGTGCTATTTGTGTCCACTCAGGAATGCAGACCAGTCCAAGGCGAGGTGTTCCAGAGCCTGTCTGTGCTAGGTGGACACATCAAAGGCATTAGACTCACCCATGCACACCCTTTTCCAGCATGCATGCCTGTACTGCAGTGAATTTACTTTCCTTTATGAACCACCTACATTTACAAAATCACTCCTTCCTAATGAGCCCACGTTTGCTTCCCTCTCGTGCCAACCATAAGCAGTCTAATCCCTTTTCTACACTCTCAGCATTAAAATATTTGAAGATATTCATGTCCCTTATCCTCAAAGGGAGCCTCGTGCAGGTTAAAGATCCCCTTTTCCTTCAATGGTAGCTCAGATATCAGCCTGAAAAGCAGCCCCTTGCTGTGGACCCTGCACCATTTTCATCATGGAGGTGGCAAGAGATGAAATGACGATTTTGTCAGTGGGCGATTTTCAGACACAGACCCTTAGGAAATCGTGGCTATTATCACACCAGCTCCCAAGTGCACATAGCAGGCCCTCCTCTGTGCGCTTCACACCCTTTTACCATCCTGCACCAGCCCCCACTCCCCTCTCCGATTGATTCCCGGTTCACACTAATTAGGCCTTGCTTGGACTGTAACAGGAACGAGAGCTTTGCCATTTTCTTTAAGGAAACCATGTGAAAAGCTGACCTGCTGGTGGTTGCCAGGCAACCTTGATGATCCTACAGGAGAGACAAACTCGAGAGCGACAGGGCAAGAGAGCCTAGTTAGCAGCTATTGAATATGATCTCTGCTGCACCGAGAGGTGCGAGAAAGTTCTAGTCAGATGTCTTTTTAAAGGGAGTGCGCATGTATGTGCATTTGTGTGTGTGTGTGTGTGTGTTGGAGAGGCATACTCAAAGGGAGCTGGGAAAGAATAAAGTAGTGTTATTATTTCAGGTAGAATAATAACAACACATACTGTGGCAGGAAAATATATTGAAATATTAGACTTTATCTGTTTGCCTTTAGTTTTCCCTCCTGCCCCCTCAATTCTAGTTGCTGGGCAGAACTTGCCCTTCCTCACTTTGGAGCAAGACAGAAAGCAGAAGCAGACAGTAGGCAAGGCCCTTCCCCTCTTTTGTAAAATGTTAAGCCACAGAACAAGGAATTGTGTGAGGAGTCTTGGAAGGTGGAGCAAGAGAAGTGTGAAGTTGGAGAAGCAGGATTTTCTGGGGTCAGTAAGGAGACAGAGGTCTCTGAGTCTCCACTGCTCAAAGACCTGGACACGGCCAGGCACAGTGGCTCACACCTGTAATCCCAGCACTTTGGGAGGCCGAGGCAGGTGGATCATCTGAGGTCGGGAGTTCAAGACCAGCCTGACCAACATGGAGAAACCCCATCTCTACTAAAAATACAAAATTAGCCGGGTGTGGTGGCGCATGCATGTAATCCCAGCTACTCGGGAGGCGGAGCCAGGAGAATTGCTTGAACCCGGGAGGCAGGGGTTGCGATGAGTCGAGATCATGCCATTGCACTCCAGCCTGGGCAACAAGAGCGAAATTCTGTCTCAAAAGAAAAAAAGACCTGAACTGCCCAGCAGTGCTCCTAAGGGGATGGTGAGATGTCAGATGGGTCTAAGCACCTAGGCTCCCAACCTCACCAAGTGTTCCTTAACCCACACACGACACAGAGTCCCCTGGTGAGAAGGAACTATGCAGAGGGCACAGTGCATAGTCCAGGGAAGCCTGTGGAGCTGGGGAGCTACAGAGGGGCCAGCCTGGTAGGTTGGCATCTGAAACAACCCAGAACCTTTGCACAGCCCTGATGGCTGGGAGAGGAAACAATGACTTAGACTGCACTTTCTTCACATGGAGGCAAAACAGGGACACAGAATGGATTTGATGTAGAGCAACTCAAGCTTTTTAGGTGAACACTTTGCTAGTCTCTACCAAACTTTCAATGTCACCTCCCAATAATTTCATTTGTGTTAAGAGGTAACATTTCTTGCACTTTCACCATATGCCAAGAGTGTTCTAAGAACTCCACTGTAACAACACAGGAGAGTATCTACTCCTGCACACTTACCATCACAGACTATTTTCAGTCTTTAAAAATGTTGCCAATCCAACTGTTGTGAAAAATGGCATCTTATTGTTCTTTTAATGTACATAGCACTGAGTAATAATTTCTCACTTGCATTTCTATATCATTTGCATTTTAAGAATGAGAATGAGTTCATGTATTAACTTGTATATAAAATTAAAGTATATCAAAATAATGGATCCATATGCACTTAAGAATATGGCCTTGAAATATGTGAAGCAAAAATCCATAGAAAAACAAAGTGAAATTAGTAAATCCACAGTGGAATATTTTTACCATATACATAAGATATCAATCAAGTAAGCAAAAATAAGTAAAGATCTGATAACACAATTAAACTTAATCATACACAAATATATATTGCAATTGCATTATATATGTACATATACATATACATATGTGTATGTATACACACACAACATATACATATAGACACATACATATATATTGCTATAGTCTGAATGTTTGCATCATCCCCAAATTTACATTTTGAAACTCCAACCCCCAATGTGACGAAATTAGGAGGTGAAGTCTTTTGGAAGGCAAAACACTCATTACTGGGACTGGTGTTCTCAAAAAGAGGCCCCAAAAAGCCCCCTTGCCCCTTCCACCATATGAGGACACAGTGAGAAGGCACCATCTATTCACTAGGAAGAGGGCCTTCACCAGACTCTGAATTTGTCAGCACCTTGATCTTGGCCTTCCAGGCTCCAGAACTATGAGAAACAGATTTCTGTTGTTTTTAAGCTACCTAGTTTATGGTATTTTTAATAATAGCAGCCTGAACAGCCTGAATGGGCCATGACATAGACACACAAAACCACGCATAAATCCAATAAAACTACGTGCATACACACACACAGTATACAGAGAACACTCTCAAAACGTTGATTCTACCATCTGCTACAAAGAAAAACTGGATAAATTACAAAAATCAAAAGTCATAACGAGCTGCAATCTCCGAACACAGTGAAATAATTTTTTTTTTTTTTTTTTTTTTTGAGACAGAGTCTCTTCTGTCGCCCAGGCTGGAGTGCAGTGGCACCATCTGGGCTCACCGCAACCTCCGCCTCCTGGGTCCAAGCGATTCTCCTGCCTCAGCCTCTCAAGTAGCTGGGACTACAGGCACCCACCACCATGCCTGGCTAATTTTTTATAGTTTTAGTAGAGACGGGATTTCACCATGTTAGCCAGGATGGTCTCGATCTCCTGACCTCATGATCTACCCACCGTGGCCTCCCAAAGTGCTGGGATTACAGGTGTGAGCCACCGCACCTGCCCGAAATAATATTTAAGATTAGTAATTTTTTAAAAGGATAACCAAATTATCATCTGCTTAGAAAAATAAAATATTCTCCTAAATAACTATTAGGTTAAGGGAAAATTTAAAAATAAAATTACACTTTACTTAGAAATGAAAGACAGTCATCTTTTCTGGTTTTCTTAGAGGATAAAAGAAAGAAATGAAAGACAACCAATTGGTTTGAAGATGTAAGTGTAAACCAAAAACTAGGTAAATTATAGGTAGTTAAAAAAATAATCTTGACACAGGAAAAGGCTTATTAAATATGACACGAACCTCAAAAATCCCAAACAACTAATACATTCAACCACCTAGGAATTTTTTCTTAATGTGGCAAAAACCACCATGGGTAAAGGCAAATGATAAACTAGGAAAAAATATTTACAACTTATATGACAGACAAAAGACTAATTTCCTAATATACAAAGATCTCCTATAAATCAATAAGAATATAGACTACCAGCCCAAGAGAAAACATAGCCAAAGGATATGAATAGAGAGTTCACAGAAAAGAGAATTTAGGGAAATGGCTCTTGGCTGAGTGTGGTGGCTCACGCCTATAATCCCAGCACAGTGGGAGGCCAAGACGAGAGGATCCCTTGAGCCCAGGAGTTTGAGAACAACCTGGGCAATAGGGTGAGACCCCATCTCTGTAAAACAACAACAACAACAACAAAAACCATACTGACACATGCCTGGAGTCCCAGCTACCCGGGAGGCTGAGGCAGGAGAATGTCTCGAACTCAGGAGTTTGAGGCTGCAGTGAGCTGTGATCTCACCACTGTACTCCAGCTTAGGGGACAAAGCGAGACTGTCTCTCAAAAAAGAAATGGCTCTTAAAACATATGACATGATATTCTATTGAACTCATAATAAAATTAATTGTAAAATAAAACTCACGAGATATTGAGTGAAAGAAGAGGATACATGGATGATTATATTCATATAAAGTTTGGAATTTTAGCCAAACTAATTGAAGGTGTTAAAGGTTAGATGAGTGGTTATCTTGAGGGCCAGGGTGTGGGAGGATAAGGGAAAACTTCTGGGTGCTGGTAAATTCTATTTCTTTTTTTTTTTTTTTTTTTTTTTGAGACAGAGCTTCACTCTTGTTGCCCAGGCTGGAGTGCAACGGCACGATCTCCGCTCACTGCAACCTCCGCCTCCCAGGTTCAAGTGATTCTCCTGCCTCAGCCTCCTGAGTAGCTGGGATTACAGGTGCCTGCCACCACGCCCAGCTAGGTAAATTCTATTTCTTGATCTGGGTGCTGTTATAGGTTAATTTACTTTGTGAAAATGAATGGAGCTGTACACTTATTGGTCCATATTTCTTTTTTTTTTTTTGAAATGGTGTCTTGCTCTGTCACCCAGGCTGGAGTGCAGTGGCATGATTTTGGCTCACGGCTGCAAGCTCCACCTCCCCAGGTTCATGCCATTCTCCTGCCTCAGACTCCTGAGTAGCTGGGACTACAGGCACCCACCACCACACACAGCTAATTTTTTGTGTTTTTAGTAGAGATGGGGTTTCACTGTGTTAGCCAGGATGGTCTTGATCTACTGACCTCGTGGTCCGCCCACCTCAGCCTCCCAAAGTACTGGGATTATAGGCATGAGCCCCGTGCCTGGCTGGTCCATATTTCTTTATGCTGTATGTCAATAAAAATTACTTTAATATACTACATTGAGATATTATTTTTCACTGATTATGTTGGCAAGGAGCAAATCATCTGATGGTGCATTTTGTTAATAATGGGAAAAGGCTTTCCTCATGTATTACTGATGAGAGTGCAGATTAATAAAGCTTCAGTAAGGACATGACATTAACATCTGTAGAAATTACTAATGCACATACCCTCTGGCTGCATTTTCACCTCCAGGAACTTAGCCTACAATAATACTTGCACCTTTATGACAACATAATGGATGCCCAAGTCATTGAGAGACAAAACAATGGAAAGCTAATTAAACATCCATCAACAGGGAACTAATTAAATAGTGAGTGCAGTGGCTCATGCCTGTAATTAATCCCAGCACTTTAGGAGGCCAAGATGGGAGGATCGCTTGAGCCCAGGAGTTCAAGACCAGACTCAGCAATATAGTGAGACCCCGTCTCTATTTCTGAAAAAAAAAAATTGACCTATGGTTTTGTAAAGAGTTGGCATTAGGGGAAACTGAAAAACACACACATCAATTATCTCTACTATTCTTGCAACTTTCCATAACTCTAAAATTATTTAAGAATAAAAAGTGAAAGAGATTGAAAGTGGCGGCTCATGCCTGTAATCTTAGCACTTTGGCATGCCAAGGCGGGCAGATCACCTAAGGTCAGGAGTTCGAGACCAGCCTGGCCAACATGGTTAAACCCCGTTTATACTACAAATACGAAACATAGCCAAGCGCGGTGCCGCATGCTTGTAATCCCAGCAACTCGGGAGACTGAGACAGGAGAATCACTTGAACCCAGGAAACGGAGGTTGCAGTGAGCCAAGATCATGCCACTGCACTCCAGCCTGGGCAACAGAGTGAGACTTCATCTAAAAAAAAATTTTAAGAAGCAAAAGAAGAGTTAACAGAAGGAAGGTTATGACACATTAAAAAAAGAGAGAGGAAAAGAGTCAGAAAAGCAAAATTAAACAATGCCTTAGGTACCTGTGTCTGGTGAACAATGTCCTACCTCCAGGAAATGACAGCCTACTGGGAGTTTTATCCAATTGTGGAGATAAGTGTTCAGGGTTCTTAATGTTGACTTCTTTATGGAAAGCTCCATGTCTTACACAAAATTTGCCAACCAACTATATAAACCATATACAGAGAGAAAATGTATTGAACTAAAAGATCTCTGTTCCTGGTCTCCTTGGAAGTTATATTTCTCATAAATTCATACATTTTCATCAGCTTCTAGGAGTTCAGCTAACGTGTGACCAAATCTGAGGTATGATCTGCTTGCCACCTGCCAAGAAATCAGGGTTCTGAACCTACAATCACTACAGTAATGACTATGGGGCTGGGGAAGCCTTCGGAGAGTCCCTTGCCCCATTCATTCGGTATCCAACAAACATTTATCAGTGCATCCTGTGTGCCAGGCACGACTATGTGCTGAGAATATGACACTGAAAAAACATAAAATCCCTGATGTCATGCTGGCTTCAGGCCAGCTAGGAACACAGACAAGTAAACAGGGAAATTAAGAACCATATGACCCATTTTGAGGAAAATCCCACAGTGCTGTAGAAATATATGACAGGAAGACTGAACTCAGACCTAGAGGTGAAGGAGGGCAAAACCACCCCACCAAAGGCCTTTCCATTTGAGCTGCAGCAGTTCTCCATTCCAAGGGTGGGAAAAAGGAATGGAGCTTGGGACAGGAATAAAGAATCCCAGCCTTTGTGAGATGTAAGGCCCAAAGCACTTTCCTCTAGAGAGCTGGATCCAAGAACATTTTTGGGGGAGACATGATGTCAGGGCAGATTGGTTGTCTGCAGGCAGGTCCAATAGAGACTGTAATGGTGGGAGGCTTTAGGAGTAGAGAATATACAATTCACCTCTACCAAGAAGAAATTGAAGGGGACGGTGGATAACAGAGCATGTCCTGTGGCTTCTAGATCAATTACTATTTTCCTCCACTACACCTCTAAGCACCGTCCTCCACCACTTAACTGACCTGCCTTGGTCTTTCCATCCCTCGACAGCACCTACCTCCATATTAGTCCCAAAGCTTTTGGATGTAGCACTGCTCTCCATGAATCTTCCACAGGCAGAAGTTCCCCTGAGCTTTTGCAGGCACAATCTTCAGCATGTTGCCTTGGCCTGGGTATGGGCTTAAAACTCAGAAAATTCTTTTTTTCTTTTTTTTTTTTTTTTTTTTTTTGAGACAGAGTCTCGCTCTGTTGCCCAGGCTGGAGTGCAGTGGCACTATCTAGGCTCACGGCAAGCTCTGCCTCCCAGGTTCATGCCATTCTCCTGCCTCAACCTCCCGAGTAGCTGGGACTACAGGCTCCCGCCACCATGCCCGACTAATTTTTTGTGTTTTTAGTAGAGGCGGGGTTTCACCGTGTTTGCCAGGATGGTCTCGATCTCCTGACTTCAGGATCCTCCTGCCTCAGCCTCCCAAAGTGCTGGGATTACAGGCATGAGCCACCACACCTGGCCAAAACTCAGAAAATTCTGATTTGAATTGTCACTCTGCTGGTACCTAGCCTTGTGCTTTAGGCACACTTCCTTACCTCTCCAAGCCTCAGATGCTAGATCAGTAAAATTGGGGAAATAGTATGCACCTCATAGAGTGGTTGTGAGAATTCACTAGGATTTATTTAATAAACTCTCATTAAACACCTATTATGACAATGTGCCAGGCACAGCAAATGCTCAATAAATGCTAGTTCCTTCCTAAGTTCAAACAGACTTCCCATCCCTGTTAGGCTTCACTTTCTGGGCCCTACAGTCAGGGTTGGCTTCAAGGCATTTGACTTTTATAGACATACAGGGCCCATGCTTAGAAGGGCCCTACATTTGATTTAATTCTCTATTATTGCCATCTTGAAATTCTTAATATTTTTTAAACAAAGGGCCCCATTTTCATTTTGCACCAGGCCCCACAAATCATGTAGCCTGTTTTTCCCATAACCACTCTGATAGTGGGTTATAAAGTACTATTACTTTATACAGTTATAAGGGACTATTACTGTTAAACAAAGCTGGTAGCAATGATATTAGTCAAAATGAATTAAAAATAAATTAATACAAAATTAATAGCCAAGATGGGTTCACTGAAGTGTCTACCAGACACTTAAGGAAGAAATTATATAAATTCCCCAAAATCTCTCTCAGAAAATACAATCAGCAGGAGTACTTCCTAACTCATTCTTTGAGGCCAACATTACTCTGATATCAAAACCAGACATTATAAGAAAGAAAACTACATACAAATATCTCTTATGAACATAGATGCAAAAATCTTCAACAAATTGTTAACAAACTGAATCCAGCAATATATAATAGGAATTATACACCAAGATCAAATGGGATTTATCTCAGGTATGTAAGGCTAGTTTGACATTCAAAAATCAATTAATATAATCCACTTAATCAACAGGCTAAAGAAGAAAAACCACACAACCTTATCAACAGATGTAGAAAACACATTTGGCAAAATCCAACACCTATTTACATTAGCACCCCCAAAATGAAATATTTTGGTAAAATACTTTGATAAAATCTTTGGTAAAAACTCTCAGAAAAGTAGGAATAGAGGAGAAACTACCTCTACTGGCAAAGAACATCTACCAAAAAAACCTACAGCTGACATTCTACTTAATGAGAAGCCAGAAACTTTCCCACTAACATTAGGAGCAAGACAAGGATGTCAAGGATATGTAATCTATGTGAAGAAAACTGCAAAATGCTGAAAACATTAATTTTTAAAAAACTAAATTAATGGAGGCCAGGCACAGTGGTTCATGACTCTAATCCCATCACTTTGGTAGACCGAGATGGGCAGGCTTGAGCTCAGGAGTTCAAGAGCATCCTGGGCAACATGGCAAAACCCCATCTCTACAAAAAATACAAAAATTAGCTGGGCATGGTGGCATATGTCTATAGCCTCAGCTACTTGGGAGGCTGAGGTGGGAGGTTGGCTTGAGCCTGGAAGGCAGAGGTTACAGCAAGCCAAGATTGCACCAGCGCACTGCAGCCTGGGTGACAGAGCCAGACCCTGGCTCAAAACAAACAAACAAAGCAAAACAAAACAACTAAATTGATGGAAAGGTATTCCATGTTCATGGATAGGAAGACTCAATATTGCCAGGATTTTAATTCTTTCCAAGTAGATCTATAAATTCAATGCAATACCAATCAAAATCCCAGCAAGTTATTTTGTGCATATCAACAAACTAATTCCAAAATTTATATGAGGCCAGGTGCAGTGGCTCACACCTGTAATCCCAGCACTTTGGGAGGCTGAGGCAGGTGGATCACCTGAGGTCAGGAGTTCGAGACCAGCCTGGCCAACATGGCAAAACCTTGTCTCTACTGAAAATACAGAAATTAGCTGGGCTTGGTGGCAGGCACCTGTAATCCCAGCTACTCAAGAGGCTGAGGCAGGAGAATTGCTTCAACCCAGTAGGCGGAGGTTGCAGTGAGCTGAGATTATGCCATTGCAATCCAGCCTGGGCGACAAGAGCAAAACTCCATCACAAAAAAAAAAAAAAAATATATATATATATATATATATATATGTGTGTATATATATATATATATACACGTATATATATAAATATATATATGTATATATATATATGTATATATACACGTGTATATATATATATATGAAGTATTATAAGAAAAACCCCAAATCACATTTTTAAAAACCTTCCCCTAAACTGGTAGAGAGCCAAGAGACCAAAGAATGGGTTGGAAAAGTCCAGCTTGGTGAGTAGATGAGTTTATTAGGACTTACATGTGAGGCACTCCTGGATGGCAGCAGGGCAGCTTCAGAGATTCGTGCTGAACTCCCATCCCTAAGCTGCTTTTAAGCTAGTTTAAAGCTCTTTTCCTACTGTGTGTGTGGGATGGGACTATTTTCCTTGGTAGGCTCTCAAACACTCTCCAAGATGTTTGGGTTCTCAGGCATACCTGCTCCTCAGCTGGGCACCATGGCCTTGGCTTATCACCTGGTCTTCAGGATTCAGGCAGCAGACATACACCCTTAAGTAACCTGGCCATAGTGGGGAAACTGTCACACTACATGGAGAAGCCGAAAACCTAGAATGACCAACAGAATCTTAAAGAAGAACAAAGTTGGAGGACTGACACTGCCCAACTTCAAGACTTACTCTAACGCTGCAATAGTCGAGACAGTGTGGTATGAGAGAAAGAATAAACAAATGGAACAATGGAACAGCATAGAGAGCCCCAAAATAGACCCACATATATTTAGTCAGCTGACCTTTGACAAAGGGGCAAAGGCAATACAGTGGAACAAAGATAGGCTTTTTGACAAATGGTGATGGAAAAAATGGACATCCACATGCAAAAAAAAAAGTGAATTTAGTCACAGATCTTATACCCTTCACAAAAATTAATTCAAAATATATCACAGACCTAAATATAAAATGCAAAACTATAAAACTCCTAGAAGATAACATAGTAGAAAACCTTTATGACCTGTGACCTTGGACATGGTGAGGACATGGTGATGACTTTTTAGATACAACACCAAAGGCACAATTCATAAAATAATTCACTGTGGCCGGGCACAGTGGCTCACACCTGTAATCCCAGAACTTTGGGAGGCCAAGGCAGGTGGATCACGAGGTCAGGGGTTCGAGGCCAGCCCAGCCAACATGGTGAAACTCTGTCTCTACTAAAGATACGAAAACTTAGCTGGGCATGGTGGCATGTGCCTATAATCCTAGCTACTCAGGAGGCTGAGGCAGAAGAATTGCTTGAACCTGGAAGGCAGAGGTTGCAGTGAGCCGAGATCGCACCATTGCACTCCAGCCTGGGCAACAGGGCGAGACTCCGTCTCAAAAAAAAAAAAAAAAAAGGAAAAAGAAAAGAAATCATTGATAAGCCAGGCTTCATTAAAATTAGAAATTTCTGCTCTGTCTAAAACACTATTAGAAAATGGGAAGACAAGCCACAGGCTGGGAGAAAATATTTTTAAAAGACACATCTGATAATGGACTGTTATCCAAAATAGGCAAAAAACTCTTAAAACTCAACAACAAGAAAACAAACTGATTAAAAAATGGGCCGAAGATCTGAACAGACAATTCACCAAAGTAGATATACAGATGCCCAATACGCACATGAAAAGATTCTCCATAGCCTATGTCATTGGGAAAGTACCAATTAACACAGCGAGATACCACTACATGTCTACGAGAATGACCAAAATCCATAACATGGAAGAAACAAATGCTGGTGAGGACTTGGAGCAACAGGAACTCTCATTCATTGCTGGTGGTAAGACAAAATGGTACAGGCACTTTGGAAGATGGTTTGGCAGTTTCTTACAAAACTAAACATATTCTTACCATATATCCAGCAATCATTTTCCTTACTATTTACCCAAAGGAGTTGAAAACTAATGTCCAGACAAAAACCTGCACACAGATGTTTATAGCAGCTTTATTCATAATTGACAAAACTTGGAAGCAACCAAGATGTCCTTCAGTAGGTGAAAGGATAAATAAACTGTGGTAGATCCAGACAAGGGAATATTATTTTGCACCAAATAATCAGGTGCTAAGAAGTGAGATATCAAGCTATGAAAAGACACAGAGAAACTTTAAATGTGTTTTACTAAGTGAAAGAAGCCAATCTGGAAAGGCCTTTGTATGTAGCCTATTGTAAGATTCCAACTGTATGACATTCTAGAAAAAGCAAAAATAGGAAGACAGCAAAAAGATCAGTGGTTGCCAGGAGTTAGGAAGGGAGGGGGATGAATAGGTGGAGTACAGATTTTTAAGTCCAAGAAACTACTCTGTAGGGTACTCTGATGGTGGATACATGTCATTATACCTTTGTCCAAATCCATAAAATGTATAACCTCGAGAGTGAACCCTAATGCAAACTGTGGACTTTGGGTGATAATGATGTGTCCAGGTAGGTTCATCAGTGTAACAAATGTATCACTCTGGTGTAGGATGTTGACAATGGGGGAAGGCTGTGCATATGTTGGAGTAGGGAGTGTAATGGAAACTCTACTTTCTGCTCAAGTTTGCTGTGAACCTAGAACTGTTCTAAGAAAAAAATAAAGTCTATTTAAAAGGAAAAAAACAAATTTACTGTACATCTACTGCTAATTCTGAATTGTTGAATGGGGGTACTGTCAGGATAGTCACAGCAGGAGTCATCATCTCATCTTCTAAGACAGTAATATAGGAAAAAAAGAGGAAGCAGAAGGGACAGATCAAACTGTGTGTCCCTGTGTGCATATTTGACATAAATTGCAAACCTCCAGTTCACCCCTTGGCCTCCTGCAGTCAAAAACTCATGAGGGTCACTGAGCCCCAGAGCCTGCAGCAACAAGACATTTTTTACAGAGAGGAAATGTTATTTTAGAATGAAATCCTAGCCAAGGCTGCTGGGGGCTGTAAAAACAAACCCATAAAACCAAGGGTCCTTGGAGCACTTAACAAGATTTCCACCTGATGATAGGAAAACAATTTTATTGAGATTTTCCCCAGGAAATTGGTTTCTCCCAGTCAAGTTGAAAGGCTGAGATCATCTTAGTAATGATAGTGAGGACCAGAAGCAGTCCGTCTTCTTTTGACAGTGCTGCATCTCCTGTGCATATTAATTAACTCATCAATTACCTTCCCCAGGGTAGGAGAAGCTGAGCCGCTCACAGGCGAGTCTCACAGGGCAGGTATTCTTGTCCCAGGAATGTCAAGAGCTCGTCTTTATCTTCTCTCAAATGATTTGCTTCAGTGACTAACTGATGACTCCTACAAGCTGTTTTCAGTTGCTGCCTCTGGCATTTTCCTCTGAAAGGCTAGTCTGATGGATAGTATGGTAGACTGCCAAAACCGTGATTTATGTTCATGGTGAAACCAGGACCTTCTTGCTCTCCCTTCCTGGGCAAGTGGCCTTTATCTGCATGGTTTAGAACACCCTGGGGAAATATGAAGGGGAAATTGAGTACCTTTTCTTTATCTATAACCTAATTCAAAATTAGTGTGAGCTGTAGTTGTAAATCTCAGATTGATCTGTTCTTAGCTCATTATTTTTTTTTTGCCATTTCATTTTACATGATAACAAAAGTATCATGCATTAAGAAGAATTTATAGTTTGCAAAGTGCTCTCTTGTGTAGGAGTGTATTTGATTCTCACCAAAATCCTATCAGATAGAAAAAGAAAGGTCACCACTCCTCTTTGAGTAAGGAGAACCTACGCGACAGAGGTTAAAGGACTCCCCAGTATCAAACATCAATTTCTACTGTCAAACAAAACAAAGATTGTATTTACTTTTTAGAATAAATTATTAAATATTTCAAAGATATATAAAATACAGAAAATATGAAAAGAGAGCCACATGTCTACTTCTCAGTTTTAACAACTATTAATGTATTTGCTTCAGATGCTTTTTAGCAAAAGATAAAACAATACAAATACAGTTGTCAGCCCAGGCGCAGTAGTTCACATCTGTAATCCCAGCCCTTTGGAGGCTGAGGTGGGCAGATCACTAGAGGTCAGGAATTTGAGACCAGCCTGGCCAACATGAGGAAACCCTGTCTCTACTAAAAATACAAAAATTAGCCGGGTGTTGTGATGCATGCCTGTAATCCCAGCTACTCAGGAGGCTGAAGAAGGAGAATCACTTGAATCCGGGAGGCAGAGATTGCAGTGAGCTAAGATCCTGCCACTGCACTCCAGCCTGGGTGACAGAGTGAGACTTCATCTCAAAATAAATAAATAAATATAAAAATATAAAAAATAAAACAATACTAATACAGTTGTCGCCATCCCATTTCTTCTCTTCCCTGCCAGAGGTGATTACTTTCCTGAAGTTGATACATATCCTTCAATCCATGTTATTAAACATTTATTTCAGGCTGGGTGAAGTGGCTTACATCTATAATCCTATGACTTTGGGAGGCTGAAGGAGGAGGATTGCTTGAGCCCCGTAGTTCCAGACCAGCCTGAGCAACATAGCAAGACCTTGTCTCTACAAAAAAATTTAAAAATTGAGATGGAGGATCGCTTGATCCTGGAAGGTCGAGGCTGCAATGAGCCATCATCGAGTCACTGCACTCCCTCCTGGATGACAGAGAGAGACTCTGCCTCAAAACAGCAACTACAACAACAACAAAAAGCCAAACAAAAATAACAACAAATTTACTTCATCTGTATCTACCTATAACAATCTGTATTAGTATCATGCTTTACTTTTTTTTACTTTTGTGTATTCACATGATAGTTTGTGAATCTTTTTATAACTTTTTTTCTCACCGAACATAAGTTTCTAGATGTCCAACTGGATATCTGTAGAGCTGCAAGTTAATTGATCAATATATTTTTTCACTGAATTATAGTATTTTATTACATAAATAGACCACAATTTATTTATCCATTTTCTTATCAATGGATATTTAAGCTGTTTCTATGTCTTACTATTTCCAAGTAGTGCTGCAGCGAACATTCTTGTTCATGGCAAATTATTCGTGGTGAGCATGTCTAAAAACTTCTTTAGGTTATGTACCTAGAAAAAGAGTTGTTGGGTCGGTTGAAGGGTATGTACACCTTGAAATTTATTAGATGTTGCCAAATTATTCTCCAAAGTGATGGCAGCAATTTATACTTCCAATAGGGATGTCTAAGAATTCCTGTTTCCTCACGTTTTTACTAACAATTGGTGAAAATTCAACACTTGGTGAATTATTAGTCTTGTTAATTTTCCCAGCTTGATGGGTGTGATTGGTTGTTATAATTGTTATAATTTGCATTGCTCAGAATGGCCATAATTAAAAAAATAAAAAAACAGAAGACGTTGATTTGGATGTGGTGATCAGGGAATACTTCTACACTGCTGGTGGGAATGTAAATTAGTACAGTCACTATGGAAACCGTGTGGAGATTCCTTAAAGAACTAAAAGTAGAACTACCATTTGATCCAGCAATCCCACTACTGGGTATCTATCCAGAGGAAAAGAAGTCATTATGTAAAAAAGATACTTGTACACGCATGTTTATAGCAGCACAATTCACAATTGCATAATCATGGAACCAACCCAAATGCCCATCAATCAACAAGTGGACAAAGAAGCTGTGAGATTTTTATATATATATATATAAAATGGAATACTACTCATCCATAAAAAGGAATGCATTAACAGCATTTGCAGTGACCTGGATGAGATTGGAAACTATTATTCTAAGTGAAGTCACTCAGGAATGGAAAACCAAACATTGTATATTCTCACTGATATGTGAGAGCTTAGCTATGAGGATGCAAAGGCATTAAGAATGATACAATGGACTATGGGGACTTGCGGGGGAAAGGTGGGAGGGGGCAAGAAATAAAAGACTACAAATAGGGGGCCAGGTGTGGTGGCTCACACCTGTAATCCCAACATTTTGGGAGGCCAAGGCAGTCGGATCACCTGAGGTTGGGAGTTCAAGACCAGCCTGACCAACATGGAGAAACCCCGTCCCTACTAAAAATACAAAATTAGCCAGAAGTGTTAGAACATGCCTGTAATCCCAGCTACTCGGGAGGCTGAGGCAGGAGAATCGCTTGAACCCGGGAGGCAGATGTTGCGGTGAGCCAAGAAGGAGCCATTGCACTCCAGCCTGGGCAACGAGCAAAACTCTCTCTCAAAAAAAAAACAAAAATAGGATGCAGTGTATACTGATTGGGTGATGGGTGCACCAAAATCTCACAAATCACCACTAAAGAACTTACTTATGTAACCAAACACCACCTATACTCCAATAACCTATGAAAAAAAGGTTAAAAATAATAGTAATTTGCATTGTCCTCATGATTAGTGAAATTGCGCTTCAATCACTAGTTTATTGGCCACTTGAGTGTCCTTTTCTGTGGATTTCTTGGTCACAACCTTTCAATTTTCAATATTTTTTGTCTTTTTCTTATTGATTTATATAAGTGCTTTAGGTATTCTAGATATTAATTCTTTGTTGATTGTATGCTTGTAAATATCTTTTCCATCCTAAACTTGATTTTACTTAATTTATGTCTTTTGCCTCTGCTTAAATTTTTAAGTTTAATGTTAATTAAATTTATCTTTTTATTTGTGCTTTTTGTGTCTTGTTTAAGAAATAATTCATTGTCCTGAGGTCATAAAAATATTCTCCTATATATTTTCCAGTTCTAAAAGTTTTTTACATTTTGTCTTTACTCCAAAATGTGAATTTATTTTTGGATATGGTATGAGGTTAGAAACTTACTTTATTTTCCGTGTAAATCTTTCAATTGCCAAACGTCCATAGACCAGTTTTCCACCAGACATGGGTCTGTTTCTGGGCTTTTCATCGTACTGTGTTAGTCTATTTTGCTATCTCTGTGACTATTCTACACAGTATTAATTACTATAGTTTGATGATAAACCTTGTTATTTTGTAGGCAGATCTCTCTACTTCCTTCTCATAATTCTCTTGGCTATTCTTAGCTCTTTGTCCTCATATAATGTTTAAAATCAATTTGTCAAGTTCACATACACAATAAAAGCCCTGGCTTTCTATTAGAATTGCAATAAATTTATAAATTCATTTAGGACAATTAACATTGTAATGTCATTGCCATCATCCATAAATATGCAATTCCTCTCCATTTATGTAGATCTTCTTTTACGGCCTTCAATAAAATTTTAGAATCTCCTCAATCAGTAGCAAATCATTGTTAGAGTTATTCCTAGTTACCTAAGAGTTCTTTTCTTTTCTTTTTTTTTTTTTTTTTTTTTTTTTGACAGAGCCTCACTCTGTCGCCCAGGCTGGAGTGCAGCTGTGTCACCTCAACTTCCCAAGTAGTTGGAACCAAAGGCATTCACCACCATGCCTGGCTAATTTTTTTGTTTGTTTGTTCGTTTTTTTTGTTGTTGTTGTTGTTTTTTCCATAGAAACGGGGTCCCACCATGTTGCCCAGGCTAATCATAAACTCCTGGGCTCAAGCAATCTTCCTGCCTCGGCCTCCCAAAGAGCTGGGATTATAGGCATGAGCCACTACCCTCGGCCTTTTTCTTGATATTGTAAGTTCATTTATTAAGTTATCTTTTTAATTAGGTTTTGCTCAGGAATGCTATTGATTTTTTCAAATTGAGAAATAATTCACATAGTATAAAATTCACCCTTTTAAAGTACACAATTTAGTGGTTTTTAATATATTTACAAGGTTGGCCAACCACCACTGCTAATTCCAGTACATTTTTATCAACCCGAAAAGAAATCCTGTAACCCGGAGCTGTCACTCCCCATGTCCTCTTCATCCTAGTCCCTGAAAACCACTTATCTTCTTCCTATAGATTTGACTATTCCGAGAAATAATTTCACATAAATGAAACCATACACTATGTGGCCTTTTGCATCTGGCTTCTTTCTCTTAGTATAATACTTTCAGGGTTCATCCATGTTGCAGCATGTATCAGAACTTCATTCCTTTTCATGGCTGAGTAATATTTCATTATCAGGATAAATATTTTCTTGTCCATGTATTAGCTGAGGGACATTTGAATTGTTTCCACTTTGGGCTGTTATAAATAATGTTGCTATGAACATTTGTGTACAAATTTTTGTATAATATATATTTTCAGTTATCTTGGGTGTGTACCTAAGGGTGGAATAGTTGGGTCATATGGCAACTCTAGTTAACATTTCCAAAGTGGCTACACCATTTTACATTCTTACCAGCAATAACAGAGGGTTCCAGTTTCTCTACAACTTCACCCACACTTGTTATTGTCGTTTTTAAAAAACTATAGCCATTCTAGTGGGTTTATCTCATTGTGGATTTGATTTGTATTCCCTAATTAACAGTGATGTTGACCATCTTTTCATATGCTTGTTGGCCATTTGTGTATCTTATTTGGAGAACTGTATATTCAAATCCTTTGCCCATTTTAATTGGATTGTCTTTGTGTTATTGAGTTGTAAGAGTTCTTTTTTAGTCCTGGATCCTAGACCCTCATCAGATATATGGTTTTCAAATATTTTTTCCCATTCTGTAAGTTATCTATTCATTTTTCTTGGTAGTGTCCTCAAAACACGGAAGTTTTTAATTTTTATTAATTCCAATATTTTCTTTGGTTGCTTGAGCTTTAAAAGTTATGTTTAAGAAACCATTGCATAACCCAAGTTTACAAGGACTTACACCTATGTTTTATTCTAAGAGTTCTGTGATTTTAGCTCTTATATTCAGGTCTTTGATCCATTTTGAGTAAATTTGTGTATATGTGTGAACTATGGATCCAAGTTTATTCTTTTGCATATGAATATCCAGTTGTCCAGCACTATTTATTGAAGAGACTCTTCTTCTCCCACCAGATTGAATTGGTATCCTTGTTGAAAATCAATTGACTATAGATGTATGAGTTTATCTCAGGACCCTCAATTTTATTCTGTTGATCTGTATGTTTGCCCTCCTGCCAGTAGCGCACAGTCTTGATTACTCTAGTTTTGCATTAAGTTTTGAAATTATGAAGTTTGAGTCCTCAACTTTATTTTTCATTTTAGATAGTGTTTTGGCTACTCTGGGTCTCTTGCATTTCTGTATGAATTTTAGGACCAGCATGTCAATTTGTGCAACAACAAAACAAGAAGCAGCAGGAATTTTGATATTGTGTTGGGATTTAGGATTGTATCCACTCTATATGTCAATCTAGGGAGTATTGTCATCTTAACAATAAGTTTGCCAATACATGAACATGGGAGATGTTTCCATTTATTTAGATCTTTTGCTGAGACACTAACGACATCTAAAAGGAAGAAAGAATTTATTTCAGCAATGCTTTGTAGTTTTCAATGTACAACTTTTGCATGCGCTGCTTTCATTAAATTTATTCCTAAGTATTTTATTCTTTTGATGCTATTACAAATGGAATTGTTTTCTTGATTTCACTTTCAGATTATCCATTGCTAGTGTATAGAACTAGAACCGATTTGTATATTTTGTATGTCCTGCAAACTTGCTGAATTTATTAGCTCTAATAGTTTTTGTGGATTCCTCAGTATTTTCTACATACAAAACCATGTCATCTGCAAACAGAGAAATTTTACTTTTTCCTTTCAAATCCTTTTATTTCTTTTCCTTGACTAACAACCCTGGACAGAACCTCCACTACAATATTGAATAGAGTGATGAGAATGTACATTCTCTTCTTGTTCCTGATCTAAGGGGAAACTTTTCCTTTCACCATTTGAAATATGTTGTTAGTTATGGATTTTTTGTAGATGCCTTTTATCAGGTTGAGGAAGTACCTTTCTATTCCTACATCGTTGAGGGTTTTTTTTTTCTTTTTCTTTTCTTTCTTTTTTCTTGAGACAAGATCTGACTCTATCACCCAGGCTGGAGTGCAGTGGTATAAGCATGGTTCATTGCAGCCTGGACCTCCTGGGCTCAAAAAATCCTCCTGCCTCAGCTTCCAGAGTTGCTGGAACCACAGGCATGTGCCACCACACATGGCTAATTTTTTAAATTTTTTACAGAGGTGGGATCTCATCATGTTGCCCAGGCTGGTCTTTAACTCCTGAGCTCAAGCAATGCTCCCACCTCACCCTCCCAAAGTGCTAGGATTACAGGTGTGAGCCACCACTTCCCGCCTTTTGAGTGTTTTTATCATGGAAAGGTGTTAGATTTTGTCAAAAGCTGTTTCTTGTCTGGATTGAGTTGATTGGATTTTGTCATTTATTCTATTAATATGAAGTGTTATTTTGATTGATTTCCAGATTTTAAAACAACCTTTCATTCCTGGGATAAATCGCTTTTGATCATGATGTATAATCCTTTTGATATATTTATGGATTTAGTTTTCTAATATTTCAGTAAGGACTTTTGCATTTATATTCATAAAGGCTGTTGGTCTGTAGTATTCTCCTCTTGTGATATCTTTGTCTAGTTTTGATATCAAGGTAATATTCAACTCAGAGAAAGAGTTTGGAAATGTTTCCTACCATTTTATTTTTTGGAAGAGTTCATGAAAGGTTGGTGTTAATTCTTTTTGAAATGTTTGGTACAATGCAACAGCGAAAACATCTGGCCATGTGCGTTTCCTTGTGGGAAGTTTTTTGATTACTGATTCGGTCTCTTTACTTGTTATAATCTGTTCAGATTTTCTATTTCTTCTTGAGTCAGTTTCAGTAACTTTTCTGTTTCCAGGAATCTGCCAGTTGTATGTAGGTTATCTGTCAGTGTTCGATTATTCATATTCATATTCTCCTATAATGTTATTTAGTTTGTAAGATTGGTAGTAATGTTTCCTCTTTCACTCCTGATTCTTAAGTCATTTGAATCTTCTCTTTTTTTCTTGATCAATCTAACTAGAAGACTTAATTTCAGTGTCATTGATTTTCTCAATTGTGTTATTGATTTTTGAACACTGATATTGTCAAAAAAACTTATTACCTTATAGCATTTCTCTGTAGGTTTTCTTACATTTTCTAGTAAAAGCACATTATCTGAAATGACAAGTTGGTATCTTCATGGTCACATCCAGTAGCATGTTGATTACAGTCACATTCCTGACTTCAAAGAGAATGTTTCTCATATTCCAATGTTAAGTGTGATACTAACTGTGAATAGA
Source organism: Pongo abelii (assembly GCF_028885655.2). Classification (NCBI taxonomy): domain Eukaryota; kingdom Metazoa; phylum Chordata; class Mammalia; order Primates; family Hominidae; genus Pongo; species Pongo abelii. Next base: position 91,677,599 of record NC_072001.2, read on the forward strand.
TATCTTTTATTAAGGAGAGGCAATTTCCTTTCATTCCAGATTAGCTAAAGGTTTTATCTTAAATCAATATTGAATCTTAGCAAATGCTTCCTAGATTTATTTAGTGCTTTTATTTTTTCTTTTAATCTATTAAAGTCAAGCTAATTTACATGAATAGATTTCTTTTTACTTTTTCTTTTTCTTTTTTTCTTTTTTTCTTTTTTTTTTTTTTTTTTTTTGAGACAGAGTTTTGCTCTTGTTGACCAGGCTGGAGTGCAATGGCATGATCTCGGCTCACCGCAACCTCCGCCTCCCGGGTTCAAGCAATTCTCCTGCTTCAGCCTCCCGAGTAGCTGGGATTACAGGTGCGCCACCACACCTGGCTAGTTTTTGTGTTTTTAGTAGAGATGGAGTTTCTCCATGTTGGTCAGGCTGGCTCGAACTCCTGACCTCAGGTGATCCACCTGCCTCAACCTCCCAAAGTGCTGGGATTACAGGCGTGAGCCACCATGCCCGGCCGAATAGATTTCTAAATGTTAAAAATTCTTAGAATCCTAGGATAAGACTTATTTGCTTATTATGTGAATTTAGCTTACTAAAAATTTATTTAGGATTATTTACATTTATGTTTATAAATAGATTGGCCTATACATTTCTTTCCAATATTTGTTGTAGTTTGTTGTTACTGTTTCTTTTTTCTTTTTCTTTTTTTTTTTTTTTTTTTTTTTTTTTTTTTGCATTGTAACATAAAGATAATCTGTTCCTCAAAGTTATGGTAGAATTTGTGTATAAAACAATCTGAAATGACAATTTGTGTGTTTTAGGGCAGAGGGTGCTACACTTTTATTAAGATTTACCAATTTAATTGTTATAGGTCTATTAAGTTTTTCTATACCTGCCAGGTGCAATGGCTCACGCCTATAATTCCAACACTTTGGGAAGTCGAGGCAGGCAGATTGCTTGAGCCCAGGAGTTCAAGACGAGCCTTGACAACATGGGGAAACCCCATCTCTACTAAAAATTAGCCTGGTGTGGTGGCCCTCACCTGCAATCCCAGCTACTCGGGAGGCTAAGATGGAAAGATTGCTTGAACCAGGGAGGCAGAGGTTGCAGTGAGCTGAGATAGTGCAACTCTTTCTTTCTTTCTCCCTCCCTCTCCTCCCCTCCCCTTCCTCTCCTCTTCCCTTCCCTTCCCTCCTTCCCTCCCTCCTTCCTTCCTTCCTTCTTTCAGAAATTGGGTTGGGGGGTGGTTCTCACTATGTTCCCCAGGCTGGTCTTGAACTCCTGGCCTCAAGCAGTCCTCCCTTCTAGGCCTCCGAAAGTGCTAGGATTACAGGTGTGAGCCACTGTGCCTATAGCCTTTGTTGGCTCTTAGTTTTCTATTTTGTTAATCTTTATTGCTAACATTATTTTATCTTCTTTTCTACTTTCTTGGAGTTTATGTTGTCTTTTTAGAGATTAGCTTCATACTTAAAGTCTTTCTTCTTTTCTAATATATACGTTTAACACTACAAATTTATCTCAAAGTACTGTTTTTGCTGTATTCTACAAGTTTGGGTAAATAGCGTTTTCATTGTTTTTTAGTTTGAACTATTTTTACATTTCAATTTTGAATTTTGTTTTATTCTGAAGTATTTGGAAAGGTGGGGTTTTATTTTGTCTGTTAGTTTTTCCTTAGTCATTTCTTCGTTTTGTTTGTGGTTTGTATTTTAGCTTTCAAATGTATGTGTTCCTTTGGTTATATTTTTAATTTTTTTTGTTGTTTGTTTCCCACACAACACTGTTGTACCTTTGCTTATATTTTCAGTCTTGAGTTCTGCTTTTAATATTGATTTCTGATTTTATCTAAATGATATTGATTCTTCGGTATTTTTTGAGATTTTCTTTATGAAGTAGTATTTAACAATTTTTATAAATATTCCATGTGTGACTGAAAAGGATATGCATTCTTTATTTGTTGAGTTCAGATGCACACACATACACACACAAATAGAGGGATGGGGAATCAATTTACTGATTGCATGGTTAAAATTGTCTGTATTCATACAGATACTCAAAATATCTTAATGCTTCATCCGTCAGTTTCTGATACAGGTGTACTAAAATATCTCAATATAATTAATTGTAGGTAGTTTTGGTTTATTTCTCTATACAAACCTGCCTTTTTTTTTCCTTTTCTTTCTTTCTTTCTTTCTTTTTTTTTTTTTGGTATAGATGGGGTCTCACTATGTTGCCCAGGCTGGTTTTGAACTCCTGGTCTCAAGCAATCCTCCCACCTCACCCTTCCAAAGTGTAGGAATTACAGGTACAAGGCATTGCACCCAGCCTTGTTTTTTATATTTTGATGCTGTGTTGTTCGATGTATTCAGGCTCAGAATTGTTATACCTTCCTGGCCAATTACTCCCTTTATCATTAATATCATTATAACATGTTCTTATTTAATGCTTTTCACTTTAAATTCTACATTAGCTATTATACAAGGTTGGTTTAGGGTAGTATTGTCTAGAATATTTTTTCTTAACTCTTGACGTTCAAGGTCTGTGTCCATTTGATTATGTATATCTTTCACAATTGGGGTATAGCTGAATTTTTAAATGTCTAAAAATCTCTGTCTTTTGACTGAAACATAGTACACTTAAATTTATTATGATTAGTAATATTAAAATTATTTCTGCCATTGCATTTATTGTTTTCTATTTACCTTGGGCTTTTTCTTCTTCTTTTCTTTTTCCTTTCCAAACTTCTGCTTGATTAATCTCATTTTCTTCATTCTTTTTCTCTACTAATTTGGAAGTTAAACTCATAATTTTTATCATTTTAGCTGTTTTCTTAGCATATTAACATGTACACCTGATTAAGCACAATATAAAGTTAATATTTGTAAAACATACTGGAATAAAACAAAATTTAGAACTGAAGCTCTACAAGCTATTTTTAATGTGGTCTATATAATATTGGTTCACCAAAATGTATTGATGTTTATTGTCTCATTTTTGACTCCACCTTCCAAATTAGACATCAGTATTATTGTATTTTATAGCCGGTGCTCTTTGGATTTATCAACATATTTTCCCATTTCTATTCTCACTGTTGCTCCTTTCATCTCATTATTTCCTTTTGAGTTCAATTTCATTGCTATCAAAGCCCATTCTTTTGTGTCTTACAATGAAAAAGAATGTTGAACTTTCTATAGTTTTAGGTCATTTAAAATAGTCTATATTTCAAATTCACTCTGAATAGTAGTTTAATTAGGTACAGAGTTCTGTGTTGACATTTCACAGCAGCATTTTGAAGATGTCATCTTGATCTTAATTTTAGCTAGTGAAAAACAATAACAATTCATCTATTGTTTCTTATTAGGAAATATTAAATGAGATACTCAATATCTCATAAGACTGAAATCATATAGCATTTGTCTTTTTGTGACTGGCTTATTTCACTTAGCATAATGTCCACAATGTTCATTCTTATTTTTGCCTATGTCAGAATTTCCTTCCTTTATAAGGCTGAATAATATTCCATTATATATGCATACCACATTTTGCTTATTCATTCATCCATCAGTAGACCCTTGAGCTGCTGCCCTCTTTTTTCTTTCTCTTTCTTTCTTTCTCTTTCTCTCTTTCTTTCTTTCTTTCCTCCCTTCTTTCTTTCTTTCTATTTATTTATTTATTTATATTTTGGCAGGGTCTCACTCTGTTGCCCAGGCTGGAGCACAGTGACATGATCTTGGCTCACTGCAACCTCTGCCTCCTAGATTCAAGTGACCCTCCCACCTCAGCCTCCTAAGTAGCTGGGACTACAGGCACATCCCACCATGCCCAGCTAATTTTTATATTTTTTTGGTAGAGGCAGGGTTTCTCCATGTTGCCCAGGCTGGTCTCAAACTCCTGGGCTCAAGCAATCTGCCTGCCTCGGCCTCCCAAAGTGCTGGGATTAGAGGTGTGAGCTGTCATGCCTGGCCTTCATCTTTTGGCTATTGTGAATGGTGGTATATAAACATGGGTCTACAAACATATAATCACCACCTTTTTAACTTTAAAAAATGCCCTAGGCGGCCGGGCGCTGTGGCTCACGCCCGTAATCCCGGCACTGTGGGAGGCCGAGGTGGGGGGATCACAAGGTCAGGAGACCAAGACCATCCTGGATAACATGGTGAAACCCCATCTCTACTAAAAACACAAAAAATTAGCTGGGCGTGGTGGCACGCGCCTGTAGTCCCAGCTACTCCGGAGGCTGAGGCAGGAGAATCTCTTGAACCCAGGAGGCGGAGATTGCAGCGAGCCGAGATCTCGCCACTGTACTCTAGCCTGGGCGACAGGGCAATACTCCTCCATCTCACGCACACACAAAAAATCCCCTAGGCTGGGTACAGCGGCTCACCACCTGTAATTCAAGCACTTTGGGAGGTTGAGACAGGAGGGTCGCTTGAGCCCAAGAGTTTAAGACCAGCCTAGGCAACACAGGGAGACTGCCCCTTCCTCTCTGCAAAAAAATTAAAAATGAGCCAGGCATAGAGGCACACGCCTGTGGTCCCAGCTACGCTGGAGGCTGAGGTGGGAGAATAACTTGAGCCCTGGAGGTTGAAACTGCAGTGGGCAATGATTGTTCCACTGCATTCCAGCCTGGGTGACAAAGTGAGACCCTGTGTCAGAAAAAAAAAAAAAAAAAAAAAAAGAATCTCCTTATCAGGTGCCAAGCACAGTGGTGTGTGCCTGTAATCCCAGCTACTTGGGAGGCTCAGGCACAAGGATCACTTGAGCCCAGGAGTTCTGGACTGTAGTACACTATGATCACACCTGTGAATAGCCACTGCACTCCAGCCTGGGCAATGTAGCAAGACCCTCCCCCCATCCCACCCCAGAAAAAAAAATCTCCTGATCACTTAGAAGGAGAAGTCTCTACTTTCAATGGAAAATTTTAAGAGAGACTTTAAAATATCTCCTGATCACCTAATGTGCACAGTTTTTCAGTTGGAGCAAATTATGAATTTATCATTTCTTAAGATGATTATATTATTTAAGAATAGCTCGGCCAGAGGCTGTGGCTCACGCCTGTAATCCCAGCACTTTGGGAGGCCCAGGCAAGCGGATCACAAGGTCAGGAGATCAAGACCATCCTGCCTAACACGGTGAAACCCCGTCTCTACTAAAAATACAAAAAAAATTAGCCGGGCGTGGTGGCAGGCGCCTGTAGTCCCAGCTGTTTGGGAGGCTGAGGCAGGAGAATGGCATGAACCCGGGAGGTGGAGCTGGCAGTGAGCTGAGATCGCACCACTGCACTCCAGCCTGGGGGACAGAGTGAGACTCCGTCTCAAAAAAAAAAAAAAAAAAGAAAAAAGAATAGCTCTGTGTCACTTTTAGAATTGCCCAGGTTACTTTGGCCATTAAAAGTATCCCAGGAACCAAGAACCAAAGATATTTATAATTCTCTATTATTGGATTTTAATTTCCTAGAGGTAAGTAGAGTCAAAATTCTAAAAGAACTTCTTTCTAAACCGGTGTCACTATATATTCACTATTGCCAAAATTACGTTTTCTTTTTAAAGAACAGCCTTCTCTGGTCTTCAGATATGACAAAATCCATCAGGTGCTTGGTTAGTCCTTGAAATTAAATTTTAAAGCTCTCTTGGTAATCTGGCAAAGGTTTAGAAATATTTGCTACACAATTGGGATGACAGGCGACAGATCCAAAGTTTCTTAGAATGCCTGACATGTGGGAAGTGAGTGTGATGACTTCATTCACTACACTGTTCTCTAATTCCACATTTGAGGTGTGTGGTTGTTGGCACAAGACAGGCGCCTCCTTAGCCATCCATAGCAAGCAAGTCTTTTAGCACCTGTAATCCAATCTCCTTTCCAGAAAAGCTTCATTCTAAAATGTCAACCCATCTAGAAACTCAGTAATGTCTCCAAGATGCCTGACCCTCCCAGAATCTCTTGACCTCTGGTCCATGGTTTGTCAACTCCAAGAAATGAATGCATGAGAATATCGAGGAAACTGGCAGTGTCCAGGTTTATCTTTATTTGGCTAATGGCGATGGCAGTAAGGTCAGCTGAGCTGCCAATCTGTCCTCCAATTAAGTTCTAATCCAAAGAAGAATTGTTATCCATGATTAAACTCCCACTGTCCTATGAAAAGGGAGTGTCTAGAAGTCAAATTCAAGATGGATCCACCACTTATCAGCTGTGTGGCTTCTGGCACAGCACCTAAACAATAAACAAACCTGGAGAAAATAACACCTATCTCACAGAGTTGTGATAATTAAATTTAAGTGGGTTTTTTTGGTAGTAGTTGCTATAAAGTTATGTGAAACATTGTGTTGGAGAGCACTGAAAAATGTGAAGTACTATTTAAAATGTAAAAGAAATATTATTATTGTTTTCATTATTATTTGAGGTGTGGAAGGAAGTGGCCAGAAAGTAGACACCAGGAACAGAAGCAAGCTTATTGAGGAGGAGGACAAGGGCAGCTGGGCTGATGATGTATCTGAGTTGAGTAAAAACCAAATGCCATTTATCAGGTCTTTACAGATAAGGTCAAACTCTCTCATGGTCACCTAATACCCCAGGCAAGATCTGCAGCAACCTGCACAGGTCTGAGACCCAGGCTCCACACCTGCTCTGATTATGCCCATCTAGAACAGTGCCAGATAAGGAATAGATGCCTAATAAATACCATCTACTCCCATATTTGTATCATACTATATTTTAATTATAGAAACTACCTAATCATGTTTCAGAAAATTTGGAAAACATGATAAAAAGAAAACATTTAAAAGCCACCTGTGATCTCTTTAACAGAAACTTTATCATACTTTGATGTACTTCTGTTCTATTTTTTCTATATGTATGCTTTCCAAAGCCCTTACTTTAATGATATCTGTAAAGACAGTTCTATGTTCTGCTAATTTCCTTCCTTAACATTATGAGTATTTTCTTGGCTCATGTTTCAGCATAAACATTAATTTTAGAGTTGGTAGAATATTCTATCCATTCAACAGATGATGTGCCAGTCTCCTGTTGTTGGATATTATGTTGCTTCCATTTTAAAAAATATTAAACAATGTGACAATGGACACCTTTATGTATCTAGCATTTTCTGTATTGAATATTATTTTATTTATTTATTTGAGACAGAGTTTCCCTCTTGTTGCCCAGGCTGGAGTACAATGGCGCCATCTCGGCTCACTGCAACCTCTGCCTCTTGGGTTCAAGTAATTCTCCTGCCTTAGCCTCCCAAGTAGCTGGGATTACAGACATGCACCACCATGCCCTACTAATTTTGTGCTTTTAGTAGAAATGGGGTTTCTCCATGTTGGTCAGGCTGGTCTTGAACTCCCGACCTCAGGTGATCCACCTGTCTCAGCCTTCCAAAGAGCTGGGATTACAGGCATGAGCCACTGTACCAGCCCAAGATTACTTTATTAAGATATCCCAAAGAAAAACTGGTCCAAAGGGTGTGAACGTGTTTGTGTTTATGACTTTTTTTTTTTTTTTTTTTTGGTAGAGACAGGGTCCTGCTATATTGCCCAGGCTGGTCACTATGACCCTTGATACAACTTGCAAAATTGCTTTCCAGTGAATTTAACCAATTGCAACCTCCACAGGTATGAGCACTTATTTCATCATACCCTCTCCAACACTGGTAAGTAGGTTTTTAAATTTTTTGTTAATTCAGTATGTGGAAAATGGTACTCCACATTTTATAATTTACATTTCTATTTTAAATAAAGCAGAAAAATTCCAAATGTTCGTGTATGTTGGTTTTTCACTTTTATAAATTTTCTGTTTAACTGTTCATTTATTTTTTGTTTTCGGTTTGTGTGTGTGTGTGTGTGTGTGTGTGTGTGTGTGTGTAGAGATAAGTTCTTTGTTGCCCAGGCTGGAGTGCAGTGGCACAATCATAGCTCACTACAGCCTTGAACTCCTTGGCCCAAGTTATCCTCCCACCTCAGCCTTCTGAGTAGCTGGGACTACAGGTGCATACCACCATACCCAGCTAACTCTCTTAACTATTTACCAAATAATTTTGATGACTCATATAAGGGAGACGGTGGGTCTTTCCAGCAGAAGGAGCACTAGGAACTCAAGGTGAATTAAACAGTCTGAGCTCTGCTTCTTTATCTATAAAATGGTCAGCTTCCAGAATCAAGCGAGATACATCATGTAAAATACTCAGTGAAAAATTAAAAGTGCTTTATAAAGATAATGAATAGAGCATTAATAGTATTACTTACACTCCCTCTAGGGCCTAGAGCTCTAAGATTCACAAATGGAACGGTTGCAAGAAAAATATCCTGTGTTAAGGAGCCAATCAGGCCAAAGACCAAACAGATTTTCACCAAGATATAAATGCAGAATCTTTTCTCTGCCCTAATTTTTCTGAATAGGCTAAAAACAATCCATGTTGGCCAAGATTTGGAGTTGATCTAGTACAAAGTTACCTTGGCTTTCAACCAAAATTTTTCAGACACTTGGCTAAGAGAGCAAGTGCATATAAATAAGAACCTGTTTTTCCTTAGGGGGAAGTCTACTGCTAATGGAAAAAGAAGATACCCCACTTCTGGCTGTGCGCAGTGGCTCATGCCTGCAATCCCAGCACTTTTGGGAGGCCGAGGCGGGCGGATCACGAAGTCAGGAGATCGAGACCATCCTGGCTAACACAGTGAAACCCTATCTATACTAAAAATACAAAAAATTAGCCGGGCGTGGTGGCGGGCGCCTGTAGTCCCAGCTACCCGGGAGGCTGAGGCAGGAGAATCAGGTGAACCCGGAAGGCGGAGCTTGCAGTGAGCCGAGATTACACCACTGCACTCTAGCCTGGGCAACAGAGCGAGACTCTGTCTCAAAAAAAAAAAAAAAAAAAGATAACCCCCCTTCCATATTGTTGCATGTACAATATTCAAAATGCACATTTAATGAATGAACTGGTAAATGTGACTGTGTGAGAGAGTATGCATAAGACACAACTATATGTCCCTGTTGGTGGTGCTTTTTACTTGTATGTTGGTTGGCTCGTTGCATTCACAAGAATGTATTTTACAGCTGTATTCAGACTGCCAACCAGAAAATGCAAAACAGTGTTATGTTTACATAATAATGGGTGAGTCTGAGAGTAATTAAAATGTTTTCTTCTTTTATTTTTCCACATATTTATGAATAAGATATTATTCCTTACATTTAAAAATGTAAAGAAAGTTCCATGTGATCAAATATCTGAGTGATAAATGAAAAATATGATTTTTAAAAATGTTTCCCAAATACCTGCATATTTTGAAATGTGAAAATGAAAAACAAAAAACAAAAAAACAAAAACTCACCAGTCTGACTAGGAGGAAATATCCTGCTGCCTGTGTTGGCTGGATGTGGGCAGCACAGATATTTGTGTGTCCGTCCAGGGTTGGGCCTGCAGGGAACCAGCTGGAGACAAAAAACAATTTTACTTTCTTCTTTTTTTTTTTTTTTTTGAGACGGGGGTCTCACTGTGTTGCCTAGGCTGGTCTTGAACTCCTGGGCTCAAGTGATCTTCCCACCTCCACCTCTCAAAGTGCCCGGATTACAGGCGTGAGCCACTGTTCTTGGCCACACTTTCCTCTTTACTATAGGAAAAAAACGTAAAAGGATAAGATTGATGATAAATGGGCTTGGTGATATTGACAAAAAGGGGAAGAGCGGCTACTTTTGCCTGGACCCCAGCCCTATGTACACTGGTCAGGGCTTCTCCCTGCATGCAGAATGCCAGCCCCTATTCAAGAGACATGGAAAGGCCATGACAAGGATATTGTTTTAGAGAGAGGGAGAGAGAGATGGAAAACCCAGATTTCTCTGTGAACTCTTCCAATCTTTTTGACAAGTACTTCAAATTTTTAAAATACTGTGGGAGCCTCACAAACATTTTTGTGTCCCGTCTGATTCGTTGGTCACCAGTTTGCGCCCCCTAGATGCGCACTAGATCGGTAGTGGGTTTGTCATTTTCTGAAGATCTCACGGCTGCTTTGAAGCCTCAGTTTGTCCTGTATGCAGGCGAGGACCCGGGCAGGTTGGTGGGTCCTGGGTGGGCGCTGCCTGGGTGTGCTCTGCTCCAGCATGCGTCGGTCGAGACTGAGTGAGAACACGTCTGTGAGCGGTCAGGTGAACCGGATCTGACCTGCCCAGGTAGAGTGGCGGAAGAATAGGAAATGGCCCCGTGAAAAAGAAAATTTCTGCTAATTGCTCTCCAGACGCCTGCAGTCTCCCCCAGCCTCTTCTCTGGGACCAGGCAGCCACCCACCCGCTATGACCAGCCCGGGCAGGGGACGGGACTGGCTCTGGTGTCTCTTCTGGTCCGGGCACAACTGGATTCAGCACTAATGCCGGACCCTGCCCCTGCGGAGCGCGGGACCCCGGCAGGAGTAGCAGGCTGCCCGCTGCTGGCCCGCGGACCGGCACCCCCTCCCCCAAAGCTGTTGCCATGACCACAGGTGACATTTGATGTGAAGCGCGGCTCCCCTCTCTCCACTCGCTTTCTCCGCTCGCCTTCAGGATGACGTCATGAACATCCGTGGCCCTGACAGGCCACCCGTGGGTTGGTCTCGGCTTTAAAGCAGCTGTTCTCCTCTGGCCCGGCAGCCGCGGCGACTGTGTTTGCACCCGGCGGACCATGCCAGGACTACGGACCCGGACAGGACTGACGGCCTCAGAGAGGCAAGTATTCAAGGGGCACTTCACAAACAGCTTCCTCAAACCCCACCCCCTCCCCCGCACTGCGCTGCTGCTTGCACTGCAGCTCCTGGAGGGAAGCAAAGTGCCGGCAGCTGGGTGGTGAGGGGCTTTCTTCCAGAAAGAAACGGAGAGCAAGTGGTCTTCCTCCCTAGCCGCGGCGACCCATGCCAGGTAAAAATCCCAGCCGAGGTCCCCCGTCCAGTCCCCTCCTCCAGGTCAAGGGCTCGGGACTGGGGAAGCAGCCGACTGGAGCTGATATTAGGGAAGCTAAGCCTGAGGCTGCTCTGAAGGGCCGGGGAAGCGAGCGGCCAGGCTTGGCACCCGCCAAATGTGCCTTGCCAAAATGAAGAGGAAGGAACGCGACTCCGGAGCCCAGCAGGTGAGCGCTCCTACGGGATGCTGGGCGGGCTAGAGGTATGGGGGCGTCTGGTTCCAGTACCCGCCCCGGGCCACGCGGAAACCCGGCTTGCAGTTTGTTTCGCTGGGTCCCGCGCCCAGTAGGAGAAAGACGGCCCCACAGCCTCGCGGGAGCCGGCTCTCGCAACCCAGCCCCCCCAAGCCGGCCGCCGCCGCTCCTCCCGCGCTTCTCGCCCCTGATTCTAGATGCAGCTGACTTGTTGCATGCAGAAGAGCAGCTGGGTTCCGCGTTCCAAGCCTCTCCTCTTTCCTTTGCCTGCCACCAGATCTGAGCGCCAGGCTGGCCAGCACCCAGAGAGCCCAGAGCCGCAGGAAAAAATGTGAAAAGTAACAGGAGACCACTGGGTAATCGCCCCAGTGCAAAGGGCCTTTCTTCCTACCCACCGCAATTGCAGCAAATAACTCCAGGGAGGGGAATCAGAGGCGCCGGGGATTGCGCCCTGGGGGAGCCCTAACTGCTGAAAGAGAGCGCCTAATGCCGTTACTTCCCAGTGTAGCCTTTCCACTCGGCGGACCAAGCGCCCCTCCTTCTAGTCGCTACCCGCTTGGAGTCGGCTCAGAATCAGGCTGCTAAAGGTCCCTGGAGCCCCTCCCCCAGCGAATCCGAGCCTGCAGCTTCAGCACCACAGGCTGGACAGCGCCCCGACCCTAGGGTGCCCATGGTCGGTGCCTGGGCAAGGCTCGGCCTCCCAGCCCACGCCACTTGCGCTCGCGGCCCCTCAAACCCCACGCGGAGGAGGTCAGGAGGTGACACAGGTTCGCGGAAGAAAGCGGGACTCATCTTCCTCATTTCTCCAGGGATTTAGGTGTGGGATTCTAGGAGAGCATTCTCTCTCGCCCTGGCCACGACCAGTGGAAAAACTTGGCGCCAAATGCAGGCAATGGTCCAGGGAACAGAGGCACGACTGCAGGCGGTGAGCAAAGGGGCAAGCGGGACAGAGGATCTACTGCGAGCCCCAGGCTCTGGTGTTCCGTGAAAAATCGCCACATTTAAATCCTGCGCTCCCCCGCGCTCCTTCTCGCTCTCTCCCCCTTCCTTTTTCCCTTCCTTCCTTCCTCCCCGCGCTCGCTGTATGCCTTAATAGGAGTGAGTGAAAGGGAAAGAGTGGGGAGGAGGGAAAAGATATTTAAGCCAAGGTAAGAAGCACATTTTATCTAGGTCTCAACACTCAAGCGTGAATGAAATCTGTTCAAAAAGAACATCAAGGTACGCGTTTTTTTACCCAAAGGAGCCCAAAGTGACCTTTGTAAGAGGAGCAAAGATTATTGTTTAGCCAAGAAGGGGAAAGATAGCGGAGGGAGAGACGCTATCACAAAAGGGCTAACGGAGGACAGGACTTGGGCACTAGCATGGTTACCAGGCAACCAGTCGCAGCACCTGCCTCCTGTTGCCTTGGTTACGGTGGGTGGAGGGGCTTTGGCCACTGATAATCCGTGAGCACCTTGATTATTTAAAATATCTCCTGGGGAGCCCCTGCCTTGTCTGGGCTAGGTGAGAGGCACATCGATCCCGCGTAAGGCCCTGTCTGGGGAAATCCTGGAAGATGTTTGTTTTTTGTTTGTTTGCTTTTATTTTAAGTCAAGGCGCATAGCAAAGCAACTTACCTTTCCACCACTACAGTCATCCCCTCCCCCCTCCACCCCACTGGCTTCATTTCTCCAGGATTTACAATTTGGGCTTTTATATTTTTCATTTAGTCCTTTATACTGAAGGAGCTGAGTTCCTATCCCCACCCTCTCTTTTTCCCCCTTAAAATAAGAAAAAAAAACATTTGCTCTTCGTGGATGAAGAGGAAGGAGACAAGGAAATTGTCCAAGGGTGTCTACTGTAGAGAGAAACTTTCTCCCTGGTTTGATAGTCATCCCTGCCCCACTAAACCACTCCCCTCAGGGGAGAGGGGGCTGTATTCTGGATTACCCCCACTTCTCACCTTGCCCCATAGATCACGTAGAAAGCACAGGTAGAGGGAAACGTGTCTCCCTTAGCAAATGGACACTAGCATCCCTCTTATTTGATTCCTCAAGATTCTCTTCTTCCTCCCCAGCATTGCCTTCATAATTAGCAAATACAGCACCTAAAGCTTCTAACCCTCTGAGTTTTTCTGTTTCCCTTGATTGACAAACATTGACTCCACTTTCACCTGTCGTCCTTGCCCTGCCTATGTTCATTAGAAACATCTGGGTAGGAAATTATTTTACTCATAATTTTCCAAAGGCAGCTGTAACATTCTCAGAATGATTTGAGAGGAAATTGCTAGCAAGTTACCAGAACAGCCTGTGCTCTGTGCACTGTTTCATCTCAAATATGTCTAAGAGCCATGAACGTTCTCTTTCCCGAAAAACAACAACAACAACAACAACAACAGCAACAAAAAGAAGTTTGTTTTAAACTGAGATATTACTTGACAACACGGGGATGGAGAACATTTCCGTTTCAGGCAGGAACTATGATATCTTTATCTGTGATGCCCTGAACCAGTAAACACACCTGTCTTTTCTTTTCTCCTCCTGTTCTCTTCTCTCCATTTCCTTCATTTATTATTAATATAAAAATTTTTAATCATTATAATTTCAGCATAAGTTTAAAAGGTCAAAAATTCGCTTAGTGAACTGACTTGATAGTTTTGGAGGTATTTACATTAAAATGCTTTTAAAATGCTTTTCTCTCACATGTTACTATAGAAACTTCCCTTTAGACCAGACCAGACAGCTGGTCTGCTTTTTGTACTTTTCTTCCCAAAGAAGTGCTTTCCTTTATGAATTCTCTGGGGAAGCTATCGTGGATCACATCAATAATGTCCCATAGCAACAGTTGTCTTTTTTTTAATTATTATTCACTTTCTGCTTATTTTCTTTATGGACAAAGGGTCTACTTTCAAGAAGATAACTGAGCTCTTATTGGCTGGAAAGGAAGAAGCATTCTTTCATTGGCTGGTGTGTATTGCCTTGTCAACCAATAAGAGGATGCCATTTATCCTTTTCTGACTAGCTGAGTGAGCAGGGTACACAGAAGGATTGAATCTGCCTTAGTTCCATCCAGTAGCAAAGGACAGAACTCAGAGTCCTGGACTCAGGATCTGGAATTGACTTTGGCTAATCCAGATTGCACTGACTTGTAAGGATGACCTTTTTTACCTATCTATTCGTAGCTTACTTCAACATACCTGCCTTATACATTGCCCTATGGCTTTTTTCCCCCTTCATTTTAGGAGATACTGTGATCGCCTTTCCAAGTCAGTGCAGGTTATTGTTACCAGCACACTGAGGGTCCAGAGAATTTTGTGATTTCCCCTAAAAATAGATAATTGGTCCTCATTATTAGAGATTTGGTGAAAACTTTTGGAGATGAAGATGGAAAGCTGGAAGTTGAAAGAGCTGCATTGCATGTGACGCAGAATGGATATCTCAGCTTTTGGATTCACTCTGCTCAGCTCTCAGCTTTGGTGTTTTGTGTTTGGTGTTTGGTGTCCTCTTCACTTTGATTTTTATCTGTCTGTTTTTCCACTTTCATTCTTCAGAGCTGCGCTTTCAGCCTGAATTTTCAGTGAAATAGAAAAGCTGAATGGATGGAGACAATGACTCTCTAATTCAGTGTAAGAGCTGACTCATCGCTTCCCAGGAAGACTTGTTGCAGGTAGGTGATGGTGATCCTGGAACTGGAGATTATCCCAGTCCTTTGTTGCACTGGCAATGGGCAGGTCTGTTTATTTTTCTCTTTTTTCCTGCACCAAATAGTCCTACTCAGGGATGCTGGCATTGGTCCCCACTTTGCTAAAAAGAGGGGAAGTCAAAGTTCTTTCCCTTTCAGGACAGAAACTCTGTGATAACAGCCTGGAAGAAGCCTTAATGTGAGTACAGACCACTTCAGTCAGTCTTTTTTTGGTTCTTGGCAGGAGGGGATACTGGGAGTGGATAGATGCCTGATCATCATGGTGCTATCAAGAGCCATATTCTTTATTGGCCCCATCTGTGCCAGAGTTCAGTGGTACCATGAGCCCTAGTGCTAGACTATAAGCCCTTCAATATTAGGAGCTATGTCTTGTACCCCTCTGATTCCCTCGAACTCAGTTGTGCTTAAAGTACGGCTGAACAAATGTTTGAACTAAATCCTACTGGCTAGTATTAAGACAAATAGCTTATCTTCTTCTTTATGAGAATGGTAGCTCTAGACCTGGACCCTCCCCCTCCAAATCAAAAGCTTCATATTCCCTAGCCCTCTTCACAAAAGATAAATTAAGGCTCAGTTAATTGTTACCATGGTAACATGGAGTGGCCACATTGAGGATCCCCATCATCCATTACTGTCATGAGGTAAAAGAGAGGAGGGGTTTGGGATCATTGTCATGGAGGAAACCATGGAAACAAGCGTTGCTAAGAGAACAGCTCTAAATTCAGAGGAAAGAAATTAGAAGTGGGGAGTGGAAGTTGGTGGGCTCAAGGGCAGGTCATTTTTTCAAAATATATTTCTTTGAGACTATAGCAGCCTCTTTTATTGCTTGCATCTTCTCCCAATTCAGATAGAGCCCAGAATTAAAGAATTTTGAAAACTAGGGCCACAATCAGTTCAAATTCATCTTCATTGGATCTGTAAGGAAAAAGCCAATGAAAATGGATTTACCCTGTTCACACCTCACAATCCTACTGTGTCTCTGAACTCTGCTTCTTTGCCAACCAGTTTCATTTATCACGGGCTAGGCTGCGTGCGAGGCACTGGGAAGAATAATGAGTGAGAGTCCCTGCTCTCATAGTGAGCTTCTAGCAGGGCAGTGGTTTGGGTGGTGGCTTTAGAGCCAGGGTTGCTCATGTAAGCTAGATCAGTCAGTCCTGCAAGGTGACATCCAGAGAGATGCTGTGGTTCTCTCCAAACTCTCTTTGTGGTGCATTTTAGCTTGTCTGTTACTTCTTGAAGTTTATTTGCCAGCTCCCTAAGAAAGGCCTGTTTTTCCTAGAAATACCTAGGGGTGCTAAGCTCTCCTATTAACCAAGGGGTTACCTTAGTTAGCATTGTTCTCTAATGGTACACTCAGGTCCTTGTCTCTAAAACAATCCAAGGATGAAGGACTAACCCTCTCTCGACAGTGGCAAAGAGGCACGGGGCTATTTTTTTTTTAATTGTAAAAGAAATTAAAGACCACACATCCATCTCTATTTCTTCATAGATTAAAGGATAGGGAAAGGAGGTCTCAGTTTTCTGCAGCTGGGAATTTCACAGCCAGCACCTCACTGGGGCGTGGACTGAAGAGGGTCATAAACAGCCTCTCGGGGAGGGATACCTCTCCCTTACATCTTCCACAAAAGAACTTCTTGGTTTTTCTCAGACCCATGGCAGAGCTGTGCCCTGTCTCAGGCTGACAGCTGGAAGGGGCTGGGACTCAGAGCTGGGTACTGCCAGTCTTCTCCGTGTCTCCCCCCACTCCCCCTGCTCCTGAGCGTCTCCATTACCAGGCAAGCCCCCACCCCCATGCTGGATAGAGAGAATAAACCCAAGGATGGAAGGGTAGGCTAAAGAGGAAGCACTCACAATTAAAAAGAGAAAGAATTAAAAGCAGCACCAATAGGGAAGGGTAATTATCCTTCAGTTGCTGCAGAAATACAATTAGGGCTGTGCTCTCTGAGCCACCAGGATATTGTGGCTTTTGCTAATTAAGGAGCGGATGTGCCCTGCCAGCGCAATTAGAGGCTGGACCAGGCAGCAGGGGCTTTGCCTCTCCTCCACCAGTGCCACACTGCAAGGGAAATTAACCAGGAAGCCCAGCGTTGTGCCTGCAGGGAGGGGATGACTGGGCCAGGATTCCACTAGCCTCCTGTCCACAACCATTTCCCCTTTTCCTCTCTTCCTGCTCTGCTTAACCCAGAACCACCACTCTGACTTCATTCTGAAGCTGTGCTTCCAGTGCTTCCAGGGCTCAGTAACCACTGGAAGAATTTTCACCATGGGCCATGCCCATAGACTTCCAGAAGGGGGAGGCACCAGTAGACAGGGGTCACCATTTCCAAGCTCTAGTTTCCCTTGTCCATGGTGCTTCAGTGCTTTATGATTAGTAAAGAAAAGAGAGAAATGAGCCACTTGCCTGCTTCCCTTTAAAAACAATTCCCCTGTTTGTAAAGGAAGTAAGCTCAAATTGGGTGCAGTGGCTCACGTCTATAATCCCAGCACTTTGAGAGGCTGAGGCAGGAGGATCGCTTGAGCCCGGGAGTTCAAGACCAGCCTGGGCAATATAGTGAGACCTTGTCTTTACTAAAAAAAAAAAAAAAAAATTAGCTATAGTCCCAGCTACTAGGGAGGCTGAGGTGGAAGAATCACTTGAACACTCGAGTCTGGAAGGTCGAAGCTGGAGTGAGCTGTGATTGCACCACTGCACTACAGCCTGGGTGACAGAGCAAGATCCTGTCTCAACAAAACAAAACAAAACAATTATGTCCGTTATAGAAAGTAGAACACTCCAGAAAAAAGGGAAAAGTAAGAAAAAAAAATTTCTCCAGGGAATTCTGAGGTGAGGAGAGGTGTTCAGAGGAGATGAACTTGGTAATAGGAGCAGAGAAAACGCCTAGCCTGAAGGAGCATCCAGACCGCTGACCTGGTGGCGAGGGGAGAGGGGTGGTCCTCGAACCCCTTGCAGAACTCGCCTGGATACAGAGTGGACCGGCTGGCCCCGTCTGGAAGACTAGTGATTTTGTTGTTGTCTTACTGCGCTCAACAACAAATCCCAGTCTGCCTAATGGTGCCAGCCATCGCAGCAGGGTGCAGGAAATGGGGGGAGCCCCCCCTTTTTGTCTATCCCTCCACGTGTTCTTTTTTGTATCTTTTGTGTTTCCTAGAAAACATCTCAGGTTACCACCCTGAACACCCATCGGCAGACTCTTCCAGAAACATGGACAAACTATGGTGTGAGCAGGGAAGTGGGGCAGGGTCTCTGTTTTCAGGGAGCAGTGGACTGCTTCCATACCACTGCCTGAAGGGCAGGGGGAGAAAAACCCTCCTTAATTACTAATTCCCCCAACAATCACTTTGGGGCACCTATAATGGAGGCACCTTGTGACCCCACACCCCGGGGCTCAGGACCTCGTTGTTTGTGGCCCGACAGCCACAGTGTACGCAGGCACCAAGAGGTATGCGCTGGAGACCGAGGTTTCCGGATGTTCAGTGCACCTGGCAGCAAGGGGGACACACCTGAGTTCAGAGCTTGTCTGGTGTCTGCTCCGCAGCTGAGGGAGTGGACTTGTGTGTATGGAATTTCTTGGTCCTAGTACCTGCCTCTGTGCTGCTACATCCAGAGGTGTGGTCAAGGGAAAAAAGCCCAGTGCTTGGGGGCCATCCCCCACTGTGGCAGGAATACAATTAGAATTAGTGATCAGAAAAAGCATTTCCCAGCCTTTTTGTTTTTGTTTTTGTTTTTTTGTTTGTTTTTGTTTTTGGTTTTTTTGAGACAGAGTCTCACTCTGTCCCAGGCTGGAGTGCAGTGGTGCAGTCCTGACTCACTGCAACCTCCACCTCCCGGGTTCAAGTGATTCTTGTGCCTCAGCCTCCCGACTAGCTGGGATTACAGGTGACTGCCAGCAACCCAGCTAATTTTTTGTAGAGAGAGGGGTTTGCCATGTTGGCCAGGCTGGTCTTGAACTCGCGACCTCAGGTGATCTGCCCACCTTGGCCTCCCAAAGTGCTGGGATTATAGGCATCAGCCACCTCGCCTGGCCTCCCAGCCTTTCTTGATCCCTCTGCCTGGGGGGTACCTTGCCCTAAGGTGAGCACCAAGTTACAGTGATGACACCTTCAGTGGAGATTAATTTTCAAGCAACAAATCCAAATGCCCTCCCTATTCCTAAGTATATTCCCACCCTCCTCCATCCATACAGCAGAGGACACTAAAGCATATTACAAACTAAAGTTGGGGGTTGGGGATTGTACTCATTTAGGGAATGCTAAAAATGCAACCATTAGCTGAGCTCATTCTACCTCTTTCATTTGCTAGCTGTGTGACCTTTGGCTTGGCACTTGACCTCTCTGAACCAAGTCAGCCCTTCACTTCTACCCAGAGACTGTGGCTGCCTCTGCTTCTGCTGCTCCCTCTCCTACAAACTGGCTCTCTTCTGCATTTCCAGTCTTTTAAATTTCTCTTTACTCCTAACCCTGCCTGAAGCCAGTGGGAAGCCAGTCCTATTAGAAATCTCATTTACACTTCAGAAGTCTGCAAATTGGTGTCACTCAGCAGGTGTCTGTCCTTCACAGCGGGAGAGAAGCCCAGACTGGGCAGGAAGGGCAGAGCTGGAGAACAGGAGAGGAGGGGAGTTGAGTCTCTCCTGGGCAGCCCTCAGCCTCTGGGGCTGGTCTGGAGATGGAACGGGGAGAGATTGTGCCTCAGTGAAACAAGCATCTGGGGAGGGAAGTGAGGTGCATTCCTGATTTGAGGGATGGATATGACAGCCTTTGTTAAGTGGTGGAGGGAGTCCTGGCTCTGAAGTCAAACACATCCCAGTTTCAATCCTGGCTCCACTGCTTAAGAGCTGTGTGACTTTGAGTCAGTCACTTAACATCTCTGAGTCTCAGATTCCTCAACTGTAAAACAGAATTGATCACATCTACCTTACTAGGTTATTATGATAAGTAGGCAAGTGAAGTGTCATAATACAAAATAGCATAGGTATATACCCAATATTGGTCTCTTCTGCCTTTTCTTTCATAGTTTTCGTGGTTGTCCTCTTCACCAGCCTTGTGCACCCACAAGTCTGAGATCCTGAAGTAGGAAAAAATGAAAGCCACCATCTTTCTATTAGTCTCCCCTATCATGTAGAAATTTAATCCTATTTAAATATGTATGCTTCCCCTTCCAGATCAGTATCTTGCCCATTTCAGGGGGCTCAATATATATTGAAAGAATGAATATAGACCAAGTCCCTCCCCACTTTAAAAATGCTGAAATCAGGGCTTGCAGAAGTTGTGACTTATCTCTTGGTCACTCAGCAAAATAGACAATTTACTACTGTTTTTATTTATTTATTTATTGAAATGGGATCTGGCTTTGTCACCCAGGCTGGAGTGCAGTGGTATGATCTCAGCTCAATGCAGCCCCAACCTCCCGGGCTCAAGCAATCCTCCTCCCTCAGCCTCCCGATCAGCTGAGACTACAGACACCTACCACCACACCTGGCTAATTATAGTATTTTTTGTAGAGACGGAGTCTCCCTGTGTTGCTCAGGCTGGTCTTAAACTCCTGGGCTCAGGTGATGCTACCACCTTGGCTGTCCCAAATGCTGAAATTACAGCATTAAGTCACAGCGCCCGGCCCTAACCTACTACTTTTTTTTGTTTTTTTTTTTAGAAGTAAATGTTTTATTCTTCCAACTAAATTCCAGTACTACAAGGGCAGTAAAACAACGATACACCGGGAAAAAAAAAAAGCAGCAATAAACATTTGTTAAAAAGACTGATAGAATAAATAAAACTACCAAGAAAAAAAATCATATAAACCCATTCTGAAACCCCAAGAAGTCCTGGAATACAGAAATGCCCTCCTCCTTCACTGTTTCACAGGAAGCACTGCAGGCTATTTGCTTAATATTGTCCTGGGATTACATTCTAAAATTAGTGACTGGTTACAGCTCGGTTGTAGTGCACAATTAAAATCACACTAACTTCATCTGAAGTGTCATTCTACAGTTTTATTTACACAACCAGTGAAGGGCATGTTCTAGAATACCAGCTTTAATCCTTTTCAAACATTAATATAAGAAGCCAAATTGTAATGATACAGCAAAATGAGGCCACTGGTATTAATACAGGTAGCAAAGGTCCATATCCAGGTGGTACTGACATCAGGGAAATTTCCAAAACCAGTTGCTAACTTACCACTTTTTAAGGTAACTTTCTTGGAGTGTCAACACAAAAACCTCGGCGATCCAAGGGTCAGGGCATCTGGCCCCTCGCCTTAACTGCATCAACCAGGTTTACGAAACAGCCTGATTTCCAGCCCCACCCATCGCAACTGCAGCTGTCAGGTTTCCCTGCTCATGTTTCCCTGGATGAGCAGAGAGGCAGCGTCCTCTGCTGGAAGCTTTAGGTAACTCCACTTTAGCGGCAATTGTCAGTCTCAGCGACAAACTACTAACACCTGGGGAGATTTAAAAATCTTCCTGTTCAGGCCCCACCCCAGACCAGTTAAATCAGAATCTTGGGGTGGGGTGTGACCCAAGCGTCTATGGTTTTTTTTTGGTTTTTTTTTTTGAGACGGAGTCTCGCTCTGTCGCCCAGGCTGGAGTGCAGTGGCAGGATCTAGGCTCGCTGCAATCTCCGTCTCCCGGGTTCACGCCATTCTACTGCCTCAGCCTCCCTCAGCTGGTTCTACAGGCGCCCGCCACCATGCCCGGCTAAATTTTTTTGTATTTTTAGTAGAGAAAGGGTTTCACTGTGCTAGCCAGATGGTCTCGATCTCCTGACCTCGTGATCCGCCCGCCTCGGCCTCCCAAAGTGCTGGGATTACAGGCGTGAGCCACCGCGCCCGGCCTCGTCTGTGTTTTTTAAAGTTCTGCATGTTGAGTCAAGACTGGGGACCACTGAATGAAGGATTAATTTTATATGTGAGGGAACTCTAGTCTAGAATGGAGCAAGCAACGGCAGAGAAGAAAACCCCCCTGGATCAAATCCCTCCAGTCTTCCATTAAAAAATTAGCCGTGTGAGACTTAGCCTGGGCCTGAGAATCCCGGACATTCTCAGGAGTTGGGGGAGAGTACAAAGGTGCCTTAATTGTCTTGGTGCCAGGCTGTGTCCTGGTAGCTCCAAAGTCCAGCCGCTGCTGGATCAAGAGAGCTAAGAGGTGGGGAGCTGCGGGAATAAAACAAGTACATTATTCACATTTAGCACTGGGAGTGTTGTCAGCTTCATACTCTCCAACACAGTGGATCCTAAACTTCAGCATGCCTCAGGATTAGCTATTTCATCAGCTTGTTAAAATGCTGGGCTCCACCCCCTAATTTTCTTAACCCTACCCCTTGACTTTCTGGGCCTCATCCCCTGACTTTCTGGGCCCCATACCCTGATTTTCTGATTCAGTAGGTCCAACAAACTCCCAGGTAAATGCCCATGCTGCTGGGCTAGGACGACACGTGGAGAACAATTGCTCTAAAAATTGAGAAGATCAATACTCTCTTTCAAGTCTGCACCTGGCCCAGCACCATGGGGATTCCCACAGTACCCCAAAAAGTCCTCAAAATGAGTATACAGGGCAGGCAGAATGGCACTCTGACTGTAGCATAATGATTTGTAAATGCAAAACAGGTCAAGTCCTGTCTCAAGTGTTTTCAGATTGAAAATGCGGAGGGGGAAATGATGGGGTCCTTGAGGTCAGAGCTTGGATCATGGGTTTTTCCCTACCAGGCCCCAGCCTAAACAAGCTCTGTTATAAAGGAGCCCTCGTCTTTGTGGAAGGAGGAGTTTTTTTTTTTTTTTTCTTCAAGATGGAGTCTTGCTCTGTCACCCAGGCTGAAGTGCAGTGGCGCCATCTCGGCTCACTGCAACCTCTGCCTCCCGGGTTCAGATGATCCTCCTGCCTCAGCCTTCCGAGTAGCTAGGATTGCAGGCACGTGTCACCATGCCCGTCTAATTTTTGTATTTTTAGTAGAGATGGAGTTTCACCATGTTGGTCAGGGTGGTCTTGAACTCCTGACTTTGTGATCCACCTGCCTCTGCTTCCCAAAGTGTTGAGATTACAGGCATGAGCCACCACACCCAGCCTAGGAGGAGATAT
The DNA here is from genome assembly GCF_028885655.2 of Pongo abelii. Taxonomy (NCBI): domain Eukaryota; kingdom Metazoa; phylum Chordata; class Mammalia; order Primates; family Hominidae; genus Pongo; species Pongo abelii. Next base: position 91,700,438 of record NC_072001.2, read on the forward strand.
TTTTACTCAATCCAGAGGCAGCCTCTGGGTAGAAGGGAAGAGCTGACTTGGTTCAGCGAGGTCAAGAGCCTTGCCAAAAGTCACACAGCTAGCAGAAGTTGGAGGGTGAGTTTAGTGGTTTCCCTAAGAAAGAAGGGGTATGGGTACTACCATCCACAGTCAAGATGCCAGTGTGAGACCACCCTTACTGAATACCTGGGACATCAGGTTTTTTTACTTAGCAATTTTTAATGATAAATTTAAGTATAGATGGTCCCTGACCTACAATGGCTCAATTTAACATTTTTCGACTTTACAGTAGTGCAAAAGCAATACACATTTAGTAGAAACCTTACTTCAAGTATCCATACAATCATTCTGTTTTTTATTTTCAGTACAGTCGTGAATAAATTATGTGACATATTCAGTACTTTATTATAACATTTGTGTTAGATTATTTTGCCCAACTGTAGGCCAATGTAAATGTTGTAAGTACATCTAAGGTATGTCAGGCTAAGCTATAGATGTTTGGTAGGTTAGATGTATTAACTGCATTTTCAACTTGTGAATTATAGTGGGTTTGTTTATCCGGACATGGCCTTATTGTTAAGTCACAGAGCATCTGTAAATATGGACATCTTAAAAATATGTTATTAAATGAATGCAGTGGAGTCTAAATATCATAATGATTTGATACAAACATTCATTTTCATTTATTTATTTTTTTTGTAGAGGTGGGGTCTCACTATGTTGCCCAGGCTGGAGGGTAGCACAATCATAGCACACTGTGGCCTCCAACTCCTGCCCTTCTCAAGTGATCCTCCCACCTCAGCCTCCAAAGTAGCTGGGACTACAGGCATGTGCCACTTTACCTAGCTTCGTTATTTATTTATTTATTTATTTATTTATTTACTGAGACAGAGTCTTGCACTGTTGCCCAGGCTGGAGGGCAGTGGTGAGATCTTGGCTCACTGCAACCTCTATCTATCTCCAGGGTGCAGGAGATTCTCATGCCTCAGCCTCCTGAGTAGCTGGGATTATAGGTGCCCACCACCATACCTAGGTAATTTTTGCGTTTTTAGTAGAGACAGGATTTCACCATGTTGGCCAGGCTGGTCTCAAACTTGAGACCTCAGGTGGTTCACCCGCCTTGGCCTCCCAAAGTGTTGGAATTACAGGCGTGAGCCACAGCGTCGGCCTTCATTTTTAAAGTACATGAAAAAACTATTTCTGACAATGTTGAGTTTTACCTAAGCACTGTGCTCCTAGAGAACAGCAATGATTAACCCCTTACCCCCAAACCCCACCCCAACCCCATCCTCTTGGGTTCTGGAAATGGCTCACTGCAAAGAAACACCCTTCTGCATATGACTGAGATAAAACTCATGGATTCCCCTCTATGGAAATTCCCCACTATACCCTGTTACTAGACCGGATACAGACAGCCCCAATTCCCATTTGCCTCATAAGTGATTAGCTGGACTGCTTAGCCCATTGATCAGCTGGAAAAAAATGCTCATTAATAAAACTTTGGTTAAGCTTTTGTCCTTCCCCAAGGCCTCTGAACTTTGGCCCACCCTCAGCCTAAACCAGCATGAAATCCCTCTGTAACAGCCCCCTTGAAAACAGGCTGGCCTCAGGATAAAGCAATCTCTGATCTACTGCCCCAACCTGTCACTCTCATTCATCCCACTTGCCTACACCAGGTTCTTTCTAGACTGGTTTACTCCTCCCTATAAAAGAAAATCCCCTTTTGCCTACCCCTTGAGAGTTTGTAGATTTATGGCATGAGTGTTCTCCCTGTTTAGAGAGTCTTACCACCCTCACACCACCCCAAAATCATCCTTTTAAATAAAATCTCTCTTTATGAAATCTGGATCTTTTTTTTATTTGACATAATATGCAACATTCTTTTTTTCTTCCCATTCAGCTTCTGCTACAGAGTTTTATCCAAGGATAATATATTTTCATGCTTGGTAATATTTTATGAAGCACCCTATTGTACATTTCTGTCACATAATTATGTAGATAAATTTGAACTTGTTAACTCTAAAAAATTTTCTGTGACCATAAGGTTCTAAGGGTTAATTTTTTTCCTTCTAGATTGAAATGTTGTTGTAATTATTAGTAGTATATATGATTAAAATAAATACACAGCATTTCATTATATGAGAGAATCTTTAAACATAAAAATTAATCTTCATTAAAATGTCATGGAAAATATATCTTTGAAGGAGATGGATTGAGCCAGTTATTTTTCCATAAATTTGTGAGTCCAGAGATGAATATCACTTTTTGTAAGAATGAGACAGAGGTGAGTCTGTTGTTTTGATTTTAAAGTTGTAAGCCTGATAAACATTGTTTACATTAAAACCGTAGAGAAGTGGGAAGGGTTTTAGTCTGGCAATTCTCTCACTTCTTTTAAATTCCTGATAATTATCTATACTCAAATATTTATTATTTATTTATTTATTTATTTATTTATTTATTGGAGACAGAGTCTGTCTGGCTCTGTCACCCAGGCTGGAGTGCAGTGGCTCAATCATAGCTCACTGTAACCTCTAACTCCTGGACTCAAGGGATCCTCCCATTTCAGCCTCCCCAGTAGTTGGGACTGTAGGCACACACCTCCACATTTATTTATTTTTGTAGAGACAGGATCTTGCTATGTTGCCTAGGCTGGTCTCAAACTCCTGGCCTCAAGCAGTCCTCCAGCCTCGGTCTCAAGAAAATGTTTTTAATGACCTAGCAACATGATTAGATCCTCCTTGGATCTTGGTGAAAGCAAAGAATGAGAAACCACCTGATTTGTAGAAGGATTTCTTGCCCCGTCCTCAACAATAATTAATACATTATTTAGCATTGCCCTATTGTTTCTCCTGGAGACTTTTATTTCCCAAGGTAATGCAGCAGAGCAAGATTTAGAACAGGTGCAGTGTGAATTGCCTTTGAAAAGTGGGAGACAGCTGGTTACACAGGAGGAGAGGGAAGCTGAACCCCAAAGACCCCGGGCATATTCTGAGGCCCAGCACCATGAAAGTTGAGGATCTGGATATTGACTGTCTTAAAACTCTCCTCGGCTGTGTGCGGTGGCTCACGCCTGTAATCCCAGCACTTTGGGAGGCCAAGGTGGGTGGATCACGAGGTCAGGAGTCCGAGACCAGCCTGACCAACATGGTGAAACCCCATCTCTACTAAAAATACAAAAATTAGCTGGGCATGGTGGCGCGTGCCTGTAATCCTAGCTGCTCCGGAGGCTGAGGCAGGAAAATCACTTGAACCCGGGAGGCAGATGTTGCAGTGAGCCGAGATTGTGCCACTGCATTCCAGCCTGGGTGACAGAGTGAGACTCCATCTCAAAAAAACAAAAACAAAAACAAAAAAACTCTCCTTGCCCCAGATTTATCTCCCACAGTCCCCATGCCTGAAGACCACTGTCCTATAACCCCTTCCCCTGTGCTCTCTGATCAACGCTGCCTCCTAAGTAGCATTTGAATCTGTCATTTCAAATGCTGCTTAGGTGGGGAGCTCTTTATCCTCCACACCACTCTGGACGTAATGATCTTCCAAATTTCCACAACCACTCCCCCACTCCTCTTTCTCCAGTCCTCATCCATTCCTCTCCATGCTGCAGCCAGAACAAGTTTTCTCAAATGCAGATTCATTGGTGAACTATCTATGGCTTAAATCCCTCTGCCTCCCCAAAGCCTTCAGCGGCCTTGGTAAAAGGATTGATCTCTCTTGCGACCTCATCCCTTGTCCTGCTTCCCTCAAATTTGTACTCCCATCAGAAACAGCTCCTAGCCTATTTCTCATCACAGGTACCTTTCCAGTACCACTTCTGCTTGCAAAATGGGAACTAAGAGAAGTCAGACTGCTTAGGTAAGGATCTTTGGACTCTAGGTGTTTCTCCTAATTTAAGTGTCAATTTCCTTAACTGTAAAACTGAAATAATAGTAAGGTCATTGTACAAATTAACTGAATATTTTGCCTGGCACATCATTCGTGCTTACATAATACCTGTGAACTCTTTATTATTGTTCTTGTTATTACTCATGTTACACTGAATTTTCTTTGTTTCTTTCTTTTTTGAGACGGGGTTTTGCTCTTGTTGCCCAGGCTGGAGTGCAATGGCGCGATCTTGGCTCCCTGCAACCTCCGCCTTCTGGGCTCAAGCGATTCTCCTGCCTCAGCCTCCCGAGTAGTTGGGATTACAGGTGCCCGTCAACGCCCGGCTAATTTTTGTATTTTTGGCAGAGATGGGGTTTCATCATGTTGGTCAGGCTAGTCTCAAACTCCTGACCTCAGGTGACCACCCGCCTTGGCCTCCCAAAGCGCTGGGATTACAGGCGTGAGCCACCGCGCCCCGGCCTCATGTTGCACTGAATTTTCTGTTAACCTTGCTGTTTCCCTGCTGTTAGATAAACAACTCAGGATGCTTATGTGTTTACTCTGTGCATCCCGCTGCCAAGCCCACGTAGGAACTCAATACTTAGGAGTCAAGTGTTGCAAAAGAATAAATGAAAAAGCAGCGCTGACGGAGGAAACCTCACTTTCAAAGTCTTTCTTTAGTGCCTACTGTGTATATTATTTCCTTGAATCCCAGAACACCCGAGGAGGTAGGGGCCCGATGTTCCCAATCTGCAGATGTGGGTGTACTCAGTAAGTCATTCGGCCTTTGGTGGTACCAGGCTTACAGGAGCCCACATCCCGACCCAGGGAGAGGAGTGGATTGGAGCCGGGGAACACTGACGGGGCCGGGCAGGGACGAGAGGCGGTCAGTCTCCCCTCCTTTCTCTTTAAAATTTCCCGCCAGTATGGCCGGCTCGCAGCACGAGTTACGCCCTCTTCAGGAGTCCCTCCCCTTCTGCTCTGGCCCACCTCCCCGCTGCCAGGCAGGCTCGACCAATCAGAAGAGGTCTTGGGCGGGCGCTGCCGTCCAGCGAGCCAATAGGCGGGCAGTCGGAGCCGGGCTTGCCCGGGCATGTGGGAGCTGCCGGCTTTCCGGACGCCACGTGCGGACCGGAAGAGACGCGCGGGGCTTCAGGTGAGATCCAGGACCCTGCGCCGGGGTGGCGGTGTCGGGCGGGCTGAGGCCGCGTGTCCCGGGTTGCAGGTCCCCGCGCGTTGTGTCCGCCCCGGCCTGCGGCGGGGACGCCTGAGCTGGGCTGACCATGCCCTGCCGGCCCGCAGAAAAGCAGGCCGGAAGCCGCCTGTCTCCAGCCCTCTCTCTGCTCGGGGGTCCAGGGCCAGAGGGGGCGGCGCTGGTCGTTGGGACTCGGCCCAGCCGCCGCGGCCAGCAAGTGACCAACGCCCGAGTCCTTCCCGGTGAGATCAGGCCTCCCACGCGTCACGCCTGGGAGAACGCCAGCCGGCGGGGAGGTCGTGCCGGGATAGCAGACTTTAGTTGTTGTCGTTGTTCCGTGGACTTTTTAGCAGCACAGGGGACCTTATCGAGCCAGGTTTTCTCAGATTTGGGCGATTATCAGAATTGTGGCTTGAGGGGAGGGGTCGTGCGCGCCCTTTTTAAAAATCTAGACTCTCAGGCCCCTTTCCCCAAAATAGCAATTAGGACGGTGTGGGAGTGGGCCTGAAAATCAGCCTTTTATCAGATGTCATCTGGTAATTAACTACATTTGGGAAGCCCTTATCTAATTCACAGCCCTCGGTTGATGGTGAAGAGACGTGACTTGCCCCAGATCATCTAGCTACTTAGTGCCAGAGGAGGGTCTAGAACTGCCCTCCGCCCTCCTGATCAGCCAGCAGGTTGGTGGCTCTCATGCCACCGAGGATTCTGACTTCGTGGTTCCTTTGGGGCCTTTGCTCCATTGACTCTGCAGCTGGGACCCTTTCTTTAGGCCAGAACCCCCTCCCTGCCTGAAGACCCGGTGTCTGACCCCCAGAGCGCTGGGTCCAGGCTAGAGAGAGGCTTGTGTTTGTCCTTGTTGAAAGGGTTGTTTTATCTGAGCGGAACTTCTCTCCAGCTTCACTGAGCTACATTTGGGCCCCCAAAGAGGTGTGTCCTTGATGACTGTTGGTTGTAGCAGGAGGAGCCGCAGACAAAACCCCGCAGACACCGAGGTAGTGAAGGAATTGGCTTTTAATCAGCTGGAAGCATCGGCAGACTAGCGTCTCAAAATCCGAGCTTGTTGAGTGCACAATTTCTGTCCCTTTTAAGGGCTCACAACACTAAAGATTTTACATGAAAGGGCCATGATTGATTGAGCAATCTAGGGGGTATGTGACAGGGGCTGCATGCACCGGTAGTCAGAGTGAAACAACAGAACAAGAAATTTCACAGTGTCCTTCCATACAATGTCTGAAATCTATGGATAACATCGGTTGCTAGGTCATGAGTTGAATTTTAACTATCAGGGTAAGGTCAGGCAGGCCCAGACCTGGTTTTGGGTCTGGTACCTGGCGCCGGGCTGCCTGCCTTTGGTTTTGCTTCCTTGTTTCTTCTTAAAACAGGTACTGAGTATAAAATAATATAGAACAATATGAGGGGGAAGTCTCTTTGTGTCTTCTCTCAAGCAAGGTCAGGGTGTTTGGAAAAGGACTGCTTTCCTCTCTTGAAATAGGAGGCTACAGAGACCTTTTCTCAGATAACTTAATTTCTGGCTTCTTTAAAACCTTGCCAGTAGGATCAGGAAAGCCACCTACCCTACTCCTAGCCTCAGCCCCTCACAGAGAAAGGAGGGGATATCTGCCACCCCCCTTTCCCAAATTAATTATTAGCAGGGTGGGCATTGGGCTTCTTAGGCTTTTTTCTCCCATTACTGGGCTGAGGCAGATTAAGGTTCTGAATTTGTCAGTTCTAAGATGTGTCAGTTCTTAGAATTTGTCAGTTCTAAGTTTTGTCAGTTCTAAGATTGACTTCCTCAATATGAGGAAGTTGGTTACAGTTAAGACCTTTTTAAAAGAGAGACCTTTTCTCCTGGAAAGGATGGGATGAGCAAGCAGGGTGGATGAGTCAGGATGGGTCAGGTCTGGGTGAGTCAATTCAGGATGCGGTGCCCTGCCCTAGAGTGTGGGGAGTCTTTATGCCAATGCTGGCATCATCAAACCTGGCATTTCACCTCATCTCCCACCCCCTTCCCATTTCTCTTAATCTCTGCTGCTACTGCTCAGGTTTTCATCTTCTCCAGACCTCTTTCTACACCCTTCTGAAGAGGACCTGCCACATGCTAGCTTCTAGGCTGGCTGTTGGGGAAGGGACAGAGACAATCAAGGCTCTAACCTGTCTTCTTACAGCTCTGAGGTAGACTGTGTGTACCAATGGACTTTGAAGGGTGTAATAATTCTCAAATTGTGCTATAAGAGCTCAGCACAGAGGGATGAATTTCTTTGCTCCCTAGCTAGACTTAGTGTCCTGAGTCAGGGCTACTGTGGGATATTTCAGTGACTTCCATAGTTGCCTCTGGGGCTCCCCCACTCACTTGGCCCGTAGAGATCAATTCAGGGGACACCAGATTGGGGTGGGGGTGGCTTGTGGAAGGGCCACCAGAGTAGGAAACAGAAGATGAAATGGTGCAAAGGAGAGAGGAGCAAGGAGCAGTGCCTCCAGCATGACCCGCCTTATGCTCTACACACCAGTGACTTCAGGCTGCTGGTGGGCCCTCTTCCTCCACCCTGGGTTACTCCTTTTTCAGGCCTTTGCCCCTAACATGGCCACTGATTTTTCTCACTTCTACCTGGAAGGTTACTGTTTTAAATGCACACAGATGTAGCCTCTTCCAGGAAGCCTCCAGAGAATTGTCCTCCAGCCTGTTTTGCCTCCCTAGCACCTCTGCTTCAGCCCTTAACACACTTTATGCTTGGTTTCTGTCTCTACCATGAAACTAAGCTTCTTGGAGTCCAGGATCCACCTTTGCAGCTGCCCAGCATCTGGCACAGTGGAGACCCGAGAGAGCCTCAATGTGGCATTGGCCTGTGCAACCCAGTGGGACAGAGGTTCTTCCAGAAGGGCTTCTGGGTGGTGGCAGAACAGTAGCTGAGTCTGAAAGAGCAGGAGGGCTATGAGTGGGAAGGGAGGCTGTGGCTTGGGAAGGGGCAGTGAGTCCAGGCGGAGGCTGCTCTGGCCTGAGAAGAGCCGGTTACCAACCACGGGCTAGAGTCTAACCTCTCTGGGAGAAGGAGCAGTGGTTATTGAGCCCCTACTGTTTAGAATACAGGAAGACCCCAGCATACATTGTGTCATTTCCTCTTCACACAGTAGAGGGGGTGGTAGCATCATTTTACATGCCTGAAAACTGAAATTTAGCAGTTTAGGTAATTTACAAAGAGCTGAGATAGGCGGAGTATAGTGGCCCACGCCTGTAATCCCAGCACTTTGGGAGGCCAAGGCAGGCGGATCACCTGAGGTCAGGAGTTTGAGATCAGCCTGTCCAACATGGCAAAACGCCACCTCTATTAAAAATACAAAAATTAGCCAGGCGTGGTGGTGCCTGCCTGTAACCCAGCTACACAGGAGGCTGAGGCAGGAGAATCGCTTGAAGCCGGGAGGCGGAGGTTGCAGTGAGCTGAGATCACGCCGCTGCACTCTAGCCTGGGTAACAAGAACGAAACTCCGCCTCAAAAAAAAAAAAAAAATACCCAGTTAAACCCTACTCTGCCTGACTTCAAAGCCCTAGTTTGTTTGATCTATTAAAAACATACTGACTGACTTGGCATAACAAATGAGATAGGCTTTCCAAGCTATGGCCTCAGCTGTTGGGAAGATGCTGGGTTTTGCAAACTCACATGAACATCGGACATTTCCTGTAGCAGCAGTGAGCGAGAGCGCCTCTTATCCTAGCATTCAGTGACAAGGGCTTAAAGTCTGCTGGGTGGGAGCCCACCACAGAAATCTGCAAGCACTTCCGATCAGGACTTTTAAATGTTTCTAGATGCTGTGGTGATTAATGAATTACAAAGTCATTAGTAATTCATTTACTAATGAATTACTGGACACGGTGACTCATACTTACAATCCCAGTACTTTGGGAGGCCAAAGTGGGTGGATCACTTGAGCCCAGTTTAAGACCAGCAGGGCAACATGATGAAACCCCATCTCTACTAAAAATACAAGAAAATTAGCTAGGTGTGGTGGTGTGCACCTGTAGTCCCAGCTACCCAGGAGGCTGAGGTGGGAGGATCACTTAAGCCCTGCAGTGAGCTGTGATCACGCCACTGCACTTCAGCCTGGGTGACAGAGCGAGACCTTATCTCAAAATAAATAAATAAATAAACAAATAAATAGATAAATTACAGTTGGTTAACATATTACAAAAAAATACAACTATTCAGTTACTGCGGGCTTCCTATGAAATTTTTTCTCCAGGTTCTGCTGAGGATCTGTGCCTTCATATTTCAAAAAAATATCTCTTAAAAAGGGCTGTACAGTTTCTATAACCTTTATTTTCCTATAACCATACGTCTGTCAAAGTCTGATGCTTCTTAGCTAAAAATCACAGCAGGAAAAAAGTCCACTGCTAACAATATTGGACTCAGCCATGGTTTGAGGTTGAGGGTGTGGATTCTGGATTCCTACCAGCCTTTGGCTTTTACTAATGGGGCAAGTTTCTTCACCTCTGTGCCTCAGTTTCTTACCTGTAAAATGAAGATGGTAATACTTTGTTCAGGTCATTGAGCAGATTGAGTGATTCCATGTAGTATTTACAACAGTGATTTGCCTGTGTTTACAGTATGAATGCTTTTATTAGTGAAATGGGTCCTCAGCTCAATCTGGGAGCCACGAGCTACAGTGCAGGGCTCTCGGGCATCCCCACCATGGAGCACTGCAGGGAGGGAGGGTGGGTGGGCTGCCTGGCACACTCTCACCCAGCCCCTCTGCCTGTGTGTTCTCTCTTCAGGCTGCTGCCCCATTGGAAGATTACTCCCCAGGCTTCCCTTGCCCCAAGCAGTGAGCTGACTGGAATGGTACCCCGGGAGGCCCCTGAGTCTGCTCAGTGCCTGTGCCCTTCCCTCACCATCCCAAATGCCAAGGATGTGCTTCGGAAGAGGCACAAGAGAAGGAGCCGACAGCATCAGCGGTTCATGGCCCGCAAGGCGTTGCTGCAGGAGCAGGGGCTGCTGAGCATGCCTCCAGAACCAGGGTCCTCCCCACTGCCCACCCCTTTCGGGGCAGCGACAGCAACTGAAGCTGCCAGCAGTGGGAAGCAGTGTCCGAGGGCTGGATCTGGCGGTGCTCCATGCAGCAGAAGGCCTGCTCCCGGGAAAGCCTCAGGGCCCTTGCCCAGCAAGTGTGTGGCTATCGACTGTGAGATGGTGGGCACGGGACCCCGAGGGCGGGTGAGCGAGCTGGCCCGCTGTTCCATTGTGAGCTACCATGGCGATGTCCTCTATGACAAGTACATCAGGCCCGAGATGCCCATCGTTGACTACCGTACTCGCTGGAGCGGCATCACTCGGCAGCACATGTGCAAGGCTATCCCCTTCCAGGTGGCCCAGAAAGAGGTAAGGGCAGGGTTGGGGACTTGTTTGGGAGGTGTGGTGGGCTGGAAAGAGCCACCCTGGGTTTGAATCACCACTTTGCTTCACTGGGGGCAAGAAACCTTGGGAAAGTCACCTAACTGCTCCAAACAGTAGGTTCCTTCTCCATAGAATAGGGGAAATAAAAATAAAATCCCGACCCTGCCTCCAGATAAGGATTGCTGGCCTGTTGCACAGGACAGTGTAGAAAGGCTACGCCAACTGTAAGGTGATAAACAGCTCACATTTTAGAGTTTGCTTTCTGTTATAAAAGTTGTACGCATTGATATAAAATTTGTAAAGCCCACAGTGGCATCACATTCAGGTATGGATGTTTTGGCATATTTCCTTATGTTAGTTTCTTAGTGCTTAGAAAAAATTAGTGGTTGGGACCACACTGATGCACCAGGAATTCCCAAACATGCTTGACCTTAGAAACACCTAAGGCCTTTTCAACAATCTAGGATCCTTGTCCCCAGTTCCCTCCATAGAGTTCCTGATCCATTAGGCTTGGGGAGGGCTCTGATCTGTGTTCCAAAAAATCATCACACTGTGCAGACTTGCACCATAAAGCCACAGGGCTTAAGGGGAAATAGAGGAAGGGAACAGTATTAAAAAGGCCATCAGTGACACCCCAAAAATAAGATAGAAACTAATAAAAAGGATAGTCCAGTTTTACACATCTTGTTTCTTCTTTTTTTTTTTTTTTCTTATTCCACACATCTTAAATGGTTAAGAAATGCACAGTACACCAATAAGTATGGCATTTTACCTTGAAAAAGACCTGAAACTTGCCTGTGGAAACAGGAGTCAGAAAGGTTGCAGCTTGAGTTTCTGTGAAGTGGTCGAAGGAGAGTTCTTTGAAGTCAGACAGGAAGTGTGACACCAGCTGTGGATGGGTGTGGCTTATCACACAGGTGAACCAGGGTTGCTGGGAGATGTTTGGGCTGTGTGCGTATTGTGTATGACCTCTTGGTTCAGTTCAGCTGGATGTAGTTTTCTGCGTTTACTCAGTGTTTCTCAAGGATGAAATTATGCATAAGCAAAGGTGAAATTTGCATTGTTTTCAAAATGTGTCGTACATCAATTGCATTGAGACAAATCTGCATTTTCTAAACAAGCCTTATAACAGGACCACTTTTTAACACTTCTGGGTTATTCTTGGGATTAGGCAAGGTTGGGAAATACTGGTGTACACTATCTCGTGTCCTACTTTTTCACATGACATTGTGGCCCGAGCATTCCTTTGAAATGATTGGAGGTTATTTTATGTATCAAGCAGGCCAATCAGTAAGAGTAGCAAGAGGGGAGGTGTGTGGGGAACCCTCCAGCTCCTTGGTCCCTTCCATTGACCTGGTGGGTGGTGGTCCCAAGAGCAGGACCACTTTTTGTCTGCCCAGACTCTGAGCGCCACTGTGGGGTGTCCTTCACCTCTTTCCACTTCATGGCTGACTGGGGGGAGGGGCAGTGTAGTGAGTGACCAGCATGGTGGCATGTCCCTACTATAAAGTCTCAATGCATCTTATCCATCTGCCATGAAAGCTGGGTTTAGGGATAAACCATATGTTGCCAGCAGAGGTAGGCTGTGGAGGCCCGCAGCTGGTGATAAGGAGAGCCCAAGCCCAGCTAAGAGGGCTGGAGGGGGTTGCTGGCCCATGGCCCTGGGCGTGGCCTCCCTGGTGTGTGAGGAGGGCCAGCCAGCAGGGAAGGGAGGTACACATTGTGCAGGCGGCCAGAGCTGAGCAAGAGAGCAGGTTAAGAGGGTGAGGAGGAGTTGGTACACAGCAGGGCAAGGGGGCAGAGTCCTGAAGACAGGGATTATGGCCCTTAATGCTCATAAGAGCTGCTGCTATGGTGTGTCTACCAGTGACAGGCACGGTTCTGTTGACTTCACCCAGCTGGCCTTTATTGATCACATCCTGTGATAAGTAAATAATCAGTAAATGTAATGCTTTCTACTACAGGAAAAAGATAGGCATTAAAAAAAAAGAATAAATGTGACGCTTTCCTTGGAGCATCACTAAGAAGTCCAACATGGTCCCTGCACTCAACAGACCTTACAGTGGGGTGGGGGAGAGTTGGGTGGAGTGGGAGGCCTGGTGATGTCTTCCAGGCTGAGAGGAGAGCCAAGAATGCTGCTGGCAGTGTTCCCCTTTGACAGGTGCGGAAGACATAGGTATACCCCTGGGTATAGACAGTAGAAGGGCCTGGGTTCAGACTTGGGGCAGCATGCTTGACTGTGGAGCTCGTGATCTCCCCACTCGGTGCTGCCTCCCTCCACAGGGATCCATGCACCTATTGGCCAGGGGTTCTCGGGGCATGTCTTCTGCCAACCTGATGGGGTGTGGGGGGACCTCCCTGACTCCTCTTTCTGCTCACAGATCCTTAAGCTCCTGAAGGGCAAGGTGGTGGTGGGGCATGCGCTGCACAACGACTTCCAGGCGCTCAAGTATGTCCACCCTCGGAGCCAGACCCGGGATACCACCTATGTCCCAAACTTCCTCAGCGAGCCCAGCCTCCACATCCGGGCCCGGGTCTCTCTAAAGGACCTGGCCCTGCAGCTGCTGCACAAGAAGATCCAGGTGCGTGGTGGGAGAGTGGCTGGAAGGGAGGGAGGCCCACCTGGCCTCTGTGCCACCTGAGCCACAGACAAGGCTTTGGGCTGTGTCTCCAGCCTCCTTGTCATTCTCTCTTCCCTAGTCCAGGTCCAGGGACCTTGCATAAATGGGTCTCCCTCCTGTACACGCAGCTCCAGGTGTTTCTCTCCATGATCCTTCTTCCCCAGTGTGTACTGCAATTCTCCCAGAACACATTCTCCTAGGCCGATCTCTTCCAGATCTGTCCCCTGCCTAACTCTTGGTTCTTGCATCCCTGAAGGGTGGTCTCCCATCCCCTACTACCAGACATAGAGCCTTAGATCAGGAGGAGCCAGTACCTCTTGCTCCTGTTGGGCTTCACATTTATTATTCATCTGGTCTGCAAGCCTTTGAAGCAAGAGATTTTTAGCATGCCTTATATTTGAGGAAAACAGGCTTGGAGAAGCTGCACAGCTTATGGTGTACAGTTGAGGTTCCATCCCTTTTCTGTGAACCTCCATTCTGAGCCTACGTATTCTTGGGCCTGCACAAAGAGCCCTGGGAAACTGGCCTTGCTTCTTGGGGTAACAGGCCTCTCACCAGGCATTGATGTATTGGTTCTCGTCAGTAGGTGGGCCAGCATGGGCACTCATCAGTAGAAGATGCCACGACAGCCATGGAGCTCTACCGGCTGGTGGAGGTACAGTGGGAACAGCAGGAGGCCCGCAGCCTCTGGACCTGCCCCGAGGACAGAGAACCTGACAGCAGCACAGACATGGAACAGTACATGGAGGACCAGTACTGGCCCGATGACCTGGCCCACGGCAGCAGAGGAGGAGCCCGGGAGGCACAGGACAGAAGGAATTGAGAAGGGGGCGGGGCTCCCTGGCTGGGCTTCCGGTGTGGCCGGTAGGAAGTGGGGGCCAGGAGAGCAGCGGGCACTCCTTCCTGGGCAGGGTGGGGCAGGATGCAGCGAGCCAGCCCCAGGGTCAGAGGAGTTGGGGTCATCTGTTAAATTGACACCCTCTGCTCACAGCATAGCCCTCTCTCTCTCCAGGGCTGTTGGTTCTTTCTCCTGACTCCTGTGGTTTTGCTAATGGCACTTTACAGACAGACTCCATGGAGATGTCAGGTGGACCATCTTCTAGGGCCCAGCAGGAGTAGGGAATGTGCCAACAGACTGCCCAGGTTGTCGTGGCCTTCCCCACCCCCCAGATCTCCTGAGTCATCATGCTGTGCTAACGAAAGGGATCATATCCTCTCTGGGGATGGTGGGTGGGGGTGTCAATATCCTGGAGCTCCCTTACCCCAACTCAATGACTTGAGGTAAAGTTCTCTTCCTTTTATTGCCTACCTCTTCCTCCACTCATTTGGGTTCAGAATAAACATGCCCTGAAGTTAAAGAGGAGTTAAGTCCTGAAGGAGGCATTTCTTCCCCACCTCCCTGACCTGGAACTCTGGCTGCAGCCGTTGTAGGAACTCCGCGCTCCGTCTGGCCTGTCAGCTCCCTGCTAGGCTACAGTGGAATAGCAGAGCCCACAGGCTTCTCGTGGGGAGTTGGCTCCTTAACATGCTTGGCAACAGAAAGCCCCAGGCACAGCTAGGGAGGAGGGAAGGCAGGTAAGCTTTGGACAAGAACTGGCATATTGATTTTGACCCAAATCAGGGATTTCCCCAGTCCACCCAGTACTGGGCTCTTAAGCAAAAGTCTGAGAAACAAGACAGTGGTTTGAATTCTGGGGCCTTTGTGTAGAATTGTGCCTGACCTTTATTTATTTATTAAGAGCAGGGCCACTTGTCTAGGGGAGTGGAGTCCGCGTGTCTCCTGGGGCTGGGGCAGGGCATTGGCGGTTATGCAGTGGCCCTGTACCTGGTCTGGTGCCGCCTCAGCTCTTTGACAATCACTGTGGCTGTTGGGTTTTCTCCTATTTCTAAAAATATTCTCTTTCCTAAGTGACAGTTTTGAAGTATTGGGTAACCAAGAGCTCAGGTCACACAGATCTTGGAGCCCCATCTTTGCTTGCAGCTTAGCTTTGAGATACTAAGCAAGCGAGGGACTTTACTCTTGAGCCTGTTTTGTCCTCATCTGTAAAATGGGGATAGTGGTACGGCCTACCTCATAGGGTTGTAATGAGCACTAAATGTGAAGTGTTGGGGATAGTGGTACGGCCTACCTCACAGGGTTGTAATGAGCACTAAATGTGAAGTGTTGGGGATAGTGGTACGGCCTACCTCACAGGGTTGTAATGAGCACTAAATGTGAAGTGTTGGGGATAGTGGTACGGCCTACCTCATAGGGTTGTAATGAGCACTAAATGTGAAGTGTTTGGCACAGTGCCTGGCACATGGTGAGCCACAGCTACTGTGAGTTTCTGTTTATCCCTTTTTTTTTTTTACGCCCAAAAAGGGGCCACAACATTGTTTATTCTTTGAGGATTTGTTGTAACTTCTTCAGGATAACACCTGAGTCCCCAGGCTGAGCAGCTGTGGCCCAGACAGAACTGCTCTGGCTTGGCTGTTCCAGCAGGTGGGGCGCTGGCCTCGGTGAGGGCACAGCAGCAAGGTTTACGGATATCCGTGTGTCTTGTCTGTGGCCACCAGGCACAGGTTTGGCTTCCGGTCAGTGTCCCGACACTGTGCGGGAGGTGACAACAGAGCAAAGCAGCACAGGGGTCACGGAGGTAAAGACACTGCTGAAATCACACTACCCCACCCTCAGCTGAAGCCCCACGTTCCACAAACTTGGGGTCATAGATTGTCCAGTGACTGGCTCCCTCCCTGTCAGCACAGCACAGAGGAAGGGGCTGACTGAATCTTTTACCACTTCTGGCCTGGCTCCAGAACTTTGTTCTAGATTCCTTAAAAGTCCGTAGCTGATGTCAAACTCAGTTGAGCAGTAGCTTTGATCCCTTGGTCTGGGGGTTGAAGGAAGACGGCGCTGTTATCAGCGGGGAAATGTACTATTTAAGATCAGCTTTGTTGTAAAACCATTTGTTCTAGAATAAAACTCAATTGGAAAAGTGGATGAAGTGGCCCTTCCTGTGAATTCTCAAGCTGGGATTGGAGGGTGACTCATTGGGGGTTTGGGAGGGGGACTGGGGCACTAAGCCTTGCTGGGTGCTTTGGCCTTCGAGAAGGCAGTTTTCAAGAGGATGCAGCAGGCTCCAGCAAGAAACTAGCAGAGCTACAGAATTTAGATAATTTATTTCTTATTGCCCTATTACAGAGCACAACTTTTGTGTTTTGTTTTTTGTTTGAGACAGAGTCTTACTCCCGTTGCCCGGGCTAGAGTGCAGGGTGCAATCATGGCTCACTGCAGCCTCGACTTCCCGGGCTCAGGAGATCCTCCCACGTTGGCCTCCCAAGTAGCTGGGATGACAGGCATGCGCCACCCCGCCCAGCTAATTTTTTTGGTATTTTTAGTAGAGACGGGGTTTCACCATGTTAGCCAGGCTGGTCTCAAACTCCTGGACTCAAGGAATCCACTCACCTCGGTCTCCCAAAGTGCTGGGATTACAAACAGGAGCCATTGCACCTGGCCATATTTGTTTTAACTTTTTTGTTTCTCCCTGAAGCTATGTACTCACTTAAAAAAATGTTTTTAACTGTAGTAGAATACACATAACAAATTTACTATGTTAACTACTTTTAGTGTACAGTTCAATAGTGTTATGTCTGTATCCACATTGTTGTGCAACAGATCTCGAACTTTTTCATCTTGCGAAACTGAAACTTTCCATTTCCCCCTTTTTTCTTTTCTTTCTTTTTTTTCTTGAGACAGTTTCACTCTTGTTGCCCAGGCTGGAGTGCAATGGCGTGACCTTGGCTTACCGCAACCTCCACTTCCCGGGTTCAAGCAATTCTCCTGCCTCAGCCTCTCGAGTAGCTGGGATTACAGGCATGCGCCACCACGGCCGGCTAATTTTGTATTTTTAGTAGAGACAGGGTTTCTCCATGTTGGTCAGGCTGGTCTCGAACTCCCGACCTCAGGTGATCCCCCTGCCTCAGCCTCCCAGAGTGCTGGGATTACAGGTGTGAGCCACCGCGCCCAGCAATTTCCCCCTTTTTTCAACCCCTGGCAACTACCATTCTACTTTCTACTTCTATGAATTTGACTAGATAGCTCATACAAGTGGAATCATAACAGTATTTGTCACTTTATGACTAGCTTATTTCACTTAGCACAATGTCTTCATCCATGTTGTGGCATGTGTCAGAATTTTATTTTTTAAGAGACTGTTGCCCAGGCTGGACTCAAACTCCTGGGCTCAAGTTATCCTCTTGTCTCAGCCTCCTAAGTAGCTGGGACCACAGGCATGTGCCCCCATGCCTGGCAACTATTTTTTATTTTATTTTTTTTAGGGACAGGGTCTCATTATGTTGCCCGGGCTGGTCTTGAATTCCTGGCCTCAAGTGATCCTCCTGCTTTGGCCTCCCAGCATGCTGGGATTACAGGAGTGAGCCACTGCACCTGGCCAGAATTTTCTTTTTAAGGCTGAATGATCCTTTGTGTGTGTATACCATGCTTTGTTTATCCATTCATCTGTCAGTCAACAATACTTAGGTTACTTCCCCCCTTGGCTGTTGTGAATAATGCAGCTATGAGCATGCTGGAAGTGCTCCCAAGTGTACAAATACCTCTCCAAGACCCTCCTTTCAATTCATTTGAATATATACTCAGCAGGGGAATTGCTGGATTATATGGTAATTTTTTTTTTGTTTTTTTTTGAGACAGAGTCTCACTCTTGTCATCCAGGCTGGAGTGCAATGGCGCGATCTTGGCTCACTGCAACATCTGCCTCCCGGGTTCAAGCTATTCTCCTGTCTCAGCCTTCCAAGTAGATGGGATTACAGGCGCATGCCACCACGCCCAGCTAATCTTTGTACTTTTACTAGGGACAGGGTTTCGCCACGTTGGCCAGGCTGGTCTCGAACTCCTGACCTCAGGTGATCCACCCGCCTCGGCCTTCCGAAGTGCTGGGATTACAGGCATGAGCCACCGCGCCTGGCCTATAGTTAGTGTTTTTTGAGGAACTGATGTACTGTTTTCTGTAGTAGCTGTACCATTTTACATTCCCACCAACAGTGAACAAGGGTTTCAGTTTCTCCACGTCCTTGCCAACATTTTTTTCTGTTTTTCCATAGCAGCCATCCTAATGGGTATGAGATGATGTGGTTTGGATTTGCATTTCCCTAATCAGTAATATTGAGCATCTTCTTACATGCTTTTTGGTGTACAGTTCCTTTTTAACTAATTTTCTTAACGTGTTTTATAATATGTATCTATTAGCATAGTTTTACATGTATTAAACCACATGAAATTGCTAATATTCTAGTTTTTTGCTTTTTGTTTTTTGTTTTTGAGACAGGGTTTCACTTGTCACCCAAGCTGGAGTACAGTGGTACAGTCTTGGCTCACTGCAACCTCAACCTCCCAGGCTCAAGCGATCCTCCAGCCTAAGCCTCCCAAGTATAATAGCTGGGACTACAGGTGCATGTCACCACACCTGGCTGATTTTTTATATTTTTAGTAGACACGAGGTCTTCTATGTTGCCCAGGCTGGTCTTGAACCCTTGAGCTCATGGGATCTGCCCACCTCGGCCTCCCAAAGTGCTGGGATTACAGGCGTGAGCCACCGTGCCCAGCCCCACTGTTTCTTATGGTTCAACCTTTAGTATATACAGTTGACCCTTGAACAACATAGGGATTGGGTGTTGACTCCCCATACTGTCAAAAATGTGCATATAACTTGATTCCCCAAAAATTCAACTAATAGCCTACTTTAGATTGGAAGCCTTACTGATAACAGGTAGCCAAATAACACATATTTTATATGTTATATGTATTATATACTGTATTCTTATAATCAAGTGAGAGAAATAAGATAAATATATTTACTGTATTTATCGATATTGTAAGTTTTTTACTTTATTTACTTATGAGATGAACCGTCTGTCTGAAATGGCAGCAACCACAGCTGTAGACTTCAATCTATGGTACATATCAAGCAATGCAGCTTTTTCTTGTAATGTCACGACTTGTTTTCTGCTTCCTGGGAGCACTTCCAGCATCAGTAGTGGCACTTCATATGGGTCCCATGGTGGGATTCAAGGTTTACAGTATTGCACGAAGCATGACGAAGAATACCATAAAAACTGCAAGAAATCACTTTTTCCATCTCACTGGGATACCAGATGTACTGGATATGAACTGCTGAAGCGGGGATGATTAGTGTCACACACGTTTTAAGCAGATACTTGCAACACTTGAGCTCACTACAGTAACAACAGGAAGTGGCTACATTAACAGCACACTATGTACTATAGTTAATTTTATGCAGTTACGGTTTCAGACTGCATCTTTACTTTGTTTACATTTCTCTTGACTGAGAATGGTGCCATGTGTGGTCTGTAAGTAGGTAAGTTTTGTTAAGTTTTATCTTTTAATAATAGACGTGCATATTTTATGGTAGTAAGTGATAAAATAGACTAGTATTTACATGTGTTTTATATATTCATGACATAACTAGCTTCTTAATTTCTTCGATATTTCTAGGCTATGCAATTCATCTGAGTTTTTTCAAATTGTTGAAAAATCTCCCAAAATTTCCAATATATTTATTGAAAAAAAATCTGCATGTAAGTGGACCCGTGCAGTTCAAGCCCATGTTGTTCAAGGGCCAACCACAATTTAGGAATACACATACACATTTTAGGGGTACATGCCCAGCAGGACTGGCGATGGCTGGGCTGGGAGAGTGTGTCCCTTGCGGGGAGAGGTGCCTCTCGCCCTCCAGTATGAGTTGTCTCAGCCTGAGGCCAGTGCTGTGGATCCAGAGAGGGCCACAGAGTGGCCGACTTGTACCTGTTATGGTCATTACAGGCGGTCAGCTGTAGCTGGATGTGTGTCTTGAAAGGCTGACAAGTTTGCCCTGAGTGACTCACCTGTCACCTGATCCAACAAGATTTGTGGGCGTAGCCTGCCGATGGGTGACGCCACTTAAAGGTAGAGCACTGGCACCGGGAAACTGGCTGGGATCGGGCTTCTCTCTGGGTGCTGAGCCACCGGTGCCTGGCGTCCAACATCAGAGCACACAATACACTTGAAAAACAGTTCAGCTGGACCCAGGCAGGGTTCTAGGTGCTGGGGCCCCAGCTTTGAACTAAACAGATGGTAGGGGGAACAGTAAATGAACAAGTAAAATACAGTATTTCAGAGGGTGCTGATTCCTATGGGAAAAGGCCAGAGAAGGGGATAGGAAGTAAACTTTTAGTTTTTAAAGACAAAGTCTCCCTATGCTGTCCAGGCTGGAGTGTATTGGCACTGTCATAGCCTCAAACTCCTGGGTGCAATTGATCCTCCCAGCTTAGTCTCTGGAGAAGCTAGGACTACAGGTGTGATTCACCACAATGGATTATTTTTTAATTTTAGAGATGAGATCTCCCTGTGTTGCTCAGGCTGGTCTCGTATTCCTGGCCTCAAGCAAATCCGCCTCAGCCTAGAGTAACTGGTATTATGGACACTAGCCATCGCGCTGGCAGGAAGTGCGGTTTTAAATAGAGAGGTCGGGGACAGCTTCATGGAAAGACGTCATGGAATGCGAGCAATGTCACCCCCCAGGCCACACTGGAAGACCTTTCAAGAGTAAGGGGACAGCAAATGCCTGGGCCTTGAGACAGGAGCATGACCAGAATGTTGGAGGAAGACAGAGCCAGTGTGGTTGGAAGTGGGGGAGGCAGGAATGGTAAGGGCATGGGAGAGGGGCTTACCTTTGTAGCACTGCCTGTCTCTCCCACCTGAAGCAGAGACCTGATCTTACTGGTCCCTCTGGCCATCAGACCTAGTCCTTGGGAGATGCAGGGGGTTTCAGAACAGCCTGCTGATGGTTTGGCAGAAGTCAACATGTGCATAAACCAAAGCCCTGGATGTCGGTTTAAACCTAAAAGAAAGGCCTTAAATTGGATAGTGATGCAAGATGAGGTTGGAAAGGCTGGTGGGCTGATGGAAGAGGGTCTGGAAACTGCCTGGAGTTGAGGTTTGATTTTTTTTTTTTTTTTGGACAACAGGAAATCACTAAATTTCTTGAGCAGAGAAGTGCCTCGGTGATGAACAGTACAAGAGACTAGTTTTGGGAAATGTAACATGGTAGGACTGAAAGGACCCTTTTGAGCAGGGCATGAAGATGGAGGTGGGGGACCCGGGAGCGACTTCTGCAGCCACACAGGCCAGGCAGGTGAGGACTAGGGTAGGGCTTCCACAGGAAAGGGGAAATGGTAAGAATTAGAGGCAGCTCAGGTCAGACAGAGCAGGCACAGAACCATGGGGAAAATATTGGAGGAGTGAGATGTGCTCTGACTAAGACCTGAGGAGGTGAGCGGAGGTGAAGGTGAGGGGTTGCAGCAAAGATGTTCCTGTCTGAGGAGCACCACGGGGCACTTGCGGGTCCTATGGGGATTGTAGAATCAAACCTATGATTGGATCTTTAGGGGGTTACTTTTTAAGTGCGTGTTTCCATAAAGTAACAGGAATGTTACTTCATTTCCTCCTAAATCAGGGTAACCTTTATGCATTTGAAAAGCAAAAAGTCCCCACACAGTCTGAATTAAAGCAAAAGTTGCTTATTCAGGATGGGAACCAAAAACTCTCGCACCTCAAATTTGCATCCAGTGAACAGTAAGCAGGAGTAGTGCTTTCTCATGAAGACGTATTTCAGTCTTTGGTTTTATTTTTGAGGTCTGTTAAAGTTGGGCATCCAAATCCCACTTGGTGAAAATACCACAGACCTGGGGAAGTTACTTTTCAAACCACAAATCTTCATGACACTGGGAGGCAGTCAGATTGGAGGGATCAGTGTGGATTCTGCACAGATCTAGGGTAGGAGGCAAGCGTGGGGAACGCTCAGCTTATTGTTGGATCTCACCACAGTGAAAGACAAGCACTTTCCTCATTGAAAGTTGATTTTCTTTTTGCCCCAGTTGTAACTCATTTGTCATTGTATTTGTCAATACCGAGCCCTCCCTATCTGGCAGGCACTGTTCTAAGAGCTCAAAGTCCTAGCCTGGGAGAGTGTGGACCCAAGGAAGTGTGGCCAGGCTGGTGGGGCCTCCCCGAAGGCCTGCTTCTCCTTCACCCTCACAGCGTCAGCCCCACTGGAGGCAGAGCTCATTGAGGCATCTGGAACCCACGGAGGCCTGTAAGAGCTCCCTCGCTGCTCCTTGCCTTCCCTGGGTTGGAAGTGGGGGGGGCTAGCCACTCCCACAACAACTTTCTCCTGCCCATTCCAATAAAAGCCTGTATGTCCCAAAAGCCAGCTTCCCTGCCCCCATAAGAGACCACTGAGTATCAGACTGGTAGCAGGCCCCAGAAGTTAGTTGTGGGACATTCCCTGAGCTCCAGTCCTGGGGATGTTTATTCTCTGGGCGGAGGGTGAGAAAGGAAACAAAGATGTTGCAATCCACTCCACGAACGTCAAATGCGTCATCTGAGGAGGGGGAGGGCCGGGGCAAAGGAGGGGCACCCTGACATGGAGCCTGCCAGCTCCGTCAGCCCTGACTCGGCCCGGAGCTGAGCTCCCCACCTGCCGGTAGCCCAGGAGATGGAGCAGCCCAGCCCACGTGCCCGGCCTTCCGCCCCTGACTTCACTTGATAACAAACCAGAAACTGAAACAGGGTCGGGATGCCGGCTTGGAGTTAGAGAGGAGTCACTGCTGAGAGCAGCTGCAGTAGCTGAGCAGTGGCAGCAGAGAGGCAGACGTGAGCTGAGGGCGCAGAGGCAGGCAGGTGAGAGCGGGAGCTGGAGCAGCAGCTGGGGAGGCAGCGGGA
This sequence comes from Pongo abelii, assembly GCF_028885655.2. Classification (NCBI taxonomy): domain Eukaryota; kingdom Metazoa; phylum Chordata; class Mammalia; order Primates; family Hominidae; genus Pongo; species Pongo abelii. Next base: position 91,723,289 of record NC_072001.2, read on the forward strand.
GGGGCCTTCCCGGTCCCCAGGCTGTGGGGCAGGCCAGAGGCCCTGGGACCCACGGGCAGGGTAAGGCAGGGGAGGGGGGAGGCAAGAGGCCAGCTTCCACTGTGGCCAGGTGGTGTTGGAAACAAAGGGCAGGGCAGAGGGTGAGGCCAGCTGGGGTTGGCTGAGGATACCTGGAGGCTTGGTTTGCCCAAGCGTGAGACCGCCCCCCATACCCCTCTCTCCAGCATCTCTGAGGGTCCCCAAGGAACATGGCTGGGAGCCGTGAGGTGGTGGCCATGGACTGCGAGATGGTGGGGCTGGGGCCCCACCGGGAGAGTGGCCTGGCTCGTTGCAGCCTCGTGAATGTCCACGGTGCTGTGCTGTACGACAAGTTCATCCGGCCTGAGGGAGAGATCACCGATTACAGAACCCGGGTCAGCGGGGTCACCCCTCAGCACATGGTGGGGGCCACACCATTTGCGGTGGCCAGGCTAGAGGTGAGTGAAGTCCAGGCCAGCAGGGGCTTTGGAAATAACCCCTCTCCCACTTCCCTTGCCCCTTTCCCCTGGTGCCCGTCTGTGACCCGTGACCCCACTTGTAAGATTTCCCACACTGCTGTTGGGAGAAAGCCAGTGGTGTCTCCATCACATCCTGGAGAAGGCTTCCTGTCTTCAGAGAACCATAGACTCACATCTGGAAGCCGCCTTTGGGGCATCTATCTGGATCTGGTCCAACTTGCCAGTCTTAAAATGGGGAAACTGAGTTCCCACACACAGTGACTTGGGGTCTACATTCCCCATTCTTCCCTCTACCCCAGGCTGCCACTGGTGAGACCTGTGGGGAAATGAGAGGATTCTTGGCTGAGGCCCCGGCACGAGGCTTTGGCCCTCCCAGTCCTGGAGAACAGGCTGAGCCTCTTGGGCTGAGGACCTTGCTCTCAGGCTAGCATTCTGACCCAGAGTAGGCTGTCTGCTCAGTTTGAATCCTGAGTTCGTGGTCCAGGGATTTCCTACACTCTTGCTCTTAGCTGATTGTGAGGTCATCTCCACGTCTCACTTTCTGTTTCTCTGAATTACTAAGTGGAAAGCAAAACTTAAAGGTGTCGACAGAGTTAGCCACCCCTGGGAAATCTCAGAAGGGCAGGCGAGCTCGTCAGTTTCTAGACACCGTGGTAAGGTTTGAGGAAGTCCAAGAAGAACACAGGTCCCTCTCAGCAGCACACACCCAATCCGTGCCAGGCTCCAGGTGCTGGGGATGGAATGACAACAATAGCTACTATTGACTGAGCACTCACTATGCACTGGCCGCTCCCCTAAGCACTGGCCATTCCTGAGCTCATTCACTCCTCACAAACAGCCCTGCCAGGCAGGTTCTCAGGAACTGTTAATGCAGAGTTAAGAGGGTCAGTTTCAATCTCAGTTCCCATTACTTAACAGCTAAGGTACCTTGGACAAGTTACTCAACCTCTTTGTACCCAGTAAAAGAAAAGAAGGATAATAGTAGTAGCAACTTTGTTGGGTTATTGCAAGGATTGAGAAAGGGTCTAGATAGAGTGCCTAAATAGGTACTCAAAAAAATGTTAGCTATTGGCTGGGTGCAGTGGCTCACATCTATAATCCCAGCACGGTAGGAGGCGGAGGCAGACGGGTGGCTTGAGCTCAGGAGTTCAAGACCATCCTGGGCAACATGGAGAAACCCCATCTCTACAAAAAAAGTACAGAAATTAGCTGGGCATGGTGGCACATGCCCATGGTCACAGCTACTCCAGCAGCTGGGATCGCTTGCGCTCAGAAGGTCAAGGCTGCAGTGAGCCAAGATGGCACCACTGCACTCCAGCCTGGGCAACAGAGCCAGGAAAAAAAAAAAAGTTAACTATTATGATTGTTTTTTTGTTTGTCTGTTTTATTTTATTTTTTTTTAACTGGAGTCTCACTCTGTCACCCAGGCTGGAGTGCAGTGACGTGATCTTGGCTCTCTGCAACCTCTGCCTCCAGGATTCAAGTGGTTCTCTGGCCTCAGCCTCCCAAGCAGCTGGGACTACAGGCACCCGCCACCATGCCCGACTAATTTTTTTTGTATTTTTGGTAGAGATGGGGCTTCACCATGTTGGCTAGGCTAGTCTCGCTCAAACTCCTGACCTCAGGTGATCCACCCGCCTTGGCCCCCCAAAGTCCCAGGCATGAGCCACCGCGTCTGGCCATGGTGGTTTACCTTATTATCCCCATATTACAGATGAGGAAACTGGGGCTCACTTGATTATTAGTTTGTTAGGGCTGCCATAACAAAGCACCACACACTGGTGGCTTAAACAACAGGAATGTCCTGTCTCTGGGTTCTGGAGGCTGCAGTCTGAGATCTAGGTGTCGTCCAGGTTAGTTCCTTTTGAGGGTTGTGAGTAGGAATCTGTTCCCTGCCCCTCTCCCAGATTCTAGGGGTTGTTGTCAAAGCTTTGGGGTACCTTGGCTTATAGATGCCTCACCCAGATCTCTGCCTTCATGTTCACATGGCATTCTCTCTGTGTGTGTCCAAACTTCCTTTTTTTATTTTTTATTTTTGAGACGGAGTCTTGCTCTGTCACCCAGGCCGGAGTGCAGTGGCAGGATCTCGGCTCACTGCAACCTCTGCCTCCCAGGCTCAAGTGATTCTCCTGCCTCAGCCTCCTGAGTAGCTGGGACTACAGGCAGGAGCCACCACACCCAGCTAATTTTTGTATTTTTAGTAGAGATGGGGTTTTACCATGTTGGCCAGCGGTCCGCCTGCCTTGGCCTCCCAAAGTGCTGGGATGACAGGCATGAGCCACTGCACCTGGTTAGGTTAGCTTCCCCTTTTTTTTTTTTGAAGACAGAGTCACTCTGTTGTCTAGGCTGGACTGCAGTGGCATGATCTCGGCTCACTGCAATCTCCACCTCTTGGGTTCAAGCGATTTTCCTGCCTCAGCCTCCCAAGTTGTAGTATAGGCGTCTGCCACCACGCCTGGCTAATTTTTTATTTTTAGTAGAGACGGGGTTTTGCCCTGTTGCCCAGGCTGGACTTGAACTCCCGACCTCAGGTGATCTGCCCTCCTTGGCCTCCCAAATTGCTGGGATTACAGGTGTGAATCACTGTGCCCACCCAACTTCCTCTTTTTCAAAGGACACCAATCATATTGGATTATGAGCCCACCCTACTACTCCAGTGTGATGTCATCCTACCTTAACTAATTCTATCTGCAACGACCTTATTTCTAAATAAATCACGTTCTGAGGTATTGGGGGTTAGAACTTTAACATATGAATTTGGGAGAGCGGGACACACTTCAACCCATAAACTCAGTAACTTGCGCTGTTAAGATAGATGGAATATCAGACAACTGCTCAGGAATCCAAACTCAGGCTTACCGTCTCTAGAACTGTGCTGTCCAGTGGGGTCCCCAGCAGCCATATGCTGCTAGTTGGCTGAATTCAGACCTGGAGTTAGGTGGTTTGAACTGAGATGTGCTGGAAGTGTAAAGTCCACACTGGATTTGTTGTTGTTGTTTTGAGATGAAGTCTCGCTCTATCCCCCAGGCTGGAGTGTGGTGGCGCGATCTCGGCTCACTACAACCTCCATCTCCCAGGTTCAAGGGATTCTCCCGCCTTGACCTCCCAAGTAGCCTCCCAAGTAGCTGTGCACCACCACGCCTGGCTAATTTTTGTATTTTCAGTAGAGACGGGGTTTCACCATGTTGCCAGGCTGGTCTCGAACTCCTTACCTCAAGTGATCCACCCACCTCAGCCTCCCAAAGTGCTGGGATTAAAGCCATGAGCCACTGCATCTGGCTGAAGCCTTGTATTTAAAAAAGAGACAGGCCAAATGCAGTGGTTCATGGCTGTAATCCCAACACTTTGGGAGGCCAGTGCAGAAGGATGGCTTGAGCCCAGGAGTTTGAGACCAGCCTGGGCAAGATGGTGAGACCTCCTCTACAAAAAAAATAATAAATAAATAAAATAAAAATTAGCCAGGCATGGTGGTGCATACCTGTAGTCCCAGCTCCTCGAGGAGGCTGAGGTGAAGGATTGCTTGAGCCCAGGAGTTTGAGGTTGTACTGAGCTATGATCATGCCACTGCACTGTAGCCTGGGTAACAGAGACCCTGTCTCTATTAAAAAATAATAATAATTAAAATATTAAAAAGCCATAAAATGTCTCAATAACTTTTATATTGATTACCTATTGAAATGATAGTATTTTGGATATGTTAGGTTAAATAAAACATTAAAATTAATTTCACCTGTTTACTTTTTACCTTTTGAAATATGGCTGTTGAGTGATTTAAAATTACATTTGTGGGCTGGGTGCAGTGGTTCACACCTGTAATCTCAGCACTTTGGGAGGCCGAGGTGGGCAGATCACTTGGGGTCAGGAGTTCAAGACCAGCCTGGCCAACATGGTGAAACCCCATCTCTACTGAAAATGCAAAAATTGGCCGGGCGTGGTGGTGGGTGCCTGTAATCCAAGCTACTCAGGAGGCTGAGGCAGGAGAATCGCTTAAACCCAGGAGGCGGAAGTTGCAGTGAGCCAAGATCGTGCCACTGCCACTCCAGCCTGGGCGACAGAGCAAGACTCTGTCTCAAAAAAAAAAAAAAATTACATCTATGGCTTGCATTATATTTCTATTGGACAACACTGTTCTAGAAGTGCAGATTGAGTGGCCCTTATCTGAAATGCTGGGGACCAGAAGGGTTTTGGATTTTGGATTTGGGATTTTTTTGGATTTTGGAATATTTGCATTATACTTACTGGTTGAGCATCCCAAATTGGAAAATCTGAAATTTGAAATGTTCCAATGAGCATTTCCTTTGAGCGTCATGTTGGCACTCAGAAAGTTTAGGATTCTGGAGCATTCGTATTTGGGATGCTCTACCTGTATCAACAGTATAGTGTGGGAACCCTGGGGATGGTCACAGTCCATCATTATGGTTCTGGAAAGACTCCGTGAAGCTGGTGGTATTTGAAAGGGGTGGAGGAGAGTCTATGTAGGGAATTAAGTGGGCCACAGGGAGCCACTGAAGATTCTTGAACAATGCATGGGAGGCTAAAAACCAGTTTCAAGAAAACTAGAATGGGAACACCATGCAGGATAGATGGAAGTGAGAAAAGAGATGATGGTAAGAGTCAGAGGCTGGGCACGGTGGCTCACACCTGTAATCCCAGCACTTTGGGAGGCCGAGGTGGGCAGATCACCAGAGGTCGGGAGTTCGAGATCAGCCTGGCTAACATGGTGAAACCCCGTCTCTACTAAATATACAAAATTAGCTGGTCATGGTGGCATGTGTCTGTAATCTAGCTACTTGGGAGGCTGAGGCAGGAGAATTGCTTGAACCCGGGAGGCGGAGGTTGCAGTGAGCCAGGATCGTGCCACTGCCCTCTAGCCTGGGTGACAAAGTGAGACTTGGTCTCCGAAAAAAAAAAAAAAGAAAAAAAAAAAAGAGTCAGAGGCCCTAGGGAGCAGTTACAAGGGCCTGCATCATCTTTGGCAGACAGAGAATTGGAGTGAAGAAAATGTTAGGAAGAAAACGTTTGGAGAGTCACCAAAAAGGGGAGGGCAACATGAAGAAGAGGTAGGAGCCTGTTCAGGTGCTGATGGGAGGCCCAGGGACACCACAAGGAGCTCCCCACCCTCAGATTCCCACTGAGCACTCAGGGTGGGCAGTATGTCCCTCTCCTTCCTCCTTGTCCCCAATTTCCCTCCCCATCAGACAGACAGAAAGGGGCAGAGAAGCCCAGAGCAGGGGAAAAGGAGGCAGTAGAGCAGTGCCTCTCCCAGTCCCTGTACATCCAGACCTGGAAAACCGCAATTCCCTGGGCACCCTTGAGCTTTGGCCTAGGGGCCTGGACGCCTCAGTCTTCATCCAGATTTGGTGCAGGAATGCTTTTGTTTCTCAGTTAGAGGCTATGCCAAGTCCACGCTTTAAGCGTGTGACACGGAACCCTGCTCAGACTGGGCACTTGATAGCCACTGAACGACGAGGCAGGGGTTCGAAGACCAGGCGGGTCTTTGGAACCACATCCGGGTTTCTCAGTTCCTGCTCCATCACCTATAGGTTTGTACAATTGTCAGCAAGTTATTGAACCTTTCTGAGGCTCCATTTCCTAATCATAAAAGAGAACTCCTAGTGCCTCCTCCCTGGTCTCATGCGGGTCAGATGTAGTGACATGGACTGTGGCCCTAAGCACGGTGCCTGGTTCACAGCTGATGTTTGCTAATTGCACCCATGAAGAGAGAAGGGCAGAAACCCAGTCCCCTCTCCGACTTCTCTTGGGAACTGCGGTCTTAGATGTTGACCGTCGTTTTCTGCTGGCTGTACCTGGTGTGCATGCTGCTCTCTCCCACTCTGCTGCCAGAGAACTTCCCTAAACCTGGCTTAGATCATCATCGCCTCCCCTATTAAAATATCTCGCATGGCTCCCTATTGCCTAAGGTTCCCCCAGCTCAGCACCCAGCAGTCAGGCTCTCCAAACCCCTATCTACCTGCCTTTCTTGCTTTCTCTCATAGCTCAGCCATTGCCTGCCATGCATTTCAGCCAACTCCTAGTCTCTTCTATCCCCCATCCCTCTCCCCAGAAATACCATCATTCTGGCAGCCCCAGGCCGGAAGAGACCTTTATGATGCACTTACCCACTCCTGCCCACCATCCCTGCCCCACTGGTCCCTGGTCTCTGGCCCTCCTTGCTGTTGCTGATGCACATCATAGCTTGTCCATTCACCCACACCATCTGTCTATTTCCACAGCTCTTACTATACACTTCATCTGCCCCCAGACTGGAACCTGTGTTTTGCACACAGGTGACTTGAGAATGTTTGGGGGATTGAAGTTGAACTGATTTTCCTAAATACAAAAGAGTTCTGGCAGCTGCATGGAGTAAAATTGTCTCTGCCCTGTGTTGGCCTTTGCTGTTGAGATGCGGTGATGCACAGCCCTGACGGGCGGGGAGCAAGCACACTGTCTTTAGATTGGGCTGCATGTGGATCCATTCCCAACTTTGCCTCTGGATTGCTCTGTGTCCTCTAGCTTGTTGCTCAACCTCTCTGTGCTCCCCTGAGTAGGATCCTCTGTAACACAGAGATGATTAAATAGTACGGGTGTATCCAGCCCTGTGGCCCAGGCACTATTCTGAGCACGTTTCATACTCCCCACCACAACCCTGAACTAGTACCATCACTCCCATTTTACAGGTGAGGAAACTGAGGTATGACACTGAGTAAGCTGTCCAAGGGAAGAGTAGAGCAGAGACTCAGATTCTGGCTCCAGAGCTGGAGCTGTGGTGTTCAGATCCCATGTTCAGTGTGTGTGAATGCACTCTATAAATGCTAAGTGTCCAATGTATGTAAGGGGCGCTGTCCTGCATAGCACATGAGTGGAAATGTGGCCCAGTAATGGTCATTATTTGTCTCTGTGAATGAGGACACTGAGTGTCAATTTGTTGGAGGCTCTGGAGGCAGTTTGATCCCATTTATCATCCATAATGTTTTAATCCCAAAGACAGATCAGGCTCACGGGCCCCCAAATGTGCTGAGGGCCCCCAAAGGGCAGAAGCCTAACAGCCCTTTTATGAGACCCCACAAGGCCAAGTGACACCTCTCAGGTGAGTCTGGGGTTGGCCAGCCCTTGGTTTCATGCAGGCATTTTTTCTTTCTTTTTTGAGACAGAGTCTTGCTCTGTCGCCCAGGCTGGAGTGCAGCGGCACAATCTTGGCTCACTGCAACCTCCGCCTCCCAGGCTCAAGCAGTTCTCGTGTCTCAGCCTCCTGAGTAGCTGGGATTACAGGCATGTGCCACCAAGCCCAGCTAATTTTTGTATTTTTAGTAGAGATGGGGTTTCGTCATGTTGGCCATGCTGGTCTTGAACTCCTGGCCTCAAGCAATCCTCCTGCCTTGGCCTCCCATAGTGTTGGGATTATAGGCATGAGCCACTGCACCTGGCTATTCAGCCATTTGTCAAAGGCCCCTCACCTCTCTGTCTCCTCCCAGTAAGGAGTGGTGAGTGTGCCCAGCCAGCAATAAAGTAGCCTATGGTGGCCAGGAGGCTCCGGGGAGTCCCAGGTCCACCCAGGAGTGCTTTAGGCCACTGATATGAGTGGGACCCCCCCACTCCATCCCTTTTTATTTATTGTAATGTGGCGACATTACTTTTATAATGTAAGTGCTTATGATCTTCTGACATCTCTGTGTCTGACCATTATATAGAGGGGATATTTAGCAATGTTGGGAGACATTTCTGGTTGTCACAGTGGCCAGCATCTAGTAGGTAGAGACCAGAGAGCTCTCAAACATCTCACAATGCCCAGGGCAGCTCCCTCCCCTGCCACACACACATAACAAAGAAGTATCTGGCCCCATGTGGAAACAGTGCTAAGGCTAAGAAACCCTGGTCTATAAGACAGCCCCACAAATCAGACTGTCAGCACAGGAGGGAATCCATGCACTGGAGACTGGCATCCAGAGAGGGGCAGTGATTTGCCTAAGGACATACAGGAAGCTGTGATACAAATCACTGCTCAGATTCAGGGGTCCCACCTGGTGAGTTAATGTTTTTCTTCTTCCTTTTTAAAAAATCTAACAGTAATTTTTAGTTACTTGTAAATCACTTTTGTGAGTGAATGCTCTTTTAATGTCAACCCAGCATAAGAAGGGGCATCCACCCTGAGAAGCACCGTGATTGCAGACACAGATGCAGACAAAAGGGAAGTCATAGTAGCTTGTGAATAGGGAGAGATTTCAGCTGCAGCCAGCCCGGTAGCCCTTGCACAGGTGGGAGTGTCCTGTTGGGGCCCTGCCACCTGGCAGGTCTCTCTGGGGCTCAGCCAGATGAAGGAGGAAGGCTTCAATATCCAGATTTGCCCCAGGGTAAGCGGCCTTGTGGGAACCAGGCACTAGCCGGGGGGCAGGGACACCAGGGGAGCTTGGCAGGGGACAAGAGCAAAGAATGGGGCTGGAGCCACTCCAGAAGGTGATAGTAAGGGACCTGGTCCTCTGTAAGAACAACATTCTTCAGGGCCCCTTACTCATAGCCTCCTCTCCTGGCAGCCAAGAATGAATGAATGGGTACATGAACTAATGTATAATGGATGAATGAATGCATGGTAGAGGCAGTAGGCTCTGGACTGCTCAGCGGGATTCAGTGCAGAGATGTGCAGACTTGTTAGATGGGAAGAATCCCCTGAAACAGTTGCTGACACTCCTCCCTGGATATTTCAATTCAGTAGGTCTGTGTAGGGCCTGGCCCTCCTGGATTTTTGGATCAGGCACATCTGGGAAATACTTGGAGTAGAGTGGAAACACAGTGGAAGGTGTGTGCAGGCAGACAGCCACACCTGGCCTGGCACTCTGCTGCTTGTGACCTCGGTGAACACTGCCCTGCGCCCCACTTTGCTGGCGGGTCAGATGGTATGAAAGTCACCGCCTTGTACAGTTATCATTGTTTGCCTGGTAGTGCCGTGTCCCTTGGTCCTTGTGCTAATAATAACAACTACAGTAACAATGACGGGGTCAGGTGGATCCAGACACGGCACTGCAGCTTTCAGCTGACTAGCTGTGTGACTTGGGCAAGCCCCTTAATCTCTCTGATCTTGGGCTCCCTCCTCTGTAAAGTGGAATTAAGAATAATCTCATTGAGGAGCCTCACGATGAGGTAGGGAAAGTACCTGGCACAGTGCCAGGCTGCTAAGAGATCAATAAATGTCCCATCCCCCAGCCCCACCCCAGTTCTTTCCAGGAATTTGAGAGACTCCTCCCCCTGTGTTTGAAAGTGGCAAAGTCTGGCACACTTGCCTCATGACACTGACTCAGGGCAGTTCCTGTGGCCAGCAGGTCACACAGCCCCGAGGCCGGCCTGCCAGTGCCTTTCTCCGACTCTTGGGCTCCAGCGGGTGCCCGACTCCTTCCCTTTTCAGACCTGCCTCAGTCTGTGGAGCCCTGGCTGCTAAAGGGCCACTCAAGCCTCACCAGTCTGGGCCCTCACCCTACAAATGGGAAAACTGAAGCCCAGAGAGGGTCTTTGACATCCCTGAGGTCACACAGCAAGTTCCAGCATCTCTTCCTTCCTAGAATCTTTGTCCCAAAGAGTGGTGTCTCTCTGCTAAATAGATGGTTCTGTTCTTTCCCTTCTTCCTCTTCTTTCCTTGGCTTGTCCTCTCCCTCTTATTCTATTTGTCTCATGGTGAGTCCCATAGTGCCTCATGTAGACCCCCAAGTCCCCTCTCCAGACTCTCAGGCTCGGGAAGTGATGAGTTTCCTGGGAATCCACATCATGATGACTCGTACCTTCTATGTCTGGGCCCAGCTGTGGCTGCCTCTGGGATGGTGGATGAGTTCCTTCAGGGCTTCGTGTGAACTGGGCCTGAGCCAAGCCCCTAGACGGGGAAAACAGGCCACATTATTCAGGAGCACAAAGGATGTTAGCAAGAAAAGACACGTGACCCATGGCTGCCCACACACCCACATCTCTCCACGCCCCGTGCCATTTCTGCCCGCCACTGTGTGCTGGGTGGTTTCCTCTGCACAGAGTTTCCCTTCAGCTTCTGCTCTGAGGTTGTGTGCCTGTTGTCATCTTTTAAAGCCTCAGTTTTATCGCCATTTCCCAGGTGACCTCTAGCACACTCAAGTTTGAGAAGCGCTGCTGTGGTTCAGGAGCAGTGCCCCTTCATTCTCTAGCACACTCTCCCCAGTCCTCTAAGTCGAGCGTGAGCTCTGTCCAGAGAAGGCCTCCGACCAGACCATGTGGACCGCGGGGCAGGCTGGTGACACTGCCTGTTGACAGTGGATGGACAGACTCTGCTTCCCGCGTCGTGACCCTGGGCAAGTCACATCTCTTCTCTGAGCCTCAGTCTCCTGTGGTTGCCAGGGGAGAACATGTAAAAGGGACCACATGATGTTCCAGGAGGCTGCTGGCCATCTAGAAGGAGAAGCAGGCTACGGGGAAGGTGTTAGGCACCAGAAGGCTCTTTCCTGGGGTACAGGCTAAGCTCGTGGGCTACATGCAGAGAAGGAGACGAAGGCTGTCCTAGAGCTGTCCAAAGTGGGCCTGAACTAGCCACGAGCCGCCCCTTTCCCTAATAGAGCTCACATCTGTTCTATTTTCAGGTCCCCTTCCCATCCTCTCCAAAGGCAGCTGAGTGAAAGCAAGCTGACTGGCCTGTGTGACCAGAGCAGGGCAGGCTGTCCGTGTGGGAGGCGAGGCAAGGAACGTGGGGCTGGGGCACTCACAGCTGGGCGCCTGGGCTGCTCTTCTGGCTCAGTGTGGCAGTGGCAGGCGGGCTCTGGATTCGGCCCACTGGCTTCAAGGCCTGGCTCTGCCACTAACTAGCCGTGTGACTGTCCCAATTATCAAATGGTGCTTGGCAAATTACACCAAAACTTACCAGTTCAAACAATGTCAATACTTATTTCGCTCGGCCACCTGCAATTTGGGCAGGTGCTCTGCAGCAGGACAGGCTGTCAGTTAAGGCACCTTGAAGGCTGGAGGCCAGAACCATTGGAAGGTTTGCTCACCCACCTGTCTGGTGGCTGGTGCTGGCCTGCCTTGGCCACATCAGTATCTCGGTGGCTCTTCCCCGTGCTCTCTCCAGCATGGTGGCTTTGGGGTGGCCAGACTTTTATTTATTTATTTATTTATTTATTGAGATGGAGTCACGCTCTGTCACCCAAGCTGGAGTGCAGTGGCACGATCTCAGCTCACTGCAGTCTCCCTCCCAGGCTCAAGCAATTCTCCTGCCTCAGCCTCCTGAGTGACTGGGACTAGCCACAGCACATGGGTAATTTTTGCATTTTTAGTAGAGACGGGGTCTCACCATGTTGGCCAGGCTGGCCTCAAACTCCTGGCCTCAGGTGATCCACCTGCCTCAGCCTCCCAAAGTGCTGGGATTACAGACGTGAGACACCGTGCCTGGCTGGTGGCCGGACTTCTTATAGAATTGCGGTCCCAGACAGAAGTCAGAAGTCATACAGCCCAGCCCATATGCAATGGGAGGGGAGTTTGATTCCATCTTTTTTAAGAAGAGTGTCAAGGAATTTGCAAACTTGTTTTAAAATCATCAGAGTAAGCCTGGGCATGTTACTCCTCTGCATTTCAGATATTTCCTTTGTAAAACTCGGTTAAATGCAGCGCTCCCTCCTCACTGTTAGTTTTCTGTGGCTGCCGTAAGGAAGCCATCAACTTAGTGATTCACAGCAACACAGATGTATTCTCTTACAGTTCTGTAGTTTCGAAGTTCAGCGTGGGTCTCACTGGTCTAAAATCAAAGTGTCAGTGGCGCTAGGTTCCTTCTGGATGCTCTGGGGAAGAATCCATTTCCTTGCCCTTTCTGGCTTCTAGAGGCTGCCTGAATATCTTGACTCACGGCCCCTCCCTCCATCTTCAAAGCCAGCAACAGCCTGTTTTCCTCACGTGGATTCACTCTGACCTCCACATGTAAGGAGCCTTGTGATTATATTGGGCCCACATGGGTAGGCCAGGCGATCTCCCCGTTTGAAGGTTGACTGATTAGCAATCTAAATTCTGCCCGGAACTTTAATTCCTCTTTGCCAGGTAATGTATTCACAGATCCTGGGGACTAGGGTGTGGACATCTTTGGGAGGTCATTGTTCTGCCTGCTATAATAGAATTGTTGGGAAGATTAAACAACATAATATACATAACGTAAGTTGAGGCACGCTTGGCACCTGGGAAATACTCAGGATGTACTAACCATTGCTCCTACACAGTTCAGCTCCTGAAGGAGTCCAGGTGGGCTTTTGGCACAGAATGAAACTATCAAGTGTGAGGAGGGACCTAGTCCAATCTCTCTTCTTTTCAAAGATGATATATTTGAAGCCCAGGGAGGGATGATAATATGCCCAAGGTCACACAGCCAGTCAAGGAGGGGTTGCTCCCTTGCCAGCCCCAGACCCGCCCAGAAGATGCTGTGTCATGTAGGGGTGGGCACATGTCTTCCTGGCCAGATCCTGCAGCTCCTGAAAGGCAAGCTGGTGGTGGGTCATGACCTGAAGCACGACTTCCAGGCACTGAAAGAGGACATGAGCGGCTACACAATCTATGACACGTCCACCGACATGCTGTTGTGGCGTGAGGCCAAGCTGGACCACTGCAGGCGTGTCTCCCTGCGGGTGCTGAGTGAGCGCCTCCTGCACAAGAGCATCCAGGTGAGAACCTCCTCGTCCTTCTCCTCCTCCTCCCCCCACCTCCCCCTCCTCCCCTTCCTCCCCCTCCTCCCCTTCCTCCCCCTCCTCCTCACCCATCTCCATTTCCTCCCCCTCCTCCCCCTCCTCCTTGCCCTCCTCCCCCTCCCCCTTTGCCCTCCTCTCCTTCCTCCTCCCCCTCCCCCTTTGCCCTCCTCCCCTTCCTCCTCCCCCTCCCCCTCCCCCACCTCCTTGCTCTTCTCTCCTTCTTCCCCTTCCTCCTCCCCTGTCCCCTCCCTTTCCTCCTCCTCCCTCACACCCTGGCACACCTCAGGGCAGCCTGCCTGAAGGATTGATGGTAGGTCCTGCTGTGCCTGGTCCCTGGCTGGTAGAGTGAGGATGAGGGTAGGGAAGGGAAAACACCCAACAAAGGTTTGCTTTTGTTGTTGAAATCAGGCCAGTTACCCTGTGGGAAGTGAAGCTTGCTCCCACCATAGAACTCTGGGCAATGATGTAAAGCACACACCTCATCTCAGACGTGTCTCATAGCAGGGGCCAGGGAACTGGGATATTTGTACACCAGTTCCCATCAGCCACCAGCTGCTGCTGCTCCTGGGCACTGATTCCGCAGCACTTCTGGCTGGTGGGCAAAGCAGGCAGGAAAAGGCATATGGATATGGGGTTTGGGAGTTCACCCTGTGGGAAGGGCAGAGGGAGAGGGGCCAGACACTAAGAGCCAGGGCTGCACACAGGGACCCTTCAGGTCAACAGCTCTTTATTAAACACCTGCTCCCTGCTCTAGGCCAGATCCTAGAGACGCAGGGTGAGCAAGACCCGTCTCTGTCCCTGAGCTCTTGGTTGGTTGGGAGGTGGCCCTTAACCAGATCATCAGCACACATGGTAAGGAGTGTCTGATGGAGGGAAGGGCAGTGCCCTGGGAGCAGGATGAAGGATGGGGCTGGCAGGGCAGGAGACCAGATCTGAACAGAGCCTGGAGGGTCTTAGTAAGGAGGGCAGAAGAAGGCATACAGAGTGGGGCCGGGTGAGCCAAAGCCTGAGGCTCGGGGAGGGGCTGGGGAGCATGGAGCCCACCCCTAGCCTGCTGGCAGGAACTGTAGGAATCATGTCCGGAGCAGGGAACAGGGCTGAGTCTGGGCCTGTTAGCCTCAAGGCACATAAGGCACATAAAGGGCCAGGCTGGGCTTTTCCTGGAGCCCTTGCCACTCTGTGACTCTCAGTCTGGGGCCTTAAGCCTGACCTAGGCCCTTCTCCCAGGCTCTGTCCCTGGGCTCATTAAGCCTGGTTGTTCCAGAAGCTCGTACCCCACCAGGCAGCTCCTGCCTGCACTGATGCCCCTAGAAACCAGCCCTCCAGCCCCCCTCACGTGGACAGTGGTGCTACTGATCACTGTGACCAGAACTGACCCACAGGACACAACGAGCTAACATGGTAGAGCTGTCCCAGTTGGGCAGTGATGTTACTGCCCCTCGAGGGAGTGAAATAGCAGGACTGTGGCTCCCTGCCAAGCTGTGTGCATGGTAGACAGGGCTGCATAGGAAAGGAAAGACCCTGCCATTTATCAAGCCCTGTGGAGGGTGCTGGGCACTTGGTATTCTCTCATTCCATCCTCTAAGGCAGGTATAATCAGGCCCATTTCACAGAAGAGGAAACAGAGGCCCAGAGAGGAAAAGTGGCTTGCCCACGGTCACAGAGCTCATAAGCAGGGGAGCTGGGAATTGCAGCCTGGGGTTTGTCTGATTCCAAATCCGGGGCTCTTTACCTCCCCACTTGGTAATAAAGGATGCTGGTGCTGCATTCTGCTTCTGTTCTTGGCTTCCTTCTCCATAGAGCAGAGCAGTAGAACACATAACCTCCCCGTGCCTCAGTTTCCTCATCTGTCAAGCAAGGATGGTGACAGGGGCAGGTATGCAGAGGCACAGCGCGGACGACACCACCATGCTACCTGCTTGCTGATTAACGATAGGGTGTCCAAGCCAAAAAATAAAACTAAACATTAAAAAATAAAACAATACAGCGTAATAACGGCAACGAGAAAAAGCCTTTTTGAGCTGGGCCACCTAACCAGGTGTCCCCAACACCCTGTCTGGAGTGCCTGGAAAAGGAGCCCCTGTGAGAACAAGAAGGCCTCTCTCCACAGAGGGACACCAAGAAAATGCAGCCAGGTCCAACAGCCCACTGGCTCCCATGCTGGGTACTGGCCAGGACACCAGGGCTGAGCGGGGCATGCAAAGGGAGATGAAAGGTGACTGCAGTGAGGATTTGCCCTGCTTACTTGCCTCTGCAAGATCCATATCTCAGCTCCACAATTGGCTGGCTTGTGTGTGAGCCTCAGTTTTATCATCAGTAAAATGGGGGAGTAATCATATCCAGCTCAGAGGTTTAAATTCAGCCTAGTGCACGGAAGACTTGGTAAATGGTCATCGCTTCTCCCTTGAATGGACCGAGGGCCCCCTGACTCCCATAGCACTACCCCATAAAGTCTAGGCTCCCGACTTCGGCATCCAAGGCCTTCAGTGATAAATCCAGGCCCAGCATCCGTCCCCACACCATCTTTCACACACCCCCTGCCCCCACCCTCACAAGTCCCTTATTTTAGCTGCACATGCTCTCCCTGCCTCCTAAATGCTTGCAGCCTTTCCTTTCCATTTATTGACATCCTTGTGTTCTCTCTGAGCAGCCCTTCCCTGTGTCCCTAGCTGGAGTTCCTCACTCCCTCCTCAGTGTCCTGAAGCTTCTTGTTAGAGCTGCTGGAGCCACTGCGTGTGTCTGACAGCAAGTCTGCAGCCTCTGCTTCCCTTGCGGGACTGCAGGTGACTTGAAGGCACAGCCTGGTTCCCAGGAGGCTGGCTTTTGTGCCACTGGCCCCAGGGCTGAAGGCAGGCCAGCTCCAGCCACCTGCTGAGTCTCCTAAGTCCAGAGTGTCAGAGACCTCAAGAGACTCTCACCCACTGACCCACCTGGGGACTCTGAAAATCGGGATGTGACCAGGGAAGACCATGTCACGGGGCCTCTGAATTCAGCCTCATCCCAAGTCCCCACTCTATACTTGTGTCTGCAGAACAGCCTGCTTGGACACAGCTCGGTGGAAGATGCGAGGGCAACGATGGAGCTCTACCAAATCTCCCAGAGAATCCGAGCCCGCCGAGGGCTGCCCCGCCTGGCTGTGTCAGACTGAAGCCCCGTCCAGCCCGTTCCCCAGGGACTAGAGGCTTTCGGCTTTTTGGGACAGCAACTACCTTGCTTTTGGAAAATACGTTTTTAATAGTAAAGTGGCTCTATATTTTCTCTACGCCATCACTGGGTCCTCTTCTTATTCCTCTCTCCGAGCTGGGTTAACAGTAGACAGGATCCATTTCTGTGTGATGTTAGGAGGGAATGAAGTCTTATGCTGGGGAGATGGGCAAGTATCAATTTCCTTAATATCTCGAATCCTGTAGGTCCAAAATGCAGCTTGGGAATCTAAGTAGCATGTGGCTTAATTACTAATCCCACCCTTTGCTGTTGCATCCCAGCCCTATTCCTGGTGCGTTTATGCCCAGAGAGGTGGCATTATTTCCCGGGGTGGCATTCAGCTCCTCTTGAGTTGGTGCCACAGCATTTGTGGGCTTTGAAGCAAAGGTACAGGAAATGTCAAGGGTGCCACCCCGGCAACCTTGAGCAAGTCACCCCTCCTGTTATTTGTAAAACGAGGAAGGAAAGGTAACCAACTGTGGAGTCAGAGAGAAGTAGGTTGGAATCCTCTCTTTGTCATTTAGTGGCTGTTTGACCTAAGGTGAGTTACTGACCTTCTCCGTTTCTCCATCTGTAAAATGAGAATTCTAACAACTCCTAGGGTATTTGTGAGATGTTGCATGCAAAGCCCCCAGCACCATGTCTGTCCTAGCTTAAGCACCCACCAGGTGTCGATAAGTAATTGTTCTTCCCTGGACTGCCTGCAGATCTAGGGCTCCCCAGGAAGAGTCACCGCACTCTGTTTCGGGGCTTGGCTCTCTGAGGGAAGGGCATAATGTATGGGGAGGAGGGTCTGGACCAGAGCTGTCCCTGATCACTAGAATCAACTGCAGAATTCTTGTTATTTTAATAATAACTAATAATTTAGTGCTTCCACTAAATAAAAATCATTGGAATGGTGTCCAAGCAATTTTTTTTTTTTTTTTTTTTTTTTGAGATGGAGTCTCACTCTGTCACCCAGGCTAGAGTGTAGTGACTGGATCTCGGCTCGCTGCAACCTCCACCTCCCGGGTCCAAGCGATTCTCCTGCCTCAGCCTCTCAAGTAGCTGGGATTACAGGCATGTGCCATCACACCCGGCTAATTTTTGTATTTTCAGTAAAGATGGGGTTTCGCCATGTTGGCCAGGCTGGTCTCAACTGACCTCAAGTGATCCACCCCACCTCGGCCTCCCAAAGTGCTGGGATTACAGGCGTGAGCCACCGCACCTGGCCAAGCCGTTCCTTTTTTTAACCTCCACAGGTGATTCTGGTCCTAGGGTATTTGAGTCACCTGCGGTGCTTTCTCAACCATTCCAGCACCTGAACATGGTGCTCTCACACTACAGTGAGCATCTGCATCACCTGGCAGGTGCTGGGTCCACCCCCAGAGTTTCAGATCCAGTAGGTTGCGGTGGAGCTCAACAACATGCAAGTTCCCCATTCTAACAAGTTCCCCGCTGCTGCTGGCCCGGGGACCATGCTATGAGAGAAGCACTGCCCAAGCATCCGGTGTTAGGATGTGCAGCCACAGTTGAGAGCTGGCCCCAGGGCTGGGCGCCACCAAGGTGCACTCAGTCACAGGTCCAGCCTCTCCCCATGCTGCCTCCCTTGGCTGCCTGTTCATGCAGAGAGGTCCACAGCCCGGCAAGATAGGTCCCAAATGGCCCACTGCACAGATGAGGGACTCGAGCAAGGTTAAGCACCCAAGAGATTTCAATCCAGACCTGCCCGATCCCCAAACTCAAGTGTTTTTTTTCCCCTCAGCTGTCCTAGGATGGCAATGCCTCCCATCTGAGCCACTGACCTCTGGAAAGCAGGAGGGCCCCCTCCCGTGTCTGGAAGAGGGGGGAGACGCAATCTGCTCTCACAGGGTTCTCTCCCGCCCTGTCCACAGAGTTTCAAGGTGATGACCTAGCCCCCCGCAGTCTTATGATTTCTTACGTGCCTTCAAGGCTGCTGGGTGTGTCGGCCTTGTCTGGCTATGACTGGCCACCAGGTGGTGGCCGTGGGCCGTCTGTCCTCCTGAAAGCTTCGAGGGCAGAACCTGCATAATGAACATTTTGGGATGAGGTGTGAGGGACAGTGTCTTCAAAAATGCCTAGGGGGCTGCTCCAGGGATGCTCTAGGCAGTCTTCACTCAGCCACAGATGCTAAGGCTCAGAGAGGGCTTGGAGCATGATGCAGCCTGGCCTGGGAGGTGAGCCCAGGCTTTCTGACTCCCAGCCCAAGGTTCTGTCCATGGCTTCAGGCTTCCTTGAAAGGAGAGACAAACCAGGTTTCCCGAAGTCAGAGCAGTTCAAAGGGAATCTCCAGCCCGACTTGCTTAGATGCCCTGAGGGGACAGAAAACCGGGGAGGTGCCCACCACCCCCACTCCCAGGCAGGCAGGACCCCGGAGAGCAGCAGGTGCTGCAGTCACATAAAACACAGGCAATGGGAGCTCTAGAAAGAGCACCAGCTTTAGAGTCAGCTGACCTGGGCTGAGGATCTGGCTTGAGTCATGGCAGACGAGTGTCTTACTTCTGTGACACTCAGTATCCGCAGCCACCATACGGGCTTTCCTGCCACACAGGGCTGAAAAGAAGATGGAGAGTCTGTATGCAGGGTGCCCAGCACCGAGCGGGGGGCCGGGGCAGGAGGGGCAGGGGCCGATAAACAGCATCCATCACTACTGATATAAAAATCAAGAGCTGCCTTGGGGCTGCCCCTCTAGACTCCTCAACACAATTGGAGTCGATGCCTGCAAATGCGGGGTTTATTCCGATGAGGTTTGAGGATGGGAGAAGGGAAGGTGATGTTTATTGAGGTGGTAATATATCTAGCCCGCGGGGAGCCCTATCTGGGGTCCCAGTCACGGCAGGCAGCTCAGGCTATCTGGTGTCCCCTGAGCCCATGGGAGAGCCTGCGTCTTAGCAGGTACTACTTCCTCCTCCTGCAGCTGCCCCAGCTGAGCCTACAGAGTACACCTAGAGAGACAGAAAGGTGGGTATATTCCAAGCCTCTATTCCAAGGGTCACAGATGAAAATGCCTCAAGGGCCAGTCCTGAAAAATAAATGACTGAACCAGACCAGCTGTGCTGTGGGGAACAGGGAGTGTATGCTCTGCTGGAGCAGGCAGTTGCCACTCAGCCCCAGCTTGCTGCGGCCATGCACAAGTGCTGGCCATTGTGCACATTGTCAGGGCTGTCTCTGGCCCATAGGCCACCAGTTTGAGACCTAAACTCCAGTCCACCTCCCAGCTGACACCTGACTCTTTCTGACTGGGAGGCATCTACCCTTGGCCTGGATGTGTCCAAGGACAGAAAATCAACTTCTCAAAAGCACTTCTCAGAGGGTGAGGGACCTGGATTTATGCATAGCAAGGTTTGTCCCCCTCAAGCTCACACCCACAAGAAATACAATCTCACTTTAATGGGTGACCTGTGACACATCTTCAAATGGTTTTCATGTCACCATCCTCTCCCTTGAGTCTTTGACTTTCCAGGTTAAATGAACTCAATTTCTCAATGTTTTCCTTTTATGTGAAGCCCCTCCCGATTTCTCCTCTACCCCCCCACCAGCTGCCCCCCTACCCATTCCTACAACCTGGCTTCCTTGTCCCTTCTCTCCCCACACTCCCCAAGTCCCACTCTCAGTGGGTCCTTAACAAACGGGGAAAAGGTGGAGAGAGAAGCAGGACCCAGGTGAGCTGAGGGAAAGAGCAGCATCCACCATCCAGCCGAGGCTGGTGGAAAGACCTGCGGCACTGGCAGGATGAACTAAGGTGTCAGGGACAAGAGTCACCGCCTGCCACCTAACCGTGCAGGCATCAAAGAGACTTTTTGGGTAGCTGGAAATAACAGTCTAAAAAACGGCCCCACCTTTCTGAGCACACCTGAGTCACCTCTGACTCAGACCCAGACTCCTGGGCTGACCCAGTGAGGGGATTGGAAAGGCTGCCCCGCCCCTCTCAGTCCCCTTTTCCCTCCCCTCTTCCAGCCCATCTCAGCCAGAATGGAGAAAAGTGCTTCTATTCAGGGGTGTACTCATGTTCCTCCTACCCTGAACCACTGAATGTCTCCAGGCACATCCTAGCCCCTGCTTCCCCACTGTCCCCCAGCCCCATCCGAAGGCCCATTGCTGTCTCCAAGGGTGTCAGCCAGCCCTGTCCCAGTTCCAGGAGTGGTAACCAGCGCAGCCCAGCTTCCTGTCCAGTGTTCTGCGGGCTGGGCCAGGCTCTGCAGCCAAGAGGCTTACTCACTGGTGGAACAATTTCTCCTCTATATGGAAAGAACATATGCTTTTCCTGCTGGGGGATGAGAGACTTTCGAGTAGCTTTGCCGAGACGTGGAAGAAAAGGCAAACGCTGGCCTAGCCCCAGCACCCTGATTTCCAGCAATGTTTGTCTTGTGGCAGAAGCTGCAGGCCTCTGCTCCCAGGCACATGGGGAGGCCCGGGGAACACTGCTTGGAGCCCTTGGTTTTAGGGCACTGACCGGGTCCCCTCTTTCAGGGCTGGATGTCCTGCACTTCTCATTCTTCTACTCCATTCTCCCAATTTTAGGGCTAGAACAGAGCAGGAAGACCTGAACTTAGTTCTGCCAGAGCCCCTCTCCAGCCTTGAGGTCCCTCCAGAATGGAAATGTCAGTGCCCACCTCAGAGGGTGCTTGTAGGTTTATAAGGACACACAACAAGTGCTTAAAAGACAATAACCACTGTGTTGTTATTAATGTTGTTCTCCTCTCAATGCATATTTACTCAGCATCTCCTGTGTGCTGGGGGCTGTACTAGGACCTGGGAATGAAGGTAGAGGAAGAGCTGGCTATTGCCCACAAGCTGCTACCTGCCCCCCCTCCATCCCCTTAAACATGTTCATGTGCATACACCTGCAGGGCATAAGGCACAAATAATACAACACTTATGTTTTAAAAAAAACCTAGTTTTTGAAATAACTTGGGATGGCCAGGTGCAGTGGCTCGTACCTGTAATCCCAGAGCTTTGGGAGACCAAGGTGGGAGGATCACTTAAGGCCAGGAGTTCGAGACCAACCTGGGCAACATAGACCCTGTCTCTACAAAAAATAAAAAAATGAGCCAGACATGGTGGTGCATGCCTGTGGTTCTAGACACTTGGGAGGCTGAGAATGGAGGATCACTTGAGCCCGGAGTTCAGTGCTGCAGTGAGCTATGATTGCATTACTGCACTCCAGTGGGATAGGCTAAATAGCAGAGAGAATACAGCTAAATGAGAAATTACTGAGCTAAATGACTTGGTTGAGAACCTCATCCAAAAGACATCAGGAAGGGATAAAGAAATGAGAATGAAACACAAGTCAGGAGATAGAAAAGAAGAAATGTTCTGATCTATGGTAGCCAGCTTCAAAGACAGCCCTCAGTGATCTCCATCTCCTGGTATTTACTTCCTTGTATAGAAGTCAACCCACCTCCTCACAACATTGACTAGGTCAGACCTGTGTAACTGGTAGAATATTAAGGAACTAACAGATTGTAGTTTCCAAGTCCAGACCATAAATGTCAATGTGGCTTTCTTCTTAGTCTCTCTGAAATCCCTTGCTCAGGGGGATGCCAACTGCCATGTTGGGAGGATACTCAATCAATCCTACAAAGAGGTCCACATTTGCAGGAACTGAGGGCCACTGCCAACATCAACTTGCCAGTCATGTGAGTGAGCCATCCTGGAATCAGATTCTCTAACACCAGCCAAGTCTTCAGATGATTTCAGCCTTGACCAACATCTTGACTCCAACTTTGAGAGACTCTGAGCCAGAATCACCCAGCTAAGTCACCCCAGATTCCTGACCTCAAGAAATTGCACAAGATAATAAAGGCTTAATACTGTTTTAAGCCATTAAGTTTTAGGGTAGTTTTTAATGCAACAATAGATCTATATACTAGAAACCCCAAAAGACTAAACAGAGTAGAGAAAATATTTGAAAAAATAATAACCAAGAATTTCCCATAATACAAAAGAATGCATGTTAATATGGAAAGAATCCATTGCATTCCCAACTAAGTCTGTAAGTATAAATTCACATCTAGATACATTTCAGTGGAATCTTAAAAGTCTGAAAGTCAAAAATGAAATTCTTTTGTCCTTAATGTAGAGGCTGGAAAAAAATTTTTAAATAAAGTTCTGTAAGCTTCCAGAGAGGAAAAGATCACCTACAAAGAAATAAGAGTGAGACTGATATCTAACTTCTCAACAGCAACATTGAATGCAGGGAAATGGAATGACGTCTTCAAAGAGTAGAGGGAAAAGAACTTTGAACCTACACTTCCATGTTTAACTAAGTTTTTATTTAAAACGCAGAAACAGTCATACTGGCAAATGGGAGTTTCATAAAAAACTAAACATGAAACTACCATACAACCCAAAAATTGCATTCCTGAGCATTTATCCAAGAGAAACAAAAACATATGTTCACACAAAAATCTGTACATGGATGTTTATAGCTGCTTTACTCATAATAGTAAAAAACTGGAGACAACCCAGATGTCCTTCAGTGGGTGAGTGGTTAAACTGTGGTGTGTTCATACCATGTAATTCTACTAGAATAAAGGGAAACTATTTATACACTTAACAACTTAGATCAATCTCCAGAGAATTATGTTGAGTGTAAAAGTCAATCCCAAAAGGTGTATACTGCATGATTCCACTTAAAAAAACTTCCGTAAGTGACAACATTATAAAAATGGAGAACAGTTTCATAGTTCCCAGGAGTTACAGGTGGGAAGAGGAGATTGTGGTGGCAGGTATGGCATTCTGAATAGTGAGACCTCTCACATCTGTACAGCTTCCCACACTCTGCCCCCAAAATGCTTCTGTTAATCTCTAACCTCCTGGCATGAGACAAAAGAATTTCTGTCTGAGGAAACTGACCAAGCCAATGGCAAAAACCTATAGATATTGCTATCTGGGGTTCCCAGTGAACCAGCTGGACTTCTGCTCCATCACCCTACAGTAAGGCCCACAGTCAACGAGCCCTTTCCACACAAAGACAGATCCCCTAATCAGGCTTTTAGTGCCTCACTCTTCAATATGAATAGCCAGCAAAGGATCACCAGCCTTTTGAGGAAGGTTTCTACCTGAAAGTTACCCAAACAAAGAGTAGGTGAAAACTGAGAAGGAATAGATACAAAGCAGGGAGGACACTTTAAAGAAAGAAAGAGGAAAAAAAACCATAATTAGTATTATCAGAAAATGAATCAAATATATTACATCCAAAAAGTAAATATCACTACTTAAAAAGGGAATATTTAAAGAATAAAAAATGTTCTTCACAAGTAAAAATAGTACAGCATAGATTTTAAATGCAATAAAATATTAAAATATCAAGTTGTGTAAAACTTCCAGAAAATAGACCAAAAAGTTAAAGAGAAAATAAGACAGATGGAGGTGGGGCAAGATGGCTGAGTAGAAGCCTTCACTGATCATCCTCCCCATAAGAAAACCAAAGTGAACAAAAAAGCACCTTCATAAAAACCAAAAATCAGGTGAGTGATCACAGTACCTGGTTTTAACTTCATATCACTGAAATAGGCACTGAAGAGGGTAGGAAAGATAGTCCTGAGTTGCTGGTGCCATCCCCTCCTCGTTTCCCAGGCAGCAGCCTGGGGTGCAGACAGATAATCTGCACTTGTGAGTGGGAGAGAAACAGTGATTGTGGGACTTTGCGTTGGAACTCAATGCTGCCTGGTCACAGTGGAAAGCAACACCAGGCAGAACTCGGCTGGCACCCATGGAGGGAGCATGTAGACCAGCCCTCGCCAGAGGGGAATCGCCCATCCCAGCAGTTGGAACTTGAGTTCCAGCAAGTCCCGCCATCATGGGCTAAAGTGCTCTAGGGTTCTAAATAAACTTGAGAGACAACCTAGGCCACAAGGACTGCAATTCCTGGGCAAGTCTTGGTACTGTGCTGGGCTTGGAGCCAGTGGATTTGCCGGGCAAATGACCTAGTCAGACACCAGCCAGGGAAGCCAAGAAAGTGCTTGCACCACTCCCCCACTCGCCCCAGCCCCAGGCAGTGCAGCAAGCAGCTCTGGGAGAGATTCTTTTCTTCCACTTAAGGAGAAGAGGGGGAAGAGTAAAGAGGACTTTGTGTTGCAACTTGGGTACTAGCTTAGCCAAAGTAGGATAGGGCACCAGGCAGAGTCCTGAGGCCTCCATTCTAGGCCCTAGCTCCCAGACAACATTTCTAGACACAACTTGGGCCAGAAGGGAACCTGCTGCTTTGAAGGGAAGGACCCAGTCCTGTCAGGATCCATCACCTGCTTACTAAAGAGCCCTTGGGGCCTGAATAATCCACAGTGGTACCCAGGCAATACTCGCTATGGGTCTTGACATTTCTGGACCTGCCCTGGGCCAGAGGATAGCCCACTGCCCTGAAGGGAAAATCTCAGGCTTAGTATCATTCACCACAAGCTGACTGAAGAGCTCTCAGGCCTTAAGTGAATATCAGTGGTAGCCAAGTTGTACTCACCACAGGCCTGGGATGGTGGCGGCCACGGAGGGATACTCCTCTACTTGTGGAATGGGAAGGGAAGGGTGGGAAGGACTTTGTCTTGTGGCTTGGATGCTAGCTCAGCTGCAGTGGAATAGAGCACCAGGTAGATTCCTAAGGTTTCCAACTCCAGGCCCTGGCTCCCAGAGAACATCTCTAGACTTGCCCAGGGCCAAGAGGAGCTCACCATCCTGAAGGGAAGGACACAAGCCTAGCTGGCTTTACCACCTGCTGATTGTAGAGCACTAGGGCCTTGGGCAAACATAGGCAGTGATTATCACAGGCCTTAGGCAAGACCCAGTGCTGTGCTGGCTTCAAATCTGTCCCAGGGCAGTCTCAGTGGTAGTAGCTACACAGGTGCTGTGTCACACCTCCCCCAGCTCCAGGCAGCATGGCACAGACAAAGAGGCTCTATTTGTTTGGGAGAAAGTAAGAGAAGAGAACAAGAGCCTCTGCCTGGTAATCCAGAGAACTCTTCCAGATCTTATTCAAGACTGCCAAGGCAGTACCTCTGTGAGTCTGTATGAGCCACAGCACTACTGGGTTTGGGGTGCCCCCTAATGCATATATGGATGCAGTGACCAAAAACTTAGATCACAACACTCAAGTCCCTTCAAATGCCTGGGAAACCTTCCCAAGAAAGATGGGTATACACAAGCTCAGACTGCAAAAACTACAATAAATACTTAACTCTTCAATGCCCGTATGCCAATGAGCATCTACAAGCATCAAGACCATCCCGGAAAACATGACCTCACCAAACGAACTAAATAAGTCACCAGTGACCAGTCTGGAGAGACAGAGGTATATGACCTTTCAGACAGATCATTCAAAATAGCTGCTTTGAGGAAACTCACTGAAATTCAAGAAAACACAGAGAAGGAATTCAGAATCCTATCAGATAAATTTAACAAAGACACTAAAGTAATTAAAAGGACTCCAGCAGACATTCTGGAGTAGGAAAATACAATTGGCATACTGAAGAATGCACCAGAGTCTCTCACCATCAGAACTGATCAAGCAGAAGAAAGAATTAGTGAGCCCGAAGACAGGCTATTTGAAAATACACAGTCAGAGGAGACAAAAGAATAAAGAATAAAAAACAATGAAACGTGTCTACGGGATCTAGAAAATAGCCTCAAAAAGACAAATCTAAGAGTTATTGGCCTTAAAGAGGATGTAAAGAGAGAGAGATAGGGATAGAAAGTTTATTCAAAGTTTATTCAAAGGAATGATAACTGACAACTTCCCAAACCTAGGGGAAGAGATATCAATATTTAAGTACAAGAAAGTTCTAGCATACCAAACAGATTTAACCCAAATAAGACTACCTTGAGACATTTAATAATCAAACTCTCAAAGGTCAAGGATAGAGGAAGGATCCTAAAAGCAAGAGAAAAGAAACAAATAACGTACAACGGAGCTCCAACACATCTGGCAGCAGACTTTTCAGTGAAAACTTTATAGGCCAGGAGAGAGTGGCATGACATATTTACAGTGATGAAGGAAAAAAACTTTTATCCTAGAAAAGTATATGCATCGAAAATACCCTTCAAAAATGAAGCAGAAACAAAGAAAGTTGAAGTGTAGTGTTTTTATTAGTTTCCTCTTTGTTTGTTAGTTTGTTTATACAATCAGTGTTAAGTTGTCATCAGTTTAAAATAATGAGTTGTGAGATATTATTTGCAAGCCTCACGGTAATCTCAAATCAAAAAATCTACAACAGGCCTGGCATGGTGGCTCATGCCTGTAATCCCAACACTTTGGGAGGCCAGGATGGGAGGGCTGCTTGAGCCCAGGAGCTCAAGATCAGCCTAGTCAACACAGTGAGACCCCACCTCTACAAAAAAATAGAAAAAAATTAGCCAAGTATGATGGTGCATGCCTGTAGTCCCTGCTACTTGAGAGGCTGAGGTGGGAGGATTGCCTGAACCCAGGAAGTAGAGGCTTCAGTGAGTTATGATTGTTCCACTGCACTCCAGTCTGGGTGACAGAGTGAGAACCTGTCTCAAAACAGAAAAGCAAAACAAACAAACAAAAAACCTACAACAGACGCACAGAAAAT
Organism: Pongo abelii; assembly: GCF_028885655.2. NCBI lineage: Eukaryota > Metazoa > Chordata > Mammalia > Primates > Hominidae > Pongo > Pongo abelii. The sequence goes on from NC_072001.2 coordinate 91,750,199, forward strand.
AAAAAGCAAGAAATTAAAACATACCACCAGAGAAAATCACCTTCTCTAAAAGGAAGAAAGCAAGGAAGAAAATAAACAAGAGAAGACCATGAAACAACCAGAAAATAAATAACAAAATGGCAAGAGTAAGTACTTACTTATTGATAATAACATTGGGCTGGGCACAGTGACTCACACCCATAATTCCAGCACGTTGGGAGGCCAAGGTGAGAGGATTGCTTGAGCCCAGGAGTTTGACACCAACCCAGACAACATAGTAAGTCCCAGTCTCTATAAAAAAAATAAATTTATTTTTATATATATATATTTTTTTATTTTTATTTCTCACCTGTCTTATGTTGCTGTTCTACAGTTTTTCTTTTTTTTTTTTGAGATGGAGTTTCACTCTTGTCTCCCAGGCTGGAGTGCAATGACACAGTCTTGGCTCATTGCAGCCTTTACCTCCTGGGTTCAAGTGATTCTCATGCCTCAGCCTCCTGAGTAGCTGGGATTACAGGTGCCTGCCACCAAGCCCAGCTACTTTTTATTTTTTTAGTAGAGATGGGGTTTCACCATGTTGGCCAGGCTGGTCTTGAACTCCTGATCTCAGGTGATCCACCTGCCTTGGCCTCCCAAAGTGTTGCCATTAAAAGGATGAGCCACCGCACCCAGCCAAAAAATTCTTTTAATTAGCTGGGCATGGTGGTACACACCTGTGGTCCTAGCTACTCAGGAGGCTGAGGTAGGAGGAGCGCTAAAGTCCAGGAGGTCAAGACTTCAGTGAACCATGACCGTGCCACTGCATCCCAGCCTGGGTAACAGAGCAAGACCCTGTCTCAATAACAACAACAACAACAACAACAACAACAATGGCAACAAACAACATTGAATGTAAATGGACTAAACTCCCCAATCAAGAGACAGAGAGTGGCTGAATAGATTTAAAAACAAAACAAAAACAAAACCCAATTATCTGTTGCCTATAAGAAACACACTTCACCTATAAAGACACACATAGACTAGAAATAAAAGGATGGAAAAATATATTCCATGCAAATGGAAACCAAAAAAGAGCAGGAGTAGCTATACTCACATCAGACAAAATAAATTCCAAGACAAAAACCAAAAGTCATTATATAATGATAAAAGACTTAATTCACTAAGAGGATATAACAATTGTAAATATATATGCACCCAACATTGGAACACCCAGATATATAAAGCGAACATTATTACAGCTAAAGAGAGAGATACACCCCAATACAATAATAACAGGAGACTTCAACACTTTGCTTTCAGCATTGGACAGATCATCCAGACAGAAAATCAACAAAGAAACACTGGACTTAATCTGCACTACAGACCAAATGGACCTAATAGATATTTACAAAACCTTTTATCCAATGGCTGCAGAATACACTTTCTTCTCAGCACATGGAACATTCTCAAGGAAAGACCATATGTTAAGACAAAACAAGTCTTAAAAAATTCAAAAAAAATTGATATGGTATCAAGTATCTTCTCTGATCACAATGGAATAAAACTAGAAATCAATAACAAAAGATATTTTGGAAACTATACAAACACATGGAAATTAAACAATATGCTCCTGAATGACCAGTGGGTCAATGAGAAATTAGGAAGGAAAATTTTAAATTCCTTTATTTTATTTTATTTTTTGTTCATGCTGCCTTGTCTAAGAAAAAAATCTTGAAACAAATGATATTGGAAACACAACACACCAAAACCTATTGGCTACAGTGAAAGAAATACTAAGAGGAATGTTTACAGCTGTAAGCACCTACATCAAAAAAGTAGAACAATTTCAGGCCAGGTGTAGTGGCTCACACCTGTAATCCCAGCACTTTGGAAGGCCAAGGTGGGCAGATCACTTGAGCCAGGAGTTCAAGACCAGCCTGGCCAACATGATGAACCCCATCTCTACTAAAAATGCCCAAAATTAGCCAGCTGTGGTTGGTGCATGCCTGTAGTCTCAGCTACTTGGCAGGCTGAGGCATGAGAATCGCTTGAACCTGGGAGGCAGAGGTTGCAGTAAGCTGAGATGGATGTCACCACTCCAGCCTGGGTGACAGAGTGAGACTCTGTCTCAAAAAAAAAAAAGTAGAAAGGTAGAAAAATTTTAAGTAAACAACCTAATGATGCATCTGTGTATGTTTGTGTGTGTGTGTGTGTGTGAGAGAGAGAGAGAGAGAGAGAGAGAGACTGACTCTCACTCTGTCTCCCAGGCTGGAGTACAGTGGCATCTTAGCTCACTGCAACCTCCGCCTCTTGGGCTCAAGTGATCCTCCCACCTCAGCCTCCCAAGTATCTGGGACTTCAGGTGTGAGTCACTGCACCCAGCTGATGCATCTTAAAGAACTAGAAAAGCAAGAGCAAACGAAACCCAAAACTAGTAGAAGAAAGGAAATAATAAAGATCAGATCAGAAATATATGAAATGGAAGTGAAGAAAAATACAAAAGATCAATGAAAAGTTAGTTTTTTGAAAAGATAAACAAAATCAACAAACCTTTACCCAGACTAAGAAAAGAAGACAAGACCAAAATAAATAAAATCAGAGATGAAAAAGGAGCTATTACAACTGGTACCACAGAAATTCAAAGGATCATTAAAGGCCGCTATAAGCAATATGCCAATAAATTGGAAAACCTAGAAGACATTAATACATTACTAGGCACACACAACCTACCAAGATTGAACCATGAAGAAATCCAAAACCAGAAAAGACCAACAACAAGTAAGGAGATTGAAGCTGTAATAACAAGACTTCCAGCAAAGAAAAGCCTGGGACCAAATGGCTTCACTGCTGAATTTTACCAAACATTTGAAGAAGAACAAATACCAAGCTTACTCAAAGTATTCCAAAAAATAGAGGAGGAGGGAATACTTCCAAACTCATTTTACAAGGTCAGTATTACTCTAATACAAAGACACATTAAAAAAAAAGAAAAGAAAGAAAACTACAAGCCAATATCCCTGATGAACATTTATGCGAAAATCTTCTACAAACTGAATTCAGCATTAAAAAGATCATTCATCATGACCAAGTGGGATTTATCCCAGGGATGCAAGGATAATTCAACATATGCAAATCAATCAATGTGATACAACATATCAACAGAATAAGGACAAAAAAAGATCATTTCAATTGATGCTGAAAAAGCATTTGATAAAATTCAACATCCCTTCATGATAAAAAGTGTTAAAAAACGGGATATACCAGGAACATATCTCAATACAATAAAAGCCATATTTGACAGACCCATAGCTAATATTACATTAAATGAAGGAAAACTGGAAGCCTTTCTTCTAACATCTAGAACAACAAGGATGCCCACTTTCACCACTGTTATTCAACATAGTACTGGAAGTACTAGCTAGAGCAATCAGACAAGAGAAAGAAATAAAGTGCATCCAAATTGAAAAGGAAGAACTCAAATTATCCTTGTTTGTAGATGATATGATCTTATATTTGGAAAAACCTAAAAACTCCACCAAAAAATTATTAGAACTGATAAGTTCAGTAAAGTTGCAGGACACAAAATCAACATACAAAAATCAATAGCATTTCTATATGCCAACAGTGAATACTCTAAAAAAGAAACCAAGAAAGTAATCCCATTTACAATAGCTACAAATAAAATATCTAGGAATTAACAGAAGAAGTAAAATATCTTTACAATGAAAATTATGAAACATTGATGAAAGAAATTGAAGAGGACACCAAAATATGGAAAGATATTCCATGTTCATGAATTGGAAGAATCAATATTGTCAAAATGTCCATACTACCCAATGAATCTACATATTCAAAACAATCCTTAACAAAATACCAATGACAGTCTGTATAGAAATAGAAAAAATAATCCTAAAACTTATATGGAACCACTAAAGACCCAGAATAGCCAAAGTTATCCTGAGAAAAAGATCAAAACTAATGGAATCACATTACCTGATTTCAAATTATACTACAAAGCTACAGTAACCAAAACATCATGGTACTGGCATAAAAACAGACATGTAGACCAATGGAACAGACTAGAGAACCCAGAAACCAATCCATACATCTACAATAAACTCATTTTCTTTCTTTTTTATTTTATTTATTTTTTGTTACAATAAGCTCATTTTCAACAAACGTTCTAAGAACATACATTGGAGAAAGGAGAGTCTCTTCAATTAATGGTGCTAGCAAAACTGAATATTAATATGCAGAAAAATTAAACTAGACTATCTCTTGCCATATATAAAAATGAATTCAAAATGGATTAAAGATTTAAATCTAAGACCTCACACTATGAAACTACTAAAAGAAAACATTGGGGAAACTCTCTAGAACATTGTATTAGGCAAAGATTTCCCAAGTAATACCAACACACACAGGCAACCAAAGCAAAAATGGAGAAATGGGATCATATCAAGTTAAAAAGCATCTGCACAGCAAAGGAAGTAATCAACAAAGTGAAGAGACAACCCACAGAATGAGAAAAAATACTTGCAAACTATCCATCTGACAAGGGATTATTAACCAGAATATATAAGGAATCAAACAACTCTATAGGAAACAATCTAATAATCTGATTTTAAAATGGGCAAAAGAGCTGAATAGGCATCTCTTAAAAGAAGACATCCAAATGGCAAACAGGTATATGAAAAGGTGCTCATTATCATTGACCATCAGAGAAATGCAAATCAAAACTACAATGAGATATCATTCCACCACAGTTAAAATGGCTTTTATTTAAAAGACAGGTAATAACAAATGCTGGCAAGGATGTGGAGAAAGGGGAACCTTTGTACGCTGTTGTTGGAATGTAAATTAGTACAACCACTATGTAGAACTGTTTGGAGATTCTTTTAAAAAACTAAAAATAGAACTATCAGATGATCCAGCAATCTCACTGCTAGGTATATACCCAAAAGAAAAGAAAGCAATATATTGAAGAGATAGTCACACTTCCATGTTTATTGCAGCACTATTCACAATAGCCAAGATTTGGAAGCAATCTAAGTGTCCATCAACAGACAAATGGAAAAAGAAAATGTGGTACATATACACAATGGAGTACTATTCAGTCATCAAAAGAATGAGATCCTGTCATTTGCAACAACATGGATGGAACTGGAGGTCATTATGTTAAGTGAAATAAGTGAGGTATGGAAAGCCAAATTCCACTTATTTGCATGTCCTCACTTATTTGTGGGAGTTAAAAATTAAAACAACTAAACTCATGAGAGACAGAGAGTAGAAGGTTGGTTACCAGAGTCTGGGAAGGGTTGTGGGGAGTGGGGAGGAAGGAGAGATGGTTGATGGGTATAAAAATATAGTTAGATAGAATGAATAGTATTTGATAGTACAACAGAGTGACTACAGTCAACAATAATTTATTGTACATTTAAAAATAAGTAAAAGAGTATAACTGGATTGTTTGTAACACAAAGGATAAATGCTTGAGGTGGCAGATACCCCATTACCCTAACATGCATTGTATGCCTGTATCAAAATATCCCATGTACCCCATAAACATATATGCCTACTATGTACCCACAGAAATTAAAAAGAAAAAAGAAAATGGGACAGACAGATAAGAAAACTAGAGGCTTCACTTAGAAATTTAATATCTGATGAATAGGAATTCTAGAAAGAGAAGAGAGAAAACAGGGAGGAGGAAAATTTATCAGAACTGAAGTATATGGATCATCTAAGACAAAGGGCTCCCTAGAGGATCAACAAGATGACTAAAGGAAGACCCACACCAAGGGACATCACTGTGGAAATTAAGTCACTGAGGATAAGAGGAAGACCCTAGAAGCCTCCAGAGAAGAGTAACGGGGCATGCACTAAGGTCCAGGAGTAAGAAAGCCACCAGACTTCTTTAGAAGACCGAAGACAGTGATGTAATGCCTCAAACTTCCGAGGGAAAGTTATTTCTTTTTTTAAACAAAATTATTTTTACATCATCAAAAAGCACCAAGTGAGGAACATGACTTGTAACCTAAAATTCTATACCCAAGCAAACTACAGATCAAATATGAAAACAAAATAAAGTGATACTTTAAGAAATCTACACCTTCAAGTATTTATCTTCCACATCTCTTTTTAAAGAAGCTATTGGAAGATATGCTCCACCCAAATGGAGGAGGAAACTGAAAAAGAGGAACTCCAGTAGAAGAGAAAGGTATAAGATATTCCCGGGAAGATGAGGATAGGATGTCTCCAGATGACAGTGGTATATTGAGCCCAGAGAAAAGCCAACCTAGAGTGCAGAGGGGGGTCCTGAATATCTGTCAATAACAAAGGGGAATCATACCAAAAGGAGGTTCTATTAGTTTGAGATGAAGTAATAGTAGGCACATAGAAAACTAAGTTAAAAAGAGAGACAATTACTAGTACCAAGAATGAGAAAATGTACAAAAGTAGTAGGTATGTTGCCCTTTTGTCATAATTTACATAATAATAACAATAGAAACATTGAATATTTATTTAATTCTCCAAATGATGAGGTAACTATTTTGGAAGGGTCAGGAGAGATGTGTGTTATATCTTCTTCTTCTTGTTCTTTTTTTTTTTTTTTTTTTTTTTGAGGTGGAGTTTCACTCCTGTTGCCCAGGCTGGAGTACAATGGTGCTATCTTGGCTCATTGCAACCTCCGCCTCCCCAGTTCAAGCAGTTCTCCTGCCTCAGCCTCCCGAGTAGCTGAGATTACAGGCGCCCACCACCGCACCCAGCTAATTTATATATTTTTAGTACAGATGGGATTTCACCAGGTTAGCCAGGCTGGTCTCAAACTCCTGACGTCAGGTGTTTTTGTTTTTTTTTTTTTTGAGACTGAGTTTTGCTTTTTGGCCCAGGCTGGAGTGAAGTGGTGTGATCTTGGCTCACTGCAACCTCCCCCACCAGGTTCAAGTGATTCTCCTGCCTCAGCCTCCTGAGTAGCTGGGACTACAGGCACACACCACCATGCCCGGCTAATTTTTGTATTTTTAATAGAGACAGGATTTCACCATGTTAGCCGGGCTGGTCTTGAACTCCTGACCTCAGAAGATCCACCCACCTAGGTCTGCCAAAGTGCTAGGATTACAGGTGTGAGCCACCTCGCCCAGCCATATCTTCATATTTCATAGGAAGAAGTCAGTACGTAATATTCCAAATAGGATGGCAAAGAAATATCAACATACGGGTACTGTTTAGAAATGAGAACTAACTACAGGAAGAAAAAGCTAAATGGTTTGAAAATGCTTACCTTTGGGTAGCAGTTATGTGTGATGTGGAGCATTTGGCCAGGAGGCCACTGTTTTTTATTATAATCCTTGTGATATTTAATTTTTAGAAAAATTGTTTAGGTATTATTTTTATAGAAAAATAAAATCAAACAAAATGCAATGGGGGAGAGGGGTGAATGGTATCGAGGGCTTCAACTATATTAATAATGGTTTATTTCTTAGGTGATAGGTATACAGGTGTTTGGTATATTATTTATATGCATCTCACATATCCAATATGTAATTATTTTTAAACAGCAACAACAAAGCAGTGCTATTCAGAGAGGGTGACTGAAGGCCCAGGGTCATAGAATATAAAAGATGGGACAGAGCCTGAATGCGGACGTTAGCCTGGGGAAAAGGAAGGAAGAATAGTTCTAACCATACCAATGGGAGAGGGGTTAGAAAAGGTGGCTAGAGAGATATTTTGAATTGTAGTTGGAAGAAGTTGAGAAATTACAAGTTGAGAAATTTCTCAACTTCTTGTTGGTGGAAAATAGAGTTGGAATTCTGGCTGAAGATAGGGAAGTTATGGGAGTGTATTTTTTCCCTAGGGCTGTTGTAACAAATATCACAACCTTGAGGGCTTAAAACAACAGAAATATATTCTCTCACAGTTCTGGAGGCCAGATCTAAAATCAAGGTGTTGGTGAGGTCAGCCCCCCTCTGCAGGCTCTGGGGCGAACCCATTCCTTGCCTCTTCTAGCTTCTGGTGGCTGCTGGCATTCCATGGTGTTCTTTGGCTTATAGCGGCATCATTCCAACGCCTGCCTCCATCTTCACATAGCCCTTTCTGCATGTGGTGACGTATAATCTTCTTCTGCCTCTCTTTCATGAGGACACTTGCTATAGCATTCAGGACCCACCCAGATAATCCAGGATTAGCTCTTCATTTCAAGGTCCTTAATTTAATAATATTGACAAAGTTCCTTCTTCCAAATAAGGTAACATTCATAGGTTCCAGGGATTTGATGTGGATATCTTTTGGTGGACCATTTTTCAGCTTACCACAGAAAGTGATTGGATTTAAGGAAACAAATTATTTTTTATTGCTTCCCAGGAGAAATTCAGTAAGAAGTCAATAAAAGCAGAAAAATGGTTGCTGAATAACAATGAGATAGATCTGAATCAACCAACATGAATTTTTTTAATGTGAATTTTTTTCAACAAGCTCAAATGTCTTTTTATTTTCTGTGATTTTGTATCAATTTTGTATCAAATGTCTTATTTTCTGTGATTCCTTTATCACTTTGATCAGCAAGAAAACAGAAACATTTTATTAACAAATTTGTAGATTTTAGGTGTGGCAGGTAAAAAGAGATATGGAGAAAAAGTGTTGAATAAATATAAACCAATTAAAGCTTGGGTTGCAAATTTAAATTCTGACAAATAGAATTTCAAGTAACAAACATCATAAGGGACAAAGAGGCATTTTATGGATTAATAAAAGGAACACAGACCAAGGAGACATAAACATAAACATATATGCATCTAGCAATATAGCCCAGGATTATATAATGCCAGGCAGTCCAAAAGAACTTTCCGCAATGACAGAAATGTTCTATATCTGCATTGTTCAATACAGTAACCATTAACAACATGTGGCTGCTGAACACTTGAAATGTGGCTACTGTGACTCAGGAATTGAAGATTTAATTTTAATTAATTAAAACTTATTTATTTATTTTTTGAGGCAGGGTCTTCCTCTATTGCCCAGTGGCATGATCGTGGCTCACTGTAGCCTCCACCTCCTGGACTCAAGCAATTCTCCTGCCTCAGCCTCTCAAGTAGTTGGGACTATAGGCGTGCATCATCACGCCTGACTAATTTGTTTTAAATTGTTTGGAGGTTTCACTATGTTACCCAGGCTGGTCTCAAATTCCTGGGATCAAGTGATTCTCCTATGTTGGACTCCCAAAGTGCTGGGAATACAGGCATGAGCCACTGTGCCCTGCCAATTAAAATGTAAATAGCCACATGTGTCTACTACATACTACACTGGACAGTCTTGATGAAACAACAGCCGGAAGAATCATGAATGGAACTAAATAAAGCAACAATAATAGTTGAAGATAGTAATATACTCCTCTCAGAAGTGAACAGACTAAGCAAACCAGAAAGATAACTCTGAGTTAGTATTGACAGATTCCTCCACAATAATAACCTTTATTGTCTTTGTTTTTATTTCCTATTTTCACCCCCAAATTTGCACTGTTTATAGTTTAATAACAAATAGACATATTCCTTTCTTTTTTTTAATTTATTTATTTTTTATTTTATTATTATTATTATTATACTTTAGGTTTTATGGTACATGTGTGCAATGTGCAGGTAAGTTACATATGTATACATGTGCCATGCTGGTGCGCTGCACCCACCAACTCGTCATCTAGCATTAGGTATATCTCCCAATGCTATCCCTCCCCCCTCCCCCCACCCCACAACAGTCCCCAGAGTGTGATGTTCCCCTTCCTGTGTCCATGTGTTCTCATTGTTCAATTCCCACCTATGAGTGAGAATATGCGGTGTTTGGTTTTTTGTTCTTGCGATAGTTTACTGAGAATGATGATTTCCAATTTCATCCATGTCCCTACAAAGGACGTGAACTCATCATTTTTTATGGCTGCATAGTATTCCATGGTGTATATGTGCCACATTTTCTTAATCCAGTCTATCATTGTTGGACATTTGGGTTGGTTCCAAGTCTTTGCTATTGTGAATAATGCCGCAATAAACATACGTGTTCATGTGTCTTTATAGCAGCATGATTTATAGTCCTTTGGGTATATACCCAGTAATGGGATGGCTGGGTCGAATGGAATTTCTAGTTCTAGATCCCTGAGGAATCGCCACACTGACTTCCACAAGGGTTGAACTAGTTTACAGTCCCACCAACAGTGTAAAAGTGTTCCTATTTCTCCACATCCTCTCCAGCACCTGTTGTTTCCTGACTTTTGAATGATTGCCATTCTAACTGGTGTGAGATGGTATCTCATTGTGGTTTTGATTTGCATTTCTCTGATGGCCAGTGATGGTGAGCATTTTTTCATGTGTTTTTTGCCTGCATAAATGTCTTCTTTTGAGAAGTGTCTGTTCATGTCCTTCGCCCACTTTTTGATGGGGTTGTTTGTTTTTTTCTTGTAAATTTGTTGGAGTTCATTGTAGATTCTGGATATTAGCCCTTTGTCAGATGAGTAGGTTGTGAAAATTTTCTCCCATTTTGTAGGTTGCCTGTTCACTCTGATGGTAGTTTCTTTTGCTGTGCAGAAGCTCTTGAGTTTAATTAGATCCCATTTGTCAATTTTGGCTTTTGTTGCCATTGCTTTTGCTGTTTTAGACATGAAGTCCTTGCCCATGCCTATGTCCTGAATGGTAATGCCTACGTTTTCTTCTAGGGTTTTTATGGTTTTAGGTCTAACATTTAAGTCTTTAATCCATCTTGAATTGATTTTTGTATAAGGTGTAAGGAAGGGATCCAGTTTCAGCTTTCTACATGTGGCTAGCCAGTTTTCCCAGCACCATTTATTAAATAGGGAATCCTTTCCCCATTTCTTGTTTTTGTCAGGTTTGTCAAAGATCAGATACTTGTAGATATGTGGCATTATTTCTGAGGGCTCTGTTCTGTTCCATTGATCTATATCTCTGTTTTGGTACCAGTACCATGCTGTTTTGGATACTGTAGCCTTGTAGTATAGTTTTAAGTCAGGTAGTGTGATGCCTCCAGCTTTGTTCTTTTGGCTTAGGATTGACTTGGCGATGCGGGCTCTTTTTTGGTTCCATATGAACTTTAAAGTAGTTTTTTCCAATTCTGTGAAGAAAGTCATTGGTAGCTTGATGGGGATGGCATTGAATCTGTAAATTACCTTGGGAAGGATGGCCATTTTCATGATATTGATTCTTCCTACCCATGAGCATGGAATGTTCTTCCATTTGTTTGTATCCTCTTTTATTTCCTTGAGCAGTGGTTTGTAGTTCTCCTTGAAGAGGTCTTTCACATCCCTTGTAAGTTGGATTCCTAGGTATTTTATTCTCTTTGAAGCAATTGTGAATGGGAGTTCACTCATGATTTGGCTCTCTGTTTGTCTGTTATTGATGTATAAGAATGCTTGTGATTTTTGCACATTGATTTTGTATCCTGAGACTTTGCTGAAGTTGCTTATCAGCTTAAGGAGATTTGGGGCTGAGACGATGGGGTTTTCTAGATATACTATCATGTCATCTGCAAACAGGGACAATTTGACTTCCTCTTTTCCTAATTGAATACCGTTTATTTCCTTCTCCTGCCTAATTGCCCTGGCCAGAACTTCCAACACTATGTTGAATAGAAGTGGTGAGAGAGGGCATCCCTGTCTTGTGCCAGTTTTCAAAGGGAATGCTTCCAGTTTTTGCCCATTCAGTATGATATTGGCTGTGGGTTTGTCATAAATAGCTCTTATTATTTTGAGATACGTCCCATCAATTCCTAATTTATTGAGAGTTTTTAGCATGAAGGGTTGTTGAATTTTGTCAAAGGCCTTTTCTGCATCTATTGAGATAATCATGTGGTTTTTGTCTTTCGTTCTGTTTATATGCTGGATTACATTTATTGATTTGCATATATTGAACCAGCCTTGCATCCCAGGGATGAAGCCCACTTGATCATGGTGGATAAGCTTTTTGATGTGCTGCTGGATTCTGTTTGCCAGTATTTTATTGAGGATTTTTGCATCAATGTTCATCAAGGATATTGGTCTAAAATTCTCTTTTTTTGTTGTGTCTCTGCCAGGCTTTGGTATCAGGATGATGCTGGCCTCATAAAATGAGTTAGGGAGGATTCCCTCTTTTTCTATTGATTGGAATAGTTTCAGAAGGAATGGTACCAGCTCCTCCTTGTACCTCTGGTAGAATTCGGCTGTGAATCCATCTGGACCCGGACTTTTTTTGGTTGGTAAGCTATTGATTATTGCCACAATTTCAGCTCCTGTTATTGGTCTATTCAGAGATTCAACTTCTTCCTGGTTTAGTCTTGGGAGGGTGTATGTGTTGAGGAATTTATCCATTTCTTCTAGATTTTCTAGTTTATTTGCATAGAGGTGTTTGTAATATTCTCTGATGGTAGTTTGTATTTCTGTGGGATCGGTGGTGATATCCCCTTTATCATTTTTTATTGCATCTATTTGATTCTTCTCTCTTTTTTTCTTTATTAATCTTGCTAGCGGTCTATCAATTTTGTTGATCCTTTCAAAAAACCAGCTCCTGGATTCATTTATTTTTTGAAGGGTTTTTTGTGTCTCTATTTCCTTCAGTTCTGCTCTGATTTTAGTTATTTCTTGCCTTCTGCTAGCTTTTGAATGTGTTTGCTCTTGCTTTTCTAGTTCTTTTAATTGTGATGTTAGGGTGTCAATTTTGGATCTTTCCTGCTTTCTCTTGTGGGCATTTAGTGCTATAAATTTCCCTCTACACACTGCTTTGAATGCATCCCAGAGATTCTGGTATGTTGTGTCTTGGTTCTCGTTGGTTTCAAAGAACATCTTTATTTCTGCCTTCATTTCGTTATGTACCCAGTAGTCATTCAGGAGCAGGTTGTTCAGTTTCCACGTAGTTGAGCGGTTTTGAGTGAGATTCTTAATCCTGAGTTCTAGCTTGATTGCACTGTGATCTGAGAGACAGTTTGTTACAATTTCTGTTCTTTTACATTTATTGAGGAGAGCTTTACTTCCAAGTATATGGTCAATTTTGGAATAGGTGTGGTGTGGTGCTGAAAAAAATGTATATTCTGTTGATTTGGGGTGGAGAGTTCTGTAGATGTCTATTAGGTCCGCTTGGTGCAGAGCTGAGTTCAATTCCTGGGTATCCTTGTTGACTTTCTGTCTCGTTGATCTGTCTAATGTTGACAGTGGGGTGTTAAAGTCTCCCATTATTAATGTGTGGGAGTCTAAGTCTCTTTGTAGGTCACTCAGGACTTGCTTTATGAATCTGGGTGCTCCTGTATTGGGTGCATATATATTTAGGATAGTTAGCTCTTCTTGTTGAATTAATCCCTTTACCATTATGTAATGGCCTTCTTTGTCTCTTTTGATCTTTGTTGGTTTAAAGTCTGTTTTATCAGAGACTAGGATTGCAACCCCTGCCATTTTTTGTTTTCCATTTGCTTGGTAGATCTTCCTCCATCCTTTTATTTTGAGCCTATGTGTGTCTCTGCACGTGAGATGGGTTTCCTGAATACAGCACACTGATGGGTCTTGAGTCTTTATCCAGTTTGCCAGTCTGTGTCTTTTAATTGGAGCATTTAGTCCATTTACATTTAAAGTTAATATTGTTATGTGTGAATTTGATCCTGTCATTATGATGTTAGCTGGATATTTTGCTCGTTAGTTGATGCAGTCTCTTCCTAGTCTCGATGGTCTTTACATTTCGGTATGATTTTGCAGTGGCTGGTACCAGTTGTTCCTTTCCATGTTTAGCGCTTCCTTCAGGAGCTCTTTTAGGGCAGGCCTGGTGGTGACAAAATCTCTCAGCATTTGCTTGTCTGTAAAGTATTTTATTTCTCCTTCACTTATGAAGCTTAGTTTGGCAGGATATGAAATTCTGGGTTGAAAATTCTTTTCTTTAAGAATGTTGAATATTGGCCCCCACTCTCTTCTGGCTTGTAGGGTTTCTGCCGAGAGATCCGCTGTTAGTCTGATGGGCTTCCCTTTGATGGTAACCCGACCTTTCTCTCTGGCTGCCCTTAACATTTTTTCCTTCATTTCAACTTTGGTGAATCTGACAATTATGTGTCTTGGAGTTGCTCTTCTCGAGGAGTATCTTTGTGGCGTTCTCTGTATTTCCTGAATCTGAATGTTGGCCTGCCTTGCTAGATTGGGGAAGTTCTCCTGGATAATATCCTGCAGAGTGTTTTCCAACTTGTTTCCATTCTCCCCGTCACTTTCAGGTACACCAATCAGACGTAGATTTGGTCTTTTCACATAGTCCCACATTTCTTGGAGGCTTTGCTCGTTTCTTTTTATTCTTTTTTCTCTAAACTTCCCTTCTCGCTTCATTTCATTCATTTCATCTTCCAGGGCTGATACCCTTTCTTCCATTTGATCGCATCGGCTCCTGAGGCTTCTGCATTCTTCACGTAGTTCTCGAGCCTTGGTTTTCAGCTCCATCAACTCCTTTAAGCACTTCTCTGTATTGGTTATTCTAGTTATACATTCTTCTAAATTTTCTTCAAAGTTTTCAACTTCTTTGCCTTTGGTTTGAATATCCTCCCGTAGCTCGGAGTAATTTGATCGTCTGAAGCCTTCTTCTCTCAGCTCGTCAAAGTCATTCTCCGTCCAGCTTTGTTCTGTTGCTGGTGAGGAACTGCGTTCCTTTGGAGGAGGAGAGGTACTCTGGTTTTTAGAGTTTCCAGTTTTTCTGCTCTGTTTTTTCCCCATCTTTGTGGTTTTATCTACTTTTGGTCTTTGATGATGGTGATGTACAGATGGGTTTTTGGTGTGGATGTCCTTTCTGTTAGTTTTCCTTCTAACAGACAGAACCCTCAGCTGCAGGTCTGTTGGAGTACCTGGCCGGCCGTGTGAGGTGTCAGTCTGCCCCTGCTGGGGGGTGCCTCCCAGTTAGGCTGCTCGGGGGTCAGGGGTCAGGGACCCACTTGAGGAGGCAGTCAGCCCGTTCTCAGATCTCCAGCTGCGTGCTGGGAGAACCACTGCTCTCCTCACAGCTGTCAGACAGGGACATTTAAGTCTGCAGACTTAAATTATTGTCTTTGTTTTTATTTCCTATTTTCACCCCCAAATTTGCACTGTTTATAGTTTAATAACAAATAGACATATTCCTTTTTTTTTTTTTTTTTTTTGAGACAGTCTTGCTGTCTCGCCCAGGCTGCAGTGTGGTGGTACAGTCTTGGCTCACTGCAACCTCCGCCTCTCAGGTTCAAGCAATTCTCCTGCCTCAGCCTCCCAAGTAGCTGGGTAGCTGGAATTACATGCTTGTGCCACCATGCCCGGCTAATTTCTGTATTTTTAGTATAGATGGGGTTTCACCATGTTGGCCAGGCTGGTCTTGAACTCCTGACCTCAGGTGATCCACCCACCTTGGCCTCCCAAAATGCTAGGATTAACAGGTGTGAGCCACCATGCCTGGCCAGACACAACTGATTTCATTCACTGTCATCATGACTCACGTTTTGTCATGTTTTAGGGATTTAAAAATATTTTTCCCCTTTAGGACCCTGAGTCAATATTTGGACGTTCCATTGGATTGAGATCAAGAAACAGTAAGTTTCACTCTCAGCACACTCTTCACTTTCATATGTTCCCATCACTCCAGCTCCTCTCCAGCTACTGCCATATCTCCCCTTCCCCTCACAGTCAAGCTTTACCCCACGGCAGCCTGTATTTACTGTATTGTCTTTTCTTCTCCTTCTGAATGTCCTGGTGTCTGTCCTCAAGACTTCACTGAAACTGCTCTAACCTGCATTCTCAATGACCTTCCAATGCTCAAATCCAATGGACACTTTCCAGTGCTTATCCTGTGTGATTTCTCCGCAGCATATATTAATGTCAACCACAAACTCCTGGAACTCTCTTTTATTATTATTATTTTTTGTATAACCAGCCTCTCCTCCTTCTTTCCAGCTCACTCTCTACCCTTTTGTAGATCCCTCTTCTGCCTGCCACTTAAATGTCAGCGTTTTCTTAGCACTTCCTTCTTAGTCATCTCTGTTTCTCACTCTGCCTTGTCTCACTGGGAAATTTTACTTAAGTCTATAACTTCAATTACTCCTTTAGCTGATGATCCACCAGTCTCTTTCTTAAGTTCTAATCTTTTCAACTGGACAATCTGCAGGCATTTCAAACTCAACATGTCCTATACTCTTACGCAGCCTCACCATTCCCATTTTACCTTTCTCATGTATTACTATCTTGACTTCAGGACTTCCTCATCCACCCAAGTCATTCAAGCCAGAAACCAGAGCTTTCTTTGGCTCTTATCTCTTTCACCTCCCACATCTAATTATCCTCCAAATCCTAAAGCTTCCATTTCCCGGATATCTCCTGCATTCACTTCTACTCTCATCTTCATTGCCTTAGCTCATGACCTCATCATTGCTCTCCTGGATTATTGAAGTTTTCTTCTACTGGCCCTCTACCCACAATCTTGCCTTCCCTCATTGTTTATTTTAAACTGCTTTCTTAGAAGTCAAAAAATTGTCATTCCCTTGTTAAACATATCTTTCATGATAAAGTCTGTTGGCTATTTGTTGCACAGTATTAATTTCTCTCTCTTTGGAAATAACACTTCAATATATCTTTGAGATCTGTTCCTTCTCTATAGTGTGCAGACATGATGGAATCATAAATCAAGAGCTCTGGCCTTCTTACACTAGACCAACTGGTCTCTGTCTCCAAAGACTTTGAGTCTTGTGTAGGTTGAGTCAAGGGTGCAAAAATATTGCTCTTATTGCAGCAGCAGCACATCGACAAACCAGCAGTTCTCATTCCCTAAATGATTGTTGCTTTCCTGGTTCCTGTTCTTTTCTAAGCCCAATTTATTAGCCTTTTTTTTTTTTTTTTTTTTTCAGTTCTGTGAGTTCCCAGATACTCTTCAGATAGAAGCCTTTTCTGATGATATTAGCCAAAATCTATTTTTGTTGCTTACAACTAGGAAGCCTGGTTGCAAAATGTACATCCATTCATAAGGTAGGCAAAGCACCTCAGTAACTGGCCTCTCCACCCTCTCCTCCAGCATCATCTGTGGTCATGGGCCCCCTGCACCACTCACTCCAGCCTCTAGAATAACATGCTATACCCCTAATATACCATGTTAAGAAGATTCTCAGCTGGGCATGGTGGCTCATGCCTATAATCCCAGCACTTTGGGAGGCTGAGCTGGGCGCATCACGAGGTCAGGAGTTCGAGACCAGCCTGGCCAAAATGGTGAAACTCCGTCTCTACTAACAATATAAAAATTAGCTGGGCATGGTGGTGGGCGCCTATAACCCCAGCTTCTCGGGAGGCTGAGGCAGGAGAATCGATTGAACCTGGGAGGCAGAGGTTGCAGTGAGCCAAGATCACGCCAAGCCGAGATCATGCCACTGAGACAGAGCAAGACTCCATCTCAAAAGAAAAGAAAAGAAAAGAAAAGAAAATTCTCTACTTTCCTCCTCTTTCTTTTTTTTTTTTTTTTTTTTTTCTTTTTTTTTGATAAGGTCTCACTCTGTCACCCAGGCTGGCTGGAGTGCAATGGCACAATCTTGGCTCACTGCAACCTCCGCCTCCTGGGTTCAAGCGATTCTCCTGCCTCAGCCTCCCGAGTAGCTGGGATTACAGGCATGCGCCACCAGGTCTGGCTACTTTTTGTATTTTTAGTAGAGACAGGGTTTGCCATGTTGGCCAGGCTGGTCTTGAACGCTTGACCTCAAGTGATCCACCTACCTTGGCCTCCCAAAATGCTGGGATTATAGGTGTGGGCCACTGCACCTGGTCTTCTACTCCTTAAAGTCTCAACTTGTGCCACTTTCTCCATGAAGCCTCCCCTGCCACCCGCAGGCCCTCCAGCTTCCATGGCCTCTTGTACACCCCTCTGTCATGTTGTACTGAAACTGCCTCTTCACGTGTCTAACCCTCCACAGCCTGGCAAACAGTAGGTGCTCAATAAGTGCCACCCTAAGCCTCAGTTTCTTCATCTAGAAAATAGAATAATAGTAGCTACTTTTAGACATCAAGGTTCTTCCTTATGACCTACAGAAAACATCTCTACCAACCTAAGCAGAAAGCAGCTCTACTGGAAGAATGCTGGTTGGCTTGGAGAATTATCTGTCAGGCAGCAGCCAGGCTCAGAATACAGGCAGGAAGGAGAGGCACTGAGCAGCCCGGTTCAGGCACCACGCCACTGGCAGTGCACATTGGATGTCACTGTGGGTCCCAGCAGAATGAACTCTGACCCAAGCTTGTATCTGTGTGTCACTTGCTCCTTGGTGTGTGTTTAGGCCCTGCTTGCAGGGAGCAGGCCATATATTTATCTGGTCTTGCAGGTCGGGCATGGTGTAATCCCAGCACTTTGGGAGGCCAAGCTGGGTGGATCACCTAAGGTCAGGAGTTCAAGACCAGCCCGACCAACATAGTGAAACCCTGTCTCTACTAAAAATACAAAAATTAGCCAGGTGTGGTGGCAGGTGCCTGTAGTCCCAGCTACTTGGGAAGCTGAGGCAGGAGAATCGCTTGACCCGGGGAGGCAGAGGTTGCAGTGAGCTGAGATCATACCACTGCACTCCAGCCTGGGTGACAGAGCGAGAGCGAGACTCTGTCTTAAAAAAAAAAATTGTCTGGTCTTTTAAGCTTCTGTACTGAAAGTGAGGCCCAGTCTCTCACCAAGACTCACATGATGGGGACGTTCTCAATATCAAGGGGTAGGGGTGAGTTCAGGTGCTCAATAGTAACCCTCCATGAAGATGTCCCTCACACAGCACTGTTGGTTTGGTAGGAGGATTAAATGAGATGATGTATGGCCGAGTGATTCTCAGACATTTCGCCTAAAGGCAGAGAAATATAATGTATCCTCATCTGGATGTCCAGCCCGCAGCCTCAGGCTGCAAGCTTGTGTTACATTTATTTGACAAACATTTATGAAGCTCCTGCCATGGGGCAAGTCTTCTTCTCAGCACTGGGAATACATCAGTCAGCAAAACAGACATAACCCCTACTGTGGTGGATTTCTATTCTATCGTTTATCTTTGGAGTCTCATGTTTTGCTTGGAAATGCATGCAGATGATTGCATTTTCTTCCCTAATGGGACCATAACAATATACTCATAACATATGAGGTCTTGTTTTAATACAAAAGTAATGGCTTCCTACCAAAATGGTGGAGACATAGTGAGCTGGTGGTTGCCTTGCCTCATTTGTTTGAAGAAATGAAAAACTATTTTTTTATGTACCTATATTTGAGCAAGTTTTCATTGACACTGAAAACAAAGCTTGAACTGAATTTATGGAAGGAACGAAGAGAAAGCTCATGGGAAAGGGCAGGATAATGGGAAGATGGGGCCCTGCCAGCCTCTGTCAGGGGCCAGGAGCAGAATACTCTGGAAGTCCGTCCTTCTGCCTGAGGCACTAGGAAGGCTCATATGCTCTTTCTTTTAAGGGGTTCTCTTAAAGAGCGGTCCCAGGCTGGCACTGAGAGTGCCATTGGGTGGCAGCAGTTCTGGGTTGGGGGGCCACTGGCTCTGAGCTCAGCATGGACTTCAGGGCCACAGTCATCAGGCAGCCTAGGAGATGGCATGCGGCTGGCAGCACTGGCCAGCCAGGAGCCGGAGGGGCGGGCAGGCTGTGGCCTGGACAAGGGAAGCAACCTCTCTTGGCAGAGGTGCTGAGAGGTGGCGATGGCCCTAGGGTTTGCAGGTCCAGATGCAGAGTGGGAAGGAGGCCCAACGGGATCCACCCATCCCATGATGGGTGGTTTTGGAGGGCTTTGTTGCCTAAGGAAATTCACTCTCCTTCCCAGGCATAAGACTGAAGGGGTTTATGAAAAACAGATGCTGGTTGAAGTGCGGGTGAGGGGAATTGTGGTCTCCACCCTGAGGGGATGGGGTTGAACTGAGCTTTCCCCACCCCCTTCTCAACCCCTGTTCAGAAGCCGACCCAGAAAAGGCCAGCTGGTGAACGAACCCTCAGCAGACCAGCCTGGCGACAGAAAAGGCCCTGGGATTCCAGCTCACACAAGGACCTACAAGGATATGGGTTAAAGTGGGCAGTTGTTGCCATAACAATGATAAAAAGAAGTAACATAAAACACTCACTGCATCCCAAGCACCACTCTCAATTCCTTTGTTCCTCCCAGCAGTCTTGTGAATTAGGTGCCCTAGGCAGAGCTAGGATCCCGGCAGTTGGCTTCAGGGTCTTAAAGCCTGTCTGGCATTGACCTTGTATCTTATACCCCAGAGGGGAAGAATAGGCAATATTTTTTCAGCAACAACTGTCTGATTAGGTGGTTTATTACCCCTATTTCATTTTACCTTCCCCCATTTTATAGATGATGAAACTGAGGCTCAGAGAGTACACTACTTAACTTGCTTAAAGTCACAGTTACTGTGTGGCAGAACCTGGATTTGAATGCAAGTCTGTCTCACTGCAAAGCTTGGCAACATAACAGTACTGCAATAAACACAGAGCCCCTTCTCCCTCCTCCTGGACTCATGTTAGTCCTGGTCTGGCTGCAATGTCCCACTCAGGGGTCCCGCAGCAGCTGCCCTTCGTCTTAGCCAGACCACTTCCTGTTGGTGCGCCACCCAGAAAAAGCCAGAGAGAGCATGAAGAACTTTAGACAGGGCTGATGGGAGCCTCTGCTGCCCTCTCTCTCTCCAGCCGGCCTGCCTCTCTTCAGTGACCTTCGGACAGGAGCCAGCCACACAGACAAGGGCCGCATGGATCAGCAGCCTGTGGCCGGCCCCTGAGGGCGGGCAGCCAGGTGCCAGTGGCTGCAGGAGAGAAGGGCCCCTCTTCTCTCCACTCAAAGGTGGATTGAGGAAGGCTGGCTCCATGATTTTTCCAAGAAGCTCATCCAGAGCCAGAGAATGGGAACATCTGTGCCCTGGGGTCTGTCCTGGACGAGACTCAGGCCACAGTCTGGGGCTGGCGTCAGCTGGAGACAGCCCTGCGTGGAGGAGGCTCTGTCCCACTGGCCAGTGGTGGGGCCACTCCCAGCTGGCAGGCTGATGAGGGGCAGCCGTTGGCCTCCACTCCTGGGAGAGAGGGAGCCCAGGCCAGTCAGGGGAGGGAGCACAGGTCCTGAGGCTTGGGCACCAGGGGCCATCTGCATCGGCTGTTTATGCAGCAGGACTGGCAGAAGCCCCAGAGACCCCGCACATGGACCTGGGGGCACAGCTTCTCCTCCCCAGTTCCTGGACCCAAGGCCTCTCCCTTCCCCATCTGCCTTTGGTGACAGGCATGTGTGGGCATTCCTTACCTCCCCCACCAGCCTGATCATCCAAGCAACAAGGGAATTTAGAGATCATCTGGCCAGCTTATTTTCCCCTGTCCCTATTTTTCACTTGGTATAATTTTTAAATTTAAGTTTTAGTTTTTTGAAAAGGTAATATATGTGCATGATTCAAATATCAAAGTGCTATAAGAAGGTATACATTGAGAAATTTCATTTCCACCTGCAGCTTCATCTACTCTCCCCCTGGCCACCCCCATCCCACCTGATACCACAGGAAGGTACACATTAGTTTCGTATGTGTCCTTCCAGGGCTTCTGTATGCAAATCAAACATACAGATATTTATTTTTAATTCTCCCCTTTAATTATATAAAAATTAGCATACTAGGCCTGGTGCGATGGCTCATGCCTATAATCCAAGCAATTTGGGAGGCCGAAGTGGGCAGATCACCTGAGGTCGGGAGTTCAAGACCAGCCTGACCAACATGGAGAAACCCTGTCTCTACTAAAAATACAAAATTAGCTGGGCATGATGGTGCATTCCTGTAATCCCAGCTACTCAGGAGGTTGAGGCAGGAGAATCGCTTCAACCTGGGAGGCAGAGGTTGCAGTGAGCCGAAATCATGCCATTGCACTCCAGCCTGGGCAACAAGAGTGAAACTCTGTCTCAAAAACAAACAAACAAACAAAAAAACCAAAAACAAAAACAAAAAAAATTTAGCACACTAGACATCCTTCCATATCTTGCTTTTTAAATTTGCTATATCCTGGAGACATTTTTTTTAAATCATTTTCAGAGCACCTTCATTTTCCCAACTGTATTGTATTTTATTTTGTGGCTGTATGATAATTTACTAGCCAGATTTTAGAGATGAACACATGGTTGGTTTCCAGTCTTTCCAATCTTATTTTTAATTTCCAATCTTATTTTTAAATGAAGTCTTGTGAGGGAGCTTGACTGACGCCAAGCTGTTCTGGTTAGAGGAGATGATGGGTGAAGCCAACCTCCAACTTGCAACCTCCACCATCCCTGCCAGGTCTTGGAAGAACCTCATCAGAACCGTAGGCCTCCAAGAAACACAGTAAAATCTATGATCTTATCCTCATTGGCTCATTGTATAAATGGCAAACCAAGACTCAGAACAGGAACAAGACTGATCTGAGGCCACAAGGTTAGCCTGCAGCAGAACTGGAGCTACAAACAAGATCACCTGGGCTCTACTCACCACACTGTACATATTTCATCCTCAGGAGTCCCAGGCCACGGCTCTGGGGCCAGTTGACTAGAGTCAAAGGCAGGTCTTTCTGTGGACCCAGCCATGGACCTAGCCACAGACTCAGCCATAGACTCACCCATGGACCCAGCCATATACCCAGTTATAGACCCAGCCATACACTCACTCATAGATCCAGCCATGGACCCAGCTATAGGCCCAGCTATAGACTCACTCATAGACCCAGCCACACTCCCAGCCATAGACCCAGCCACGGACTCAGCTGTGGACCCATCCATAGACCTAGGCATGGACTGAGCCATACACCCAGCCATGGATCTAGCCATATACTCACTTGTAGACCTATCCATGAATCCAGCTGTGGACCCAGCCACATAAGCCATAGACACCTATAGCTCTTGAGTCATAGACACCCATAGGTCTAGCCATGAACCTAGCCATAGACTCACCCATAGACCCAGTTGTGGACCCAGAAGTCAACCCAGCCATAGACCCAGCCATACCCAGCCACAGATTTATTTATTTATTTATTTATTTATTTATTTATTTATTTATCTATTTATTTTTGAGACAGAGTTTTGCTCTTGTCGCCTAGGCTGGAGTGCAATGGCATAATCTTGGCTCACTGCAACCTCCGCCTCCTAGATTCAAGCCATTCTCTTGCCTCAGCCTCCTGAGTAGCTGGGATTACAGGCACGTGCCACCATGCCCAGCTAATTTTTGTATTTTTAGTAGAGACAGGGTTTCACCATGTTGGCCAGGCTGGTCTCGAACTCCTCACCTCAGGTGATACACCCTCGTCGGCCTCCCAAAGTGCTAAGATTACAAGTGTGAGCTACTGTGCCTGGCCCCCAGACACAGATTTAAGTGTAGATCCAGCCATGCACCCAGCTGAAGATCCTGGATCTGCCTCTCTCCCACTCTGTGCTTTCATTTCCTCTTCCACTGCTTGGGGTCAGTGGCTTCACACTCCCAAAAGAAAGGGCTTTGAGTTTGCAAAAGGAAAGATGAGCTACCCAAACTGGATGAGACAATGAGGGCTGCTGCTGCTGAGCTGGACTCTTAAGAAATGGAAAGTCAAGAGTGTGTAGGAATAATAATGTCCGGGAGACCTCAGACTTTGGAGACACGTGTAAGCAATCTGTGTTTTTGAAAAGAATCGCTGGAGACCCTGAACATATACACACCTATTATGTACCAATAAAAAAATTAAAAAACAAATAAAAGAATCACTGGGGAGTGGTAAGTGACTAACTTACTTCGGAAATACATTTTATGAAAGAGAAATATGTTTTCCGCCAGGCAAAGGCTGAGGCAGAGAGGGAGACTGTCTAATTCGGAAGGATTTAACCAATAAACAGGATCCCAGCAGGCCAAGAGGTAAACAAGCAGAGAGGAGAAGCGGGGCCAATTTACATCTGAAAGACAGAATCTCCAAGACTGGCACAGTCCAGGGACACAAGGAATAGATGGGGTTTGGGGGAACTAGGGGTCTCTGCCACCACCTATCCCCAACTCGTAGATGAGGAATCTGACTCATCAGTGGTAAAGCGACCTCCTCGGGGTAACGAGGCAGGTTTGCAGTAGATTCAGGATGGATATGGTGTAGTCTCAGCCCCAAGGATGCTGATTCCAACCTCGTAATAAGCAGGGTCCGCAGTGGAAGCACAGCCAGCCTGGGAGCCAGGAAACCTGGGTCCTGTCTTTGACTCTGCTGCACACAGGGTGACTCTGGACAAGGCATGCCACCTTCCTGGCGTCCAGATTCACCTTCTCCATGGTGAGACGGTCGGACTCAGTGAGGCTTTCAAACTTTCTTTTGAGCTCCAAAGTGAGGGGACTGGACCTGGGTCTTGGATTTATGACAAATAACCCTTAATCCCTCTTGGGCAGGGAGAGAGGGAGCAGCCACCTCCACGAACCCCAATTTGGCCTTAACACGGGACCCTACTTCATTTGAGAAGGGAGACACAGACCCAGCATTGCTCCAAGGTATAGCATCATGGACGGTCCACAGAATAAAATCAGGATAAAGTTTGGCTTTTAAATTTCAAAGCTGTCATCTTAGTGCAAGTCTGGAAAGATCTAGCAGCGGTGCTGCTACCTGGGTGGGGATTTTCTGGGCAGGGTGAGTGGTTAGTAGCTTCCGGGCTGGGGAGGTAAAGGAAGTTGGAAATGAACAACAGAGCTGTGGCTGGATGCTGATGTGGGAAACTATCTTTGCATCCCAAGGGAGGGGGCATGGAGGGATGAGGATGATGGGCCCCATTTTAAGGGCAGGAAATGAAAGAGGAGGGTACCTATAGCAGGACCTCTCGGAAGCAGCAACCCTGAGGATGTGCCCAGGACGGGGGTGGGGTCAGGGGCAGCAGAGTGGAGATGGCCGGGGGGGAATCAGTCAGAGAGGCCTCAAGGCAGCCCACCAGCATCTTGTGATCCAGGAGGGATGTGGGGGTGTAGCCATGCTGTGAGGAGGGCCTGGAATGTAACAGAGAGAGGAATACCAGGGTCCTGAAGGGGTTTCGAAGTCATAGCAGAGGACATCACAACAAGACTCACAGAGACCATTCCTTTAGAAACTCACAGAATATCCCAGGTCCCTTACCCAAGACAGTTAATCATTGAGGGGTACAGTTAGGATCAGACCTCCCCAAGGGGTCCCAAAATTGGGGGTAGAGGACAACAGCACCTCCCCTAGCCTGCTCCCTCCTCAGGTAGATCTGCCCTGTTCAAAGGAACTGTTTGTGGAGAGGTGCCCACAGGGCTTAAGGGCCAGCTTCCTGAGCCTGGGCCAGCCTCCAGTCATTAAGGGCTTTGTCCCTTTTGCTAATAATAACCTTGAGGAGACGTGTGGCTGGAAAGAGAAACACACGGCAAGCCCCAAGGCCAGGAACTCGTAAGGCTCCATCAGCTTCCCATTGCGGGTGCAGCCCTGGAGCTGCCTGGCCTCCCAGTGGCCACTGCCAGGGCATGGAGTGCAGGGCACTGGTTATGACAGAGGTTTGGGGGTGTCACACTGTCCATCTCCCAGTTTGTTCCCTACAACTTCCCTGACCTCACCTTGTGATTTCCAGATAAAGCTAAAAGACAACTTGGGATCCACTTAATGACACAGAGAGGGGATCTGGAGAAGGAGAGGCATGGGAATTTCAGCTGTGTGATTCTGGGCAAGGCAGGTACACTCTCTGGGCCTCCACTTCTTCTTTTTTTTTTTTTTTTGACAGTCTTGCTGTGTTGTCCAGGCTGGAATGCAGTGGTACAATATTGGCTCACTGCAACCTCCGCCACCTAGGTTCAAGCGATTCTCATGCCTCAGCCTCCCGAGTAGCTGGGATTACAGGCATACACCACCACACCCAGCCAACTTTTGTATTTTTATTAATAGCAGAGACAAGGTTTCACCATGTTGATCAGACTGGTCTTGAACTCCTGACCTCAAGTAATCTGCCCGTCTCAGCCTCTGAAAGTGCTGGGATTACAGGCATGAGCCACCACTCCCAGCCTCTGCACCTGTATTTCCAAACTGCAAAGCAGGAGGGTTCCCTGGGCTTCCCTAATAGTCCCTTTTCCATTCTAATCTGTGAGCATATAAGTTATACTCCCATTAAAGTACATCCCAGATGTGGATGAGTCCTGCCCACCCAGCAACTATGCCTGTTGGACTCAGGATACACGAGCCGAACGATAAAGGAGGGGAAAAGAAAGGAGGGAAGAGGTACAAGATGGGCAGAGAAGGAGGAGTTGAGGTGGAAAGCTCAGTGTTACAAGGAAGCCAGGGGCATGGAGGAAAGCTTTGAAGGGAGGCAGCTCTGAGTTTGATCCAGCTCCATCGCTTACTAGCTGGGTGACCCCAGGCAACTCAGGAGGCTGAGACAGGAAGATCACTTGAGTCCGGGAGGTCAAGGCTACAGTGAGCCACGATTTCGCCACTGCACTCCAGCCTGGGTGACAGAGGAAGACCCTGTCTCAAAATAAAAAATAAAAAGACAAAATTTTTCACTTCTAGAAATTCATCTTGATTTCCTAGGGATGCTGCAACAGAAATTTATGGCCAGGCACAGTGGCTCATGCCTGTAATCTCTGCACTTTGGGAGGCCGAGGTGGGTGGATCACTTGAGGTCAGGAGTTTGAGACCAGCCTGGCCAACATAGTGAAATCCCCATCTCTAGTAAAAAAAGAAAAAAAAAAACAACAGAAAAATTAGCCAGGCGTGGTGGCACGTGCCTCTAATTCTAGCTACCTGGGAGGCTGAGGCAGAAGAATCACTTGAACCTGGGAGGCAGAGGTTGCAGTGAGCCGAGATTGCACCACTGCACTCCAGCCTGGGTGACAAAACAAGACTGTTTGTCTAAAAACAAAACAGAAATTTGTTCTCTCATAATTCTGGAGGCCAGAAGTCTGAAATCAAGGTGTTGGCAGGACCATGCTCTCTCTCTCTCAGGGTCTAGGGGAGAATTCTTTCTTGCCTCTTTTAGCTTCTAGAAGCTCTTGGTCCTGTGGCTGTGTAATTCTAGTCTCTGCCTCGTTCTTCATGTGGCCTTCTTTTCTTCATCTCTGTGTGTCCAAATATCTCAATCGCTCTCTCTTTTCTTTTGCAAAAACACTGGTTCTTGAATTTAGGATGGACCTTAAATCCAGGATGACTTCATCTTGAGATCCTTAACTTATGACATCTGCAAAGACGTTAATAAGGCCACATTCTGAGTTTCTCAGTAGACGTGAATTTTGGGGGCACACTATTCAACTGACTATAGTTTCCCCTTTCAAATCTGTTTTTTTTTTTTCGTGGTGTCTTATTCTAGTATGTTTAATCATATTAAGTTTTTTTTTGGCTTTGGTTTTGCTATCTCTCAGAGACTGGCATTCTGTTCATTGGAGGTCTTTAGCTCTCGTCCTCTGACCCTCAATCAGTGGACCACTTCCTCATGGGTAGTGTCATTCAGTTTTAGCAGGACTCCTCTTTCCCATGAGAATTGCTTGCTGCCTGGGTTTTTGGAGCAACCATCCAGAGTACGTTTGCATCTCCTCCTATTACAGGGCACTCCGGTCCAATCACCTGTTGGGTACTCATTTTGTTAGTTGCCGGGTCCATCTCGCAGATCCTGGCCGAGCAACAGATGAAAGGAGTACTCAGACACAGGTATGCAGTGTAAGAGTGGCTAGGGGACGGCCAAAGAGTGAGCAGTCCTGATAAGCTGGAGCTGCTTGCTTTTATTCAGTATAGACATAATGCCGAAAGCCTGGAGCCAACACAATCTGTGGGTAATTAACATTATTGCTCCCCCTTACACGGAGCAGTCGCACACAGATGGTCAAAAGTGGGTTTCTGGACAACATGAGTAAACAAGCCTATTTAGATAAATTCCCCCACTCCCTTGTACCTACTCCTCGCCCTCTGCCTCAGGGTAAGAGAACAGCTGCCTTCATCTTATTCTCCCCTGAAACTTTGCAGAACCTTCCAACCTTTCAGAAGGCCTGCTCCTTTCCCTATAGCATCTTCTACCACTCTATCCAATCCTCCACATCAGGCTGGGGGTTGTTGGACCTTAGATTTTATGTACATCTTGAAAGAGCAGTCCTAGGATTTTGATTTCTCCTGTGGAGATTTTTTTTTTTTTAATCCAAAGATCATATGAGAATGAATATGCAGCCCTGTCGTCTCCTGTTGCTGATAGACCTGATTTTTCCTCATCTAGCTTTGCTGCGAGGCTGCAGACTCCTGTGGTCCTGGCTTTACAGAAGTGTCTCTGGTCCAGCTTCTTGCCTCATGCCATCCTGAAGCTTCATTTCCTGACCCATGTGAGCATAAAGACCTCACCTCTAGAATGCCAGGCTCAGTTCTGCCTTCTACCTCTTACCCAAGCATCAGTAACATCAACTCTGCCATTTATGATCTATGGGATCCTTGAGTAAATCATTTAATCCAAAAGCTACTTCTCCTCTTTTTTGCTTTGTTAATTCTAACTTTTCCTTTAAGGTGATAACTCCAGTATCACCTCCTTCAGGAAGCCTTCCCAGATTCCACCAGCTCCATCTCCCATTGCTTCCAGACTCACACTTCTGATCCTTCACCCTGCTGTGGAGTGGCATGGTGTGGCCAGGACACCACAAGCTCCTCGATCTTCCCAAGAATAACAGTGAGGCAAAGAGAAAGGGAGGTAATGAAGGAGCGGCAGATAGGGCCAGCTTGGAGGGCCTGAAAGCCAGGGAAGAAGTCAAATTTTTGCTGTCGGTGATGCGGCTTCATTGAAGTTATTTAAGATTGGGATGTGGAGGGTCATTCCATCAGATGTCCACTTTTGAACTGTTATTCTGCCTGCTGGAAAACAGGAAAACAGCCAAGAAGCTGGGTGGCCAGTTTGGGGGCAATTTTACAGTCCAGGTGTGTGATGGTGGGCCTTGAGCAATGGCAGCTCAGGGATGGAGGGTGGGGGCAGATTTGTGAAATACTCAGGGAGCAAACATCCAAAAGTCTTGATGGTGTGGAGGGGCCAAGAATGCCAGACATTTGAACCTCCCAAGAGCAACCGCAGCCTTACTTCTCTCTCCTGCTCCCTTAACCGTCCTCAGGGCCCCTCCTGGGTGCTCCCAGCACCCTCAGAGCACCAATACACTGAGTGTTTTGGGTAGGAAGTCTAAGAAAGGCTACACAAGCTGAGGCTTCAGAGAGGAGGACTTGGCTCCTGCCTCTGTGGTCTCCTGGAGGGGCCTCCTCGAATAAATGTATTCATCCTTCTCCTACCTGTGCCTGGGTGCTTGGCTTGTATGTTTCAAGATGGTTTGAATTTTTTCAAAAAATTAAAATTCTCTGACAGGCGAGCCAACCCCGGTGAATGACCACACAGTGAAAGGTGACAAGGGCTTCTTTCATGGGCCCCAGCTGCACTGAGCAGGCTGGGCGGCTGGAGGGAGCTCTCCATGAATCAGCCTATGTTAGAAGGTCAGTCGCTTGAAGCTTTGCTCTGCCCCAGGGCGTCTGATTGAACAGAGGCAGCAGCATATATGATGACACGTGGCAGGGGAATCTGTGTTGTCTTGAGTGACAGACTCTCCCTTCCATGATTACTGATTTAAGTTATACATTCAACCAACTCTGTTGTGTCCATGTTCTGCCAGGGACTGTTCTAGTCCTAGAGACCCAGTGGTGAGAGTAGAAACCAGGTGCCAGATGACAAATACATCAACAAGCACCATAACAAGGTAACTGTGGGTGGTGATAAGCACTACAAGGGAAACAAAACAGGGTCTTGGGATGGAGAGTGGTGGGAGGATGTTACTTTGGGAAGGGCCCTCTGTAGAGGTGACATTTCAGCTGAGAACAGAAGGGCAAGAAAGAGGTAGCCATTTCCCAAGCAGAGGGAACAGTTGTGCAAAAGCTTTGAGGAGGGAACAAGCTGGCCACGCGGAAGAGAGCTGTGGGATTCGGAGAGCTAAGTGTGTCCAACGAAACAATAAGCATCGGCGATCAAATGCGACAGGAAGTGAGTGAGCCCAATACGTGTGGCTCCATGGCTCCCCAGTGATAGGCAACCAAGACAGCGAAAGGTCTGGAGATGGAGGCAAATTTGAGGTACGAACCGAGGGAGGCTTTATTTATTCATTGATTAAACAACCATTTACCAAGTGCTTACTGTGTGCCAAGCATTAGAGACTCAACAAGCCAAGCCCAGCTCCTGCTCTTAAAGGGAGCACCTAGCTTAATGCAGAGACACTTAGTCTAGAGAATGTGATAGGAGGAGACCCAAGCTCTGCAGAAGACTCTCCAGTATAAAACAGATTGGGTTTGCTTTTGTGCCACTCCAGAGAGGAGGAGCACCCCCAGGGATAAAAGTTGCCTGAAAACGAGATGGGCTGCCATGCAAGGTAATGTTGTTGGAGGCTTCCAAGCCAATGCTGGTGACTACCCATGAGGGATGTTGTGGACTGATGGTTCTCAAAGGTTGTTGCATGGAACACTGGTATCTCAAGAGGCTCCATGAAGAAAGAGTTCCCTGATCATATAAGTTTGAGAAACACATCCTGCTATATTCTCCTTTCGGTAATTTGATAATGCATTTGAGATCCCAGGGAGTCCTGTAATATAAAAACCTGCTTAACTTTTTAGCCCAATGTTTCTCAGAAGTATTTTTCTCTGGAATTCCTTTATACCTAATGCTTATTAATATCTAAATATCCTGCAGGCCTTGTAGGATACAGAGCAGAGCTTCTCAAACTGTCTGTGGTGAAGGATTAGGGTTTTGCTTGTTTTTCATCTGTCATAAACCTATACTTTCTTAAAATAACACAAAAATGAATTACTAGAAAAAATAAAGACATGAAATACTAATCCAGATTTTTATTAGATGTAATGAACATAAGAAATACATTTCTGGCTGGGTACGGTGGCTCACGCCTGATATCCCAACACTTTGGGAGGCTGAGGAGGGCAGATTCCTTGGGCCCAGGAATTTGAGACCAGCCTGGGCCACATGGTGAAACCCTGTTTCTACAAAAAGTACAAAAATTAGCCAGGTGTGGTGGCACCCACCTGTAGTCCCAGCTACTAGGGAAGGTGAAGTGGGAGGATCCCTGAGCCTGGGAGGTTGAGGCTACAGTGAGCTATGATCATGCCACTGCACTCCAGCTGGGTGACAGAGTAAGAATCTGTCTCAAAAAAAATTACATTTCAATAAATAAAACCAGAACAAAAATAACACGAACAAAGGAAATAATTACAAAACTGTACATGTTGTCCATTGAAAGTGTGTGTTTAGACAGCTGGTTCAATATGCACAAATCAATAAATGTAATCCAGCATATAAACAGAACCAAAAACAAAAATCACATGATGATCTCAATAGATGCAGAAAAGGCCTTTGACAAAATTCAACAATGCTTCATGCTAAAAACTCTCAATAAATTAGGTATTGATGGGATGTATCTCAAAATAATAAGAGCTATCTATGACAAACCCACAGCCAATATCATACTGAATGGGCAAAAACTGGAAGCATTCCCTTTGAAAACTGGCACAAGACAGGGATGCCCTCTCTCACCACTCCTATTCAACATAGTGTTGGAAGTTCTGGCCAGGGCAATTAGGCAGGAGAAGGAAATAAATGGTATTCAATTAGGAAAAGAGGAAGTCAAATTGTCCCTGTTTGCAGATGACATCATTGTATATCTAGAAAACCCCATTTTCTCAGCCCAAAATCTCCTCAAGCTGATAAGCAACTTCAGCAAAGTCTCAGGATAAAAAATCAATGTACAAAAATCACAAGCATTCTTATACACCAATAACAGACAAACAGAGAGCCAAATCATGAGTGAACTCCCATTCACAATTGCTTGAAAGAGAATAAAATACCTAGGAATCCAACTTACAAGGGACGTGAAGGACCTCTTCAAGGAGAACTACAAACCACTGCTCAAGGAAATAAAAGAGGATACAAACAAATGGAAGAACATTCCATGCTCATGGGTAGGAAGAATCAATATCATGAAAATGGCCATACTGCCCAAGGTAATTTATAGATTCAATGCCATCCCCATCAAGCTACCAATTACTTTCTTCACAGAATTGGAAAAAACTACTTTAAAGTTCATATGGAACCAAAAAAGAGCCCGCATCGCCAAGTCAATCCTAAGCCAAAAGAACAAAGCTGGAGGCATCACGCTACCTGACTTCAAACTATACTACAAGGCTACAGTAACCAGAACAGCATGGTACTGGTACCAAAACAGAGACATAGATCAATGGAACAGAACAGAGCCTTCAGAAATAACGCCACATATCTACAACTATCTGATCTTTGACAAACCTGAGAAAAACTAGCAATGGGGAAAGGATTCCCTATTTAATAAATGGTGCTGGGAAAACTGGCTAGCCATATGTAGAAAGCTGAAACTGGATCCCTTCCTTATACCTTATACAAAAATTAACTCAAGATGGATTAAAGACTTAAACATTAGACCTAAAACCATAAAAACCCTAGAAGAAAACCTAGGCATTACCATTCAGGACATAGGCATGGGCAAGGACTTCATGTCTAAAACAGCAAAAGCAATGGCAACAAAAGCCAAAATTGACAAATGGGATCTAATTAAACTCAAGAGCTTCTGCACAGCAAAAGAAACTACCATCAGAGTGAACAGGCAACCTACAAAATGGGAGGAAATTTTCACAACCTACTCATCTGACAAAGGGCTAATATCCAGAATCTACAATGAACTCAAACAAATTTACAAGAAAAAAACAAACAACCCCATCAAAAAGTGGGCGAAGGACATGAACAGACACTTCTCAAAAGAAGACATTTATGCAGCCAAAGACACATGAAAAAATGCTCACCATCACTGGCCATCAGAGGAATGCAAATCAAAACCACAATGAGATACCATCTCACACCAGTTAGAATGGCAATCATTAAAAAGTCAGGAAATAACAGGTACTGGAGGGGATGTGGAGAAATAGGAACACTTTTACACTGCTGGTGGGACTGTAAACTAGTTCAACCATTGTGGAAGTCAGTGTGGCGATTCCTCAGGGATCTAGAACTAGAAATACCATTTGACCCAGCCATCCCATTACTGGGTATATATCCAAAGGACTATAAATCATGCTGCTATAAAGACACATGAACACGTATGTTTATTGCAGCTCTATTCACAATAGCAAAGACTTGGAACCAACCCAAATGTCCAACAATGATAGACTGGATTAAGAAAATATGGCACATATATACCATGGAATACTATGCAGCCATAAAAAATGATGAGTTCATATCCTTTGTAGGGACATGGATGAAATTGGAAATCATCATTCTCAGTAAACTATCGCAAGAACAAAAAACCAAACACCGCATATTCTCACTCATAGGTGGGAATTGAACAATGAGAACACATGGACACAGGAAGGGGAACATCACACTCTGGGGACTGTTGTGGGGTGGGGGGAGGGGGGAGGGATGGCATTAGGAGATATACCTAATGCTAAATGATGAGTTAATGGGTGCAGCACACCAGCATGGCACATGTATACATACGTAACTAACCTGCACATTGTGCACATGTACCCTAAAACTTAAAGTATAGTAATAAAAAAAAGATAATTGCTATTAAAGTCATATCTTTCTGTCATTCTGCAATCACAATGAAACAGTATTGGATAGGACTCACGCTTATGTGGTCAATTGATTTTCAACAAAGTTGTCCATGCAATCCAGTGAGGAAAGACGAGTCTTTTCAATAAATGTTAGTAGAACTGAATATCCATAAGGCGAAAAAATAAACCTTGACCCATACCACATACCATGCACACAAATTAGTTCAAGATGGATTACAGTCCTAAATGTAAATGTTAAAATTATAAAATTTCCAGAAGAAATACACAAGAATATATTCATTATTTGAGCGTAGGCAGAGGACACAGAGAGCAATAACCCTAACAGAAAAAAAGATACATTATATTTCATTAAAATTAAAAGCTTCTGCTCATAAAAAGACACTTTTTTAAAATTAAAACAGAGTCTCACTCTATTGCCCAGGCTAGAGTACAGTGGTGTGATCTAAGATCACTGCAACCTCCGCCTCCTGGCTCAAGCGATCCTCCTACCTCAGCCTCTTGAGTAGCTGGGATTACAGATGCATGCCACCACGCCCAGATAATTTTTGTATTTTTAGTAGAGACAGGGTTTTGCCATGCTGGTCAGGCTGGTCTTGAACTCCTGACCTCAAGTGATCCGCCCGCCTCGGCCTCCCAAAGTGCTGGGATTATAGGCATGAGCCACAGCACCCAGCCAAAAGACACTTCTAAGAAGATGAATAAGCAAGCCAGAGACTGGAGAAAATTATCTGCAAAACATATATCTTAGGTGTAGGTAAACAGGTGAGTAAACTTATCTCACTCTCAGGGCTCACATTTGCAGTACTGCCCCAGTGCCAGAGGCTTCCAAATAGGCAAGAGGATCCCCCTGGGGCATGGCTGATGCATCTGAGTCCTAACATGACACCCAACATTCATCATCATGGTCCCCTTTTGTTTATATGACTCAAGTAGTTTGGGAACCCCATTGTATGACGCGCATGGAAAGTGACTGTTGAAACCTTTGGGAAGGTGGATTGCTATTTTATTCTCCAATATGCAGATTAAAACCCTTTCCAGAGAGTTGACAGTGGTCTGGGGTGTGCACCCTGAAGAACTGAGAGGTTCCTTCCTGACCCAGGGCCTGCTGGATGGTGGGGGGTAACTTGCCACAACAAGCAGCAAGGGGCAGGGAGAAGTGAGTCTTGTCTGTGTAGACAGAGAGCAGGAGCTATCAAGGCACAGAATCTGGCAGGCACAGGGCATCCCGGCCCGGTACACTGCAGTAAGCTTCTGGGACTTAGTGGGAAGCCATTGTTGAGTTGTAATCAGGAAAGTAACAAGAGTTTCTCCCAGTATTGGAAAGTGGCAGATTCCAATCAGGAGTGTTCCAGAAAGTGAGAGGGGGACCTTGAGCTCCAATACTCTTTTTTTTTTCTTTTTATAATTTTTTATCTCTAGTCACTCACTGTGGTAGCAAACACACTTCTACTGTAACCAGGTCATATGTCTGTTGTCAGTAGGTCCAATCTAAGAAATGAGTTGCCCATTTTAACTTCACAATGACCGTGAGGCAGAAGAGATGAGGGGCCACAATCCTTGTGTGAGGTGGAGAAATGGCCCCTATAGATGGGTGAGAAACGTGGAGTTTTCTGCAGAACAAGGACCAGCAAACAGGGAGTGCCGTTTTCGTCTTCTGTGACCCCAACTGTCTTTGCACATTTGTTGTAGTAGTTTGGACAGAACAGATGGGCTAAATGCTAACCAACGATGTGACAGCTGCATTTATTAAGCACCCACTACATGCTGGGCACTGTTTTAAGCACTCAGCATACATTATCTCTTTTAATCGTCACTCACAATAGCCCTGTGAGAGAGGGACTATCTTATCCTCGTTTTACAGATGAGGAGATGGAAGCCCAGATAAGTTTAATAACTTACAAAAAGTCACACAGCTGGTGAGTGAAGGAGGAATCTTCAAACAGGAATAGTGAAGCCAGAGTGGGGTGACAGTGCCGCCACTACTCGTACCGGTCTGGTGCCCCACTAAGAAGAATGTTAACACGCTCACATTTTCCAGAGAAGGTGGAGATCCTAGAAACCATCCAGTATCCTTGAGGGACACATGAGAAACTGAAAAAGAAAACATTCCAAGACGGCATGTGAAGAAGGAGAGGGGGTCAATATAGTCTGTGTTTCTCAAAATGGTGGCACCAGGGTGGATGTTACAGGCAGTGGATGAGATATCTATTGCAGTGTAACAAATTACTCTAAAACTCAATGGCGGGATTAGGTGACTTGCTCTAGAGCATACAGCCAAGCAAAGCCCGGACCAGAACCTGACCTCCAGAACCCAGCCAACTTCTCCTACTTTTGCACCTCTGACAACTCTGGAAAAGATCTTTCCCTCTGCTAGGGTAGGGGAGAGGTGCCTGAGCAAATCACAGTTGACAGTGTACAGTCAAGATACAATGGGCAGAATAAATACGCAGGGATCCTGTAAGCAACCAGCATCCAGCTCAGCCCTGGGAAATTTAATGCAAGGTGAGAGTGCTCCCAAATAATGACATATGTAGCCTCTTTATATGCACTGAGATCTGATGGGGTAATAAGATAGGTCAGGCATTTGTATGGTAGAGAATCCACGCCTCAGAGGAGACCCCATGGAAAGCCTCTATATCTCTGTAAGTCCGTGAGCCTGTCCCTTGACAGTGACATGCCCTCTTCACCGCCTTGCCTTATGGCCCAATGTTTTGTTCCTTTGCCCCACTGTAGATGCCCCCAGAATATGGTGCACCCTGGGGTATTCCTTGCAGACATGACAGAGCCAGCCTGGCCTCCAGGACGAAGTGTGGTATAAAGGGTTCATGCCAGAGCTATTACTCAAACAAACCGCCAATCTGAGGGCCAGAGTAGCAGCAATTATTTAAGTATTCTTGGAAACCCTGAAATTTTCTTTCTCTTACTTAGGTTTGTACTAACTTTTTCCTCTGGGCTCCAGAACAGACTTGCAATTGTCAGCACAATTTCCTTCATTCCCCACCCCCACCCTTCCTCTAACACCACGTGTGCGCACGCGCACGCACACACACACACACACACACACACACGTGGAAAAGAAACCTGAGCAGGTAAGGTCTTCTGTGGGTTTATAGAGAGCCCAGGATCCCAGGGAATTTGAGCCCTTCCTCTTGACACCTATTCCGTGTGGTAGGTTCCAGTTTCCCTACAAGATGCAGCCGGTGGTGGAGCCAGTGTTGTTGGAGTTGGGGATGTGGCTGGAGAAGAGGTTCCTCTTCAAAGGGCTCAAGCCCCTGGAAAAGTGGCTCCCCAAATTCTGCTAGACATAGTTCTTTGCCCACATTGGATCCAGAGAGCACCCTTGGCCTCCAGGGCCAACATGTCTGTCACCCAACATGGTGGAGACACGCTCCTATGTCTACCTGAGCCCCATCACCAAAGTGCCTCTTTGGAGTAGCCCCTGATGGCTGTGGCTGCCACCTAGAACCAGCGGCTCCAGAAGAAGCTGCCCCAGTACTCCCTCCAACATCTGGCTAAGCAAGAGAGGGCTCTGCCAGTGACTGTCGTCATGTCCCACAGCTTTTACCTGGGGTCTCCAGTGACATCACTCCCCACCCCCACCGCCCCTGGCTCACCCCCTTTCCAGTAATCATGCCCAGAGCACCCGCGCTAATTCAAACAAGACGTGGACTTTCATGTTAAAGCAGCCTTCAGCTGAGAGGCGAGGCCTGCTTCTGGAAAATGTTAACGCTTTCCTGTTGGACGCCAAGCCTGCTTGGAACTGAGCTTCAAACGAAACCTCATCTGTAAAATGAGGGGGTTGGACGATCCCAGAGAGCCATTCTGGCTCTGACGGTTTATGCCACTGTGAAAAGAAAAACCGACGGAGCCCCGGGTGTGGGAGTCGAGGGCTACTTCTGGTTGGCAGTGGTGTGGTCACAAATAAAGCAATTGTGAATCAGTTTTTATTTTAAGCCTTGCAGCTGATAGATTAATTTCTATTTTATGGGCCATACTTTCTGCATAATTCCAAGAAAATCACTGCATCAGAGGCTCCACTGACATCACCAACCACCAGATAGGAGGCCACAGCCATGCAACCCTCAGGCCCAGTCGCTATGAGAAGACTTGGCTCCAGGTATAAGGGAGGTTGTCATGGTGGGGGACCCTGGTTGCTGTGGAGATGATGTTTCTCCCTCTCCATCCACCTTCAGGAGGTGTGAGCTTCAGGGGGCTTCCCACCTACCCTGCCCCCAGATTTAAATTTAATGGCTCCAGTCATGGGTGAGGCAAATGCATCATCCCTGAAGAGATCTTGGAGGCAGACAAAGCTCTATTTTCTGGACAGCCAGGCAAACTGAATCTTGAGGGTTTGACTTTTACGGCCGTATAATTTTGGCTTGGAGGCTTGTTTGTTTGTTTGTTTCTTATGGAATTTCTCCATTTGGGGACAGTCTTCCTGAGACCTCCTAAGCTCTTTATTTGGAAAAAAAGAATTAAAAATATATTTTTTGTTAAACACATAGAGGAGAGAGGCTTATAGTCATTTCAACTGGGAGGCCAAAACCACTGAAGAGAGGAATGTGTTTAGAGGAGACCAGCCAGGAATTAGATGAACTGCAGTGAAGACCAGCAGACGATTTCTAAATTGACAAAGCAAGGAGCTTTCTCTTTATACTAATGTGCTAAATGATTTAGAATTCTGGAGGCTCCACATTGCAAGAGCTCTGAAAATTCACCTAGACCAACTACCCATTTGATGAGATCTCCTTTCCTTCAGTCCTGGCAATGCTCATCCATTCTCTCCTTCAATTCTATGTTGTTATAACTCAGTTGAAAAAAATCTTCTTAAGTTCTTAGACTGAGCTGAAATTGGCCTCTCTGTAACTTATATCCGCCACTGGCAGGTCTGTTCTCAGGAGGCCCATGCAGGGAAAAAGCCAAACCCTAGTCCAGGTTAGCTTGGACACACCCTTTGTTACAACCCTTCAAGTCTTTGCAGGCAGCTATCATGTGTCTCTCTCTTCTGGCGAATTCCCTCGGTTCTTTTCCCATTCCTCCCCTGTGACACTTCCAGACCCTTTACCATCCTGGCCACTTGCCTCTGGGCATGTTCCAAATTGTCAGCTTCTCTCTTACACTGTGGCAGGGGCCCAGACATGATGCTTCCGAGTGCTGTGTTGATGGCCTCATGGATGTAAGGACACGCCCAAGCCCAAAGCTGCAAAGCCACATTCAGATGTCACACCAGAAACTGCTATGGGAGTACATCCTGCCCCGTTGTGGAGGATAATCTTCAAACAGCTGGCAAACACTGTGGCGTGTTGTCTACCATGAGACCCACATGCCATAGATCCTTAAATGTGTCAGTTTATAATTGGAAATGATTTCTTTTTCATTCAACAAATACTTAGTATTAATCTTCTAAGATCCTCTCACTGATCATAAAGGAAAGGCCGTGGAGACGTGACAATGGCTCAGAAGGATATTACATTGAATAATCTACAAAAGCCTGATTGGCCCAGGTGTGCAGGTTCTAAGCAACTTTGGAAGAACTCTGCTTAGATCAAAACAGCATAGCCACAGATGATTTGAGGTGCGAGGAAACGTATGGAAGCTTGACTTCATATCCCTTGGTTTATAGATGGGCAACTGAACTCCAGAACCTGTCATTCATCCGCTTAGCCATTCATCTGTCCATCCTCTCAGCAAATGTATTTATTGAGCAGCTACTATGTATAAGATAATGTTGAGTTAGGGAGAGTCTAGTGGAAACAGCAGTACAAGATAAGGAGTGGTAAGTAACTCACTAATGTTGGATAAAGAGCTCTGGTTGAGTGATCTGGCTGGTTAGCACCAGAGCAAGAACCAGAAACTAGATCTTCTAACATATAGCACAGAATTCTTTCTTACTATCACTAGCAAGTGATACATGGTGCATGACAGAGCCCGTGCTCTATTTCCGGGGACCCTGTCCTGAGGGAATCCTATTTAGACATTTCAGGCTATATGACTGTAAGTGGCAAATGTGATGGCTGGATAGAATCAGTGTTTCACCCGTGCAAAGCAAGATGCCTCAACAATCTAGAGGGAACATAGACAATCCTTCCTTAGTACCTTCAATCATGACTTCCCCTTGTCAACAGTTTACCAAAATTCTCTCCTGGGATTCACCAAACAGCAAATCCAGTTTGTTTTTTTCCATTTCCCTTCCCTTTGAGTGCCACAAGATTTGAGGGTAATGCCCTTCTCCACGGGTTCTCCGGAGGCTTCATGCTTCCCTTGCCACTGCCCTCATGTCCCTTATCAGCTCCTAAACCGTGACACCCACAAGGATCTACCTGCCCTCATTCCCCTTCTTTTGCTTTAATATCTCTCCTTTGAGGACTGACACATTCATAGAACCTTCACTATCATCTCCATGTATTGAAATTTCCAAATCTATATGCACATCTAGACAAGGGTCCCTCTCCCAAGCTCTAGTGGCAAGCCAGATGTTTCCCCCAGCTCTCCTTCCCTGGCTTCAAACTCAACAGGTCTCAAACCAAGTCATCGTTGCCTGATCTGCACTCCCCTCCATCTCCTTCCCCAACCCGCAGCCGGCAGCCATCCCTTTCAGGCTCGTTCTCTTAGTTCATCAGGCTCAAAACATGGACATAAAACTTAGTTTCTCTCTCTTGTTTATATAAAAGTTAGTCATCTAGAAAACGTCACTAGGGATTCTTCCCTCAGATCAGTTTAATTTTATCCCTCCATCCATCCTTCCATCCTTTCCAGAACACTCCACTTTACTCTGGGATGAGTAGGTCATGTTCCAGGGAAGCCAGAGCCCTGTTCTTAGGCCCAGAACAAGATCTTATCTCAGCTAAGCTTGCTGGCATAGGCAGCTGTGCCCAGCCTGGGTGTTCCCGGCCTCTCACAGACCATCCCCCACCCCTTGCCCACCCTTCTTTCACCAGTGAGTACGAGATCATGACCAACAGCAAGTGCTGGGCCATGCTGGCACACAAAGAGCTCTCCCCTTGCTGGGGAACCAATGGCACTCTTTCTCCTCCAGATGGGTCCTCTCTCTCCTGTGACACATTGAGCCATAAGATGAAATCAGATCCAGTTTTACAATGGACTGCTGGGAACTCAGCGTTCTCCAGAGCTGAGCACCCTCCAGCCCCTGCCCATGCAGTCCATTCCCAACCCCTTCCTCCTTAGCCTCACCTCCCCACCCTCCACCTCTACCCCAAATGTCGGCACCAAGACCTCCTCTATGGTTGTTTTCAAAGAGGGGAAGGGATGAGGGGGCTATAGATCAGCCCAACATCGTTCACCTCCCCAGGAGGATGGATGCAAATGCTCAGGAGAAAACTCTTTTTAGACAGCATGGGGGCACGTGGAGCGACCAGCATCCCAGCATAATCAGGTGCCTGTGTCAAGTTTG
Source organism: Pongo abelii (assembly GCF_028885655.2). Taxonomy (NCBI): domain Eukaryota; kingdom Metazoa; phylum Chordata; class Mammalia; order Primates; family Hominidae; genus Pongo; species Pongo abelii. The sequence goes on from NC_072001.2 coordinate 91,791,118, forward strand.
TCAGTCTGAACCCAGTTATATGAATATCTGCATCCAGGTTCCTGGATTTTCCAGAAAGTCTGAACTGAGAAGACCCTCAAAAACCAACCAATGCAATCCACCGTTGTGCAGATGGGAGAGCCGAGGTTCAGTGATTTCTCAAGGTGACTCAGGGAGGCAGAGGCAGAGCTGAACCAGAAGGCAGAGGGCCAGCCAAGGGCTGGGATAGCTGCAGTGAGCTCACTCCCACTGAGATCAAGACCCCATGGCAGCCAGGTTTTCTGGGGCTTCCCAGCCCCTCCAAATTGGGGTCAGGGAAGCTCTGCTCTGGAGGTGAGGAAGGAAGGGCTGAGGGAGTGCGGCAAATCCAGTGAGGGGCAGCCCATGCTTGGCCCCGGGGGCCTGACACACAGGAGAGGCAAGGAATAGCCCAGCAAGAACTTGAACTTCATGTTCCCTACCAGGGACCTGATCATCTGGGAAGCCAGCCAGTTTCGAAGAAGGACCCCTTCCCGGCCTCTCTGCTGACTCCACGGATGCCTGGCCAGGATGCAGCCCTCCCCTGCCCGTGGCTACCAGGGGCACAGCCACCCTGCCTGCTTGCCTACACCTCTTGGGCCCAGACATGCTCAGGATGTAGGCATCCTTTGCCAAGGGCCCTTGGAGGTCCAGAAAATCCCAGAGCACTGACAAATAAAGAAAAGTCAAGACAGGGTTACAAAAATCAGGGTGCCTTTAAAATATTTCCCATGAAATATTTTAATACTCTGCACACACACAAATGCACACGCTCACACTCACTCACACAAAACCTAAGGAAACATAACTGTGCTCTTCACAAAATAATTATAGGGATTGTATAAATATTAATTCAGAGGTCCCGTAGGCAATGTGGCCTAGCAATGAACATGAATTTAAAGTTGTCTGATGAAGGTTTCCTTCAGCCAGTCTCTGTGGCTGGATGTGAAACCTCCCTCAGAGGTAACATCAGAGTTTAAATGTGAGGCCCTTTGAGAATGAGAGGCTGGGACAAAGTGGCTCTCTTGTGTCCCATGCCCACCCCCTTGGCTGGTTCCTCTCCTGAGTGTGCAGCCTGAGGGATCCTACCTGAAGGTGAGCAGGGACCCTCAGAGAATAGGTCTCAAACAGCTGTCCCTGCACCCCCGACCCCACGAGCTATAGGCAAGTATAGGTATAGTCCCCCACACACAGCCCCAGGCCCTGTGCCTCAGGGAGATGGGGGGAGCCAGGCTGCTCTCAGGGATGGTACAGGAGCCTAGGGCTGCCTGTGGGCTTCCAGGCCAGTGCTGAATGGGGCCTTTTTATATCACACCACCTGGGAGGGGATGTAATCCCTCCCCAGCCACGTGGAGCCCACTGAATCCAAGCGGCACCACACACTGTTCACACAGCTCAGGAAACAAAATAAATATATTCTCCCCCAAAGACCCTACAATGTGGCTTTTTCATGAGTGGGCATCAGGGGCAGCCCCCTCCCTCCACCTGGCCCAGGGGTGCCTGTCCCTGGCTGGCTCCTTCCTGGGACTCAGGGTCCACTTGACCCAGTCCAGCCCTGCCTACCCAGTTTCTGGTCATGGCTCGGTATGGACAGTGGCCCTGTGGGTGGGTATTGGGCATAGCCTGTAAGTGTCCTGGGAAAGGTGGAGGCAAGAGATAAATCTAATATCAGCCTCCTACTATGTGTCAGGCAAGCCAAGAGACCATTGAGGACAAACCTTAATGGATTAAAGCCATCTGCAGATTAGACTTGGCAAGGCTAAGACTCTAGGTCAACTGCATAGTTGGGGAAGCTTCTCAGTGCTCTCTGACTCCTCTATCACCCCTGTCCTAAAATGTCCTATGCCCGCGTGTCATCTGGGAAGTTTCAGGAGAATGTCAACCATCCCTGACAGGACTTACCCTGTACTTTGCCCCACTCCCATCACAGCCAAGCCAAATCATCTGTGGCTCTCCACCATGGCCCCTTGCCTTTGATGGTACAGCTCCCTCTGGCGGGAACACCTGGTTCCTTTCCACTCTTCCCTCTCTAATATTGTGGGGGCACAGTTATAATAAATAGATAAAATTTAGGGAGGGCTTGCTCTGGGCCAAACACTTGTGTGAAGTCGTGCATCACTTCTTACAGGAAGCCTTCCCTGATTTCACCCAGCCTTGTGACTATCTGTCCAGGTGTCTCTCTTCAAGACTGAATGCAGAGGGCCTAGAGAGACATTGCCCCCTCCCCCTCGGTCTCTGAGTCGCTGGTGCCTTTTCCAGAGACAGCCCCTAAGGATTGGGTGAATGTGGTCATCTCTGCCCCCACTAAGTACAGGTAATTTCTCTCATGTTGTTGCCTGTAGGGCACCTTAAACTAATGCAAGCCCTGAGTCTTTCAGAGGCTCCTAGAGCCACACTCTAGAAGCCAGTATCTCAGCTGTGAAGCCTGGGCAAGTCACTTTACCATCTAAGCCTTGTTTTTTGCTTTATTTGCTTGGGCTTTTGTTTTGTTTTGTTTTTGGTTAGTTATTAATTTTCAGGTACAGAAAGTTAATTATATCCTTTTGATATAATTATATCCTATCCTTAGAAAGGGTTCATTATACCCTTCAATTCAGGTATGTTATAATCATTAGTTAATGCAAAGCCCTCCTCTTATTTTCTTTTTTGATGGCTTTACCTAACATAAAATAAATAAACTGCACATATTTAAAGTCTGCAGTTTGATGAGTTTTACACCTGAGAAACCATCACCATACTCAAGATGATGAATGTGTCATTCATATAAAGGTTTCCTCCTGTTCCTTGATAATTCCTCCCTTCTGCCCCTCCCTACTCCAGAGGTAACTACTCATCTGCTTTCCGTCATTACAGATTAGTTTGCATTTCCTGCAGGTTTCTATAAATGAAATCATACAGTCTAGATTCTTCATTCAACAATAATCACTTGGAAAGTTATCTATATTGTTGCATGTATCAGTAGTTTTTCCTTTTCATTACTGAGTGGCACTCTGTGGTATGGTTTTACTATAATTCGTTCATCCATTTATCTGTTGAGGGACGTTTGAGTAGTTTCCAGTTTTTAGCCATTAAAAATAAAACTGCTTTGAACATCCAAATACAAATCTAGGTATAGATATATATTTTCATGTCTCTCTTGAAGTAGAATGATGGGATCATATTTTGTTTTACTTTCTCTCCTTCATCTCCTATCTCTCTCTCTTAAGCACACACTCAGATATTTAATGTATGCCTTTGCATATACACATATCATTAAAAAATGTACAGAGCTGGTGTGTGTATGTGATGGGCGTAACTTACATACATGGTACTATGCTGTCAATTTAGTTCTGTTACTTACTTGTTCCACGTTTCTATGTTGGTGGTGGTGGTGGTGATGGTGTGTGTGTGTGTAACAGTGTCTCATGCTGTCACGCAGGCTGTAGGGCAGTGATGCAATCACAGCTCACTGCAGCCTTGACCTCCCAGGTTCAAGTGATTCTCTTGCCTCAGCCTTCCGAGTAGCTGGGACTACAGGCACATCACCATGCCCACCTAATTTTAAAAAACATTTTTTTTTTGTAGAGGTGGAGGTCTCTCCATATTTCCCAGGCTGGTCGCCAATTCCTGGGCTCAAGCAATCCTCCTGCCTTGGCCTCCTAGAGTGCTGGGATTATAGGCATGAGCCACTGAGTCCAGCCATGTCTCTGTTTTAGAGATCCATCTATGCGCATATGTCTTTAGAAATTTGTTGCTTCTGACTGCTGCGCAGTATCCCATAGTGTGATCCTACCACATTTTACTGAATCCTCCCCGGATTAACATCAAGGTTGTCTTCAACTCAGCACTCCCATAAATGATACCATGTGAACATGTCCTTGTACCGGTCCCCTTGCTCACCAGCAAAAACACGGAGAGTTCGAACTGAGTCCCAAGGTGTGCACTCACTTTATCACCAAGGGCTGCTAGCCCAACTGCTTCCAGCACCCATCTGTGCTCCAGTCCCCATCTCCCACATCCCCTGGCCAACACATGGCACCATCTGCTTTACTAACCTGATGGGTGTCAAGTAGTATCTTGTTTCAATATATATTTGCTTAGTTACTAATGAGATTGAGCATCTTTTCAAATACCTGCTACCTAATAGGACTTTTCTTTCTATAAATTGCCAACGCGTGTCCTTTGCCCATTAAACATTTGTATTTCCTATCATGTCCTTGCTGATTGGAAGAAGCTCTTGGTTTTGCTTTGTTTGAATTAAGGTATAGTCTACACATGATGCACAAGATATTAAGTGTGGAGCTTGATTCATTTCTACACATGGACACACCTGTGTAACCTCCACCCAAGTTAAGATTTAGAGCTTTTCAGCCCCTCAAAGGCTCTTGTGTCCCCTCCATTTACCTTTCAAGGCAACTACTATTTTGACCTCTACACCTTAGACTGGTTTCGCTTTTAAAAATCTGTATATAAACAGAATCATGCAGTAAGTTCTCTTTCATATCTGGCATCTTTCAGATTTATCTAGGTGGTTGTGTGCTAGGTCATTCTTTTCCACTGCTGTGTAATATTCCATTGTATGCCTATGTGGAATTTATTTACCCTTTTTCTTGTTGATGGACATTTGGGTTGTTTCCACTTTGGCGTTATTATGAATAAAGTTTCTATGAACATGTTTGAACATGTCTTTTGGTGGCTATAAGCACTCAATTCTGTTGGTAGTGGAATTGGTTCATCACGGGAATTTTGAATGTTTGCCTTTAATCTCCACTACTGAACGTTTTTCTAAAGTGGTTTTAGCAATTTACACTCCTACTAGCAGCATATGAAAATTCCAGTTGCTCCTCATCCTCATTAATATTTGATATTTTCAGTCTTTTAAACTGTAGCCATTTGGTGGGTTTATAGGAATCCTTGTGTATTTTAAGATAGTCACCTCTTGTGGGTTTTACATATTGTGAATATAAATTTCATCCATCTATTATCTTAGTCTATGGCGAATAGTCTTTGTCTCCTCACCTGTGAAGTGGAGATACTACTACTTGAGGCTTTAGCATAAGGATTATAGATAATGTGTTTCAAAGATCTGGCAAACAGTGGGTGCTTATTTCATGCCCCTATATATTTTTATCTCCACCACTAGACTGGGTGCTCTTCCAGGACAAGAACAGGGTCCGAATTTGTGTCGTCCCCAGGGCCCACCCAGTATAGGGCCAGAGAGGAGCAGTTTTTCAGTAAAGTTTCTTGATTAAATAACGAAACCTCTCAGAGGCCCTCGCTAGTCTGCCATTTCAGGGAGGTCAGCATGGATTGAGGGTCGGTGGGAGTGAAGAGGGAAAAAGCATTTTCCCTGCAGGGGGCCAACAGGTGTCCAATGGGTGTGGGGAGCCCCCTCCACCGGGCGTCGGGGCCCTGGACCCCTGGAGCAGGGGCGGGGAGGCCGACGGGGGCGCAGCTTTTCCTCCTGAGTGTTCGCTGCCCGGGCTGGCGGCGCGGAGCCGGCCCGCCGCCGTCTGCCCTTCTGCCCGGCCCTTTTTTCCAGCAGTTCTGCCAAGAGGAGCGGGGTGCGAGGCAGGAGATGAGGAAGGGGGAGGGGAGGAAAGGGGAGAGGAGAGGAGAGGAGGAGACGCAAAGGGAAGGGAGGGGTGGGAAGGGAAGAGGAGGCAAAGGGTGGGGAGGGGAGGGGAGGGGAGAGGAGGGGAGGAGAGGAGAGGAGAGGGGAGGGGAGGGACCGGATAGGGCGCCAATCCCGCCCGCCGCGCGCCGCCCGGGCTCCCTCGGGCTCTCATTTACCCCGGCCGCTGGCAGCGGGACCCAGGCGCCTTGCCGCCTCGATGCGGCCGCCTGGTCCCCACGCCGCCCCCTCCGCTGGCGATGAGGCCTGCAGACCCGACTGGGCAGCCACTCGGGCGCCCGCGGCGGTGGGCATCATCACCCTTCCCGGGCAAACGGCACTTCCAGCCAGAGGATTCGCGGGGCCTGCACTGAACCCCCTCGACTCTCACTGTAGGAGCTTAATCCAAGCCTTCCTTTTACCCACTAGAGCCTGAGAACCGGAGACGGGGAGCGATTGAGCCTAGGACCCGTGGTGAATTAGTAAGAGTCAGCAGTAGACACTAACCCCAAATACCCGTCCTCCGTTGCCTGTGTCCAATACATAGGTTCTTCGCTCAGTTTATACCTCCAAGGTCCCTCTTGACCCCGAAGGCTCCTCTCCCTGCCCTGTGTCGAAGATCGCATCCTATGTGTATGCCCTGGAGGCCTGCAGTAGCTCCCAAGGGTCTCCTGCCTCCCTTCTTGTCCCCCTAACATCCCATTCGCCAACCAGCAGCCACGGTGATGGTTTAGAATAGGAATCTGCTCACCACCCTGCCCCGATGGCGTGGTAAGCAGATTTGTAAGCAGATTTGAAAGCCCTGTTCGTGTTCAGCACACTGGGAGTATAGACTAGAGCCATCCCCAAAGCACAGGCACCACAGGACCTAAGCCTCTGCTTCACTCCCTCCACGCATTGAACTCAGTCCCTGGCATCTTTTCCCCCAACCTGCCGAATTCACCCAACCCAGGGACTTTGCACTTACTATTCCGTCTTCCTCAAATACTCTTTTCCCAGCGTTTTTTTTTTTTTCAGTTTTTTTTTTTTTTTTTTTAACCAAGTGTTCCATGGGTTGAGCTGGGTTTCAAGATAATGATTTTCCTGTGTATCCCCATGTATATTAATTTAATGCAATTACAAACATCCTTCTAGGAAGGGATACATAGGCTTCACCAGACTGCCCTGGCACCCCAGGCCCAGAAGAGTTTAGGAACTCCTAGACGTTTGCACGGCTGGCTCCTTCTTGTCGTTCAGGTCCGAGCTGAATGTTTCCTCCTCAGGGAGGCCGTTTCTGGCTTTGTTAGCTGCGGCTGTCCCTGCCTCATCCAGTCATACCTACACATGGGTCTCAGAGTGCAGTTACTTGAACCAGCAGCATCTGCATCTCCCGGGGATTTAGTAGAAATTCAGATTCTCAGGCCCCAGGCCAGACTTACCAAGTCAGAAACTATGGGGGTGGAGCCCTTTTATTTATTTATTTACTTACTTACTTACTTACTTATATTTATTTATTTTTTAGATGGAGTTTTGCTCTTGTCACCCAGGCTGGAGTGCAGTGGTGTGATCTCAGCTCACTGCAACCTCCGCCTCTTGGGTTCAAACCATTCTCCTGCCTCAGCCTCCTGAGTAGCTAGGATTACAGGCATGCACCACCATGCCCAGCTAATTTTGTTTTTTTTTTAGTAGAGACAGGGTTTCACCATGTTGGCCAGGCTGGTCTCAAACTCCTGACCTCAGATGATTTGCCCGCCTCAGCCTCCCAAAGCACTAGGATTACAGGTGTGAGCCACTGTACCCAGCCTATTTTTATTTTTTAATTTAAAAAAATTTCAATAGCATTTGGGGTCCATGTGGTTTTTGTTACATGGATGGACTTCACAGTGGTGAAGTCTGAGATTTTAGTGCACCCCTCACCCAAATACGTTGTACCCAATATGTAGTTTTTTAAAAAATTATTTTGTACAACACACCCAAAATAGACAGTATGTAGTTTTTTAATCTCACGTTCCCTACCACCCTCCCTCTTCTGAATCTCTAAAGTCCATTATACCATTGTGTACGCCTTTGCATACCCATAGCTTAGCTCCCACCTGTGAAAACACATGGTGTTCAGTTTCCGTTCCTGAATTATCTCACTTAGAATAATGGCCTCCAGCTCCATCTGAGTTGCTGCAAAAGACATTATTTCATTCCTTTTTGTGGCTGAATGGTATTCCGTGGTGTATATACACCACGGAATACCATTTTCTCTACCCACTTATTGGTTGATGGGCACTTAGGTTGGTTCCACGTATTTGCAATTGTGAATTGTGCTTCAATAAACATATGTGTGCAGGTGTCTTTTTGATATGACTTCTTTTCCTTTGGGTAGGTACCCAGTGGTGGGATTGCTGGATCAAATGGTAGGTCCACTTTTATTTCTTTAAGAATCCTCCATACTATTTTTCAAAGGGTTTGTACTAATTTAATTCGCACCTGCAATGTATAGATGTTCCCTTTTCACCACATCCCTGCCAACATCTATTGTCTTCTGACTTTTTAATATGCACCATTCTGGCTGGGATAAGATGATATCTCATTGTGGTTTTAATTTGCATTTCCCTGATGATTCATGATGTTGAGCATTTTTTCATGTTAGTTGGCCATTTTAAAAGCCACCCGGGTGATTCCATTGTTGGATTCTCAAGATAGAAAACTTCTGGCCCAGCATATTATCCCTGAGCTGTCACAGTTATCACCACCCAGCCCAGAAAATTTGATCCCCAAAGGACAATGGGGGCAAAGGTGGAAGGAGAGCTGGCTGAGTAATGAGGTGGCCTGCATGAGACATAAGCCCACAGAGGGCCAGGCTCTCCATGGACAGGGGCACAGTTTGACTGCAGGCAGGGTAGGGCTTGAGGCTTGGAGCACCAGGCGTTCTGTCTCTTGCTGGTTGACCTGGGTCAGCATCGAGCTGGGGAGGAGATGGTCCACATTCTTGCCTTTCACATGTGGCAGGAGCGGAGTCTGCATTCCCCTGGGCACTTCTACCTCTGCCTTGGTCTGAACATTAACCAATGTCCCTGAGGTCTCATTTGGAATCAGCCACAGTCACTCCCGACTCATACCAGCCTGATCCTCTGGCCTCTGCCCCTTTGCCCACAGGAAGTTCCAGGGCAATCCCAGGACCCTCCCATCCTGAGCTGTTTCCTGTGCTTTCTCCAGGAGAGCCAGATGTTTCTGCAATCTGAGTCTGAGCCCGTTCTTCACACTGGAGAGCTGGCTTCTTGTCACCAGTCCCAGGGAGCCACCTAATGCTGCCTGCAGACCAGAAAGTGCAGCTGGCAGCCTCTGACTTTGGGGGTGTTATGAATGGGAAACCAAAGCCCTGTTTCTGTTGTCCACTGTTCTCTGGCCTTTGTGCAATTCTCAGGCCCCTGGGGGAAAACCAGATACTTAATTGACTTCCTCAATCTGATGATAGAGTACTGGGTATCAATAGACCGCAGGCAAGCTATTTTCATCCATGATTTCAGACAGGAGCCGAAGCCCTGGCTGCCACCACGTTCCTGCCACGCCGCCTCAGGGGATGAGCTCACCCCTGTCTGCTAGCACAGCAGCATTTGCTGCAGCCAGGCAGTCTGACTGAAGACCTCCCAGGGAAAGTTCTAGGAAGTGGAGATGTATGCAGTAACACCATTGTGCCTGAACCAGAGCCTCCCAGTTACTAGACTGGAGTCAGGAGACCTGGGCACTCTCTTAGCTTAGCCTCTTCCTTGCTGAGGAACCCTGGGCAACTGACTTGAACAAGCTATGCCTTGGTTTCCTTGCCTGCCAAGAGGAGGTTGAAATAGACAATGATGTTGGCACTAGAATTCTACAATAAGGCCCAAGTGCTTTTCTCACCCCATCTTATTTTAGAGTCCTGAGCCTCACTAACTTTGTGTGCTGTTGTCAAGGTAAGAATCACCAGCTTGGTAACACTTAAGGTCCCTGGGTTTGGTTCCGGTTTCCCCGCTTGCTTGCTCTTCATAATCTTGGCTGACTTATCTTAGCACAGGATTGAACAGATCATCTCTAAAGTGCTTAAGGCACCTCCCAGAGATATGCCTATACTCTGGGTCCACAGTGAGTGAGCGTCAGTTGAGGAGCATCAGATGTTGTGGAAACTTCTTGTCCTTATGGCCTCCTGCTGTACCGCTGCCCTAGACCTTAGCACTCAACACTCTCCTGTTTAATCTACAGGCTGCGCTCCCATTCTAGTCCGTGAGTTCAAGGGCATGGAGGGGATCCCGCCACTTCCGTGTCTACAGGACCTAGTGGGTGCTCAATGAATGTTCGTGGAAAAAATGAGTATATAAGTGAATGAATAGACAGGTGGATGAATGGATGGGCAGATGAATGAAAGAAAGAGGGAAACCCAGATGCTTGTTTGATACCGTGTGTATGTGTGTGTCATTGCTGGGTTGGGGAGAGGACAGGATTAGTCAGTCACAGCCAACTAGGAGGGGTCCTGATGGCTCTGCCCGGAAACCTTTCCCCTCAGCCATGGTCTGCAGCCTCAACAACAAGGAGAAGCTCTCCTCCAACCATAGAATCACGGAATGTTGGCTCCAAGTGAAAACCACAGGTCACTTAATCCACACCCATCCAATGGGGAATCGAAGGCCCAGACAGGTTCCGTTTCTGCCTCACTACTGAGCTCATCATGGAAATTGTTGTTTTTCCATGAATAAAGGACCCAGGGGCAGGGGGGAAGGGGCACAGGGAGAAGTAAGTATTAACTAGATGAATGTTAAACACAGCGAAAGCCAGTGCCTTGCCAGGGGCCTGACCAGCTTAGAGCAGGGGGCTTGTACAGTAAAGGGGGCTTGTGAGCTCCAGGGTGTCAGCTCGCCTGGGCTGGGCCATCAGGCATTATGTAACCAAGCAGAGGCTCCAAGAAACACCTAAGCTGGCCTGGTGTTCATCCCAGAAAGTGGTTTTCTGCTATTTCCTACAGAGGGAGGTTTTGCTGAGCACAGGGTTTTCAGCATTTTCCATCATTTGCTATTAAGAAAAGCAGGAGACAAAATATAAAATCCTTTCCTGAGATTGCCAGAATCTTTGAGTTTTGGAGAAGAAAGAGCTTAAGCTCGGTCCCGTGGGTCCCTAGAGGCCTGGGGCTTCTGAGGCAACAGGAGCTGGTCCCACGTTGAAATCTTTTCCTAAATCAGGCAGCTCCCCTAGGGCCAGGCATGGAAGGGGGTGCTGAGCCCTTGAACGTGGCTGCCACATCAGCCCGAGCCAATGCCGCTCCAGGAGGAAAATGGTGAGAGAACCAGGAGACCAGCACAGAAACATCAAGAGCCCTGGAGGACACAGCTCTATTTAGGTGCTCTAAGCTGGCTTGGGGAGGAGGGTGGGGTGGGAAAAAGACCCCACTAAAATTTTACTTCCACCAAAAAATTTCATCATTAATATTCTCATCTCTGTGTGTTTTTTTTTTTTTAATGACAGGGTCTCACTATGTTCTCACTATGTTGCTTAGGCTGGTTTCGAACTCCTGGGCTCAAGCAGTCATCCCACCACCTTGGTCTTTGAAAGTGCTGGGATTACAGGTGTGAGCCACCATGCCCAACCTCATCTCTGTCTTTTTTTTTTGAGTCAGAGTCTCACTCCATCACCCATGCTGGAGTGCAGTGGCACGATCTCAGTTCACTGCAACCTCCACCTCCTGGGTTCAAGCAATTCTCCTGCCTCAGCCTCCCAAGTAGCTATTACAGGTGCCCGCCACCATGCTCATCTAATTTTTGCACTTTTAGTAGAGGTAGGCTTTTGCCATATTGGCCAGACTGGTCTGAAACTCCTGACCTTAAATGATCTGCCCGCCTCAGCTTCCCAGAGTGTTGGGATTACAGGCGTGAGCCACCGTGTCCGGCCCTCATCTCTGTCTTAATGCAACATTTTCGTAAGCCCCAACCTAAGGAAGAAGAACAGATGTCTTGAATGCATTACTGTGGTGTGAGGACCTTGGGAAACCGGAGAATTCCTGGCAGTTTGGAAGAGGTGGAGGATGGTTCAAGAAAGGTCTGGAGCATGGGCCAGATGGCTAGAAGGATAAACCTGATGGAGATCAGTTTGATGGAGGGACCCAGGAGAGCTGGGAGCGAGGGGGCAGGGTTGGTGTGAGGGGGCTGCCTGTACCCCTACCCAAGGATGGGAGCAGAAAGACCCCACAGGCACATGCCCACACACTGGTTCCAGAGTGAACATAAGTTGAAGTAGTGGAGATATGGCTAGGATGTCCTCATGTCTGGCCCTCCCAAGTCCCATCCTCACACCCCCAGGGCCCTCTTGGGCTCATATGAGAGAGTGTAGCCATCCTGGCTGATCCAGAGTCAACTGTCTGCCATCAAGTTCTAGTGTCCCTTGCAATCTGTGTGACTCAGGCAAGTTGCTAATTTCTCTGCCTCTGCAACTTCATCTGTAAAATGGAAATAATGCCAGCACCTGCATGCGCAGGGAGATGTGAGGATTGAGATAGAGCAGCAAAGTGCTTAGCACAGCTTGGGCATGGGTCCAGTGCTCAGTGAATGTTAGCTGTTAGGAAATTCACCAATCCTTCTGGGGTTGAATAAGGACAAACACAGCCTATCCGGCTGAAATCTTGGGAGCATCCTCATCTGAAGGCAGTGCGTGGAGCACAGTGCTGGGGTGAGGTGGGGCACTACAGGGGTGGGTAATATAGGGCCTACCCCAAGGGGTGCACAGTCCAGTAGGGCCTGGAGACTGAGACTGAGCCTAGTGGAAGGACAGCTGCATTAAGGCAGAAAAGGTGGTGGAATTCAGGGAAGGCTGGCTGGAGGTGGCGCCAGTTTCCCAGAAGGCTCTCATGCAGTCAACATCATCCCACACCATGTGATCCTACAGGATCTCCATCAGAGGTGAGTAGCCCTGTGCCCCCTCGTAGCATCCCCACCCTCATCCAGACACAGCCTTCCTCAGGAGGAGACCTCATCAACCCTCAGTCCTTGCCAGGACTGCTGAAAGCTGGTTGCCAAATGGACAAACCTCAGGGACCATGAATAGTGGGAGGACCTTGTTCAAATGTCCCCTCCCTCTTCTGGGTGACTTCACTGAAGCATTGTGTGGACTCCAAACCCTTGTGTTCCCCACATGCCTTGTCCTTGAGCTTACCAGTCTGGTGGGTGCTGAGTTCTGGTGTTTTCTATCACTCACCAGTCTGGTGGGTGCTAAGTTCTGGTGTTTTCTATTGGACTGTGCTCCTGGAGGACAGGGACTGTGCCTTCTCTGAGCCCAGCTCAGCCTGTGACACACAGCGACCCCTCCAACAGTGTTGAATCACATTCACCTCTTGTGCACAAACCTGGATCACCCAATAGGCAGCTGAGCTTGTGCTTGGCACATCAGTACAGCAGAGACCCATACACACAAATGTCTTTTAAAACATGTTATTTTATTTTATTTTGTTTTGTTTTACATACAGACAGCATCTTACTCTGTTGCTCAGATTGAAGTGCATTGGCATCATCATGGCTCACTGCAGCCTGAACCTCCTGTTCTCAAGCAATCCTCCCACCTCAGCCTCTCAAGTAGCTGGAACTACAGACACACGCTGCCAAACCTGGTTAATTTTTATTTTACTTTTTGTAGAGATAGGGTCTTGCTATGTTGCCCAGACTTGTCTCGAACTCCTGGGCTCAAGCAATCCTTTGGCCTCAGCCTCCTAAAGGGTTGGCATTACAGGCACAAGTCACTGCACCTGGCCAAAATGTTGGAATTTTGATTATTTCTAAGGAAAGCATCAAAGTCCCCATCATGGGAAAAATCAGAATTTTATTGGACGCCCTTATGCTTTTACTGGTTTAGTGTGGCTTTCATATTGATTTCCATATGGGGGCATATTCTTTTAGGTCCATAGCAACTTTCAAAATTTCCACTCAGCCCTTCTTATGAAACATTTGCTGCTGCTTTTTGGTTTCTCAAAAGGGCACCTGGAAAGTTCAGCTTCAGCAAAGCATGATTAAGTGGAGCATTTGGAGTCAAATTTGAGCTAGAGTCCCTGACCTATCACTCAACCAAATGAACATTTGAACAAATTAATGAACAAACTTAATACAACTCAACCCCTATGAACGCTCTGCCTCTTCATCTAGTGAGTCATTCATTCAGCATGTATTGAGTGCCTACTGGTGTGCAGATGTAATTCTAGGTGCCTGGGGCATATCAGTGCACCAAAGAAGCTGCTTTCTCCTGGTGCTTACATTCATTAAGGGCAGGAGAAGAGAGTCAATAAGAGACACAATAAGTAATGAATATGGCAAATTGGAGAGTGACAAATTCTGTAGACAAAAGAAAAAGTGATGAAGAATGAAGGGAATGAAGAATGAAGGGTGCTGAGGCACAAGTTGCAGTGTGAAGTGTGTGTGCATATGATGGAAATAGCATGGATGTCAGAGCCAGACATGTGTTCGAATCCCAGCCTGCACTAGCCATGTGGCTTTGGGCAAGTTATTTAACCTCTCTGTGCCTCAGTTTCCTCTTCTGTAAAAAGGGGATTATAACAATGGTAGCCAACTCACAGGGGATTATTACAGGAATTAAATGAGTGAATGCACATAAGGTTCTTGGAGCAGTGCTGGCACATACTGAAAGCTGTATAAGCATTGAATATTAGCAGGAAGAAGTGTGACTAAATGCCAGCTATTGTGATAATCCCATCCACATACTCGGGCTCCCAGAATTCTAGGACTCACATTATTTCTCTGGGCCCCCTCACTGTGTAAGTGAGGGAAAGGGAGGCAAGGTGCCCCTCAGCCCCTTCAGCTCCAGAGCTCACCAGCTCTGGATGAGGCTGACCCAGACCTGAATCCCGTTTCCACCATTGACTTGCTGTGTGACCTTGGGCAAGTCTCTAGGCCTCAGTTCCTCATCTCTAAAGTGGGAACAATAATAAGTGATGATCTACCGTGACTCAGGCACTGCTCTGACTGATTTGCAAGTGTCACCTCATTTAATCCTTGCCACAACCTTATGAGTTGGTTTTTGCAGGTGGGAAACTGAGGCACAGGCAGGTAAGAAGCCCACCCTCCCCACCACCTGCCCCTGACATTGCCGGTTCCTTCCCCATGAGTGGCTGGAGAGGAAGGGGGTAGTTTTGACCCAGGAGTCATTTTTCTCTCTTTGCACTCTCAAAAATTATTTTCAGCCAGCCAGAGAGCAACAGTTGTGAGCTCCAAGTTTGCAGGTGCCCCATATTTCACCTGGTGCTTCTCACCCCGCCAAAACCCTGGTTTCTTTGCTACTTGGTCACATCAAAATAATTACATTTCAAACATCCATGTTTGGCCAACTCTCAGCCCTCTAAGAGGGACCTGGGTGAACCACGTTTCAGAAAAGGAGAAAAATAAGAGACCTAATAGACTAGGTTGTTTGTTTGTTTGAATGGCAAGACCCAGAATGACAAAAATGTCTTGGGATGGTGGGGAGAGGTTATTTTGGGTCAACAAGGAAGTGAGATCACTCTTCCGAGAGAATCACAGAGGGCCACGTGGACAATTAGAAATAAATGTACCTGTGCTAATCCCAGCGTGTGGGTCTTTAAATAGAGCCTGGTGCGTGTCTGTCAATGTGGAACACGGTGTCTCTTTTGCAGGCTGTTTACCAGCCTTCAATGGGCTGCTTTGTTGTGTGTCTGCTTGCACAGCCCTAGCTGGACAACGAGTAGCTCCAGTGCACGTGCACCTCCCGCCACTTTCCTTCAACAAACTCCAGGAGCAGTGGTCAGCCTGGAGCGAGGCTGCTGTAAGAGTGAATGGGGCCCAGCCTTTGGCACCAGGGACACTTCCCAACAAGGGGGAGCCAGTGACCACCCTCCTGGGCCTCTGCTGAAGGATCCTAGAACAGCTCTGGCTCCTTGGTTTCTCTCAGTTCTCTGACGTTGAGGGCCACACCTTTCTTCTTGACTCCTGGCAGTGCCATTTTCAGCACATGGAGACCAGTCTTGGGGCCCACAAAAAGTCATTATGAGTCCAGCTTTGCCAGCCAGGGACTGGCAAACATCTATTTGTTCAGTCTTTTCTCCATCTGCCAGTCACCCAGACTTTAAGCTCCTGCTGTGTGTTAGGCCCTAGCTCTGTCATAGTCACAATGGCTAAATCTACTGGACATTTACTGTGTCCCTGACCCCATGCTAAGCACTCCACATACAGTGTTTATTTCTTTAATCCTCACAACAACTCTGAGTGTTCTTAGCCCCACTTTAGGATCTCCCATTAAATAGATGATAAAGCTGAGACTCTGGGAGACCAAGTTCCTACACTTCGCCAAGAGCCGACTGGGAGTCTAACACAGGGGTGCTCAATTCCAAAGCACATGCCCTTTACAGCTAAGCTATCCTGCCATGGTAATGCGTTAAATGCCATCCCTGCCTCAAGGACCCCAGCCTGGTGGAAAAGATAAGCAAGAAAACAAGCAGTAATGGAAGTGCTATGGTAAATACTGGCTCAGGCAAGAAGGGGCACCTGGTCTAGCCCAAATAGAGCGAGTAGAGGATAAAGAACTTAGAAAAGATGATCTTTGAATTCAGTCTTTAAAAAGAAAAAGTGCAAGTTACAGATGGAGGAGGCAGACCTGCTGCCCAACTAAACGAAAAGACTAGGGAAGGGAGAAAGTGTGTGTGTGTGTGTGTGTATGTGTGTGTGTGTGTGTGGAGTCTGTTGATAGAGGAAATAATGAGGCATGGCTTGAGGTGGAGACTTGTAGGCCTTCAGGAGATAGTGGGGTCTTGACTTTGGCACCTTCAATTACTGATCTTGATGATTTAATGGCCACACATATTTACTGAGAACTTCTGCTGGCCACACGTCACATGTCACTATAGTTTTGAGGGTTTCAAAGCTCATGTGGGCTTCACTGTGATGTGACCTAGAAAAGGGTAAGCAGCAACATTTCCATTTTTCAGATGGGGAAACTGATATTCAATGAGATTAGGGCATTTGCCACCATGCATGTTACACAATTTCTAGAACTTAAAGACTCTCGGGATAGGACGGGCCCTTTAAGGATGTGTCGCAGCCATCCATTTGATTTGTGACTCCCCTCCTAAGTGGCTACCATATCTTTTTTTTGAATGCTTTTAATGGCAGATAACTCATTTTAACTCATTAGCTTCTAAAACACATCATCTGTCCTCAGAGAGACTTCCCAATTCCTAACAAGTTCTCCCTTATTAGAGTCTAATTCTGTCTCCAGGTTCTGCGATCCATTGTTCCAGCTCCCTGCTGGGGCCATATACCACATCATTCCTCTCTTCAGAGGGTGGCCTTCCACAAATTTGGAAAGATACTCGGGGTCTTGGCCAGGAGGCCTCAGATACACGGCGCGTCGCCCATGGAGGCTCCTGTCCCACTGTTCTGCCCGCTCTGGGCCTGCCCTGTGTGTCTACCCTGGCATTAGGCCAACATGTGTCTGATTCCAGCACTCTAGGGGAGTTTCAGTTTGCAGACCCCAAAGCCTCTGCCTAGTGACCCAGCTCCATGGGCATTTGCCCAACCAGGTCCGAGGACTGGCTCTAGCCCCATGTGGTCCTCCCTCTCGCGCCAACTTTGCAGCAAGTTCTGCTCTCTCTCTCTCTCTCTGTGCTGGTGAAGAGTAAGGCAGCAGCAAAATGCCCTTACTGTTTATGCTTGCGACCCGCCGGCAGGCACTCTCTCCCAGGACAAGTGCCCCCCTGACTCACTGGGGCCCGCCCTGGGTAAACGTCCCGTGCTGGGAGACCATGGCTGTCCTTTTGGAGGGTACATTTCCATGAGGCCCAGGTTTGATTCCCAGAACAGCAATAAAGGATGAAACCACACATTCCCCCAGCCCCCCTCACTCAGGCTAGTGTTGACAGAGGGCAGCATGGCAGAAGAGTGAGTGAGGCGGGGGCCTGGGAGTGGGACAGAGAGCAGGAGGGCAGAGTCCCTTAGCTGGTCTTCAACTGGGACAAAGCCTGGTGGTGTCCACATGCCCCTGCCCCAGCTAAGCATGGTGGGCCCTTGGGTTTCCAGCCAAGCTTGAGTTGTGTTATCTCCTCCTCATGCCACCGCTCCCCCTCCCCCCACCTCAAGCATGGCCTGTCCTCAGGAAAACATCTCTTGCCTGGGCTCAGAAGGCAGCACATAAAGAGCCCCCTGCCCTGAGCACTTTCCCTCCCCTGCCTCGCCCTGCCTAGCCCCTTGATCAGACAATGGCAATGGAGGGAGGCCTCTGCATCTGGAATCTTCCAGCCTTCCTGCTCCCTTGGCTGGGTATATTTGTCTTGGCTGCCTTCACCTGGGCTTTTTTAAAACAGATTTTCTTTCCTTTGCTTTCTCCCGGCAGCTGGCCTCAGCAGCACAGCACACAGAGCAGGGCTTGTTTAGGACGAGTCACAGGACCCTACTCCAGCCAGCAGCCCACCCCTGCCTGCGCCCCGGATGCTGGTTCCCTCCTGGAGCCACAGAGAACAGCTGTGGACAGAGGGTTACAAACAGAGAGGGTCTGGGACAGAGGGCACAAGGGACATGGGGTGACCAAAGCAAGCAGGAGCAGGAAGAGATGGACTGATTCACAGCTGACATGTGGCATCCTTACACTGGGGCTTCCTGGAGGGAAACAGGGGCCAAAGGAGGGAAATTCAGGTCCAAAACCAGGTGGGAGAAGAAAAGAGAACCAGTGTAGGGGAAACCTTTATCGGGAGGACAGACCTGCGTCCAAGCCCCCATCTTCCCCTTCTGCTGCATCGGCTTGGAGGCCCTGGGCCCTGTTCCTCATCTGCAGCAAGGGGATGATAATATTTTACTTGCTTCTAGCTAAGAAACTAGACATCTTTAGGTACTTTCCACTTTGAAAATCGATGACTTAATAGTTTTCTTAAACAACACCAATAAAAGGTTATTTGTGTGAAAACATAACATTGGCATAACAAGGTGTGCCTGGGGTGGGATGGGGTGGGCAGCAGTTTCCTCCCTGGTGACTTTCAGACTCGTGGCAAGGATTAACGCAGTTCTAAATCAGCCAGTCTTACTTGGGCAGGGGCAGGGAGGAGGTGCTTTCCTGGGGAGGGGTCTCTATGGTTCCACGTCCACTGCGCCTCTCAGGAACATAAGGGATGGGGCAAATATCCCCAATGAATGCCCTGCTCTATAAGGCACCCCCTGCCCCTGACCTCACCCATGGCCAGCTGGCCTGAGAGCCAAGCCTGGTGCCCAGCTCAGCGCTTCTCTGCTCTGGGGGCAATTCAGGGCACACTGATGGCTTGTGCCCTCACAAGCGTCCAAACCTGAGGCTCAGGAAGCCCAGTGCAGGCTGAGAAGTCGTGTCCACTCTGTCTCCCATACTATGGAGGAAAGAGACAGCCCCTATCCTCAAGGCTCTGTTGCCCACTGTACCCGGGAATGCTCTTCTGGTCACAGAGCTTCCCTTGCAGGTGTGCTCAGCCCTCCAACCTGTCCTGCATGCCAGCTGGGTCACCTTTTCTCACCTCCCCTTGGGTGCCCGGGGGGCTCAGGTCCTTTGCTGTGAGGTTCCCTGCTCCGTGCTGTGGCCTCTGCGTGAAAGCACTGACATCCCAGCTGTCCTACTCACAGCTGCTGGCCCTGACATGGCCCAAAGAAATCCCAGCACCTGGCCACTTCCCACATACCCTCCAGCAGCCACATCATTTCATGCTACCCCACTCCTTTCTCAGTTAATTCTAACAGACCTGGTCTGTTCCACACCACTTACTTGATCTACAGTCAATTGTCTTTCTTTGGGGTGGGTGAGGTGGCTTATACCTATAATCCCAGAGATTTGGGAGGCCAAAGCAGGAGGATCACTTGAACCCAGGAGTTGGAGACCACCCTGGGCAATATGGTGAAATGGCTTCTCTGTAAAAATTTTTCTAAAAAATTATCTGGGCATTGTGGCATGCACCTTAGCCCCAGCTACTGGGGAGGCTGAGGTAGGAGGATCTCTTGAGCCCGAGAGATTGAAGCTGCAGTGAGCCATGATTGTGCCACTGCACTCTAGCCCAGGTGACGGAGCCAGATCCTGCCTCGAAAAAAAAAATTATCCTTATTCATAGTAGTTATGTTCTACAAAGTTGCCTTGAACACTGAATTAGTAAATCCAGAACCCTGTTTCTAGAGGAAATAGAGGGTTAGTTGCATGAAAGCTGCTGGTCACATCATCTTCCTCAACCAACCAATACATAACCTTGTGTTATGTATGTTTCTGTTTAAAGACAGTATACTTAATACATGTCATTGACTCATTAACATTGAACTCACAGCCAACAGCGCTATAACTCACGCCTGAACAAAGCCTATCTAACACACATATTTTCTCCATAAGGCACATCACAGCCTTGAACGCAGGAACAACAGGCTGCATTTCAGCACGACACCTGGAGGCCATGTTAAACAGCAAAACCACCACCGTAAAGCACAAAAATGCAAAATAGCGCGGCACTAAACAGAGCGTGAAAAGGACACTTGTTTATAGACAAGCACTGAAAGAAGGCAGAATGTACCCTTGTTCAGCCTCAGTGGGAGCATGTGCATTTGGTGACTCAACTTTTTCACTGCTCTGCACTTACCTGTGAATGACTGTAACAGGGCCACAAGTGTTGATTTGGAGATTACAAACAAATCCCAGCAAGGAGGCAAATTCACAAAGAAGAATTGACCCTAAGTCCCTCATCTTCTCCCTTCCTTCTTTTTTTCCTTCTGGCTCCTCTCCACCATACCCCATCGTTAGTCCAGCTCATCCTCACATTTGCTCACACAGCAAACACTTACCAAGTAGTCAGCGCATGCCAGGCTCTGTGCTATGGACTTTGTGGGCTCCAAAAAATGCATTGGATGGGGATCCTGTCCTCAAGTAGCCTGTAGCCTAGATCAGGGTCTGCACACTTTAGGGCCAAATAGTAAATAGGTTAGGTTTTGCGGCTACACAGTGTCTGCCACAATTACTTAACTCTGCCTGTCTCCCTACCATGGCTCTTTCTCCCTGGGCTAATCTCTCTCCTCTCCCTGAGTATCCTCAGTTCTCATCTAGATCCACTGGAAACCATCCCCCGCAAATGAAAGAGCAAAGAGCAGGAATCATGACTGTGCTCTCATCACTGTATCAGCACATAGCACAGTAGGGACTCTGTAGATTTGTTGGCTGGAACAGTAAGTGCACAGATCAGTGTCCCATATTTATGATTGTACAGGACCGAACTTTTGGCCCCAGTATACTCTGAAAACTTTCTTTTTTTTTTTTTGGATGGAGTTTCACTCTTGTTGCCCAGACTGGAGTGCAACGGCACAACCTCGGCTCACCGCAACATCTGCCTCCCGGGTTCAGGCGATTCTCTTGCCTCAGCCTCCAAAGTAGCTGGGACTACAGGCACCCACCACCACGCCTGACTAATTTTTTGTATTTTTAGTAGAGACAGGGTTTCACCATGTTGGCCAGGCTGGTCTCGAACTCCTGACCTCAGGTGATCCACCCACCTCAGCCTCCCAAAGTACTGGGATTACAGGCGTGAGCCACCATGCCTGGCCTGAAAACATTTGAAGACAACTCTGTGATTATATTTAAAAACAGACACCTCTGGGGCCCTGCCTGGAAACAACCCCTAAATCACAGTCACTTCTTTAGGAACGAACACCTGCTGGTCCCCCACCCTGACATCTTCCTCAGGGAAGGGATCCAAAAGGGCATGATGGGCGCACGGTTGAGACAGCGAAAGGGGCTCCTCCTCCTTTTTTTCCTTCTTATTCCTCTCTTTTCTGTCCCTCACTTTCCCTTCCTCTCCCCAGGGAAAATGGGGTAGCCAGGAGGCTGCTGAGGGTTGTCTCTGGTTCCTGACAGCAGAGAGGCAAAGGTCCCTGATCTCTGAGTTGCCCATTCCAGTTCTCCCATGCCCATGGCAGAGGTCCCAGTGGACACAACATCCCACTGCACTTGGCTGAGACCACCCCCCGGGGTTATTTCTCCTGGTCTCAGTGCAGCTGCAGGCAGCTGGATTCAGATCTAGTGGAGGACAGGGAATCCCAGCAGGGTCCCATCACCTACACAAAAGGAAGGGGACACTAGGTAGTGGCCAGATGAGTCAAGAAGAAAGTAAATGTCCAGCACCCACCCTTAAATCCTGCTGCACAGATCTGCCTCTCCAGTTAAAGACAGCCCCAATCTGGAAGCCCATGGCTCTGACCCCCGTGAAGGTGTGTGTGCGTGCATACATGCACGTACATACATGACCTTATGGTTTACAAGGTGGGAAAGAAATCTCAAGTTGGTTTAGGGTTTCTTCTCTGTGTGTCACTTCTATCTGTAAAGTCCCCACCCAACAGGGAAAGATTGAGAAAACCTGGGACTCCAGGGTTGAGTGGAACTGTGGGTTTGTGTGAAGAAGAATCATCCATCATTCACACTTGCTCATGAGTCTTCTACAAGCCCATACAAAAAGGTGCCTCACACTACCCCTCAAGGCTGGGTTCATAAGGGGAGCCCAAATGGGACTGGCCCAACACCATGCAGACAAAGCCAAGAAGAGAGAGAAGATGCAGGTTGCCTCAATGGAACCAGCTCTGAGTGAGGCCCACCATGCCTGCACTTGCAGAGGAAACTCCTCTATGAATGCAGCCTCAGGGCTACAGCGGACAGGGGAGGACCCATGAGGGTGCCATGAGTGGCTCTAGACCATGCCAAAACAGAGGGCCAGGACCACTCAAAACCATGTAATCATTGAGTCTATAGAAACCACGTGCTTGAGAAATGGAAGCCCTGGAGGGGCCCAGAGAGGCAGGTGACATAGACTCAACGCAGCCTGAGGCTAGCAGGCATGGCCATGGGAGCTAGGAACTGGGCCTCTTCAAGCTCCAAACTCTTCCTCTATACTGAGAGCTAACGCTGATACTCCTCACAGGCTTGTTGGGAGAATTAATCAGAAGCCTTAGCACAGTGCTTGGCATGTAGTAAGTCATTGTAAGTCTTCAAAATCTTAGTAGCCATGAGGACAAAGATCATGATGATGATGGAATTCTTTTAGCTCCTAGAAATGTTCCCTTTCTTGTCAGCTCCAGGTGTCTTATCTACAAAAATGAGAAGGCTCAGCCCAATAAGTCTTAAGACGGCTTTTAGAGCTAATGATTAGGACTCTAGAAGTTTGCACATTCTGGCATTCTACAGAAAGGAACTAACGCTGTGACACAGTCCTGGAAAGGTCCAATTGCCCCCAAGGCTGCTTAGAGCAATGGTAATAACCCATTACCAATGGTAATAGAGAAATGGTAATAACCCAGCAGAGATGTAAACAGGCAGCATTACTCTTCATTCTTAACAGCCTCCAAACTGATGCCACCTTCTCTCTTGACCTTCACAGCCAGGTGATAGCGCCTGGCACAGGAACAGTGCCTTGAAAATGCCCTATCTAGTCAACATCCTCCCTGCCCCTCCCCGTGGTGACCCACTGTTCTGACTTTTTTTTTTTTTTTTTTGAGACGGAATCTCTCTGTCGCTAGACTGGAGTGCAGTGGCAAAATCTCGGCTCATTGCAACCTCTGCCTCCCAGTTTCAAGAAATTCTCCTGCCTCAGCCTCCCAAGTAGCTGGGATTACAGGTGCGTGTCACCATGCCTGGCTAATTTTTTTGTATTTTTAGTAGAGACAGGGTTTCACCATATTGGCCAGGCTGGTCTCGAACCCCTGACTTTGTGATCTGCCCTCCTCAGCCTCCCAAAGTGATGGGATTACAGGCATGAGCCACCTGCCTGGCCTGTTCTGACTTTTATCACCACACACTAGTTTTTCCTCATATAAATGGACCAACCAGTATGCATTCTTTTATCTCTGTCAACCTTTCCTCAACATAATGTTTTTGAGATTCTTTTGTATTGTGCATCAATAATCTATTCATTCTTCATTCAAGAATAATTCATTCTTCTGATTGCTGAGAAGTATTCCATTATGTGGATGTGCCACAATTTGTTTATCCATTCAGGGACATTGGGTTGTTTTCAGTTTGGGGCTACTATGAATAAAGCTGCCATGTTTTTCAACAAACGTTCCATTGCTATTCATGAGGGAAAATTGTCTTGTAATAAATGATATTAGAGCAATTGGATATCTATTTGGAAAAAATTAACTTTTACCCCTAACTTATACTTCATGCAAAAATTAATTCAAAATGGATTATAGGCCTAAATTGGGAGGGTAAAACAATCAGTCTTCCATAAGGAAACATAAAAAAAATTTTCATGACCTTGGGGAGAGCAAGAATTTATAAACAGGACATAAACGCATTAATCACTAAAGAAAACAAAAAGAACTTTATTAATGTCCTTTATCCAAAGACATCACTAAGAAAATGGATAAGCCAAAGACTGGGAGATGTTTGTAATATCTATACCTGACAAAGTAGTCCTGTTAAAAATATTTATTTTTGAAACTCCACAAGTCAATAAAAAGAAATAACAATTAAAAAACAGGCAAAAGATTTGAATATTAACTTAACAAAGGCTATCCAAATGTCTATTAAACTTGTAAAAAAAAAAAATACCCAGTATCGGGCCAGGCGCGGTGGCTCATACCTGTAATCCCAGCAGTTTGGGAGGCTGAGGTGGGCAGATCACGAGGTCAGGAGATCGAGACCATCTTGGCTAACAGGGTGAAACCCTGTCTCTACTAAAAATACAAAAATTAGTCGGGCATGGTGGCAGGCGCCTGTAATCCCAACTACTCGTAAGGCTGAGGCAGGAGAATGGCGTGAACCCAGGAGGCAGAGCTTGCAGTGAGCAGAGATTGCACCACTGCACTCCAGCCTGGGGGACAGAGCAAGACTCTGTCTCAGAAAAAAATACATATATATATCATTATTCATCAGTGAAGCACAAACTGAAGCCATAATGAGACATTACTATAAACCCACCAGAAAAAGTGAAATCAAAGACTGACAAGGGCTCAGAGCAACTGGAACTCTCATCTATGGTTGGTGGGAGAGTAAATTGGTTCAAGCACTTTGGAAAAATGTTTGATCGGGTCTACTAAAGGTAAACAGCACTGTATGACCCAGAAACTCCACCTCTGGGTACACAGCCAACAGAAAGGAGTCCAAATATTCACCAAAGAGACATGCACAAATATGTCTATAGCGCTTTATTCATAATACCCAGCATACTTTAGTCCAGATAAAATAATAATGTAACCTTCTTTTTTTGTTGTTGTTTTTTTGAGACAGAGTCTCTGTCACCCAGGCTGGAGTCCAGTGGTGCAATCTTGGCTCACTGCAACCACCACCTCCTGGGTTCAAGGATTCTCCCGCCTCAGCCTCCAAAGTAGCTGGGACCACAGGCACCCACCACCATGCCCAGCTAATTTTTGTATTTTTAGTAGAGACAGGGTTTCACCATGCTGGGCAGGCTGGTCTCTAACTCTTGACCTCAAGTGATCCGCCCACCTTGGCCTCCCAAAGTGCTGTGATTGCAGATGTGAGCCACTGCACCCAGCCTGTAATCTTCTAAGAAGAGTTCAGCCATAGATTTGAAAGGAGAAGGGCACCGAAAGGGCCACGCAGAGGGCTACCCGCCTCAGTTCAGGAGGGAGACAGATAAAAGTGAAACAAAAGCAGGTGGTCCCTGGAAGGGCACTGCTTATCTGATTAACCTGGAGGTGAAGGAGGGAGGTCCTGGTCCGAGCTACCTAAGTAAGTCTTCTCAAGTTACATTTGAGTGTGAGAGCAATGGTCCACTAACGGTGCTCTGCAATTACCTCTTGCATGTGTAAATAGAGTGGATGTGCCCTGTTGGAAAGGACAAGGGATCTGCCAGAGAAGCCAGGGAGAGCAAGGTCTTTGAGGGGAACATCTTCCTCTTTAGGGTCCCAAGTGGGCACCTACTATTCAGTGAGACCCTTGCACACTGGCTGTAGCTCGCTGGTCCCGAACCACAGTGGAGCCAATTCTGCTTCCAGAGAACTGGATCTTTAGCTGCCCACTGCTCAACCATGCTGCAGCTCTTCTCCTCCCACAAATACTGCCAGGGAAGGACTGTGCTGATGGGGTTCTGGACAGGCAGCTCCATGTCTACCCACGTTGGTCGTGCATGACACTGCATGCCCAATATGAAAGCAGCAAGAACCACATTCAAACACAGAATGGAAGGGCTGTTTGACAAGAAGATAAACAAGCAAGGCCCAGTGCAGGCACTGTGGTTTAGAACCCACCGGGAAGGGACACACACGAAACTTGGTCCTGTGTAGTGACCTGGGTCTTCCACAGGAGATATTTGGACAAACCTCCCACCTCAACACACAACAGCTTCATTAAACTTTACCTCCTGGTGATAGGGGAAGAACCAAAAAAAAAAAAAAAATCTGTCATTTTTAGTAAGAGGAACTATAGAAAAATACTGTTCGGAAAAAATAGAAATTAATATAATTTGTTCCTGTTTCACAAGTAAACAGTTCACAGGAAGCCACAAGACTATTTTAAAATCCCATATTGAAAGTCCAGGAAAGATGTGAGCTATGGCTCCAAAGAAGTGACTGCTAAAAAATGAACCTGTGTGGCTCAGCTGATGAAACTACAAGTCATCGTAAAAGAAAAGGTATCTTTTCAAAATTGGGAAGTGGGTCCAAGCAAGCACAGGAACCAAGGGGCCCCAGCCGAGAGGTATCCGGTAGCCTCCAGCCCAGCCAGGGAGTTAAGCCTGGCCCTGCTATAAGCATTGCTGGGCAGGGCCACTCCCGTGTACCTCCACCACCACCTGGTCATCCAAGTTCCCAACATTTTCCTTCTGTGTGTATTCTGAAACAGAAGTTCCTCTCGTAGAAGCACTGAATTCTCCCACTGTTATGCCTTTTCTTTAATGGCCCTTCTTGATATGATTTATAGGTAAAAAAACATGATTCCAGGAACTTTTTACACGAGACATCCCAAACCAATAATACAAGCTATTTCAAGTCAGCAATGATGCCACAGTCCCTCCATTGTGAAGATCACAGAGGAGGGTGAGGGCAGCAGGGAAATGATGTAGCCTGATGAGGAATCCTAAACGGACAGTGACAGGCAAGTGGGTGAAATGCTCTGATTAAGGGGATACAGGGCCATTGGGAGCATCAGGGAAGGTTTCTAGGGACCTCAGCTGGGTCTAGAACCAGATGAAAAGGAAGGACATTCCAGGTGGTGGAAGCCCCGTGTCCAAAGGTACAGAGAAGAACGGTGCCTTGAAAACTTAGTTGAGGGCTTAGCAGATGGCAGGCGGCATGCAGGAGGGAAGCAGGGTGCCAAGAGAGAGGCCAGAGCAGAAGGCAGATGACAGATCTAAAGGAGACTTTCATGCCATGCTCTTCTTTGAATTCTACTCTGAAGGCATAACTGATGACATGGTTTTCATGTTGTCATGACTTACGTCCCATTCACCATGAGAAAGGCATTGCTACACAAAGGGAGGTTTGGGAAAGAGCAATTACACCTAGCAAAGCATAGAGGGATTTACACTCATGATAGATTTAAATGTTTGTCTTATTCATTTTCTAGAGGGAAAGAAGAGAGAAGGTGCGCCGAGTGTAATGGCATGAAGAGTATGGAGAACGTTCAGCAGTTGAACCTTTTGGTGGAAACAAAGTACCCCCAAGAAGTTTAGAAAAGGGTGCTTTGGGGCCGGGCGTGATGGCTCACGCCTGTAATCCCAGCACTTTGGGAGGCCGAGGCGGGCGGATCGCAAGGTCAGGAGATCGAGACCATCCTGGCTAACACGGTGAAACCCCGTCTCTACTAAAAATACAAAAAATTAGCTGGGCGTGGTGGCAGGCATCTGTAGTCCCAGCTACTTAGAAGGCTGAGGCAGGAGAATGGCGTGAACTCGGGAGGCAGAGCTTGCAAGATCTCGCCACTGTACTCCAGCCTGGGCGACAGAGCAAGACTCCATCTCAAAAAAAAAAAAACAAGGATGCCTTTGGAGAAATAATGGGAAGCAATGCTTTACCCAGGAAGCTGCAAACATCTGGAATTAATCCATCCTAGAGATGGCAGGGAGGCAAACAAAAATAGGCTCAAGGAGCGTTTTGATAATTTTGGGGGTGGGAGAGTCACAGTGATGATTAAGGGAAGCTGGGGCTGTTTGGGACGGGTGCCCGACCATTTGAGGTTGGAGTCTTGTAGAGCAGCGTGCTTTCCCACCAAGGCTCGCAGACAGGGCAGACCAAGGGCTGGGCTGGAATGACCACTCGTCCAGCCCAGCTGGGCACCACTAGAGCTTCCTGTGGCACTGGCCTCAAGCCCAGGTGAGCCCAGTTGTGATAATGATGAGGAAGCAGGACTCAGAGCTGGGAGCTGTCCAGCCTGTAGAGCCACCGTATAGCCAGGCCCTATCTTCTCTTCACCCACCATGCTCAGGTGTACCAATCACTTCGGTGCCTGAGAAAGGTTGCAAATGCTCTCATCTATGGGCTCTGTGCAATATCTGAAGTTACTTTCTTCATTCAGGTACTTTATCTCATTTTTACATGGATGTCACCTATAGGCAAGGACTAGACATAAAGTTACTATGCTCAGTGTCAGGGACATGGAGACAGGAAAATCTGATAATAATGAGGGGAAAGAGGAGGCTAAGGATAGAGGACAAATAAAGAGCAATAGTGATAATGGCACAAGTAGTGGTGGTAATGATGGTGGAGTTGATAGCTGAGATTAAGCCAGGGAAATAAAGGCAGCAAAGATGGGGTAGGGTGACAAGGATGAAGGTGGTAATGGTGTATGTGGTGGGGAACATCATGGTGGAGTGGTGGAGGTGATGAAGGAGACAGAGTGGGCTCATCAGTGGAGGTAACATTGGAAGTGATGGAGATGGTGATTAAGAAAGTAACAAGGAAGGTCATGGAGCAGTGATGGTAGAAGTGACGAGGCCGGCTGGGCATGGTAGCTCACGCTTGTAACCCCAGCACTTTGGAAGGCCAAGACAGGCAGATAGCTTGAACTCAGGAGTTTGAGACCAGCCTGGGCAACATGGCAAAACCCCATCTCTACATAAAATATAAAAATTAGCCAGGCATAGTGGCACACACCTGTAGTCCCAGCTACATGGGAGGCTGAAGTAGGAGGATGGCTTGAGCCCAGAAGGTGGAGGCTGCAGTGAGCTATGATCAGGCCACCACACTCCAGCCTTGGCAACAGAGTGAGATCCTGTCTCAAAAACAAAAAAGAAGAAGAAGTAACGATGCAAGTGGTGGTGGAAGTAGTGGACCAGTCATGGTGGAGGTGATGTAGGAGATGAAACGAATGGAGAAAAGCTGGAGGGGCTGACTGTGGTGGTGGCGGGAGTGATGGCCGTAACGAAGGTAAAGAAACAGTGATGGGGCCGGGCATGGTGCCTCATGCCTGTCATTCCAGCACCTTGGGAGGCCAAGGTGGGCAGATCACCTGAGGTCAGGAGTTCAAGACCCGCCTGGCCAACATGGTGAAACCCTATCTCTACTAAAAATACAAAAATTAGACAGGCATGGTGGCGGGTGTCTGTAATCCCAGCTACTTGGGAGGCTGAGGTGGGAGAATCACTTGAACGTGGGAGGCAGAGGTTGCAGTGAGCTGAAATCACGCCATTGCACTGTAGCCTGGGAAACAGAGCAAGACTCCATCTCAAACAAACAAACAAAAAACCAAAACCAAACCAAAACAAAAAAAGAACAGTGATGGTGGAGGTGATAAAGGAGATGATGGCACTGGAGGTAGTGGTGAAGGTGATGATAAAAAAGGCAGTGGTTGCAGTGGAGGCAGTGAGTAAAGAAAAAGAAGTCAATTGTGAGCTAGAGCAGGCAGGGAGTGATTTCTGGAATGTTTGAGCTTTGAACCAGAATTGATAAACTCATAGAGTTTAGGTAGAGGGGATTAAGAGCAGGTCTTTGCAGCTAGGGAAATGATAATGAGAATTTGGGGGGCAGAATAAGTTGGCTGTATTTGTGGGCAGTGAGGAGAGCAACCTGGCTGGAGGGGAGGATGAACATGGACTGGCGTGGGAAATGAGGAGGAAGAAGAGTAAGTCCAAGCAGATAAGTTCAGATTCCAGGTACAATGGAGAAATGAAGACACCCTTTAGAGCCTCAAGCCAGAATGGGCTGTTAGGGAAGTGGTATTGTGAGCAGTCTGGAAGTGGTGAGCAGCCTGCTGGGAGGTGGGGGGCGTTCAGCTCAGAGACTGACTGTGGAGTCCCCTGGGAGTGCACTAATAAGAGCCAGGTTTCTGCAGTGAAGGTGGGGGGCTCATGTTAAGAGTCTCCCTTAACCCTAAGTCTGAGCTTATTTGCCCCTCGTTTCCTGGGGTCCAGGTTCCAAACACCACCCTAACCCCAATTCAGTGGCTCCTAAGGAATCAGGATTCATTTGGTCTGATCTAACCCTTTGTCACACTGGATCACAGTCATTTGCTGTGGCCAACTCTAGTGAGCCTGTGACAGCCAATTGTGTAAATGTCTGCCCAGCTTCGACTAGAGTGACATCACGGAGATAGTCTGAAATCAGCCATGATGGGAGTATTTACACCATGGAGATTGGCAAATGCTACACATTGGCTTTGCTATTTCTGGAGATCCAGCTGTTAAACATGTAGCAACACACTGGGTACCCCGGGAGCCCCACCATGAGAAGTACGGACAGTCCTGATGCTGGGCTCAGGCACAAAGCATCTCCTTGCATACTAACATCATTTATGGCATAATTAAAATCTAACCTGGCCAAGTGCAGTGGCTCACACCTGTAATCCCAGCACTTTGGGAGGCCAAGGCAGGTGGATCACTTGAGGTTAGGAGTTCAAGACCAGTCTGGCCAACATGATGAAACTCTATCTCTACTCAAAATACAAAAAGTAGCCGGGGGTGGTGGGCACACACCTGTAATCCTAGCTACTTGGGAGGCTGAGGCACCAGAATCGCTTGAACCTAGGAGGCAGATGTTGCAGTAAGCCGAGATCACGTTACTGCCCTCCAGCCTGGGCAATAGAGTGAGACTCAGTCTCAAAAAAGAAAAAGTCTAACCTGTATGACAATAATTGTAAAATTCATTAGGCCTGAGTTTTGCAATTATTTTCCCAAATTTTTTATTATGAAAAAATTCAAATGTGCAGAAAAGTTGGAAGAATAGTGCAATGAACATGTGTATCTTCACCAATTACATATTCATATTTCCCCCAATTGCCCCAAGCATGGTTTTATAGTGGATTTCTCTCCCAAACAAAGATTCAAAGAATCCAATCAAAGTTCTCTCATTGTATTTCATTGTTTTGCTCTTTAGTCTCTCAATTTCTCCCTTTTTTTTTCTTCTTTAGTCTCTTTTAATCTAGAACAGGGATCAACAAACTTATTCCATAAAGGGTCAGATAATACACAGTAAATATTTTAGATTTTACTGGCCAAGAAGCAAAATAAGTTAGGTACTTACATTAACAATCATTTAAAAACATAAAAACCATTCTTAGCTGGCAACTGTACCAAAAAAAAAAAAGTGGTGGGTGAGCTGGATCCATCCCATGGGTCATATTTGCCCACCTCTGATCTAGTACACTCTCTGCACATACCCCATGCAATAGGACCAGTGCCAGCTTCATGGACATATGACCTGTGCAAAGGCCCTGTGTGCTCTGAGGGACCCAGTGCTTGGTTTGATGTTCTGCCATCACTCTCCTGAAATTCTTCATAATTTTATCTTTGAACTTGGGTTTTGTAAATGAAGTCTGATGGGACAATGGATTGTGTGCCTGATCAGAGGAGATACACCCAATATCTGTGTCCACAGCCATTCCTTGCCACGCCATCTGTGGATAGCGTTCCTGATATTCCATAAGCATGGAATTCTAGTGAACCCATAATGCATGTTACATCTGTGACTGGGTAAGTGGGACACTTTTATTCAAACCAGAAGCTTTCTGTCAAACCAGAACTGGCTTCAAATGCAGACAGAAGGCAATGGTGGTCTAAGAAACACAAATGACCAATGAACCCTATCATATCCTTTTTTTTTTTTTTTTGAGTTGGAGTCTCGCTCTGTCATCCAGGCTGGAGTGCAGTGGTGCCATCTAGGCTCACTGCAACCTCCGCCTCCCAGGTTCAAGTGATTCTCCTTCTTCAGCCTCCTAAGTAGCTGGGATTACAGGTGCGCACCACTATGCCTGGCTAATTTTTGTATTTTTAGTAGAGATGGGGTTTCACCATGTTGGTCAGGCTGGTCTCAAACTCTTGACCTCATGATCTGCCCACCTCAGCCTCCCAAAGTGCTGGGATTACAGGCATGAGCCACCACACTTGGCCATCATATCCTTCCTTACTCACCTCTTAATTCTCTGTAAAGTGAGTGATATGTTCTCTGTAACATGCTTCCCTGTTAACTTACACTGAAAATGATGACATATAAGGAAAGCAAATGATAGAAAATTTTTTTTTCTTTTCAGTACTTCTTTATTTATAAGTATGTGAAGGTAGAGAGTAGGTAGAATGTGTATCAAGAAGAGAAATAGGCCAGGCCCAGTGGCTTACATCTGTAATCCCAATACTTTGGGAGGCCAAGGCGGAAGAATTGCTTGAGCCCAGTTCATGATCAGCCTAAACAACATAGTGTGATCCTGTCTCTACAAAAAATAAAGAAATTATCTGGGCATGGTGGTGTGCATCTGCGATCCCAGCTACTCAGGAAGCTGAGGTTGGAAGATCACTTGAGCCTAGGAGCTCAAGGCTGCAGTGAGCCATATTTATGCCACTGCATTCCAGCCTGGACTACATAGTGAGACCCTGTCTCAAAAAATATATATATAGTGAACCCATAATGCATGTTATGTCTCTTGTTTGTGTGTGTGTGTATACATATATATATATATATAATATATATATATATACACACACACATGTATTAATAGAAGTGAAATAGGCTGGACAAGGTGGTTCACACCTGTAATCCCAGCACTTTGGGAGGCCGAGGAGGGTGGATCACGAGGTCAGGTGATCGAAAACATCCTGGCTAACACGGTGAAACCCCGTCTCTAATAAAAATACAAAAAATTAGCCAGGCGTGGTGGCGGGTGCCTGTAGTGCCAGCTACTCGGGAGGCTGAGGCAGGAGAATGGTGTGAACCCAGGAGGCGAAGCTTGCAGTGAGCCGAGAGCGTGCCATTGCACTCCAGCCTGGGCGACAGAGCACGACTCCGTCTCAAAAAAAAAAAAAAAAAAAAAAACCCAGAAGTGAAATAAAAACAGCTGTGTTAATTTTGTGCAGCATTTTCACTGCTCTGATAAGAACAAAACATGTGTGCATGTATGAACTATGAAATAACAAACTGTAATTTTGGCAATTCCACCATGAGTTAAATGCTCTTACATTTGCGTTTAAAAGTGGTGTTGTATAATATAAAGATAACTGTAAATTTTATGCTAATAACTTAAAATTTTAATTTGTTTTTACCTAAAATGACATCAAATAGCAAATAACATCAAATAGCAAATAAGAAACACCAGGATCAAACAAGAGAGAATAATCATGGAAGAAAGGTTTGTCTTTTAGTATCTTTAACAGCACTTTTTTCTTGCTTTTTGAACAAGGGATCTCACTTTTTTCCTTTTCACTAGGCTGCAAAAAAATCTGTGGCCAGCCCTGGCTGTGATATTGGCTCTTAGAAGAGTGTAGGCAGTGTGGAATGTCCTACATTCTGAATTTGTCTGATTGTTTCCACATTGTGTTTAGTCACTTGTTGCTCAATCCCTATTTGTCTTATAAATGAGAAGTTAGATTTAGATGCTGATATGTTTTGGCTGTGTCCCCACCCAAATCTCATCTTGAATTATAGTCCCCATAATCCCCATGTGTCATGGGAGGGACCCAGTGGGAGGTAATTGAATCATGGGGGTGGTTACCACCATGCTGTTCTCATGTTAGTGAGTAAGTCTCACGAGATCTGATGGTTTTATAAAGGGCAGTTCCCTGGCACACACCATCTTGCCTGCCACCATGTAAGACATACCTTTGCTCCTCCTTCACCTTCCACCATGATTGTGAGGTCTCCCCAGCCATGTGGAACTGTGATTCCATTAAACCTCTTTCCTTTATAAATTACCCAGTCTCGGGTATGTCCTTATAGCAGCCTGAGAACAGACTAGTAGAGATGCTTGAGTAGATTCAGGGCAAACCAATTTTGGTAACAATATTTCATACATGAGTTTGCATCTTTCACATTGCATCACACCAGGAGGTGTCTGCTATTAGGTTGCCTCACTCTGAGTGATGCTATTTGATCTTCTGGTTAAGGTGATGACCTGCAAGCTTCTCTATGGCAAAGGTATAATTAGTAAGTAATTTTGTGGAGTGTTACTTGGTACAGTTCCCCAGGAATCTTTCACCTAATGATTTTAGCATCTGTCGATGATCTTTTCCTAAATTAATTATTACACTGGAGGTTGTGAAATATTTTTCTCATGCTATTATTCCCTTTACATATATAAGTTGACCTTTCTCAATGAAAAAAACTTTCCTTTACCCCCTTCTTTCTCTGTCTCACTCTGTCTTTTTCTCTTTCTCCATCACTCTCTCTGTTTATTTTGGGGGATATGTCTAGGGATTCTTCTTTTATCAATCTCATTACAATTAAATATCATCATTGTTCATTGTGATTTGTCTCCAATTAGACTACATTTGTTTAGAGGAAGCCCCTTCAAGCTGGCTCCTGTCTTCTTTTGACATGGCTTCCATTCATCTTTGAGCATCTCCTTGTTTCTTGACACAAAAGGTGTTTAGGCTCATCTTGTGCTTTTCCTGCTCCAGATCTGGCATCAGCCATTGCTCCAAAGACCTTAGTGTTTAGAAACCACCATTTGGGCTCTAGATGTGCTAATTGCTGCTGAGGTGTCACTGCCTCTAATGCTTTTCAGAGGACATGGATGGGAAATAAACTTTAAAAAAATATGTGTTTATATTAAATTTTAAGTTCAAATTTAGTATCATGTTTTGTTTTCAAGTTTTATATCTCTTTTCTTTTACACTGAAAATCTTAGTTCCTAATATAATTAATACGTTTACTTATTTGCCTTATTCTACAAAAATAAAGTAGTTTCAAAATTACAATACTAAGATTACTTCTGACAATAAACCTACTAAATGAATTTAAAATTTCTTTGCAGTTGTTTCTCTCCTTAGAACACATTCCTCTTTAGTCAGAATACTATGTTTAAAATTGTTTGGGGCCGGGCGCAGTGGCTCACGCCTGTAATCCTAGCACTTCGGGAGGCCGAGGTGGGCAGATCACTTGAGGTCAGGAGTTTAAGACCAGCCTGGCCAATGTGGTGAAACCCCGTCTGTACTAAAAATATAAAAATTAGCCAGGCATGGTTGTGCGTGCCTGTAGTCCCAGCTACTCAGGAGGCTGAGGCAGGACAATTGCTTGAAACCAGGAGGCAGGGGTTGCAGTGAGCTGAGATCACGCCACTGCACTCCAGCCTAGGCGACAGAGCAAGACTCCATCTCAAAAAAAAAAAAAAATAGAAAGAAAAGAAAAGAAAAAAGTTGTTTGAAATAATTATTTCCTTCATGGGGTAATATTTCTGGTTTAACATAGAGTTAAGTTCATTTATTTCTGTTTGTATTCATCTTAAGGGTTTGCTTTTTTACCTCTTATATTAATTTTATTTTCAAATATTTAAAACATTTACATAGCTCAGAAGTTAGAATTAGCCTATAATCCTAGCACTTTGGGAGGCGGAGATGGGTAGATCACTTGAGGTCAGGAGTTTGAGACCAACCTGGCCAACACGGTGAAACCCCATCTCTACTAAAAATAGAAAAATTAGCCAGAAATGGTGGCCCACGCCTGTAATCCTAGCTATTCTGGAGGCTGGGAATCACTTAAACCCAGGAGGGAGACGTTGCAGTGAACTGAGATAGGGCCACTGCACTCCAACGTGGGCTATAGAGCAAGACTCTGTCTCAAAAAGAAAAAAAGGTAGAATTATATGAAACGTGCACTCAGAAAAGTTTTCCTTCATCTTTATCTTCTCCACTCTACTCATCAGAATCCCATCCCCACTGAATATGCAATTATTTTCCTTCGTTTCTATTTTGCAAACTAAGCAAATATATGAATATTATTATTTGTATTTGTTTCTTACACGAAAGATAACCATATACACCCTGCTTTGCGTCTTGCTTTTTCATTTAACAGTGCATCCCAGAGATCACTGTACAAGTACGTGTTCATAGAGACTTTCCTCATTCTTTTATCAGCCTGCCTACTACTCAGTATGCAAATGAACCACAATATATTCAACCAGTCCCCCATTGAGGGGCATTTGAGTTGCTTGCCATCTTTTGCTTTTACAAATAATGCCACGATGAATAACCATGCACTTATTGGTGGAGTTATATCTTCAGGGTAGATTCCTGGAATGAGATAGTTGGGTCAAGGGTAATTGTATATGCCTTTTGGTTAGACATTGCCAAATTCTCCATTTTGCATTCAAACCAGTAATGTGTGTGACAGCAGATACACAGAGTGAATGTCAGGCTTTTGGATTCTTACCAATTTGGTGCATGAGAAATGGTAGTTCAATGACGTTTTAATATGCATTTCTCTAATTGTGGGACTGAACAGAGTTTTGAGTGTTGAAGAGCCACGTGCCTTTCTTTTTGCTATGAAATGTCTGCTCATGTCTTTTACTCATTTTTTTCTTAGGTTTTTGCTCTCTTTTTCTTCTCTGTTTCCAAGAGCTCTTTATATGTGAACCCTTTGTCTGTGATACAGATTGCAAACGTTTCCCGGCAGTGTGCCAATTGTCTTTGACTTTGTTTTTGGTGTGTTCTGTATCAGGGTTTATCTTTGGAAAAGGAGGAAGGCAAGAGGCAAAAGCTGCTAGAGCTTCCTTAGCAGGATTTCAGGCCAAGAAAACAACCCGAATCACGTGTGTAAACATCCAGGAATCTGGAGACAGGGGCCATGGAGACTGTTGTGAGCCATGATGGCCACAACCCTCCTCCTCCCGCTGAGCTCATGGGATCCAGCAGACAAGGTGAGCAGTCCTCAGACAGAGACCACGGGTCAGGTCCCTTGATGGGCTGGGTTTGTACAGAGGCTGTGAAATTCCTCCTGAGCTCAGCAGGCTGTGGCATTTGACTCTGGGAGAGCAGAGCATTCCAGACCCCACCCAGAACAGGGCATGAGGTAAGCCAGTAATGGGAGGAGAAGGGCAGGACCTGGGGTCAGTCCTGAGTGGGACCCTTGCTGACTCACTCCAGGCCATGGGGCCTTCCCACACCTGTAAAGAAAGGGAAACACCAGAGATCCCAATTCTAGTACTAGAGGGAAGTTAGAGCTCCCAGCTGCCTCGGTGGACTCTGCGTGTGTGCAAAACATGAAAACTAATATTAGAACTGCTAATAAATGTTGATATATATATATTGGCACTTATAGTTTATACTTTGAACTATATGGAATTTCTGTTTTATGAGGCAAAAATGGTTAAATATTAGCAATTTCATATGGCTCCATCCAAAACGTACCAGGAGTGTTCTAAGTGCTTTCTATGTATCATCCCATTGTATTCTCACAACAACCTTACAAGATAGATGCTTATCTGAGGAAACTGAGGCTCAGAGAAATGAGGCTCACCTTCAGCCTCCTCTCTCTTCTTGTCTGTCTGGCAATTTCTCCCAGACCAGAGCTCACTTACTGCCAGATATCAACAAGAACCAGGAGGACGGGCATGAGGGCTCAAGTCTGTAATCCCAGCACTTTGGGAGGCTGAGCCCTGGAGTTCAAGATCAGCCTGAGAACATGGCAAGACCCCACCTCTACAGAAAACACAAAAAATGAGCCAGGTATGGTGGCGTGCACCTGTAGTCCCAGCTACTTGGGAAGTTGAGCTGGGAGGATGGCTTAAGCCCAGGAGGTAGAGGCTGCAGTGAGCCAAGATTTTGCCACTGCACTCCAACAGGGGAGACAGAACGAGACTCAGTCTCAAAAACACAAAAACAAAAACAAAAAATAAAAAAAAGCAAAAATGAAGAGCTCTAGATAACTTTGTTAAGAAGAGAAAGGGAAATTGATATGCACTGAGTGGGTACTCTACCTAATGCTTTATATAAAATATCCTTTTTAGTCCTTGTTATGGACTGAATGCTTATGTCCCCCAAAATTCATAGGCTGAAATCCTAACCCCTAGTGTGATGACATTAGGAGGTGGGGCCTTTGGGAGGTGATGAGGTCATGAGATTGGAGCCCTCACAAGTGGGATTAGTGCCCTTGTAAGGAAGAGACAGGATAGAAATGATTTCTCTCTTGTTCATGTGAAGATACAAAGGGGAGACCACCATCTGCAAACCAGAAAGAAAGCCTTCACCAGACACTGGATCTGCCAGCATCTTGATCTTGGACTTCCAGCCTCCAGAACTGTGAGAAGTAAATGTTTGTTGTTAAGTTGCCCAGTCTGTGGTATTCTGTAATAACAGACTGAACAGTCCTCATAAGAACACTGCCAGTCAGGCGTGGTGGCTCACACCCGTAATTCTGGCACTTTGAGAGGCCAAGGTGGGCAGATTGCTTGTGCAACAGAGTTCAAGACCTGCCTGGACAACATGGTGAAATCCCATCTCTACAAAAAACACAAAAATTAGTTGGGCGTGGTGGCACACACCTGTAGTCCCAGCTACTTGGGAGGCTCAGGTGGGAGGATTACTTAAGCCTGGGAGATTGAAGCTGCAGTGAGCCAAGATTGAGTCACTGTACTCCAGTCTGAGGGACAGAGTGAGACCCTGACAAAACAAAAACAAAAACAAAAACGCTGCCAAATTAGTGTCAATAGCTCCACTTTAGAGATGAGAAAATAAATGCTCAGAGTTTAAAGAACTTGCCTGAGGTCACTCAGCAAGAAATGGAAGAGCCAAGATGCAAACTCAAGTTCGTCTGTCTCCAAAAGCTGGGTTCCTCCAAGATTCTGTACACACTCCGTCCAGTGACACTGCCATGGCTCACAGATCCTCTTTGGGAACTGTCTTCAGAACCAAAAAACTAGTCTCAACAGTATGAGTTGTCCTTTACTGATGAGCCCTTTGCCTTCTCCCCTTCCTTCTGGAAGCAGCAGTGTGGCTGTTAAACAGGGAGACTTGGGTGTCAGATCAATTGGGTTTGAATCTGCTTCCCTGCTGTGTGATCTTGGACAAGTTACTTAACCTTGCTATGCCTCAGTTTCCTCATATGTAAAATGTGGACAAGGGGAGTTTATTGTATCTCCCTTGAAAGGCTGTAATGATAAAGCAAGATAATTAATCCACTTAGAGCACTTAGCACCATGCCTAGTATATAAAGGGTGCTCAGTAAGCATTGGCAATTGTGATCCTCTCCAGGCAAGCCCTGGCTGATTTACTGTGCCCTCCATGTGAGGTGAGGGTCCACTCCTCTCTGCTCCCCCAGCATCTCAGGACGCCTGCCATGCGCTTACCTCCTGGGCATTGGCATCACCTGCCTGCTGCTTTATACCCGGCATGAGCCATGTTCTTGCACTCTCAAGGCCTGGGGTCACTCTCACAGCAGATGAGCCAGCGGTCGCTTGGAGGGGATCATTGTCAAGCCCAGCTGGTCATTGGCCTGGCTGACCTGCTGATCACCCCTAGCAGACTGAACACTGTCAGGATATTCTCATCTCCAAGCAGCAAGAACAAAGTTGGCTCATAGGCAAAGAATGAATTAGCTATTTTTAATTTTAAAACATCAACCATCTCCACTGAGAAAACTCAAAATAGTTTGGAGTAGGGATGGGTAGGG
This sequence comes from Pongo abelii, assembly GCF_028885655.2. Lineage (NCBI taxonomy): Eukaryota > Metazoa > Chordata > Mammalia > Primates > Hominidae > Pongo > Pongo abelii. The sequence goes on from NC_072001.2 coordinate 91,830,445, forward strand.
ATTGGTTCCTCGAATAGCGGTGGCCTCACTGGATCTACGAGTATCCAGCCTCCCGAGGGAGCAAGCTCATTTGCATGGATAAATTCTGATCTGTGGTTTTCAAGTCAGTGCTTCTTTGTGTTCCCTACAGTGCCCTGCACACAGTAGGAGCTCAATAAATAGGTGTTTATTTTTTGAAGTATTCCAGAGCCCCTGAATTCACAAACAGAAACCAGAACCTGCATCTCCTCCGTGGCAGGCCAGGCCTCGGTCCATCTGGGCAGACAGATGACCATTCACCGACCTGACCCTCTGGGAATACTGTCCTGGCTCCAGGTGGGGCTGCTGAAAGGGGGCCATACTCTCATCTGAGCAGGACCATAGACACTTCACAATGAGGATTTTTTTCTCAACTGCCTCACTTGACCTGTGGGTCTAACAGGCAGTGGGCAAAGCCCAGGAAAGGCCTGTGACAAATGGCCTTCCACCAGCCCACGACCTACTCTACTCTCTTGGACTTCCCAAGACCTTGAAAAAACCAAGAAGGCTGCAACCTTTCCCTCTTTCCAGCTGCGTGGGGAACGAGTGTCCCCAAGAAGTTGGAGGGCTTCTTCCTGTGGCCACAACATCTGGGCCATCACCCTTCTCTCCCTCTCCCTCTATCACTGCAAGGGGTCATGCAGAGTCAGTTATCTTAAATTGTAACAGAAGTACTGTCTGACCAAAGCGAGGATTTCTGGAGAGCCCGAGAGAGCACAGTAAACCTTCCCCCTGAATCATGGCTCCGTCTCTGCAAAATGGGGTGCTTGGGAAGGGAAGGTCACTGACCCAGAACCTTGTGGTTTATTGAGCCAGCTGTGGGTGGCTAGTGGAGAAGGTGAGGCATAATGGAGCAGAATGGGGATGGATGGGGATTATGAGCCTGTTTTGAGGAGAAGGGAAGGTCTAACAGGAGAGTCTGGGATCTCCTGAGAGATCCAGACCAACTGGTCTCATCTCTTGCTTTCGGCACCTTGCCCCAAACTTCTAGAATTTTTGTAAAGCCATTTAATAGAGACAGCACAGGACCCAGCACCATGATTCCACCAAAAGTCTACATCATAGTCAAGGGTTTAGGTTGTGGGGACAGAGAGGCCTGTATTCAAATTCCCATTGGACAGGTCAGGAACTCTTCCGAGGAACGCATCTGTAAAAAGGCAGGTAACACTATGTCCTTTCTTGTAGGGTTGGGATAAGGGAAGCTCAGGACCTCGCACAGTGAGTACTGAGCAAGTATTGGCTACCATGATTATCAAGTGCAAAAGCAGAAGGGTGCACAGGCAGCAATCCTACGAGTTATCCTCTTTGGCTGGAGCCACAGGTGTGAAACATCATGAAAACTGAAAAGATAGACTGGAGATCATGCTCTGGAGGGCTGTGGGATGTTTATACTTAATTCAGTGGTCATGGGGAGCCATTGAAGGTTTGTGACCAAGGGAGAAATGTGAACTGAGACAGAATCAGGGAACAAGATGAGAATGGAGTTTGTGGACAGAGAATTCAGCCTGCGGTCTTGTCACCCATGTCCTTGTGTTCAGATCACCCCAACACTAATGTCATCCCCCCTCCACCCTCCAACCCCAGCCTACTCAGCAAACAGCTTCAGCCTTGCCCTTGAGAATCACAGTTTTCTTCTTTCCTGCCCTCTGATGGGAATGTGAAATCTTGCTTGAATTTGCTGAGTTAAAATAACAGGACTTAGTGAGAAATAGCAGGTCTGCACTGGTTTCTAAGCAGGCCCCGGTTTGATTTAATGCTGATTTAGTGTGAGTGCCATTTTCACATGTGTTTCTTCTTACTTTACTAGGATTTCAATTTTTTTTTTCCTCTGCGGTGCTCTTTGCCAATCTCTGATAAGAGGATCCTTGGCAAATCCAGACACGAGTCTGGCAGTCTGTTGGCGTACCTGTTATGTTTGAATCTGTAGGGAGAGATGTGCCAAAAGCAATGTCACTCTGGAGCTGGGCCATGGTGTATGTAAGGGTAGGGACTGGTCTGCCTTGCTCTCTGATGGACTCCCCACACTTGGAAATGTGCCTGGCATGCAGCAGGCGCTCAGTAAATGGATGCTAGTGGAGAAACTGTGGAAGGATGGATTTGCCCACCATTGTAAGCCTGTGAAAGTCTAAGAAACACCACACAGGGCTGGGGACCACCCCCTCAGGAGTGCCTGGATGTCATCTGCCCTGCTCTGGAATGTGGCACAGGACTCCTTGTGGTGAAAGGGGAGGTGGTGGGGGATGGTTAATGAGCAGGTATTGGAGGGAGGAACAGGTAGGAAGGTGTGGTTGGCCGATCTAATATCCACCCGGAATAAAACCCCTGGCATCTACAGCCTCCGTCTGAAAATAAGTCTGGCCGGCATGCCCAGCGGTGGCCCAGATGGGGCATGACATCAAAACAGCACACGGGAAGGGGCGAGGCTCCCACGGCCACCTCAGCCCCACCCGGGCACCCTGGCATGCCCCTCACGCTTCCCCCGGCACCCACTGCAGAGTGACCATGACAAAGGCAACACCTTTACTGCCTTCTCAGGTGGCGGACGCCTGTGACCCTCAGCTCCAGAAACCCATCGGAGGGGGCCAAACAGTCGGGGTCTAGGCCTGGCCTTCCATGCCCAAGCAGAGCCCAAGGCAGGGCCCCAAGCCCTGGGCACAGCGTGCCCCTCCCGCGGTCCAGGGGTCCGCGGCGGGCAGCACATACCTTCTCGGCATGGTCAGGACACGCGGCCCCACGCGCGGGCCACACGGGACACCGGGGAGGTCTGAACCCAGGGCACGCATCCGAGGCAGCCGCACAAGCGCGGGCTTTGTGCGCGGGCAACGGCAGGACTGCGAGCCCCCGCGCCCCTCCTGGCCCAGATCCCAGCCCCTGCCCAGCAGATTCCTGCGGGCCGTATCTTGGCAGCGCGGCAGCCCCTGACCCGGCCCTCGCTTTCCCCTCTCTCTCCAGGAGAAGAGCCCCAGATGGAAGAGAAGTGCCTGGACCTCCGAAGGACGCAAATCACCCACTGAATCAGCAGATAGTGGCAGAATAGACACAAACTTGCTTTTTGGGAAGACAAACACAGGGGCCCACTTTGCTGCTCCCCGCCCACCACTGAAGGGGCGGAATGTGCTTCTAATACAGGGGGTGAAGGTCCTCCCCAAGGGCCCCAGCGCCCAGTCTCCCTATGGCCCCCGGGAGTGAGGGGCCTGCACAGCTGGAGACACCTGTGCTTCTCCTCCTCTCTGAGCTGTGCCTGTCTTGCTATAGCAGGGAGCCTGTGTGCTGAGCTCACTGCAGGGACAAGCTGATAGGAACCTGAGGAGAGTCTCTGGGGTTCTCACCCTAAGATCTCAGTCCCAAGCCACCCAGTGCTCCCAAGACCCATGGCCACAACAGACCAGACCCCCTGCCTCTCTCCCAGGACCTGGCCGGGGCTTTGCCAGAAGACTGATCCTGCTGGAGTCGATTTGATCTTGGGAAGGGAGCTATTGGACTGTCCTCTGGCCATCCTCAGGCTCTGCTGCAGAATGTCCACACAAAGGCATGACCTTTCAGGAGGGCAACTTAGAAACACCCGGCAAGGTCTTTAAAATGGTTCTTCCTTCTGATGAGTTATTTCAAGGAATTTATCCTAAGAAAGGAATTGTAAAAATGCACGAAGCATTACAGATAATAACAAAGCAATTGGAACAAGTTCATGGCCACCGATAGACTATGACATAGACATTGCAAATAACAGATATGGGAAAAATTGTCATAATAAATCATTAAGTGGAAAAAATGTAAGATAAAAACTGTATGGGGCCGGGCGCAGTGGCTCACACCTGTAATCCCAGCACTTTGGGAGGCTGAGGTGGGCGGATCACTTGATGTCAGGAGTTTGAGACCAGCCTGACCAACATGGTGAAATCCCGTCCCTACTAAAAATACAAAAATTAGCTGGGCATGGTGGCATGGGCCTGTAATCCCAGCTACGCAGGAGACTGAAGCAGGAGAATCACTTGAACCTGGGAGCCAGAGGTTGCAGTGAGCTGAGATCATACCACTGCACTCTAGCCTGGGCAACAAAGTTAGACTCCATCTCAAAAAAAAAAAAAAAAAAAAAAAAAAAAAAAAATGCGTATTTTCAGTTTCGGAGCTTTAATAGATCTTAAGGAAGCCGGTATTCTGAGTAAGAAGAAGCTGAGAACTAAACTAAACAGCAACAGGGATTTCCCATGCCTAATAATAAATGCCACAGGGTTTTCTTGATGATCAAATGAAATAATGCTAGCTAGCTAATATCAGAACTGCTAATAGTTAAATGTTGATATATATTGGCACTTACAGAGTTTATAATTTGAACTGTATGGAATTTGTTTTATGAGGCAAAAATTGTCAAATATTAGCAATTTCATATGGCTCCATTATTTCATCTGCTTAAGATGCAGAGGGACATTTAAAAAAAGCTATATCAAGACAATGGAAGGCAGGAAAGAAAGTAAAAGAGGAAGAGGAAAAGCAAGATAAAGAAAGCCTATCATAAGATGGCAAAAACAATAATGACATCAGTAATGAATCCAAATATTAAAAGTCTAAACACAATACCTGAAATGTTTGCCAGACTTGGTTTAAAAAATATGTGCATAAAGCAAAAAGTGATAGAATTGTAAGAAATTTATAAATTCACATCCATAGTGTGTGATAGTTATAAGAGAAATAGTCAAAACAAGAAAGAGAAACATTAAAAATAAAAGACCGGAAAAGATATACCTAGAAATATTAACCTCTCGCCCCCCAAAAAGCTGCTGTATCTGTATTAAACTTGAAGATAAAAAGCATTATTGCAAATATGAAGAAGTACCTAATTATAAAAGGAGTGGCTCACTAGGAAGCTATAAGAATTATAAGTTTGTAGGCATACAATAAATCTGGTATCCAAATTTATAAAACAAAAAGCAATAGAGTTACAAGAAGAATTTCTAAATCCTCAATCATGATGGAAGATTTTTATTAGACTTCTCTCAGTAATTGATATATTAAGCAGACAAAAATTTAGTAAGGACATAGACTATTTGAAGAATACAATTACGCTTAATCTATGGACATATATAGAACTATGTACCCAACACATAGAGAAATACTTTTCAAGAACACATAAAACATTTACTAAAACTTATTATGTACTAGGCATAAAGAAAATCATAACAAAAGCCATAATCAGTATCATATAAACCCTGTATTTGAAAACAGGGCAATTAAAATAGACATCAAGAACAGAGAGATAACTAAATATAATGCCATACATTTTGAAACACTTTTAAAACAAACTTCTAGATAATTCATGAGTTAAAGAAAAAATCAGAAGTTGGAAAATATTTAAAACTGGATGACAGCAAAAATCCTGTGTATCAAAACTTATGGCATGGGTGCCTTTTCCCTTCTCTTCATTCCCGATCCATTCAGTGCTAAGCTATTGGATGGACAGAGCAAGGTAACTGATACATACCCACTCGGAGGGGTGGCCTGGAACCAGCACCACATCCTCAGAGGAGGGAGAAGCACGTCCATGCAGCGGGGGTGGCTCAGCATGGGGAGTCAGAGCCTGAGCTGGGGGAGAGGGCAGCTGTGCAAGGAAGCAGCCCAGTGTGTGGTGTAGAAGCCCAAATGTGGTGAGGATGGCATTCATATACGGGGCGTACCTGACAGGAGGTGTCACTCTGGGTGAAGAGGACACCCATGAACACCACACCAATACAATTCCAATCCAACACCCAGGGTTCATTCACGTATCTCCCTTTCCATATGTGGACTTCCCTTCTCCAACAGCGAGAAGCCTGGCTCTCCTTGTCCTTAGTCTACAGATGCATTCCATTCATTCCCCCTTGTCAATACTGCTCACCACTGTTACTGCCTCTCCTCCAAAAGAGACAGACACCTTTCTTACTCTAGTTAGACTCTGGCACTCCATCCGAAATATTCTGCACTTTACATTGAACTTTTCTATAAGTTGGAGACTGTATTTAAAAATTCATTTAAAAACAAAGTGAAACTTACAGGATGCTGCTAAATCAGTAAAGGTACATTTATAGCCTTAAATGCTTATATTAGAAAAGAAGACTGAAAATTAGTCAGCAAAGTACCCAAGACATTTGAGAAAGAAAAACAGAGTAAACTTAATGAAAGTGGAAGGAAGGAAATAATAAAGATAAGTGCTGGCAACTACATAAGGTCATGTAAACGCCTCCACATTTCTGGAGAGACTGAAACTTGATATAACTAATTTGGAAAACAATTTTCCTCACCTAGTAAAGTTTAAAATGCACACCTATTGGGAGGCTGAGGCAGGCAGATCACCTGAGGTCAGGAGTTCAAGACCAGCCTGGCCAACATGGTGAAACCTCATCTCTACTAAAAATACAAAAAATTAGCCAGGCGTAGTGGCGCACACCTGTAATCCCAGCTACTTGGGAGGCTGAGGCAGGAGAATCGCTTGAACCCAGGAGGCAGAGGTTGCAGTGAGCTGAGGTGGCACCATTGCACTCCAGCCTGGGCAACAAGAGCAAAACTCCATCTCAAAAATAAATAAATAAAATAAAATGCACACCCATGACCCAACAATTCTACCCTCAGAAACTTCTGCATATGCCCCAAGAGACAGTTGAAGAATGCTGTTAGCAGCATTGTTATAGTAGCCAAAAAAAATCAAATCAAATAAAAACAAATGAAATGTCTATTGATAGAATGGATAAATAAATCATGATCTATTCATACGATGGAATACTCTGGGTTAGTAAAAATGATTAACCACAGCTACACTCATGACCACAAATGAATTTCAAAATCATGATGAGCTAGTGATACAAGAATGCACATTGCTAAAAATATTAAAGAAATATAAGATAAAGTATTTATGACCTTGGGGATGGGAAGAATGTCTTTAAAAAGACATGCAAAGTATAATGGGAAAGACTGATAAAACTGACAATATTAAAATTAAAACATCCTGCATGATAAGCTACTATAAACAAAAGAGAAAGGCAAGCCACAGGCTGGAAGAAGATAGTTGCAACGCATTTAACTGATGATGGATTAGTCTCCAGAATTCATAAAAGAATTATTAAACATCAGTAAAAAGACAAGCTCAAGAGTAAAAAATGGGCAAAGGGTGTGTGAAAGGAAAATAAATCTCTCTCTATATATATATTTTTTATTATACTTTAAGTTCTAGGCTACATGTGCACAACGTGCAGGTTTGTTACATATGTATCCATGTGCCATGTTGGTGTGCTGCACCCATTACCTCATCATTTACATTAAGTATATCTCCTAATGCTATCCCTCCCCCCAGAAAATAAATCTTGAGACCCCAAAATCGCTAAGCTAAAGGGAAAAGTCCAGCTGGGAAGTGCTTAGGGCAAACTTGCCTCCCATTCTTTTCAAAGTCATCCTTCTGCTCACTGAGATAAATGTATATCTGATTGCTTCCTTTGGAAAGGTTAATCAGAAACTCAAAAGAATGCAACTATTTTTCTCCTATCTACCTATGACCCAGAAGCCCCCTCCCCGCTTGGAGTTGTCCTGACTTTTCAGACGTAACAAATCTTACATATATTGATTGTAAGACTGCTCATCTTACATATATTGATTGATGGCTCAGGTCTCCCTAAAATGTATAAAACCAAGCTGTGCCCTGACCACCTTGGGCACATGTCGTCAGGACCTCCTGAAGCTCAGGGCACGTCCTTAACCTTGACAAAAGAAACTTTCTAAATTGACTGAGACCTGTCTTGGATATTTTGGGTTAACAGGTATGAAGATGCAATTTACAGAAAAGGAAAGTGGAATGGCTAGCAAATTCACTGGAGATGGGAAAATGCAAATACAATCTCTGGTGCTTACACCCTAGGTTCCCACCCCAGGTTTTCAACACCAAGCTCATGACCCTGCCACTGTCACCACTCACTCTGTCCACCCATCTTCAGGCCCATTGGCTGCTGACCACACCCCAGTGCTCAGCCTGACCTTTCTACTGCTCCTCTAGGTGCCAGTGCTCACCTGTCTCTTAAAGAATGGTGCACTCTGCTAGAGCTGTTCCAGTTCCCAGGAGGAGACACATACAGCCCCTTCTTTCCTAAGTCACATATATACTTCCAGGGTAGCCAGGCTCAGTCAGTTTCAAGTCAAAGGAAAGTCCTGTGGTTAATAAGATGATGGTCCCTTTCAACCCTCAATCCTGTTGCTGAGTCAGTCTCACTATGGCTGAGTCCTCCTTTCCCCACTGTGGACTCTTTTCCAAGTTCTCAAATATCCATTTCCTTCGCCATTAAGTGTCTGTTGGCATCCCCCCCATTTCTGTATGTCTGAACCCCCAAGTATAAATACTATTTGAGATCATTTCCAAGAGGCTTTCCAGCCCTCATAAATGTCAATGAATGCCAAACATAATTCATGATTCTAAATTTTTTTCTGGGATAGGTAAAAATTGCTAATTTTTTTCATCAAGATAGAAAGTGAAAACAAAGAACTTTGGAAGAACCACGCTAGGATGACATGTCAGTCATGGCATCCTGCTGAGAGGCCTACTGCTTTAACTTGGCCATGGTACGCCTATAGCATGTCTGCCTCAACTCCATTATTCCTCAAGTAAGAAATTCAGGCGTAAGAATAAAACCAGTCAAGATATACATGCTTCTTTCTCATCTGGCTGTAAACAAAGCCATGCCTTGGGATTAGCGAAAACTGCCATGTCACGGAATCACAGCTTCTCATTTAAGCTCCCACCCATAGCAAGAATGCTCTCTAAAATTTTGCAGACCTGGTGACAGTGAACTCTATTTAAATCCCTCCAGAAAAAAAGGGGGTGTAAAGTCTAACAATACCAAGCATGGGTATCCCCAGCTCACATCGTGGGACACAGCCAACCACTGTTCTCCATCAATATCTGCTGAGTAATTTTTCATTTACTAAAATATTTATTAAAAGCTCTATTTGAATGTGGTCTTTGACCCATAAGCTTTATTTTGTGACTTGGAACATTTCTATATTTTTGCATGAAGGTTACATTTAGAAATCTAACCACCCTCAGAAAATAGTTTTTTGTGAATCTAAAAATTCTCAAGCTTGTTGTTTCAATGACTGGAAATGACATTTCTCTAGATGGTTTCTTTAAAAGCATACATAAATCAGCACCACTCACTGGCTACAAAAATACTGATGTAACTAACAGATTAAAAGTTATTTGCAGATTGTAGCATGCTAAATTTATCCTTAAGATCCACTCATGTCACCAAATATGGGTTTCTCAATAGTACTGAAAAATAAAGTTATTTTTAAATATAATGTAATCCAAATGTGGTCCCCTTGTCCCTCCTCATTCTTTCCTCTTTTCTATGTCCTCTTTAGCGGTGGCCAGATAATAAAATTTCTTCACATAGCTGCATTAATATTGCATCAAAATTGGAAAACAAAAGGAAAGTTTCCAAACAAATGTAAGCATTTTTGTGTCTTTCTTCCTTTCTTTCATTCTTTCTTTCTGTTATTGTTGTCCATTTGCAAATGTATTTGTTTGTTTATATACATTTTTGTGCCCCCTTATTTACTTTGTAGCAAATCCCCCCATCAACCCCCTCATCTCTGTGCTATGTGCAGCACCTTCCCTCTTGTCTCTCCATTGTCCCTTGTGGACAGGGATCACATCTTTGTCTCTGTAATTCCCTGGAGGGCACAGCAACTGGCACATTGCTGTGTGCTCTCAATACTATTCACTGAAATTCCAAGTCATCAAAGAGCAAAGAACACACCAAGTCTTCAGAATTGTGACTTACCATGCTATGCCTAGTTTGCATAATCAGAGAGATTCTATTATTTTTCTCCCTGATAAGAAAAATATTCAGGTTCAGAAAGCTTTCCTAGCCTGTCCCAGGTAACAGAGATGACAAGTGGCCCAGCGAGGATTCAAAGTTCCACTGAATCCAAACCCCAGACTCCTAACCAACCTGTATGACAAATCTCTTTTTGAATACAGAGGACTCTCTCTTTAATGATGCCCCTATTTCAAAGCTGGAGAGCTTCCACTGTTAGAAAAATGCCCAGTGTGGGTCGGGCGCGGTGGCTCACACCTATAGTCCTAGCACTTTGGGAGGCCAAGGCAGGCGGATCATTTGAGGTCAGGAGTTCGAGACCAGCCTGACCAACATGGTGAAACCCCCGTGTCTACTAAAAATACAAAAAATTAGCCAGGCATGGTGGTGCACGCCTGTAATCCCAGCTACTCGGGAGGCTGAGACACGAGAATGGTTTGAACCTGGGAAGCAGAAGTTACAGTGAACAGAGATCGCGCCATTGCACTCCAGCCTGGGCGACAGAGCAAGATTCTGTCAAGAAAAGAAAAGAAAAGAGCCCAGTGACAGGCTTTGAAGTCAGTGATCATGACTGCCCTGGTCTTCTCTACTCCAAGCTAGTCACCATCACCTTCCTCACACTTTCCCTCCTATAGCAAGGCCTCCAGTCTTCCCACCAGTATCAATCTCTTCCAAAGGCTTTTTTTTAGTCTGTGCACATATTGCTTCAAATATTGTGCCAACAGTTTGGCAATATGGCCCTCTGACTTGAAAATTAGAAGTCCCTCTTTTCTAAGAAAAGGCTATTTGTTCTTCAGCCACAGTAACAACTAAGCAGCACAAAGGATTTAAAACCTGACATGCTATCTTGTCTTCAGTCTCACTGAAATCCATGCTCCTGAATCAGCCAATCATAAATGGCACATGATTCCGAAAGGCAGCCAATCAAAGATAGCTGCATGCTTCTGCCATCCAATCAGCAATAGCTCCACTCTAATAACCACACCTCCTCAATTTAAGGTCAGCCAATCCCTTAATTCTCACTCCTGAAATTCTATTAATCCTTGAATTCCGTGCTTCCTCCAGACTTTGTTCAGAGAGACTGTCTCAAAGCACAATTTTCTCTTACTTTACAAACAGTAAATCCTGCTTTTTGTTTCAAGTTTTCACTAGTGCCTTCTTCCTTTGATATCCCTAACAGTTGTCTTTTCTAGCAGTTTATCCTAAGAAAATAACCAGGCACATGTGCAAAGATTTAGCATTAGAGATGACTTCGTTTATGATGGAGAAGCAGCATGTGTCTAACAGTAGGCTATTAGGTATAAATTTTGCTATTTCCATCAAATGGAATAAATGCTAAAATAACCATGAAAAATCAAGTTGCGGCAGATTATTTTACTGATACGGGAAAATGTCCAAGACATGTTAGTGGAAAAAGCATACTGTAATGTAGTATTTATAATATGATTCCAATTTTGTGAAGTATTTAAGTATATATGTATAGGAAAAAAGACTAGAAGGATATATAGGAAGCCATCAAAAGTTATTATAGGAGCTAGGATTACAGGCAATTTTCCTTCTCTCAATTTTCAGCATTTTCTTAATTTTCTGCAATGATACACATATTGCTTCTGTAATTTAAGAGAAAAGAGCATTTTTTAAAAGTGATATCCAGAATAGAACACAATCCACTGATGAGGGCAGAGAGCAAGACTGAGTACAGACAAATGCCTCCTTGATAACGCAGACACCGAATCTGATCATGTATCACATGCAGCTCCGTAATGCTGTAGGCACATATTGAGTTCAAGGTTAATTACATCTTCCTTGTTCTTTCCTCTTGTATATTCCCAGTCATGACCTCTCAAGTGCAATTTGTTAAAATTGAACTCATTTTCCTCTGGTTCCCTGCCTGCTCTATCTACATATCCCCTCCCAACACACACACACACACACACACACACGCACTCCTTTCACCAAAGCAAGCTCTCCACAATCCTAAGTCCTCCCAGGCCTTCAGGCTCTTCTTCCCTTTGCATCTTGTCCCTTACCAAGCCCTCCAGATATTCTTCCAGAATGGCCTGTGCATTCGCCCCCTTCTGCCAAAACTCTACTTCAACTTTTCCTACCTGATAAGGTATATCAGACTGGCAACCTGAGAACCAAACATTGCCCCAAACCAGTTTTTCTTGACCCACATACTATTGAATTATAGACCAACAATTATGGATTAAGAGGCTTCACATAAAAATACAAAATTCTGGCCTCTTACTAAAATAAAACAAAACAAAGTGCTATGTTGAAGTTGAGAAGTGACTTCCCCTTTAGACACAGCTAATCCCTTCCAGTTTTCCACAGTCTCCAGCACTCCCTATTGCACCTCTAACACCAAGAGTTCCAGAGGTCATTTAATGTCAAACTTGCTCAGTTGTTTTTCTTGCACAGTCCCCATGGGCATTTGAGTGTGTGACCCTGACCTAGATTCAACGAATTTTAGTCTCAAGCAGCCTTCAGAATCCTTTTAGAGTAGAAATATCTTCTATATATTTTTAAAATAGTATTTTATCTTTGTTCTAATTAATTGCAAAATGATAAGTTGCCTAAGAATTGATAAGGTAGAAAATGAATCTCAGCTTTCCCTTTTTATCTCTGAACAAACAAGAAAAGGAAGGCTGCAGCTGGGCACAGTGGCTCACACCTGTAATCCCAGCACTTTAGGAGGCCAAGGCAGGAGGATTGCATGAGGTCAGGAATCTGAGACCATGCCTATGGTCCAAGCTACTCAGGAGGCTGAGGCAGGAGGATCATTGAGCCCAGGAGATTGAGGCTGCAGTGAGCCATCATGCCACTGCACTCTAGCCTGGGTGACAGAGCAAGACCTTGTCACAAAAAGAAGAAAAAGAAAAGGAAGACTAAGTTGATCACATAATGCAATATTTTGTTTCTTAAGTTGCAGTAGCTGAAATGGTCTTTTATTTTTAAAAACCACACATTTCAGCTTTCATCTACATGTTATTAAGAAAGAATCATGAGCTTTTTATGGAAGAAAATAAAAGACACTCGATGCTTTCATTGAAGAAGTTCACATGTCTTATTTTTGGTTGGTGTCCTAAAAAGGAAATTGTGGTAAAAAAAGAGATAGATGATAGATGGATAGATAGATAGATAGATAGATAGATAGATAGATAGATAGATAGATAGACAGACAGACAGATAGATGATAGATAACTTACAGGTAAATCCCCATTTCTTACCTCTTGGCAACTGCCTTAGCAGACACTTATGGAGAAAAAAGATATTCTTTAGTTTTTTGATGCAGATGCAAAATGAAGGTGAAAAACTATCAAAACAAATCACTGCTTAACATTCCCAGGTATTTCACTTCTAATATGAGGTTACAGGAAAAAAAAAAATCCCTGGTATATCTTCCGAATGTGAAGCCTATCTGCCTTTTACACTGTAGGGTGGAGAACATCACAATGAGCAAGTATGCCCTTTGAGTAGGGAAAAAAAGATGGAAATGAGCCCTCCTGAAGAGAGATTTCTGTTGTAGTTTGAGTTACCTTTATCGGTTTTGAATCAACATAACCTTGGAAATCATGGTGTGTTGTAATCAAATCAAGACATGAGCATCTCTTAAATCTAACGACAAAATAATAGAATTATTATAATTCTGTGACCTCGACAATGGGTTGGCCCAGAAGAGAGTGAATGACCCAGCAGAGCCAACTGCGTGGACTTGTGCCCCAAAGGGCAGGCAGCAAGACAGAATACGATGCTGCTGTGTGCAGCCCTGTGAACTCCTCCTCCCACAGGGAACTGATGTAACTGGAAGGTGCCAAATCCTCCTTAGACAACCCCTGCTCTATCCCAGTCCCCACCTTTAAATAAGTCTAAATAGCACCCCTCTGCCCCCACCCCCAAAAAATCCCAACTACAAAAGCATTGAAGAGTAATTATAAATTTACTACAGGTCCCTAGAGGAAGTAGAAGGAAGTCACACCATATCCCACACAACATAGCATTCTCAAGTCCCTCTTAATCATGTCTATTTTCTCTCTCCAGCCCCTTTTGAGGGCTGCCTAGCCTCTTCTCTCATCTCCCTCCCATCACCCTGGCTTCCTCCCACCTCTCGGATCATTTTTTTCTGAATCCTACTACACCAGCTGTTCTCAACACTGGCTGCATCTCATGATCACCTGGGGAGCTTACAAAGTAAACCAGTGCAGAGTCTCACCCTCAGAGACACTGATTCAACTATCCTGGGGTAGGATCTGGGCCTGTTATTGTTTCCAAGCTACCCTAGGACTTCTAAGGTGCCACCAGAACCACAGTTCTCCAAATTTCCTTGTGTGGAACATCTTAATTTCTCTGACATGCATCCTTACTCTTCACCCAACCCTCTAAAGAAGGCCATGATTGTCTTCTTCTGTCACATTGATAACTTGGCATGTAGTTGACAAGTCAGTCTCTTGTAAAGTTTAAAGCATAGGAATTCATTTCATCAGAGCCTTAATTTAAAAAAAATTCTTTTCTTTCTGCACAATAAGTTTAACACAGGAAACAATTATGAATGCGTGCTAAGGTTTAATTACAAGGATGTTCACAGTTCATAAAAGTAAAAATCTGTAATCTAGCAATAGATTTGGTTAAATAAATTATAGCACATTTTTATGGTAGAATAATATGCATCATTATAATAACCATATCATAAAATAAAACTATCATAATAATTTCCCTTTTTAGTATTAATAAACAACCTCAAACTGAGAGGAAAGTTGAATCATATATATATGAATACCAATATATCCTTCCCCTAGATTCACTTATTGTTAACATTTGCTACATGCTTGCTCGTTCCCCTCTCATTGATATTTGAATGTATGTTTTGTTGTTGCTGGGTTTTGTTTTGTTTTTGCAGAATCATTTGAAAGTAAACTGCAGGCACTGTGTTACTTCACCTCTAAGCACTGCAAACATCTCATTTCCTAAGAATGAACACCTTAGCCTACATGAACTGTATTACCACATCACACCCCAGACATCAATATTGATGTAATAATATAATCTAATAAGAAGTCCATATTCAACTTCTTCCAGTTATCCCCAAAATGTTTATGTAGCTTTTTCTTTTTTAAAACAAGAAATCCAGCATCCATTCAAGGAAGACATATTGCATTTGGTTGTCACTTCTATTTAGTCACGTTAATCTAGAGAAGTCCCCAGTCTTTTTTTTTTTTTTTTTCTTTTTTGAGTTCAGGCTCATTTTGCCAAAAGTCTCACAATCTGGGTATCTGATTGTTTCTTTATAACTATGTTTGGGCTAAACGTTTTTAGCAAAAAGACCACCTAGGCAATGTTGTGTTCTTTCTCTTGTATTACATGAAGACATCCATAATGTCAAGTTGTTCCATTATTCATGATGATATATTGGATCCCTCACATAAAGTGACTTTTTCCAGACCTCTCCAATGTAAAGCACTTCTAACTCGTTGAAATTCACAACTTAGCTGTAGGATGACACTTTCAAATGGTGTGAATCTTTTCTCCAACAACTTTCCCGCAGTGCATCCATTGATGATCTTTTCCTGAATCAATTATTACAATGATGGTTGCAAAACAGCTTATAACATAATATTAAATGAAAAAAAACTAGGGCACAAAGCTACAGACCATACAATCTCAACCATTGGTGTTTGGAGCTGATTCTTACTGGCCCTCAAAAGCCAACTGCTAATTCTTGAGGAATTTTGGAAGTCAGTTGTTAAACTGTTGGTTGCTTGAAATTCACCATGGTGAGAGTATGTACAACACAGATCCCAGCAAGTGCTATAAACCAGGGACTTTTTAAAAAGAGCTGATTTAACAGCACACTACTGATATATATAAAATGTATATACACATATGTGCTAGATTACTCCATTCTTACATTGCTATAAAGAAATACCTGAGACTGGGTAATTTATAAAGAAAAGGGGTTCAATTGGCTCACAGTTCCATAGGCTGTACATAAAGCATGATGCTGGCATCTTGCTCAGCTTCTAGGGTGGGCTCAGGAAACTTACAATCGTGGCAAAAGGTGAAGGAGGAGCAGACATGTCTTACATGGCAGGAGCAGGAGCAAGAGAGAGAAGGGGAGATGCTACACACTTTTTTTCCCTCCAGAGACACAGTCTTGCTCTATTGCCCAGGCTGGAGTACAGTGGTGTGATCTCGGCTCACTACAACCTCTGCCTCCTGGGTTCAAGCAATTCTCCTGCCTCATCCTCCCCAGTAGCTGGGACTACAGGCACGTGCCACCACACACAGTTAATTTTTGTATTCTTAGTAGAGATGGAGTTTCACCATGTTGGCCAGGCTGGTCTCAAACTCTTGACCTCATGATCCACCCACCTCAGCCTTCCAAAGTGCTGGGATTACAGGCATGAGCTACCCCACCCAGCCTGGTGCTACACATTTTTAAACAACCAGATCTTACAATAACTCACTCAATATTAGGAGAACAGTACCAAGAGATGGTGCTAAACCATTCATGAAGGACCATCCCCATGATCCAACCACCTCCTATCAGGCCCCACCTCCAACACTGGGGATTACAATTCAGCATGAGATTTGGGCAGGGACACAGATCCAAACCATATCACATGCTTTAAACATAAACGAACCCCAAGAAAATATAAGAAAGTGATGATCTGTGTGAGATTATGGATGATTTTTACTTTTCAGCTTTGTCCTTTCCTGTATTTTTAAAGATTCTCATAATGAACATGTATTAGTCAAGGTTCTCTAGAGAGACAGGGCTAATAGGATAGATGTATATATGAAAGGGGGTTTATTGAGTACTGACTTGCATGATTACAAGGTGAAGTCCCACAATAGGCCATCTGCAAGCTGAGGAGCAAGGAAGCCAGTCCAAGTCCCAAAACCTCAAAAGTAGGGAAGCTGACAGTGCAGCCTTCAGTCTGTGGCGGAAGGCCCAAGGGCTCCAGGCAAACCACTGGTATAGGTCAAAGAGTCCAAAAGCCGAAGAGCCTGGAGTCCAATGTTTGAGGCAGAAAGCATCCAGCACAGGAGAAAGATGAAGGCCGGAAGACTCAGCCAGTCTAGTCCTTCCACAGTCCTCTGCCTGCTTTTATCCTAGCCTTGCTAGCAGCTGATTAAATGGTGCCCAACCAGACTGAGGGTGGGTCTGCCTCTCCCAGTCCACTGACTCAAATGTTAATCTCCTTTGGCAACACCCTCACAGACACACCCAGAAACAATACTTTGCATCCTTCAATCCAACCACATTGACACTCAATATTAACCATCACAGGGCATCTGTTACTTCTGTGCTTCTTAATGCCTTTTTTAATGAGTGCCAATATCTACACCCATAACGAGCCCCCAGTTATAACCAGCATCACTCTCTCTATAGTGACACCTTAGACTCAGAAGTTCAGGGGACTTCAAGGTTACCCTTGAGGAAATGCTTGAACCTACTACCATGCTCTAATTTCATAACCCCAAACTCTATACAAGCAACCGAAATACAATTTGGAGGTCAGTCTAATAGAGAGAGAGGCAGTTGCAGCTTGAGGGTCTCTTTGAGAGTGCTGGCCTTGTGGGCCTGAGGGGACCAAGAAGAGGTATTCGAAAACAGCACATAGATCTTTAGAAACAAGGAGCCAGGGCCCACTTCCAAAGAGACTAACTAGAAACCTTCTGGATAGGATCCATCCCTCGTTTCGTGGTCACCAGTTAAGAGGCACTGATATTGAAGCACACAATTGGACGGGAACACTCTGGAAGGCAGAGTTGTGCAGAGGCCCCCAAAGCGTGATCTTTGTTTGGTTACAGCCATCGATTGCTCTTCCAACAAAGGCAGAAACTGTGGATTTAGTGATTTGGGTGTCCCAGATACATGTCCTCAAGGCTGTTATAACAGGTTCCAGCTGTCCTGGTATATATTGATTGCTACAGTCTCAAATGCATGGCAGAGACAAACTATCCGAGGGAGGGTTCAAACCATTCTGCTTCTTATTTAGATCCATTTAAACGCCAGACACTTTGGCATACATTATCACATTCTGATCCTCACTACACTTTGAAGTCGGCAGGTCACGTTGCATTATGCATTTTCAAAAAGGAAATGATTTAATGCTTAGAGAAGTTGAGTGAGTTGCCCCAGGGTCCATGGTCACTGTGTTCTGATGAGACTGGTATAGCCTCTGAGAGAGTGAGGAAAATTACCAGGCCTTGGAGTTTCTTCACACCTAGTTTGTCAGAAGAAGGAAGCACCAAGAGATTCAGAAGAAATGGCATGTCCAAGAAGAGGGCATGCCTTTGCTGATGTGTTCTGGAGAACTAGCGTGGCCAGTAGAAGGCAGAACCATAACTGGGAGTTAGTACCATGTGCCCATTGTATGGATGAAGGACGCTGAAGCTTAGGCCATGTGATCTTTAGAAAGAGATCACCTGGTTCTAGATCCAGCTCTGCTGACCACCAGGGTAATGCTGGGCATGCTCCTCCTCTTCCCCCATGGGAGACTCAGATTCTCCAAAACAGAAAGAAGTGAGGAGATCACCTCTAAGGCAGAGTCCAGCTCTAGGATACGGATTCTTTCTGTTCGTCTTCATTCTATTTGACATTCTATGGTTTATGCATTTGGCTAGCAAACCAATTTGATTTCTTATTATAAATACTTCATCTTCTTTCATATAAATGCTGGTAAACATGAAGTTATATGTCCCCAGAGGGACCTTGTTTTCCATGCCAAACCACAATGCCTGTTACGACCAAAAAAAGTGGCAGCTTTAATCTCCTGCTGACCGCCATTAGAGATTAATGCAGAGTGCAGAGCAGGCAATACACCAGACAGTGTCAGGACATTGTCCCAAACCTTGACCAAGCTTTTAATCATGTTCCTGAGTAGATTTCCAAGGTTCTAACTGAGCCCAAAGACCTCATTAATACCCCAGCACTTTGGGAGGCCGAGACAGGTGGATCACGAGGTCAGGAGATTGAGACCATCCTGGTGAACACGGTGAAACCCTGTCTCTACTAAACACACACACACACACACACACACACACACACACAAATTAGCCGGGCGTGGTGGCAGATGCCTATAGTCCCAGCTACTCAGGAGGCTGAGGCAGGAGAATGGCATGAACCCAGGAGGTGGAGCTTGCAGTGAGCCGAGATCGTGCCACTGCACTCTAGCCTGGGCAACAGAGCAAAACTCTGTCTCAAAATAAATAAATAAATAAATAAATAAATAAATAAAATAATGCTTAATGTGTATTGAGCACTTATTATGTGCCATGTGCTATTCCCTGTGCTTTCCATATCTTTTTTGTTTAGCCCTCATAACAACTCTGTAAAGTTGTTACTATAACCATTTCACACATGAGGAAGGTGAAGCACAGAAAGGGCAGGTAACTTGCACAAGGTCACAGAGCAAGTAAGTGGTGGAGCCAGGATTCAAACCCACACTTTTTGCCTCCAGCCTGGTTTATCCAACGCATGCTGGAGCTATTTGTCCTCGATAAGATCAAGGAATTTTGGGGCATCTACTATGGGATGAACATATCACCACTGTGCTGAGATGATATTTTGAAATGTTAACTTGGGTTTTGTTGTGTATCCTGTGGCCCTTTCTGCATTCCAGCAGATCTGGCATGTGGCATCTTTTGCCTCAGAGGAGGGAGACTGAGGCAGAATGACAGAAAAAAAAAATGAGACTTCTCCTGGCTTCTGAATTGAAGCCCTAGAGGTAATGAGAAGACTTTAGCAAAGGTTTGCAAAGAATGTGCACTGAAAGAACAGGCTTGGAGCCCAGAAGCCAGACAAGAGGCCCCTGATTATGGATAAGAGACCCGGAGAGTGGAGATGCTGGTGTGTCCAGGGGAAGTGGAGCCTCTTTCTGTCCCCACCTCTGGTCAGGATGGAGGTAATGAAAAGGTTCATAAAATCTGAAATCTGAGAGTAATGAGGAGATGGCAACAAGCCCAGGTAGAGATGTCTGAGTGGGGTATCCAGGCAGAAGACAGGCCTAAGCACCCTCACTAAGCTCCCATGTCCCAGCAGAGCAGGGAGGCACCTGTGTGTGCAAAGGTGGCCCTGGAGGACAAGGAGAGTTATCCAACCTGAAGGACCCTCTCCTATGGAGACAAGAATGGTATAGGAGTAACCCACAGCCCCAGCCCCAACCCCTTGGCACAACTCTAGGACAAAGAAGGAGGAACCCTGGGTTGACTGAGATATTAATATTTCCCACCGTGCAATGGAAACAGGACTTGGAGCAGAGGTCACCATAAGATAAAGTAACATTTTTTTTGTACATTGGATTTTGTGAACCGAAATTTGTACTAATTATTTTGAATAACAGGATTCTGAAAGCACGAAATATGATCCTGTTTTTAAGTAACTCTCAACCCAAGCAGGAGATAACTGTGCCATAATGGGCAGAACCCAGGATGCATAAGGTCACGACGTCTGGTCTCAAGTTCAGCTCCCCCACTTACCAGCTAAGAGACTTTGCCCAGGTCTCTCAAATGGTCTAAGCTTCAGGGTCCTTCATCTGTAGAATGGGCACATGGCACTAACTCACTGGTTGTAGGGTGTATTAAATGAAAGGCATATACAGGAATTGTATGAGACTTTAGCATGCTATAAAAAGTGAAAGAAATTATTATTATTACTATCATTACCAAGACACATCAAACAATCGGGGAACTCAAGATAGAAATCACTTGGTACTGCATAGTGCATGCAAGAGGTCCAGAAAGGACTAGAATATATCACTGAATATAAAGTGGGAATTAAAATGTCCTCCCTTCCAAATGATCATGATTGTCTTTCCTTGTGGTGAAAAAGTTGCAACAGGTTTTTTAAGTCCTAACCACTGGACTCAGCACCCTTCTCACTTAGCTGGCCCTAGCTTGCTCCTCCATGTTCTCCTCCCAAACCAATTCATTACTGCCCATGGGCCTCACCTAGTGTAGGTCCCTCAGCCAACCTCATGCCTCCCTGCATTCATCCACTTCCAGGTGCCCACCACCACCATGCCAAGACCTCCAGGGCCCATGTTCTGCAGGAGACAGAGCCCACTTGGGAGAATGTCTGTGACAAGAAGCACAGCACCAGCCCAAGCTCCCACACCCACCATAAGCCACGGAGGATTAGGGATGCCTCAGAGCACAGCTTTATTTGCAAACAGCTCTCACCGTCCAAGGTGGAAATCTCCTGAGTGTTGAGCATCAACCACGAGGAAAGAGCCTTTCTTCTGTGTTTTCTCCTAAGGCCCTTCACCAAGGTTGCTGGGGTGAAGGGCCTTAGGAGACAGATCACACTGTCACCCAGAAGCTACTGCTGAATGCAGTGTTCAGACAGGCCAGCCTGGCCCTTCCACCGAAAAAGGTACTGTATCTATCAACAACTATTTATTGAGGACCTATTATGGGCCAAATAGTGATCTAGGCACTATGCATATAGTGGTGGACAAAACAGACAAGTACTTCTGCCCTCATGGAGCTTACATTCTACTGTGTGTAGGGGGAGAAGGAAGAGGAAGACCAATAGTTCACAAAACGAGTAAGTAAAATATGTAGCATGTCAAGTGTCAGTAGTGCAATGGAGGAAAATAGAGGAAAGGAGAGGAAATGCCAGCTTGTGGAAAGGGCTGCAGTTTTACATGAGGAGGTCAGAGAAGGCCCCACTGAGAAGGTAACAGATGAGCAAGGACTTCTGGAGAGTGAAAGAGTGAGTCACGCATGTATTCAGTGGAAGGGGGATGCAAGAAGCAGATCTAGCAGGTGCAAAGGTTCTGAAGCGAGAGCATGGCTAGGAAGAAACAGACTTGTATTCACAGAATCTGGTCTCAGGCAGACCTGCTCTTAAACCAGACTGAAGACAAGAAGATGTTTTCATTTTTTAAAATTTTTCTTTAGTGACTTGCCTTTACTGTGTTTTCCCAAAGCAATCAATTTAATTTTCAGAAACAACTGTATTTATTTTATTTGTATTTCATTGTATCATATAATGTTTGTTTAAATTATTTCATTACAATAATAAGTATAACTGGCATAAATAAATTTGGGAAATGACCACAATTGACTCTTGTTCAACAACAAGAACAACAAGAAAACTCAATAGATGAGAGCAGAAGTAGACAGGCGTTCTAGACAGTAGCTGAGAGCATTTCAGATTGCTAGGACCGCCATCAGTATGTTTTGCAGAGGGAATAAGAAGGTCTATAAATGCAGCCAGTCAGTTAAACAGAATGAGAATAAGATGGCTTTCCCAATGGCTTATAATTGACCTCAATAGCATGCCTTCAATTGTGATCCTCAGATATATGGGACTTCTGTGTTTTTCCTTCCTCACTATTACCACAACTGGAGGAGCTCTTTGGGTTATTTAGTGCACCACTATGTAATGTAATGAATTTAATTAAGGCATATCTGTGACATGGGAGCATTGCTTTGATGCTTGTAACTCTAGGTGACATATATATATATTTTTTTTGGAGACGGAGTCTCGCTCTGTCACCCAGGCTGGAGTGCAGTGGCGCCATCTCGGCTCACTGCAAGCTCTGCCTCCTGGGTTCACGCCATTCTCCTGTCTCAGCCTCCCAAGTAGCTGGGACTACAGGCTCCCGCTACCATGCCCGGCTAATTTTTTTTTTTTTTTTTTTTTTTTTTTGTATTTTTAGTAGAGACAGGGTTTCACTGTGTTAGCCAGGATGGTCTCGATCTCCTGACCTCATGATCCACCTGCCTCAGCCTCCCAAAGTGCTGGGATTACAGGCCTGAGCCACCGCGCCCAGCCAGTGACACAAATTTTTAAGAACTGGTGGCTCAGTGGCATTTGAGCTTCTGTTTCTCCCTGTTAAATAAGCCAAGTCCTTTAGCTTTTCTTCCTGGACTTAATTTTCTATTCTTTCCTCATGTTCTAAAGGCAAACTATGATTTAAGTTATAAAGCCCAGGAGTAACAAGAAGTTGTTTTAAATGAAAGCAGCTCCTGTTTTCAGACTGATCGTTTATTCCCTTTCCTGGGTTGTCTGGCTTTGTATACAGTGGGAATGTCCTTGCTGTCCTGATCCCACCTCAGTGCATTCTTGTCATAGTCTCTCCTGATACCTGCCTTACAGAGGTTAGTAGTGGCAGCTGTTCTCTGAAGCTCCCGACTTTGTCCTCAGGTTTACCCCCAAGGACACTGCCTTGGGCAGTGGACACACTGGAACCTAGGCCCCATCCCAGGTACCAGCAAGGACCCACAAAGGAGAGGGTTCCTGTTCCCAGAGCCATCTGGCTCCCCTATGCCATGTACTCCCCATTTAATGTCAGCCTTTGCAGCCTCAGCCAAAGCCAGCCAGGGTGAATTTAGAAGGGGAGCCAGGTCTGTGGAAGCAAGGCTTGCTTCCCTCCAACTTCCCCTCACCTCATCCTCATTCTCAGCCCTTCAGGATCCTGCTCTCATGCCACCCCCTTCAGGAGCTGATGGAACTTCTCACCTCTTTGGATTTACATAGCAATTGTTCTCTCTCCTAAAAGCAGAAGCCACCAGATTCCAGATGGTTGAATCTGTTTCTTCACTAAACCGAAGGCTCCTTAAGGCAGGCATTGGACCTACCCTTGCCTCCCCACCGCACCCAGAATGGGCCCTTGCATTGGAGTGTAGCTCAATAAAGGCTTGTTAGATTGAACTGAAGATGTTTCTTATAAGAGGTTGCTTAAGTCCCTTCTTCCTGAGCTCCTCAGGCCCAATATCCAACCTCTTCCAGTAGGGTGAGGCTGCAGGGTGGCCTGGGGTACAGTAGCCCCACTTCCCCTTGGGTAAGCTACAGAAGACTTGCAGCTCAGCGGCCCAGGGCACTGAGAGTCAGAGAGTGAGACCACAATGTTAAAAATGGGATAGGCTATAATAATAATATTAAACATTTATGTTTTTTCTCAAAACATAGGACCTCGGTCATCTTTGACATCAAAGGCAATCTGAGCTCTTCTCTGGTGTTCACTGGAACACCAGAGAAGCTTAGCTTAGCTCAAGAGGGACAACATGGATTTTTGTTTGTTTGTTTTTTGAGACGGAATCTCATTCTGTCACCCAGGCTGGAGTGCAATGGCGCAATCTTGGCTCACTGCAACCTCTCTGTCCCCTGGGTTCAAGCAATTCTCCCACCTCAGCTTCCCAAGTAGTAGGCACTCACCACCACACCCTGCTAATTTTTGTATTTTTAGCAGAGATGGGAGTTTCGCCACACTGGCCAGGCTGGTCTCGAACTCCTGACCTCAGGTGATCCATCCACCTCGGCCTTCCAAAGTACTGGGATTACAGCATGAGCCACCGTACCCGGCCAGGAGGAACAACATGTTTTACAACTGTTTACAGAAAAAAAGGGAATTGCAAGGGAGCCAGAGAAAGATACATTGTTGGAGGTGAGATGGACTGAGGTGCCTAGCAGAAGGTCAGCCTCTCTGTCTCTGGTCAGCTCTAGGTCAAGGCAACAAGGTTATGGGGGCAGCTTGTTCTTGAACAATATGAGGCATTTGCAGTAGAAGAAGTACTTTTGTAACCAATGCTATTCACATGCTAGCCTGTTAACAGGTAGTGGCTGGAATGGGGCAAAGGGGTGCAGCACAGAAGGGCATTTGGCTTAGACTTTGCATTCACGAAGTGCTTCAAACTCACACTCTTGAAATTCTCCCCAGTGAGCCCTTCCTACAGTCACAGATTCCTACTGCCAGAATGGATAGAAGAGAACAACCTTTACTCAGCTTCAATGTCCCAGCACAGAACAACTGTGCACTATGAAATAATATGGTTTTATAAATCCCATCATTCTCTTGTAAATAGCACCATTCTACAATGTTTTTTTTTCTTTGAGACACAGTTTCACTCTGTCACCCAAGCTGGAGTGCAGTGGCACGATCTCAGTTCACTGCAACCTCCAACCCCCAGGTTCAAGCTATTCTCCTGCCTCAGCCTCCCGAGTAGCTAGGACTACAGGCATGTGCCACAGCACCCAGCTAATTTTTTTTTTTTTTTTTTTTTTGTATAATTAGTAGAGACAGGGTTTCGCCATGTTGGCCAGGCTGGTCTCAAATACCTGACCTCAAGTGATCCATGCATCTTAGCCTTCCAAAGTGCTGGGATTACAGGCTTGAGCCACCGCGCCCGGCCCTATGTTGTATTTTTATAAAATCATTAATGTATATCAGTGTTTTAAATCCACCACAACTCCAAGAAGCAAAGCCACTCCAATAGTAGTATTATTACTCATGCCCAGATCTTAGTCTCTAATATCTTATGTCCCTTTAGTCTATATGTCCTTTTAGTGGAGTCTAATGTCTCCACTAAAAGGAACCAAGTCTCCTCAAAAAAATTGTTAGTTTTAGGAACAGTTGGTACAAAATAAGCCTGCAACATTTTGTTATGCTAGAAAGTAAGTGCTGAAAGAAATGATGGGAACATCATAAAGACATGGGCCCCAGCTTGAAGGGATGCTTACTGATGAAAACTAGGGCAATATAAGCACCAAAATAATTAAGTGCAGCAATGAGTTATAAACAATCGAAAAAATAAGAACTCATGAGTCCATAGTAATAATAAATAGATGAATAAATAAACAGGAGACAGGAAGAGTTGGTTATAGTACAATACTGAGGGAAACTGGAATGGTAAAATCATCATTTTCATCATCACTGGAATTGCAAAATCATTTTGCAACTATCACAGTAAAGATCGGATAAGGCAAGGAGCATCAGTGGATGCTAAATCCAGGAGGAAATTTTGATGAAGAACAAGGTATTTACATAATATTAAGGTATGTCCTCATAGATTGTTTATTATTGCAAGGGAGAAAATAATGAGTATACAATGAAAAAAGTTGAACAACACCTAGACCAAGTGATCAAAATTCCTATCAATGAGAGACAGATGAGCATCCAGTGCCCCCAGATGTGAGACCCTGAGAAGCACACGGTGTCACCTTCGCAGTATTCCAGACAAGAATATAACCTCAATGTGATCACAAGGAAACACCCAACGAGCACAAATGAAGACCCTTCTGTTAGGAAAGAGGAGAGGGCTGTATTCCTTCAAAAATGTCAATGCCATACGACACCAAGAAAGCTGTGGAATGTTCCAGATTAAAGAAAGCTAAAAGGACATGACATTTAAACCTTGACCCTAGGCTGAATCCTACACAGGAGAAGGGAAAAGCTATAAAAAATAATAATAATAATTGGGTCCATTGACAAAACTGGAATACAAATGGTAGATTTGAGAAAAAGCACTGTATCAATGTTAAATTTAGTGAAGTTGATAACTGTACTATGATTATGTATAAGAACCTCCTTATTTTTAGGAAATACACACTGAAATACTTAAGGGTAAAGGACCACGAGGTATGTAACTTACCCTCAAATAGCTCAGAAATGAAATTAGACAACAGATAGAGATACATTAGATAGATAGATAGATAGATGGATAGATAGATAGATAGATAGATGATAGTAGATAGATGAAGATAGAAAGACAGATGAACAGAGAGGGCGAGTGAATGGTAAGGCATGTTGGTAAAACGTTGACAGTAGGTGAGTTTGGGTAAAGGGTTACAGGTGTGTTTGTACTAGTTTTGATTTTGCATGTTGTCTATAAATTTGAAATTATTTCCAAATTTAAAAGTTTTTTAATGTTTGCCACTATTTCTATAAGCATGTTTTGGAATTTATTCATTTTTAACTTGGCAGAATTCTCCCAACTTGGCAGAGGCCCAGACCTGTCTTCATCTTTCAGTCCCCAGCAGCTCTCACCTCTCACCAAGAGACTCTTACCTTATACCGTCTCCTCTCTCTCCATAGAAGGGAGGGGCAGAGATGCCCTAGGGGAGGTTGGTTCGTGCTCTCACATGGCACCAGCTAGATGACCAGAGACTCAACTGGTTCCATTCAGGTTTGGTAATTGGGCTACACCCACAATTTTGTTAAGGCTCTTAAACTGAGAGTGTTCACTTAGAATTCTCACACATCACGAGGCATCTCCTCACAACCAGGTCCCCTTCTGCTCTCCCTGTTCACAGTCCCTGGGCAAGATCACCCTGTCCACGTCTTTCACTGACCATTTATAGGATGCTGACTCTAATGGTTACTTCTCGAGCCTAAGCCTCTTCTGTGAATTCCAACCCTGATATCCAACTACCTCCTTGACAATTACATCTCAGAGGTAGCTCAAAGTCACAATTCCCTGAACCAAACTCTTCATCTTCTCATCCTAAACTGGAATCTTCTCCAGGATTCTCTCTGATAGAGAAAGCATCACATAGTCACCAAAGCCAGGCCCTGCTCCCTAAATATCTGTCTGAGCCATCCACTTCTTCCTATCTCTATGTCCACTCTGAAGTAAGCCCCCAGTTGTCCACATCACCCTCACATCCATTCTCCAGCAACAGCCAGAGGGGGCTTTCCAAAATGAAACTTGTCCTCAAGTCTCCTCTGTCTCAGAAACCTCCTTCTGCTTATTCAGGATAAAATCCAAAAGCTTCAAGATCTATGAGACTTTGGACAGCCTACCTCAAGAGCCTCATCTCACATCTTCATCACCATTCTCCATACCCTAACCACAAACAGGGCTCCAATGCCTTCAGTTTGTCCTATCCCTCACCACATCAGCGTCTTTCCACGTGAGCTTCCTCACATCCGGAACATTCTCCTCCCTACCTCACCCCATTGCCTAGCTAACCTCCATTCACCCTTCAACTCTAAGCTGACTTCTCTTCCTGTGTGTGCCGTGCTCTTTCTTCAATAACTGGCATAAATTGCTCTAGTCACTACTACTGTGTCTAGTTTGGATGATTCAAAAGACAGTTCCGTGAGAAAGAACATGGATTCAGAAGTGGAGAAAACTGGACAAGGAATATGGGGCGGCATGAGCCATTTTTATCCACAATACTTTTTTTTTTTTTTTTTTTTTTTGAGATGGAGTCTTGCTCTGTCGCCCAGGCTGGAGTTCAGTGGCTTGATCTCGGCTCACTGCAACCTCCATTTCCCGCCTCAACCTCTTGGGTAGCTGGGATTACAGGCACCCACCACCATGCCCGGCTAATTTCTGTATTTGTAGTAGAGATGGGGTTTTGCCATGTTGACCAGGCTGGTCTCAAACTCCTGATCTCAGGTGATCCGCCCACCTTGGGCTCCCAAAGTGCTGGGATTACAGGTGTGAGCTACTGCACCCACCCACAATACTTCTGATACCAAATGTGTGGGTTCTTTCCTCAGAACAGCCAATACTCCAACTCTCTGGACACCAACTGGGTGTCCTGCAATTCAATTCAATTCTGACACCAAGAGTTAGCACAGAGTTAGAGGTAACTCTATTACCCAGAATTAATGCACACCCCACAGGTTAAGGGCACAGTACCACAAGACTGCCCCCAACTTCAGACACCAATCCCAAGTCCCAGGCCACCTGTATTTCTGACTGACAAACTAAAGTTCCTATGATCCCCTCCTTAGGTTCAAAGATTTGCAAGAATGGTTCTCAGAACTCAGAAAAGCACCTAACTTACCAGTATAAGTTTACTATAAAGGATATTATAAAGGCTACAAATGAACAGCCAGATTAAGAGGTGCATACGGAGAGGTCTGGGAGGGTCCTGAACACAGAAGCTTCTGTCCCTAGGGAGTTGGGGTGAGGTCCACCATTCTCCCAGCTTGTAAATGCATTCACCAACTGGAAAGCTCTACAAATCTCATTGTTTATGGGTTTTCATGGTGGTTTCATTACATAATCATGATTACATAAGCATGATTAAATCACTGGCCATTGGTGATTGGATTCAATCTTCAGCTCCTCTCCCCTCCCTAGATGAGAGGCTGGGGGTGATAGGGCTAAAAGTTCCAACCATAGAACCACGCCTTGGGCTTTCTGGCAACCAGCCCCGATCCTGAAGCTATCTTGGAGCCCCTCAGCCAAAAGTCATCTCATTAGTATACCAAAGGTACTCTTGTGACTTGGGGAATTACAAGGGTTTTAGGAGTTCTGTGCCAGGACAAAGATGAAATATGTATTCATTATTACAGATGGTCAAGGAGAAATGGCCTCCCCAAACCAGGCATGAAAAGGACTTTTCAGTAGGGGTTGGTGAATCCTTCCCTGCCCAAATCTTCCCAACCAAACCTCTCTTGGAAGAAATGAACAGCCAACTCCAAAGGATTTTAGAACCAGGGCAACAAGTACACTGTGGGTCTTACTGGCCTGGGTGAAATCATACCTCCTGGTGGGCTTTCTATAGCCACATGGGTGCTGCATGGCAGGGGAGGGGCAGCATGGGGGCCTGGAACTGGCTATTTGAACCTGAGTGTGCAAGATGGATTAAGGGTCAAGACCTAAGGGACAGAGTCCTGGTGGAATTTCAGATTTCAAAAGGTTCCAAGCAGTCCTTAGAGCTTTAGCCCACCATTTCTCAGAGTGTGGCAGATCGTATTTTCCAAGGATGGCCGTGACAATCTCTTCCATCCTGCATACTTTTCTTAAAGTGGCTTTGACACTTCCAGCCAACTTATAAAAGGCAATAGAGCTTCTGCCTGGGTCTCTTGGAACACTCACCTTGGAGCCCTGACCCATGTAAAAAGTCTGACCACCACTGGGGCTGCTGAGCTTGAGGGCCACTGAACAGGCCACACGTAGGTGTTTCAGCTCACAGCCTTGGCTGAGGTCCCACCCACAGCCAGAACGCGAATAAAGACAGCCCCAGCCATCAAGTCACCCCCAGTCTTCAAGATGAGGCCCCAAACATCAAGGAGTAGAGAAAAGTCATCCCCTTCATATCCTGTCTGAATTTCTGATCCACAGGATTTATGGGCATAATAAAATGGTTGCTTTATGCCACTAAATTTTGGGATGGTTTATTATGCAGCAATACTAACTGGAACACACAAGATGTTAATAGATATTATGTAAAAATAGAGGGGTGGAGAGCTCTGTAATTAAATGTTTTGGAAGGTGCTTGGCAACACAAATTCCAACTAAAACAAGGTTCTGTTTTACCATGGACGCCTCACAGCCTTTAGTGTACAACATGCACTGTGACTCTCCAAGAGGGATATATAGTATTTGGTGTTCCCTTAACATATTTTTTTCATGGGCTATCATTCTGCAAAAAAAAGGTGATGGTCCAGCCCTAGTATCATAAAGAAGATATTTGAGGCCAGAAAAGTCCCGAGACCTGCTGAGACACATCTGGAGTCAAGGCTAGAACTCAGGTTGCCTGACCCCTGGGGTAGGGCTGTTCCCAAGGGCCCCCTCATGGCGGCTGTGCGGATTCACAGTACGTGCCCAGGCTTTCTCCTGGGGGATCTCTTTCCCCATCCTTCAGCCTCTCCGGTGGCCTGGGCCCTGGTCCCTGGTCCCTGTCTCCCTCTTCACCCTTTACCTGCTCCCTCACTTTTTCTTCCTATGGAGACCCCTCTTCTTCCTCCACAGGCCTTAGGAGAGATGGGGGAATGGGTAGGGGTTAGGAGAGCCCTCCCCAATCTCCCCACCCACCAACACAGCACAGGCGCGTGCCCACACTCACACTCACACACACGCACGCATCGCACGCGCTGCCCGCCCCCACGTCCAGCCTGGCTCCGCGCAGCCGGGCCTGTCCCGCGCCTCCTGTAAGCTGCTTCTGCGCCCTGAACACTGCCTGTTGTCCCCTCCAGAGCGCCTCGTGGCTCCTCCTCCTCCTCCCCGCCCGGCTGGAAGAGGAACACAGCCCTCCCTTGTCCCTCCTCTTGATATTTCCAGTAAAAGCACCTCGAACACAATCTCGCTGCCACAACCCTAATTATGTGTGAAATCATTTTTTTTAGCTTGAAACCAAAGCAAACAAGCGCGCACAGAGAAGCCCATTCTCTGCGGCCGGCGCAGCAGCCTGGCTGCTGTGGTCAGCTCAGGGACGCACAGAAGCCCGGCTGTTTAGCAAGCTGCCCGCCCGGCCAAGGTGCCTCCCAGGCCTGCCCCGGGGAGGTCGCCCACCCCCTTGGAGGAAAGAGTGGGTTTCAGTTTGTCCTGCACTTTCCACGCAGGTTGACGGGAGCCTCACACAGGCCTGGCACACTCTGAGGCCACAGGAAAACGCGTTTAGAAAGAAGTGGAGGTTCTCAGGAGTAGCGTGGGCACTGGGCTTTCCCGGAAGATCGTTTTCACCTCTGTGCTGCTTTTTTAGTTTGTCATTGTTTTGTATTGAACTGTGCTGTATCATATTGCATTGCATTGCATTGCATTGCATTGTATTTGAGGGCTTCAAGTACCCAAGAGTAGGGAAGATTTTACACATTATCATTCACACAGCCATTTTCTCCTGTTTCCACTTCCCCTGTCTTCACTTCACTTCACTCTCATTCCCTCTCCACTGACAACCTCATTCTAATATATTTAATAAGCATTCTTCTTTCCCTATGCAACTTCAAAAAGATAGTGCTTTGGTGAGTATACGTGATTTTAATTTATGTAAGTGGTATTGCTAGAGATTCATTCTATTTCCAACTTTTTACTTTGGGCCCTGTGTTTGGAGGACGGATAAGAATTGATCCTATTATCTATAAATAATGGCAATTTGGTCTCTTCCTTTCTAATTGGTCTGCCTTTATTTATTTTTCTTATTGCATTGACCACACCCCAAATTCTATGTTGAATACTAAGCATCTTTGCATTATTCCGTATATTAAAAGGAATGCCTCTAAAGTTTCTCTTTAAGTATGAGATTTTTGCTGGATAAGCTTTATCAAGGGTGTTCCCATCTATTCTTAATCTTCTAAGAATTTTTAAAATGATAAATAGGTGTGCACTTTATCAACAGCCATTTCTATATACAATATAATTGTCTCTTTGTCATCTTTGGTGTGCTTTTTCCCCTTTAGTCTATTAATATGGTGAATTAGATTGACTTTTTTTCTGATGTTGAACCATCCTGGCTTTCTTAGAATAAACCCTACTTGATCATGATTTTTTTTAATACAGATTTGATTAATTTAATTGATCTCTTATTTGGGATTTTCACATCTATGTTTATAAGTGAAACTGATCTAAATTTTCTTTTCTTGTGAGTTCTTTTATCAGTTTTGGACTCAAGATTATACTAGCCTTATGAGGTCATTTTATTTACTTCATTCCTATATTCTGGAAAATTTGTGTAAAAGAGGGATTGTCTATCCCTTAAAAGTTTGCTGTAATCATCTAGTCCTAGAGCTTTTACATGGAAGGAAGCCTTTGAGTACAATTTTGATTTTTTAAAAATGCTTACTGGCCTATACAAGCGTTCTATTGCTTTTTGTGCCAATTTGGTCAAGCAGACTTCCATTCATGTCTCATGGGCCAGTACTGAGTCCCATGGCCACCCCAACTGTGATAGATACTAAGGAAGTAACAATTTAAGGTTTTAACTTCTATAGAGAAAAGCCATAAGGAAGAAAGGGCTGGTAATAATACCAGCATCTGCCACAGTCCTTAGGAGACAACATATTGTTTGATCTTATTTTGGTTTTGCTGTGCCTGCAGTCTGATCCAATCAGGGAATTTAACTCATTTATGTTTATTTTAATTACTAATATATTCGCATTTATTTCATCCTTGTGTTTACTGTATTTATTGTATCAATTTCTCTCTCTTTTCTAACTCCATTGCATGAATCAGATTTTCTTCTGCTGAATTGAAAGCTATATATTCTATTTTTATTCTTCTAGTTGTTTCCCCTTTTTAAGAACCATACTTATGTTTATGTTTCATTATCAATTTCTTTTCCTGTAGGACTCACTCACTTCTTTCTGCTATGTATATCTCCTCAACATTATCCCCACCCTGCCATATTGGTATCACCCACAATTGGTTCTTGACTGTTACAAGCAATTTTTCACCTTTATTTAAAACTTATTTTTTAGAGCATGACAAATCTAAGTAATTTACAAGTCCTTATTTTCCATGTCTCATTGCTTCCTCCACTCGAGAAGTCTGATGTCAATGTAATTATTGTATTTGTACATGATCTACTTTTCCTTTCTATAAACTTTTGGAGTCTTCTCCTGTGTTTGGTGTTCTGAGATTTCTCTGCAATGCATCTATCTTGAGTATTTGTTTTGAGTCACTCTGCCCCATCTGGTACACTATGAACTTTTAAAATCCAAGTTCTTCCCTCTTTCTTTAATTCTATGAAAATTTTAGTCACAATTTTCTCTTTTCCATATACTTCTTTTTCCTCTTTCTGGAGTCCTTATTAAATGAGCTCTACTAACTGCGGAACACTTTTCCAGGTAATGGGGTTACAGCACTCAGCAAAACAAAGCCCTCACGGAACTTGCATTATGATGGGGGCGGGGGGTAGATAGGCAATAAACAAATAGCCATATAATATGTCAAAGACAAAAATGCCATGGAGGAAAATAAAGCAGGGCAACAGGGATAAGGAGTCCCAGGTGGGGCTGAGGGTTGGTGGG
The DNA here is from genome assembly GCF_028885655.2 of Pongo abelii. Lineage (NCBI taxonomy): Eukaryota > Metazoa > Chordata > Mammalia > Primates > Hominidae > Pongo > Pongo abelii. Next base: position 91,863,737 of record NC_072001.2, read on the forward strand.
AAGACATCTGAGCAAAAGCCTAAATGAACTAAGGGAAAAAGCCATGCACATATGTAGGGGCAGAGTACTGCAGACAGAGAGAAATGCAAGGGCAAAGGCCTTGAGACCGAATAGAAGGAGACCAGGGAATGAGTAAGGAAGCGGGAGAACAGCAGAGAAAGGTTGCTGGGAGCCAGGTCAGGTGGGTCCTTGTGGTCATGGCAAGACCTTGGGCCTATTTTTTTTTTTTTTTTTTTGAGATGAAGTCTCACTCTGTCACCCAGGTTGGAGTGCAGTGGCGCGATCTCGGCTCACTGCAACCTTTGCCTCCTGGATTCAAGCAATTCTCCTGCCTCAGCCTCTCAAGTAACTGGGACTACAGGCACGCTGCCACACCCGGCTAATTTGGTTTTGTTTTTTTTTTATTTTAGTAGAAATGGAGTTTCACCGTGTTGCCCAGGCTGGTCTCGAACTCCTGAGCTCAGGCAATCTTCCTGCCTCGGCCTCCCAAAGTGCTAGGATTACAGGCGTGAGCCATCGTGGCTGGCCAAGAACTTGGGTTTTATCCTGAGAGAGGGAAAGCTTTTAAACAGAAGAGTGACATGACTGGGTTTATTTTTAAAAGACTCATCCTGGCTACCCTATGGATAATACAGGGAGCAAGAGGAGCAGAAAAATTACTTAGGAAAATCTTGCAATAATCCAAGTGATAAATGATAGTAGCTTGGACTAGGTAGAGGTTGTAGGGATGGTGGAAGGTAGTCAGATACTGGATATATGTTCACAGTAGAGCTAATGGTGTTTGCTAACACACTGGCTGTGGGATGGGAAAGGAAGACACGAATCAAGGGTAATGCAAGATCATGAGGTGGCTGAAACAGTTCTGGACATCACATCCAGTTCCAACAATGTCCTGTGGAAGAAGAGATTATCTCTTGTATTTCTCTCTTAAGGGCTAGGAAACCTTCCAGAAACTACCGAGCAGAATTCTCTTGTGTTTCATTGTCAGAACTGTGTCACATGATTATACCTAAACCAATCACTGGCAAGGAGACTGATGATCTTAGACCAGTGGTTCTCAAAGTGTGATCCAGGGACCCCTTCCAGTGGGACTATGAGATCAAAACTTTTTCCATAATAATATCAACACACCTTCCAAGATCCTTTTGGGCTTGCCAAAAAATAAAAATATCAGCACATCATTTGCCTTTTTTGTGCTCATTCTCTCATGAGTGGACAATGGAGTTTCCAGAAGGTACAGGAGGTGCTGACGTCACTGCATGGACAGCTCATAGCATGTGCACTTTTATCTGCTTATGTTTTCTCAGGAAAGTAAGCTCAGGGTATAAATATATGCATTTCCAGAGATTCACTCATTTATTCTCAGGATTTCTACTGTGTTCTGATTAGCTATCTTTAATTACCCTTGCTATAATAAAAATCTCATTGTTATCTAATAAATCATTATTTTGAAACCCCCAGTTTCCTTGCACCTATGTAGAAACACAGGAAGCACAATCTGTTGTCTTATTTTGAAATACTATTTGTTAAATATTCTGAAGCTTTTCTGAATTCTTAAGTTTAATCTATACCTATTTTTTTGGACTAATAATATTTTATTCTGAAATAAAATAAATTGTACTTTTTTTTTTATATTTAAGGATGGATCATTAGCTTTCAAAAGAGTTCTTAGAAGACTTGCTTTCTCTATCACCACACCACCTAAATCCAAAGATTCTGAAAAAGATCAAAGTGATATGTCACAGAATTTGCCGACTAGTGGTGAGGAGGGATCTACTCCAAAGAAACTGAAAGAAACTGTAAAGCAGCAGCAAAACTATGATAAAAGCAATCTCTCTCTCTCTCTCAACCTGATAGATATTGACTATTTACCTCATTCTGCCTGGTGCGGCAGAGTATTTCTGAAGAGCCTCACGGTGCTCAGGGCCAGGCCTAGAGTGAGGCAAGTAAGGCGCGTAGGGTATAGAACTTAAGGAGGTGTCAGTCTCGGCTTTGCCCAAGTGCAGGGTCAGTAGAGCAAGTGTCTCCTTAGACCCTGTGCACTAAGCACCTTGCTACTGCACCCTAGGCCCAGACCCGATGGGGCCATTTAAGTTGGGGTATTATTTTAAGACCAGAGTTTAAACAAAAAGGAATTAAATCTGGCCAGGTACAGTGGCTCCCACCTGTAATCCCAGCACTTTGGGAGGTCAAGGCAAGCAGACTGCTTGAGCCTACGAGTTTGAGACCAACCTGGGCAACATAGCAAACTACCTCTCAGCAACAACAACAAAATGCAAAAATTAGCCAGGCACGGTGGCACGCACCTGTAGTCCTAGCTACTGGAGAGGCTGAGGTGAGAAGATCACTTGAATCTGGCTGGTTGAGGTTGCAGTGAGCCGTAATTGTGCCACTGCACTCCAGCCTGGGTGACAGAATGAGAACAGGTCTCAGTAAATAAATAAATAAATATCCATTATTATAAAAAAGGAATTAAATGTTTTAAACTTAGACGTTATGAGCTCTTAAAAAGCCAAAAGTTTTTTACATCTTTTCAAGCTAGAAATGAAAAAGTCACAGAAGCATCTTATAGAGTAAGCAATCAAATTACATTAACTAATAAAATCTCTCGTACAGTTGACACTGCTGAATGCCTGCTGAGTACAAACTCAGTAAAATAAATAACAGCACTACCACTTCCCAATGCTAACGCAACTTGCCAAATCAAAGATTTAGCTGTGAACACGAAGACTGAGTTAATCTCTCATTGGCAGAATTGTACTTTTGCCTTAACAACTAGACAAGTGTACAGATGTGGCTGGATTGACTGTTTTGCTTGTATTTGTCCCATATCAGCACTAACTAATCATTGAAGATCTTCTTTTATGTAAACACTTGGCAACAAACACAAGTGGTGCTGAAATAGGCACAGTATTGAAGAACGTTTTTGAATCTTATGGTTTATCCTAGATCAAATGTGTTGATATGTGCACAAAGGCTGTAAAAGCAATTGTGGATGACACTGCTGAGGCCTTAGCATCAAGGCAGTGGTAGACTGTCCTCATAGTCATTGGATAGTTCACTGCCATGCACTCAGAGTAAACAGACAAATAAATAAATAATTACAAAAAGCCAGTTCCATTTTAGAATGTCCTTGATGAAGCAGTAAGAATTATTCATTTAACTAGATCTCAACACTTAAAAACACATGTCTTCTTTTAACGTTACTTTGGAATGTCTTATGTGATGAAAAGAAAAATGCATGAAAGCATAAAACACATCTGCTGTATGAAAGTACAAGAGTTATCGGGAGCAAGGCACTGGAGCAATTAAGTTACCAACTAAACTAGCCACTTTTTTCAGAAAACATCATTTTTACATGAAAGAACAATTGACCAACTGTAGTTATTTAAACCTGAGTATTTGGCAGACGTTTTCTTGAAAATGAACAAAGTGACCTTGTTGTTTCAAGGAAAACAACTGACAGGCTGGGTGCAGTGGCTCATACCTGTAATCCCAGCACTTTGGGAGGCTGAGGCGGGAGGATCATGAGGTCAAGAGATCAAGACCATCCTGGCCAACATGATGAAACCTTGTCTCTACTAAAAATACAAAAATTAGCTGGGCGTGGTGGCACATGCCTGTAGTCCCAGCTACTTCAGAGGCTGAGGCAGGAGAATCACTTGAAGCCAGGTGTGGTGGCACGCACCTGTAATCCCAGCTACTTGGGAGGCTGAGGCAGAAGAATCAGTTGAACCTGGGAGGTGGAGGTTGCAGTAAGCCATGACCGTGCCATTGTACTCCAGCTTGGGTGACAAGAGCAAAACTACATCTCAAAAAAAAAAAAAATAGTCAGAGACCAAAAAGGTTTGAGAACCACTGGCTTAAAATCCAATCAGGATTCACCCTCTAGGGCCAGAGGTGGGTCCAGCCCCCACCACACACGGGAAGCACATGGCTGCCTTAATGTGAGGGATGCCTGAAAACTCTCAGGCTCTCTGAGGAAGGAGGAATGAATGTGGGTACGTACCAAGAGGTCTGCTACAGTGGTTGCAGAGTGAATCCTGACCTGGACCAAGGACTTCTGGGACAACGCTGGCCAACAGCTGCAGTGTTAAGGCCCATACATGCTGTGGCAGATGGTGAGAGTGAGGGACAGGGGACCTTTCTCCTGAAGAACAAGGAAGCTTTGTGAGGCATGAGGCATCTGCTCTGCAGTGCTTAACAGCCTCTTCTGCAAATGGGCAACCCACGGTTATTGAGGCTTTTCTCTATGAAGTACAACTATTTTGACTCCCATCCCATTTTTTTTCACCATATTTGCAAATTGAAAAGCCACAGCCAACAATTTAGTTCTCTTGCCTAAACATACAATCATGTCATTTATCTATTCAAAACTCTGAAAAATCCAGTGTGTACAGAATAAAGCCCAAAATTTTGACATGCATTTAAAGATTTCTACCTTATGACCTCAGCCTGTCTTTCCAGACTTCCAGAATAAGTTTAACCTAATGGTTAAGAGCATGCATTCAGACGCTAGGTTTAACTGGTCCAAGACCCACTTGTACCAACAGCTTATCAACTGAGGGATCTGAGCAGTAATATGCTGGTGAGTGTTTTTTTGTTTGGTTTGGTTTGGTTTGGTTTTGTGAAGGAGTCTCACTCTATCACCCAGACTGCAGTGGAGTGGCACAGTTTCGGCTCACTGCAACCTCTGCCTCTCGGTTCAAGATATTCTCTTGCCTCAGCCTCCCTAGTAGCTGGTATTACAGGCATGCACGCCACCACACCCAGCTAATTTTTGTATTTTTAGTAGAGAGGGGGTTTCACCACGTTGACCAGGCTGGTCTCTGGTCTCAAACTCCTGGCCTCAGGTGATCTGCCCACCTCGGCCTCCCAAAGTGCTGGGATTACAGACGTGAGCCACTGCACCCAGCCACTGGTGAGTGTTTAACAGGCTGTCAGGGTGGACTTGAAGTCCTGATTTTCTAGCATTTGCCAATTTCTATGATATAAATATTTCCACCATGGCCAATTTTAGGCTACCAATGTGATATCACTATATTCAGAGTTGGGAAGAGAAGCTCACAACTGGCTCTCAAGGGCCAATGCAAGCTGGCTCCAGCACCCCACTGGACCTTGTGCAAGTTACCTACTCACTCTGAGACAGCTTCCTCACCTATCAAGAGTGGGTATGAGTGTCTAGCTATGACACTGTTTTAAAGATCAAATTGTACAGTGCTATGGTTCTCGAAGTTTAGTATGCATCAGAATCATCTTGAGGATGTGTTAAAACACAGATTGCTGGGCGCCACTCCCAGAGTTCGTGATTCAGCATGTCTGGGTAGGGTTCGAGGATCTGCAGTTCTAACACGTTCCCAGGTGATGACATTTTGAGAGCCACTAGTGTAGTGCCTATGAAAGGCTGAGCTCAGTGCCTAGCACAGAGATACCCAATACATATTAGCTCTTATTTTTATGATGCATCCGCACACATCCCATACTGTGGCTATGCTGAGCCTGTTGCCTTTCCCTGAACCCATACTGTGTTTCCTTATTTCTGTACCTTTCCTTCTTCCTTCTTTCTGCACCAACAATCCTCCCATGGAAATCTTAATTCAGCTTACACACCAGAACAGCTTTGAGTCCTCTAATTAGAATTTACTGTTCCTAACCTGTCTCTCTTAAATTTGCAGTATCTCCTATGGTTCTTATCAAATTTTGCCTCATATTGGAACGATGGCCTCAATATCTGTCACTCGATTGTAAGTCCCAGTATATGGAATAATGTCATATATATTCCTGTCACCCTAGCCCAGCACCTTATATGTAGAAAGAACTCCATCAGCGATGTTACTTCCAGTCGCCTCCCTGTGACCAAGCCTTCTCCCAGAGAAGGAAGCTGCCCTGTTCAGTACGTATGATCCATCTCCAAACTGCAGGCTTCCTCATGGCCTGCAGGGTTGAGCCAAGAGGGCTCACCAGGCACCCTCTGGGGTTAAATTAATGATACATACATAGAAAACAAATAAAAATACTGTCAAGGCCGGGTTGGGTGGCTCACGCTTGTAATTCCAGCACTTTGGGAGGCCAAGGCGGGTGGATCACCTGAGGTCAGGAGTTCAGGACCAGCCTGGCCAACACGGCGAAATCCCATCTCTACTAAAAATACAAAAATTAGCCAGGCATGGTGGTGAGTACCTGTAGTCTCGGCTATTTGGGGAGGCTGAGGCAGGAGAATTGCTTGAACCCAGGAGACGGAGGTTTCAGTGAACCGAGATCGTGCCGCTACACTCCAGCCTCGGCGACAGAGTGAGACTTCATCTCAAAAAACAAAAACAAAAAAACTGTTAAGTTGAAGGGGGAAAGTTCTGCAAGAAATGTAAATATATGACAGTGTACTGCATGGCTCAGCTGTGACACACACTTACATAGTCATAGTGATGCTGGACACTGACCTATCCAGAATTATGGTTTAACTTTATCAGGAGAAGAAAGACGACAGAAAGTGTGCACATACTGAAGGCCTTTGGTGAAAGAGAGCTGAATCTTCCGCTTTAAACACAGTGAGAAGAGAAAATGCGTAAAACCTAAAAACCAAAAAGCATCACTATGTACATATTATATAAATATATGGATATTAATTTAAATGAAAAAGATGGAAGAGTGGAAGTAGTTGCCTCTGGGGGACAAAAAAATAGAGGGAGGCAAGATCTGATTTGGGAGGAAGGATATTAAGGCCTTCTTTTTTTTTTTTTTTTTTTTTTTTTTTTTTTTTAATTTATGAAGTATTTATTGATGATTCTTGGGTGTTTCTCGGAGAGGGGGATATGGGAGGGTCATAGGATGATAGTGGAGAGAAGGTCAGGAGATAAACACATGAACAAAGGTCTCTGGCTTTCCTAGGCAGAGTAAGGCCTTCTTTACTGTTATTGTTATTATTAAAAATAATGAACTCTTTAAAGTTTATTCACACACGGATACATACAAACACACACACATCTGTGAAAACAACAAAAACCGAATGTTTTTGAAAAGGACAAGGAGGAACTTATCACAAGTCTGTAGTAATCAGAACTGTGTGGAACTGGCTAAAGACAGACATATAGAGGCCAAGCACAGTGGCTCACGCCTGTAATCCTAGCACTTTGGGAGGCTGAGGAGGGTGGCTCACTTGAGGTCAGGAGTTTGAAACCAGCCTGGCCAACATGGTGAAACCTCGTCTCTAGTAATAATACAAAAAAATTAGCTGGGTGTGGTGGTGGGTGCCTGTAATCTCAGCTACTTGGGAGGCTGAGGCAGAAGAATCTCTTGAACCCAGGAGGCGGAGGTTGCAGTGAGCCGAGATCGTGCCATTGCACTCCAGCCTGGGCCACAGAGCAAGACTCCATGTCAAAAAACAAAAAACAAAAAAGACAGACATATAGAACCAATGGAATAGAATAAAGAGCCCAGAAACAAACCCTCAAAAATATGGTCAAATGATTTTTGACAAGGGCACTAAGATCATTCAAAAGGACAGTCTCTTCAACACACAATGTTGTAAAAACTGGATATCCGCATACAAAGGAATGAAGTTGGACCTTACATTATAAACAAAAATTAACTCAATATAGATCAAAGACCTACACCTAAGACCTGAAACTACAAAACTCTTAGAAGAAAAAGTAGGGAAAAATAACCTCATGACACTGGACTTGGAAAGGATTCCCTGGATATGACACCAAAAGTATTGGCAACAAAAGTAAAAATAGACAAATCAGACTACATCAGAACTGAACACTTCTGAACACCAAAGGACACAATTAGCAGAGTGAAAAGGCAACCTATGGAACGGGAGAAAATGTTTGCAACTCATGTATCTGATAAGGGATTAATATCCAGAGTATATAAAGAACTCCTACAACTCAACAACAACAAAAAACAGATAATCTAATTTTTTTTAGCAGGCAAAGACTTGAATGGGTATTTCTCCAAAACAGATAAACAAATGGCCAACAAGCGTATGAAAAGATGCTCAATGTGACTAATCACTAGTGAAATGCAAATCAAAATTACATTAAGAAGTCACCTCACACCCATTAGGATGGGTACAATCAAAAAACAGAAAATAATGAGCTAGCAAGGATGTGAAGAAATGGAAATGCTTGTGCACTGTTGGTGAGAATATGAAATGGTGCAGCCGCTGTGGAAAACAGCATGGCTATCAAATAATTAAAGATAAAATTGCTATGTGATCCGGCAACTCTACTTCTGGGTAAATATCCAAAATAATTAAAAGCAGGATCTCAAAGAGGTATTTTCCTACCCATGTTCATAGCAGCACTATTCATAATAGCCAAGAGGTGGATGCAACCCAAGTGTCTATCCACTAATGAATGGATAACCAAATGTGGTATATACATATGATGGAATATTATTAAACTTAAAAAGGAAAGAAATTCTGATAAATGCTACAACATGAAAGAACATTGAGGGCATCACGCTAAGTGACATAAGACAGCCACAAAAAGACCAATACTCTATGATTCCATTTATGTGAAGTACCTAGGGTAGTCAGATTCATAGAGAAAATAGAGTGGTGGCTTCAGGGGCTAGGGAAAGTGGGGGGAAAGAAATGTTGTTGTTTAATGGGTACAGAGTTTCCATTTTGCGAGAGGAAAAGTTCTGGAGATTGATTGCACAACACTGTGACTATACTTAAAACTACTGAACCGTATGCTCAGAAATGGTTAAGATGGTAAATTTTATGTTCACATTTTTATCACAATTTTAAAGACAAACAGGACAAAGGAGTAGTTATCTAACTCAAAAGGAAGCTCAAAAGAAATATCTAGACTAAAATGAAATATATGCAACACTTAGGCCTCAGTTATTATTAGTGTTCAGGTCTGGGCATGGTGGCTCACGCCTGTAATCCCAGCACTTTGGGAGGCAAAGGTGGAAAGATCCCTTGAGCACAGAAATTCAAGATCAGCCTGGGCAACATGGCGAAACCCCGTCTCTACAAAAATTACGAAAATATTAGCCATGTATGGTGGCGCGTGCCTATAGTTCCAGCTACTCAGGAGGCTGAGGCAGGAGGATCACCAGAGCCTGGGGAGGTTGAGGCTGTAGTGAGCTATGACTATGCCACTGCACTCCAGCCTGGGCAACAGAGCGAGACACTGTCTCAAAAAAATAAAATGAAATAAAATAAAATAAAGTAATTAAGATTCAGGATGTAAATAGCTATGAACAGAAAAATAAAGGCACCCAGGACCCAGCCTAGAAAATGTCTATATTTAATGGCTTGTGAGAAAAGAATGAGTCCACAAAAGCAAGAGTGGGCACGGAGTTAAAGGGAAACCGGGAGAGAGCCAAAGGAGGGAGCTTTGGAGTGGTTGCCTGTGCCTCATGCTGCTGAGAGGTCAAGAGGGCAGGCAAACAAAGAGTGAAAAATCCATCAGATTTAGTAACTCAGAAGTTACAAGCAGCATCAGCCAGACCTGTTTCAATAGAATGATGGAGATGAGAGCCAGTGGATGAATATACAAAAGAGAGAGAGGTCATGAGTACGAGGTTCTGAGACTACGCAGGAGGGGAAGGTGCAGGCACCCCAGTGAGGTGGAGAATTAGCCTGGGAGGGAAGGACGGAGGCTCCACTATGGTAATAGAAAGGTGGAGGAGAGGATGAGTGAGGGCACAGGTGGGTTTGGAAGTTGCAGAATTTTAATCTACAGCCTCAAATCTCTCTACAAAATATAGGAGGAGTGCAGGAGTTTAGGGGGCTGGTGAAAGTGTTATTGTTATAATAGTCTAGATAGGAGGGAAGGAGAGGGCTGAAAGATATGAAAAGGCAGAGATCCCAATGAGGGTATAGGATAGGGCCTAAAAGTGGGCTGAAGGGGAAGTGGCTGTGGTCAAAAAGCAGGGTGCCTGCATTGGGAATGTGTAGGGTGGTGTGGACTCGGGAGGATAAGCCCAACGTGAGAATCAGGCCATGAGTGGTGAGGTGGGTACAGGAAAAGCCTCCCGCTTGGTGCCCCCAGAAGAACCAGACTTCCCGAGTCACAGTCCAGTGTACTTCCCTGTTCCACCAGATGTCACCAACCCTGCAACATCGTGACAGCATGCTGATCACTGAAAGCACAGAGCCAAACACATCCAATGCCCTCTGCATCCTGTTCCCCTGCCTGAGGGAGTATATTTTGCACCCAAAAGTCATGATCCTAGGACCTAACACTGGAAGAGTATCAGTCGGGGCTGGAGTACACATTTAAAGCAAGCAAAATGATACCCCTCTAATTTTAAACACAGAAAAAGAAATGGAGAAAGAGATGTTCTTTCTAGGAAGGCAAGACTACTAAGATTGGTTTTAGACCCTCCCACTCTGCCTTACCTCATCTCACTGATGTTGGTCTCTTTAGAGCAGTCGCTCTCAAACTTAGCAGCATGTGGGAATCACCTAGGGAGCTTTGAAAATCATGCAGCCTGGGTCCCACATCTAGAGATTCTGGTTGAGCTAGTCTGGGGTGCAGCCGGGGCATCAAGGGCTCTAAAAGCTCTCCAGGTGTTGCGTATGTGCAAGCCAGGGCTGAGAACCACTATTTCAGGGCTGTTTCTGAGCAGGAGCAGCTGCTTCTCCCAACATTCAGTCTACACCCACTTCCAAGGCCAAAAGGCAGTTTCAGGGGTCTCTGGGCCATTTCGGAGGAGAACAACAAAGTTCCCCTCTCCTTACAGAACTGCAAGGCTCTAGCCCAGGCCAGAAAGAAAGCCATCAAAAGCTGAGCTGGGTTAACAACTCTTGGGCCTGGGTGCTTTGGCCGTTTAGCTGGGTTTGCACATTTTGAGCAATCACGCTGCACAACATTCCCAGAAGCACTGATCAGGTGACGGAGGGCAGGGAAGAAAGGCCAAATGACTTCAGGTGTGGTGTGAAATTGGGCATGAGGGACAGTCAATCCTATGAGGAGAAGCAACCCAGACGGCAAACAAACAGGGCAAGGTGGACTGAGACCAAGTTATGCGGACAGCTCAGCGGTCACTGAACTCCAACAGAGCCCACAGAGCTGCCGCCTCTGTACCTCCAGACACCAAAACTTTCCACTAGGGACAGGGCATCTGGAGGCAGTGTGACGTGGCTGTCCCAAGACAAAGCCAGTGAGTTCACAACAGTAGGGACTTAACATGCAGTCTTAACCTCATGCTCACAGTCCAACCAGCGTGGGAGTGTAGCCAGGTCTCGTGGGGATGTTTGTAGGACAAAGAGAGGCACCCTTAGATCCACAAACTGCAGCAGCCAGAATGACAGCTAGGACCACAAAATTTACCCACTCTGCCCCTAAGGCTCTCCCAACCCTCATGTGCACCCCACACCTGGGGCTGCAATGGCCGATTGGTTTATCTACCTGACTCTACTAATCCCTGTTGACTGTGGTATCTCAGAGCCCAACAGAAGAGTTTGTCATTATGTGCCTAATGAACACATGAATGAAAATAGGAGATGTGTCCACTGTTTTTAAGCAAAGAATCACCAGCTCTTAGTCTCCTAGGAAGTTTTGTTTTTTCAAAATATACAAGTTTGCGGGCTTAATCGGGATACTTTAAGTCAAGTGCTTTGGAGGTGAGGCTTTTGCATTAGGGTATTATTAATCATATTCTCGTTAAGAGCTACAGCTCTGCAATCAGAAGTTCTCATACTTTAGCAGGCATAAGAATCACCAGAGGTGCTTAGTAAAAATGCAGATCTAAGCAACAAATCATTTGGAAAAAGAAATCTCAAAAGTAATACTATCCAATAGCATCAAAAATATATGATCCTTTAAGAGATGAGTGGATAAATCAAATGTGGTGCATACATATCATGGAATATTATTAAGGAAAAAGATTCTGACACATGCTACAATATAGATGAACATGATGTAGCTAGAGAGTCAGATTCACAGACAAAAAGTAGAATGGTGGTTGCCAGAGGCTGGAAGAATGGAGAGTTATTGTTTAATGAATATAGAGTTTCAGTTTTGCAAGAAAAAGTTCTGGAGATGGATGACAGTGATGGTTTCACAACAATGTGAATGTACTTGCTGCCACTGGGCTGTACATTTAAAAATGGTCAAAATGATAAACTTTATGTTGTGTATATTTTACCAAAATGTTTTAAAATAAATATTTTTAGGGATACATTTAACAAAAGACAGATAAGACCTGTTGTTCTGACCGCCTCCTGTTTACCCTGTTAGTGAGAGAAGGATCTCTTGCCCTAAAGAGTATGAGATGGTTGGGCCGGGCACGGTGGCTCACGCCTGTAATCCCAGCACTTTGGGAAGCCGAGGCAGGTGGCTCATGCCTGTAATCCCAGCACTTTGGGAAGCCGAGGCAGGTGGATCATGAGGTCAGGAGATCGAGACCATCCTGGCTAACACGGTGAAACCCCGTCTCTACTAAAAAATACAAAAAATTAGCCGGGCGTGGTGGTGGGTGCCTGTAGTCCCAGCTACTCGGGAGGCTGAGGCAGGAGAATGGCGTGAACCTGGGAGGTGGAGCCTGCAGTGAGCCATGATCACTCCACTGCACTCCAGCCTGGGTGACAGAGCGAGACTTCATCTCAAAAAAAAAAAAAAAAAAAAAAAAGTATGAGATGGTTAAACACGCAACACCCAATACTGAACAGATAAGATGACAGCAATTTTTTAGTCATATAGACTCACAGCCCAGGACAGAAGGACGCCACATGCCATGCAGGGGCATGCAGGGGTGACACTTGGAATCAGAGTGAACCAGCAGGGGCTGTGAGAGGCAGGCTTTATAGCAAAGAAGATGAGATACCCCCTGGTCTCCACAGGAGGATGTGATTGATTTGTTTGAACAAGTCCACAGGCTGGTAGGGAACTGAAGCCTGTTAGGTTGAGGATCTGGTGGGGTGCAGCTGGTCTGGCTGATCTAGCAGGCGAAGCTGGCCAGGTAGGGAGTCTTTCCTGCTGGGTGGGGTGGGAGGCACAGCTGGTAGAGCAAGGGAACTCATGGTTAGGACTTTGAGACCCTGTGAGGCTCGAAGATATCAAGGCAACATTTGAAATTTTAGGTCATACAATACATCTATACTCTGAAAACTTCAAAACACTGCTAAAAATTTGTTTTAAAAAAAACCTAAACAAATAGAGAGATATATCATATTTGTTAAAATGTCCATTTTCCCAAATGTATTCGACTCAATCCCAATCAAAATCTCAGAAGGCATTTTGTAGAAACTGTTAAGCTAATTTAAACATTTATATACAAATATATGTTCAAAACAATTTTTGAAAAAGAACTTACCCTACTTATTTCAAGACAAACTATAAAATACAAAGCTACAACAATCAACAGAGTGTGTTATTGGTATAAGGATAGACATTAATAGAACAGAATAGAGAGTCCGGAAACAGACCTATATCTTGATTTTCAACAATGACGCCAAGGCAATTCAATGGGGAAGAGCTAATTTTTTCCACAAATGGTACTAGAAAATTGAATATCTGTAAGAAAAGAAAGAACCTTAACTCTTACCTCACACCAAACACAAAAAGTAACTCGAAATGGGTCATAGACCTAAACACAAAACTTAAAACTATAAAACTTCTCAAAGAAAACAGAAAAAAATTTGTGACCTTGATGTCACAAAAATAAATCTTTATGGCGTTGATTTTCTAGGTAGGAACAAAAAAAAACACTAATTATAAAGGGAAATAGATGAAACTCTGAAATATTATCAGAATTAAAGAGGCTCCTCCTGCAGAGAACCAGCCTGGTTGTCCCTTCTCTTGACTGTTCCACCCCTAGATCCCAATCCACAGCTCCAGCCAGACATTCAAATTCCAAGGGCTCAACCTCTCTGGCCAGACTCCTTGGTCCCTTCTCTGTCTTTTCTGACTCTGGTTTCTCTTAAACTTCTATAGAAATACAGTACATGGATAGGTACTATATTTATATGATATACTTATCATATAAACTAACAATTACCCAAGAGAAATAAAAATATATATACACACACACACACACACACACACACACACGTTCATAACAGCTTTATTCATAATAGCCTGAATCTGGACATAATTCAGATATCCATCAAGTTCCATCTAGTTCTATCGGCTTTCCAGATGGTCCCTGCCCTCCACAGCAGAGACACGCTGTGGTTAGGCCTTCTCCTATGACCTGGCTCCTCAGCCCCACCTCCATTCCCCATCCCTGGCTCTTCCTAAGCCATCACTATTCAACTCCTGAACTCACAAGGATGGACCCAGGCCAAGGCCCCAGGACTTCTCTGGATCAAAAATGAAGCAATTTAAACCTTCTCAGACTCTGATCCCAGCACGAGTCCCTGGATTTGGTTCTATGTGCCTTGCATAAGACAGACAACTTGGAATCTCCTAGCTTTTTTCTTCCCCAACTCCCAATAAGTAGCCCTACCCCTCCCTCCTTTGCCGAGTGAGGAAGGGCAGACTTCCCAGAGCTATTTACAAGCCATGACCGGCATGTTGAGCCCTGTGTACTCCAGGAATGCCTCTGGGTGGGTTTCTTTGTTCTCACAATGAGATTCTCCATTCTTCGCCTGTATCCATCCTCATAGAGTGAGGAGAGCTCCCCATTGGTTAGATGGGTAGTTATGCCTGTACAGGGTCCCAAGATGCAAAGTTTGCAGTCTGCAGGCCCACAACCACCTCTTCGTGATGCCTCCGCCTTTTGGAGAGCTTGGTGGTCTCCAATATCTGGTCCCAGGAGACAAGGAATAAAGCTGGGAGGAGGAATGGGGCCTTCTGAGGAGCTAACAATCCTAGGACTAGGAGGAAACCTCACCCTGGCAAACTCCCTGAACCCACCACCTTAACTGACAGATTTCGAACTAGAACATGTCTTAAGCCCTAGTGTGGAACAGTCACAGGAAGGAGGCTGCCCTCCTCTCTTTGCCTAGACCATGGGCAAACTGGGCACTAAATGGGGCTCCACCAAAGGTTCAGGGCCCCCATCAGGGTGTAATGGGCTATTCTGGCAGCAGGGACAGAGTGATGGGGTCAGCCAGGCCTCACAGTGCACCATTATGACCCTCACATACACTGGGAATATTTGGACCCCTAAAGAAGGGACCCCAGTGACTGAAATAGCCAAGTGGAGCCCGAACCTTATTCCACCACTGGGAAACTGACTAGAGATAGCAATTGAGGCTGTTCACAATATTTCAGCTTTTCACTCACATGACACATAGGATTGCACTTTCTCTTCCATATTAGTTGGATGGAGTCATATGGCTAGTTCTAGCCAATGAGTTCTAACCAGAAGTGTCATGTGCCACCTCTGGGCTGGAGCATTTAATTGCTGATGCATGAGCATCCAGAGTTCTCTTTCCCTCTGCCATGGCAACCAGCAGTGTTCCAGATGGTGGCTGCTCCAGTCAGCCTGTGCTGGAGTGAAGACGAAGTTGACCTGGTGCAAAGCTCCCAGCCTTTTCTCTTGGCCATAAGTATGAGCAAGAATGACATCTTTGTTATTTCAAGTCACTGAGATTTGGGAGCTGTTATTACTGCAGCATAACCCAGCCTGTCCTCACTGGAATATGAGTCAAAGGCCAACCAGAGCTGCACGCGTTCAGTATCACCCAATTCCAGGGACCCCCTCTAACCTTATTTCCCTATCACCTACTTCTAACTTTGGGTCCAAGCCATTGCCTCAGTCCTAACACAACAAAAGAGAAAGGTGCCTCAGAAGCCAACCCAGCATGGACTCCAAGTGGATGATGTTCTCTGAGCCTAAGATGCCAGCTCTTCGGGATTCAGTGGATTCCAGTGGGGGTCAGGGTGAGGGTTAGACTGCTATAGGAGGCAAAGCCCAGCTTGTCCATGGAGTCCCAGGAGTTGAGCTGTGACACAGGAACTGGTGTCTGACATCAGACTCCAAAGTACTAGCACTTCTTGCCTGCTTCGACTGAAGACAGACCAACTTTGCCTCTTCCGTGGTTTCTCTTTGGCCACGGAGAGCTCCTGCCTGTGGGTCTTCATCTGAAGTCTCCCTTGGGGCACTGTCTTCAGCCTCATGTCCCAGTGAATCCTAGTGTGACTCTAGTTCTCCCATCAACTCTCTAACTTGCTATGTCATGAAGAATGTGGCTTCTAGCCTTCTTCCTTTCTCCCAACCCTTGTGAGCTCAAGCCTCAGGCCATGGCCTTTGCCTATAGAATCATCCTTCTCTTCTGTCATTGAAACAGCTCCCAACCCCACCATCCCCTAATGGATAGAGGCTGGCTAATCATTACTAAGACCTCATCCATCCACCCCTGGAGTTCCCATGCGTTCCCTACCCATTCCCATTGTATACTTTACCTCATCTTTACTACATCTCAGAAAGACCAAACTTGATCTTTTCAATCAAGTAGGTAGGGAGAGGAGAAGAAATAAATGAACGTTTATGAGACCTGCAATGAGCTAGTCTTTCTCCTTCACTGACTCCATGACTCATGCAGGATGGTGAGGGATTAAAGGCACAGGTTCTGGAACCACATTGCCTGGTGTTGAGTCTCAGCTCTGCCACTTGCTAGCATTATGATCTTAAGCAAGCTGCTTCACCTTTCTGGACCTCTGTTTTCTTTTTGTATGAAACAGCAATGTGGCCAGGCCCAGTGGCTTACGCCTGTAATCCCAGCACTTTGGGAGGCTGAGGCGGGTGGATCATGAGGTCAGGAGTTCGAGACCCAACCTGGCCAACATGGTGAAACCTCGTCTCTACTAAAAATACAAAAAGTAGCCAGGCATGGTGGCGGGCGCCTGTAATCCCAGCTACTCAGGAAGCTGAGGCAGAGAATTGCTTGAACCCAGGAGGCAGAGGTTACAGTGAGCTGAGATTGCACCACTGCACTCCAGCCTGGGCGACAGAGGGAGACTCCATCTCAAAACAAAACAAAACAAACAAACAAAACAAAAAGGGGTGATTTGTGATGGGTATTAACAAACCACCACGTTGCTATGGTTACTGAATGAGTTGCTAGACATAAAGTGTATGCTAGAACAACACCTAGCATGGTGCCCAGTGCATGTGAGTTATTATGATTCACCCACAGAGTATCTAAATGTGCCAGACACAGGGCACACAAAGAGAACAAAATAGACCTATTCATTCATTCAACAAATATTCATTGAGGGACTGCATGTGTCACACACTGTGATGGAAGCTGGGCACATGTGTCTCTGCCCTCATGAAGCTCACAATCTGGTGAGGGAGGGAGGAGGACAGTAAACCAGTGAACAGCAAACTGATCTGGGCTAGGAGGGAAGGAGGCACTGTAACAGAGGTTGACGGAGGCAGAGGAGAGGTGGGAGTGGTTCAGGGAAGCCTTCTGATATTTAAAGGACAATGTGAAGATGAGGTGGTGCTATCCTGAAAAGAGCAAGGGAAGTTCAAGGGAGATGGGTAGGGAGATGAAGGAGATGAGAGGAGGGAGGCAGGCAGGGCCAGGTCACTCAGGCCTTATGGTTGGTGTCCTGAGTGCAACCCCAATCCACAAGGTGCTTACAAGCAGAGAAGCAACAGGATCTCATCTTACATCTTTCAATGGGCATACTGCAATTTTCCTTTCACTGAAGAGGAAACTGAGGCCCAAGCTCACATCCCTGGTAAATGATGTGGTTGGAACTACAACAGCTCTCATCAGCCCCAGCTCAGCAAACTCGCCGGTTTACTGCTTCTCACTCACCCTCTCCTGTACAGCAGGAATGAACTCTCCAAAAAGCCCTCACCTGATCATGGGGTCGCGGTGCCTGTCTTGACTTAAACTCACACCACCATGCACAATTGAGGGTCCAGCAAAGGTTTCCATGCCAATGGCTTGTGCAAACAACACTCCCCTGCGCTCCTTCCCCACCGTTTCCATCCCCCACAACTACCGGAGTTGACACCCAAGCCAATAACCACAGGTAAACGTGTTTCTCCCTGGGACACGGAGTTAAACACACAACCACAGAGATGTGTCTCAAGTCCAGAATGGAACGGCCAAGGTGCCAGGGATGACAAATCCTCTGGGAATCCAGCTCAAAGCTCCCCCCGGAGACACCCCTCCCCAAAATAGGCAAAAAGGGTCAGGAACACTCGTGCAAACAGCTGATCCACAAAACCCCCACTGTGCCCACGGCTTTCCCCACCTCAGCCCTTTCTATTTTTATCAGGAGAGTGAGAGGGGGTTGCCAGGCGGGGCCACGACGCTGTTTATGTCTGAAATTTGAAAAGATGCACAGAGTACTTGAGAGAAGGCGTTGCCGTTAAAGGAATTTCGGAGGAGAATTTCAAACCCAGCAGGGTGAATAGGTGCCTTGTGTTCTGACTTTTGACTCTGGAAAAGCCGTGTTTCCAACCTTGGCATGCAGAGGGGCCAGGGATAGGGAGAAAATGCATGTGTGTGAGATTCAGACA
Organism: Pongo abelii; assembly: GCF_028885655.2. NCBI lineage: Eukaryota > Metazoa > Chordata > Mammalia > Primates > Hominidae > Pongo > Pongo abelii. The sequence goes on from NC_072001.2 coordinate 91,882,133, forward strand.
GGGAGTGACCAGCTCACCTGGGCACAGGGAAAAACTGATTTTCAGACTGGGGGTGCTTTGGGAGGAAGCCCTTCTGCCCCTCCAGTATCATTTCTACTTATTCATCCCCCAAATAATTCATGGACTTTTCTTGCTCTCTTAGCCTTACCCGATTAGCCCCACTCCAATCTAGCCATTCTCTACTCCATATCTGCCATCTGTCTCCTCTTGATCAGTGAGTTTTAATTTTCTTACGTATTTGCTCGTTAAGGGTTTAAGAGGCAGAAAAGTTGAAGAAAAGGAGGCTATTGGACAAAAATGTCCAATATCTGTCCAGAATCTCACTCTGGACACCCAGGCTGGGGTGCAGAGGCATGATCTCTGCTTACTGCGGCCTTAACCTCCTAAGCTCAAATGATTCTCCCACCTCAGCCCCCTGAATAGCTGGGACTACAGGCATGTGCCACCACGCCTGGCTAATTTTTGTATTTTTTGTAGAGATGAGTTTTATGAGGCTTTAAGTCACTCTGATTTGTCAATTTTTTGCTTCCTAATTGCATTGTATGTGTCCCTTTGATAGCTGTATGCCTACTGTTTCTTTAACACACGCACAACTTAAACCTGGTGGAGGGTTTTACTCTATAGGCAATACAGCAGGACAAATTGGTGCTATCTCTCCAACTGTGTGAAACAGGAGGCAAGAAGCGGTAACAAGAAAGTATCTTCCTGCTGAGGGAATTTCAACACATAGCTCCTCTCTTTGCCTTCATCCTTCAAAGGTTAAACTGGCTCTAACGGCCCTGTACATTCCAGACCAGACTACACAAGACCCTTATTAAGCCAGGGATCCTCAGGAAAGTTGTCACTTTTAGGGGGTTGGACTTCTGACTCGATATGGGACTTCAGGGTGGACCTGATCCCCAAGTTCGTAGTTGATCTCATTTCCTTGGGTCTGGGAGTAAGCTCCAAGAAGTTCCAGCCTCACTGATGCACAGAGCTGCAAAAACGCAACTGTTTATGAAGTTCGTTGGCTACAAAGTCCTAGAAGCCACAAGATGCAATTGTCATGCAATTAAACTCTAGCTGTCTGCCCGATGAAAGTTCATGGGGGAACATCACACTTTGGGGACTGTTGTGGGGTGGGGGGAGGGGGGAGGGATAGCATTGGGAGATATACCTAATGCTAGATGACGAGTTAGTGGGTGCAGCGCACCAGCATGGCACATGTATACTTATGTAACTTACCTGCACATTGCACACATGTACCATAAAACCTAAAGTATAATAATAATAATAAAAAAATGAAAAAAATAAAATAAAATACCCAATGATAAAAAAAAAAAAGAAAGTTCATGGCTTGACAATGTCTCTATTTCTTTTTCTCTAGAACCTCCTCACACGCAGCACCTTTTCTTGGGTGTGTGAGGGTCTCTGGCATTCCCTCCCTATGTTTCTAGATCTCTCTGTTTTTCTCAGCATCCTTACATTTTTGTCCAATAGCCTCCCTTTCTTCATCTTTTCTGCCGCTTCCATTTTCTCCCTTAATTAGTATGCAATTAAGATATATTTTAGCATTTGTTGAATACAATTTAATGCTCCATTCTTTTTTTTTTTTTTTTTTTTTTTTGAGGCAGAATCTTACCCTGTCACCCAGGCTGGAGTGCAGCATCATGATCTCTGCTTACTGCAGCCTTGACCTCCCAAGCTCAAGTAATTCTCCCACATCAGCACCCCCGAATAGCTGGGACTACAGGCACACACCAACATGCCTGGCTAATTTTTGTATTTTTTGTAGAGATGGGGTTTGCCCTGTTGCCCAGGCTGGTCTTGAACTCTTGGGCTCAAGCAACCCACCCACCTCGGCCTCCCAAAGTGCTGGGATTACAGGCGAGAGCACCCGCACCTGGCTTAATGCTCCATTCTTGTCTTAGGTTAATAATTTCCCTGAATTCCAGACCCACATTTTTCTGCCGTTTGGCTGCCTCCCCCTGGATGTCCCTCTACCTCTAAAAACCCAACTTGTTTACAACTAAACTCTCCGTCTTTTCTCCCCAAGCCAACCACTTCCCGCTCCATCTTTTGTCCCCAAGCCAGCTGCTTCCCAGTTCCCCACTTTCCTGTTGCTGTTGCAGCAACTCCACCTCTGTCAATCATTCAGGTTCAGAAGTTCGAGGCCACCTGTGATTCCCGTCCCTTCCTGTCCACTCTCACTGCTGTCACCATACAACTATTTCACCACCTGCAGATGCAGTCATTGCACGTACCCTTCAATGTGTAGGCACATGCCATATTTTAAATTTTTAAATTAATCATCATCTGATTTTACATAAAAATCCAGATGTTTGGTTTCCCAAAGAAAAAATAATAACTACTGCTCCTGCAGAAACAACATGATGTAGCAACAGTGAGCCTGAGTTCCTGATGCCAACATTCAGTGGGAGCTGGGTAGTTAGTGCTGCCCTATGAATGGGACTTACAACCTCCAGTTTGAGTGAAAGGCAGACCCAAAGGAGTACACCTGGGAAAATAACATCCAATCAGGTTCAAAAATAGACAAAATTGATCTATCAGTCAGGTCAGAATAGTGGTCGCCGTGGGGTGGGGGGATCTTCAAAGGAGCTAGAAAATTTCTTCATATTGACCTGGGTGTGACTACAATGTTGTTCACTGAGTTGTACACTTAAGATGCACTTTATATATATTACATATTATAAAAGAAAAGAAGAGAGGGAGGGGAATGTGTTGGCATAGTGCCTAGCTTAGTCCCTGGTATGTAGTAAGTACTCAGTAAATGGTTGTTATTTTGAGATGGAGTGTTGCTTTTGTTGCCCAGGCTGGAGTGCAATGGCACAATCCTGGCTCACCGCAACCTCTGCCCCAACAGGCTCAAGCGATTCTCCCACCTCAGCCTCCTGAGTAGCTGGGATTACAGGCATGCGGCACCATGCCTGGCTAATTTTGTATTTTTAGTAGAGACGAGGGTTCTCCATGTTGGTCAGGCTGGTCTTGAACTCCTGACCTCAGGTGATCCATCCGCCTCGGCCTCCCAAAGTGCTGTGATTACAGGCTTGAGCCACCGCACCTGGCCTAAAAGTTTTAAAGTATGAAGGCTCTGGAACCAGGTGGCCTGGGTTAGATCCCTGCTTCTACTAGTTAGCAACCATTGCTAACTAGTAGAGCACTGTATTAGTCTGTTTTCACACTGCTGTAAAGAACTACCTGAGACTGGGTAACTTATGAAGAAAAGAGGTTTAATTCACTCACGGTTCTGCAGGCTGTATGGGTAGTATGACTGGGAAGGCCTCAGGAAACTTACAGTCATAGTGGAAGGTGAAGGGGAAGCAAGCACAGCTTACCATTGCAGAGCAGGAGAGAGAGCGTGCAGGGGGAGGCGCTACACGCTTTTAAACCTCAGATCTTGTGAGAACTCACTCACTATCACGAGAACAGCAAGGGGGAAATTCACCCCCATGATCCAATCACCTTCCACCAGGTCCCTCCCCCAACACTGGGAATTACAATTCAACATGAGTTTTGGGTGGGGACACAGAGCTAAACCATATCAGGCAGCTTTCTAAACGTTCCTGTCTTCAGTTTCTACATCTGTGAAATGGAGTTAGTGAGAATCCCTACCCCATAGGGTGATTGTGAGGTCTGTTGAAGCGCATAGCACAAGGCCTGGTATGCAGTAAGAGCTCAATAAGTGTTACCCTAAAAGGAAGAAAATCCTGGCATATGCTGCAATATGACTGAACCTGGAAGACATGATGCTAAGTGACTAAGCCAGTCACGAAAAGACAAATTTGGTGTGAATCCACTTACATAAGGTACTGACAGTAGTTAAATTCATAGAGACAGAAAGTAGAATGGTGGTGGCTACAGGCAGAGGGTAGGGGTAATTAGGAATTATTATTAAATGGGTACATAGTTTTCATTGCGGAAGATGAAAAAAGTTTTGAAGATGGATAGTAGTGATTATTATACAACAATGTGAATGTACTTAATGGCACTGCACTGTACTCTTAAAATGGTTTAAATGATGAATTTTATGTTATGCATATTTTACTACAATAAATAAGTAAATAAATATGGCCATAATGATGAGGCTGTGGCAGCCCGTGGAGGAACCGGCATTCCATTTTTTTGAACTTGAGAATTTGAGACTAGATAGAGTACTCTCAGCATTTTGGAAATGCCTGTTGGTAATGTATTTGGTAGATGACTATTTTAAGACTGTAATGCTAACAAGTAAATGTCCTAAGAATAAAAGGTAACCCAGCTAAATACTGATTTTTTTCCTTACACATTCTTCATTTTCTCCCCTTAAAACAACACACACTAAAAAAAAAATACAGCAATAACAACCACTAAAATATTAGGAAGACTATTCCGCTGCACTGTAATATCAAATGAGTGCCAAGTTTTGTGGGGAAAAGTCATGCCCACGTCTTAGCAGATCATTTTTAAGCTATGGGGTTGCTACCTGCACCTCTTCTATTTCAATTCTAGCAAATGTTCATGAGATATCATTTTTGCTTATTTTATAAGTGTATATTCTGTATCTATACCATCGTGTGTGGAAATCTGGGACAACAATTTTTCTGAATAATCTAATATTTACCACTGAAAGAAACTAAAAATATCAAGCCCAATGCGACAAAGGTTGAGAAGCCAGTCCCAAAAGACTCTAATGGCTGGAATAAGGAAAAGAATAGAGAAGAGCCAGCTACGACCTGCAGTGTGGGAGCCCCTTAGGGTTTGGGGTCAGGGAGAGAAGGTGAGCAGGATCACATGAGCCTCAGGGGCTGGGGCTGCCCAGAAGTACAAAGCCTAAATCCTCTTACTTCTCTTCTTATTCCAGACTTGCTTGAAAAAAGGTGTTGATGATGATGATGATGATGATGATGGTGGTGGTGGTGGTGGTGATGATGGTGGTGGGATGGATGCTGATGATGATGGTGATATGTAACATTCCACTCAGCATCACTCACTGAGTATTCTCAATGATTAAAAAAAAAACACTAGTGAGTAATGAGTAAAATGCTTGCCATAATTTCCTCTTTTATAGATGGCAGGGTTTTACTAAAAATAAGAATCTGCTATGAATTCAGAAAAAAAAAAATCGAAACTGAAGCTTTAAGAGAGTTTCCTTAAATGTGCCCTTCAATTTCTATGTCTTTGGTGACACAGCACTTTCCTGTTACTGTACGTCATTATTCCACACAGACCCGTGGGGGCTTGTGAGTGTTTCATTAACTGTCTCCATGTTCTTTATTATAACATTTCCTTCCTACTTTGCCACTTGTACAGTGTTAAAGTAATAAAACAGCACTTTTCAAGTGTTCCACTAGTTCTCACTAGACTCCACTCCCTGGCCCAGTTCTGCTATAAGGCTTTTCTATATCATGTTTCTATGGCCCTTTGCTTCCAAAAAGGATCACAATGTTCTCTACACATATTACATATAGTATTCATCATTGCCACACTCCTATGAGGTGGGTATTTTTAGCTTCTTTTACAAACACAGAAAACAGCACACAGGAGAGAATATACTTACTCAGGCACACCAAATTGCAGGGGCTAGGGAGAAGGAAGAAAATTAACCATCCTTGCACTTTGAGCCAGATCAGTTACTAGGGGCTGACATTCCATATCTTATTTTAATTCTCACAACAATTCCATAAGATAGCTCCATTTTACAGATGTGAAACCAAAATCCAGAGAGGTTAAGAAACTCACCCAAGGTTCCCATGCCAGACCTGGGATTCATATCCAATGCTCCCGATTACACAGGGAATCTCCTCGCTCCACAACTCTCTTTGTTGCTTGAGATACACAGGAATCCCTTTCATGGGGGCCAGCATGGAAACAGTCTTAATTTTAATTGCCTGCAAGATTAAATATCAAGCAACAGTGAGATGTAGTTCTGAAACTCAACGATGTTTGGCGACAGCGGTAGGAGCAGAATATCCAAATGGTTACAGAAAAGAGTTGTCCTGGCTCCCCTCTGATCAGTCCACACCTCGGCTTGTGCATCTAATGCCGGGCATTGCACTTTTGAGGGGCATCCACAAACAAGGTTCGCAGAGAGTGAGAAATCCAGAAGCAAACTCCAGAAGAACACTCCCTTGGGAAACAGTCGAAGACCCTATGAGGAGAGACATGAAGGGTGATGTGAGAACCCTCCTGCACTAACTGGAGGCTGCCCCTGTTGAAATGGGGGCAGACTGTGTTGCTCTAGAGAGTAGAATTGGGCCACTCACTTGTAAAAGAGTTTGGAATGAACGCTTCGGAGGAATTCTGCAAGCACCTTATATTGGGACTTAGCAAGGTACCTTCATGGCATCCCCATGTCCAGGACAGAAATAAGCACTCCACGGTAATACAGTCAGATGGATGGGGGGACTGGCCATGCTCTATGAGTTAGTTTAATGGAGTGTAGAAGCCAGCCTCCAAGATGCCCCCATTGATCCCCATCCCCTGGTATTCACAACCTGTATGACCGTCCCACACTAGTTCAGGGCTGGCCCTGTGTGGGACTTCCAAAGCTATGACACAGAAGCACTGCACTCACTGTGTCACTCACTGTGGTGGAAGCCAGCTGCCATGTCATGAGGACACTCAAGCAGCTCCATCAGGAGGCCCTATGGAGATGAAATGAGGTCACTGGCCAGCAGCCAGCACCAATTCACCAATCACGTGAGCAACCCACCTTGGACATGGATCCTCAAGCCCCAGTCAAGCCTTCAGCTGACTGCAGCTGTAGCTGACATCTGACTACAACTTCATGAGCTAGTCCAAGCCAGAACTGCCTAGCGAAGTTTCTCCCAAATTCCTGATCCATAGAAACCATGAGAGATATTAAATAACTATTGTTTTAAGACACTCAGTTTTGGGGTGATTTTTTACACAGCCATTATAACTGGAATATCGAATTATGTCATTCATTCCAGGAGGGCTGTCTCTAGTGCTCTGCTCTAGAACTCAGCCCTAATCTCCATCCCAGGCAATATTTTTATGAACAGCCTGAGTGAAAACATAGTAGTGGCACACTAGTTAGCTTTGTAGAATGTCTGCTGCTAAGAGGAAGGGCAAACACATAGAATAATAGAGTCAGAATCCAAGATGATCTGAAGTAGTAAACTGAATTAGTTAGTGTAATGTTTAATAGAAGCAAAAATGAAGCCCCATACTTGGATTAGAAAAACCCATTGTACCAGGATAAGCCAAAGGAGATGCTAGGTGGCAGAAGCACATGTGAAAAGGAAGTCTGAGCTGGCTGCAGGCTCCAAATGAGTCATGATAAGGCTGTCATAAAAGCACATAAATGTTGGCTGCATTACCAGAAGCATAGGACCCAGGTTATTGAGGTGAGCTCTCCTCTGGACTGAGCACTCCAACAGGGGGAGTGGGTTCAGTTCTGAATCTCTCTTTACATGAGACATGGGAAGTCCGGACCTGCTTAAAGAAGATTGATGGGGCAGGGTAGAGGTCTGCTGATGGAGACAGATGAGGAAGGATAGAAGGAGAGAGGATGCCCCAATCCAAAAGGAGAAGAGGGAGAAGGGAGAGATTTGAGATCACTGATACCAAACATAGAAAGGTTTATCATGTGGCAGGAGGTCCTGGGACAGGTTAGGGTTGGGGGGATGGAAATCGGCCTGTCTTGTTCACTGCTGAATCCGTAGTATTAGGCATGAGCTTCTGTGAAAGCTGAAAGCTGCCTAAATACTAGAACCACGTGAAAAAATTGGATGTGGCCTCAGAAGGGAGTCAAACTCATGGCCACATCCAAGCAGAGTCTGATGTCCTACTTGAGGGAAACATCATGGACAGGACTGACATACTCTATGAAGGGTTGTCCTTAAAGTTCTCCAAGAGCTCTTCCCAGCTCTGAGATTCTCTTATTCTGTGATTTGTGATTGAATGAGTAGAACCTGCTGGATGATGTCAGCACAGTGCTTCTCAAACTTCAACAGGCATATAAAACACGGGAGGGATCTTGTTAAAATGCAGATTGTGGGTCAGCAGGTCTGGGGAACCTGGCATTCTGCATTTTGAATAAGCTTCCAGGTGACACTGCAAGTCTATAGAACATACTCTGAGCAGCAAGAGGTTAGAAATTGCCAGTTACAGCAGATTGCATCGGGCAGCCTGGAAAAGGCATTAGGCAACTGTGAAGTATTCTAGCAGAAGAGGGATGACCAGCTTCAGAAATACTACACTGGAACGGAGCTCCTGAGGTGGACAGGAGGAGCCTGTGTATGCCACTAAGGGCCTCCTGACACGCATGTCCTTTGACTCTCTGAATACTGTCTTTAAAGTGTCCAAATGCGTTGCCGTCATCCTGGGTTTTCTGTATCCTTTAGGGGTAGGGAGTGTGGATTCATACCAGCCTGTATTCCAATCCCATTCACTGCCTTGGTGGCCTCTGAGTCTTGGTTTCTTAGTGCGTAAATGGGAATAGCATCCATCTGAGAGGCTGCTGTACCAAGCAGCATCTGACACATAATAGGTGCCCAATATATGTTTCTTAGACTCATTACAAAACCAGATGACCAATAAACATTTGTTCTCTTCAATACAAAGATAAATCGCCTAATTAATATTTGCCCTTGACTTGTTCTTCATTAACCCCACGTGCCCTAGGATGAATGATGACATGACCCCATTTTACAAATGAGAGCAATTTGTTCTCCCACAAGGCATCAGGTAAACACAGGCATGAGAATCCATGACCTCGCTGGAATTTCAGGGACTGTTTTTTTCCCAGAGGGTCATTTCTGCCTGGTCCAGGCATTGAGGCCAGTAACTATTAAGATTTCATCTCATTTCTTTTTTTTTTTTTTTTAGACGGAGTCTTGCTCTGCCGCCCAGGCTGGAATGCAGCGGCGCCATCTCAGCTCACTGCAAGCTCCGCCTCCCGGGTTCACGCCATTCTCCTGCCTCAGCCTCCCGAGTAGCTGGGACTACAGGCGCCCGCCCCCACGACCGGCTAATTTTTTTGTATTTTTTAGTAGAGACGGGGGTTTCACCGTGTTAGCCAGGATGGTTTCGATCTCCTGACTTCGTGATCCGCCCGCCTCGGCCTCCTAAAGTGCTGGGATTACAGGCGTGAGCCACTGCGCCCAGCCTCATCTCATTTCTTTATCTGTGAGAGAAGCCACTATCACCCCCTGAGGGGCTTCGGTCACCAGCATTTTGTCTGTGTCCTAAATGCTTCAAGACTTACAGACCTGACTCAATACGCTCAGGTAGAAAAAGGGTGAAATCAAGAATGGCCAACCACCGGAACACTTTAGCCATTGCTCTGAGAGGTGGGTGGGTAGAGTGGGCACTATGCTCCCTCCGACGGGGCTTCACTGCCCTGGACAGGGGAGAGACGGGGGCTCACAGAACATGTGCTGGGCCAGGGCCAGTCCCGCCCCCAGGCAGAGATGGCCAGTAAAATAACCACATAATTCCAGTGGAGTCACCCTGGGGAAACCGAGGCACTTCAGTTCCTTTTCATCAAGGAACTGATTAAAGTGTGGTCTATTATCTCTGCAGTGGGGAGCCCCGAAAGATTCTACTTCTTCCTCTTCTTGTCCAATGAGAGGGTCAGGAAGCTTCCACCACCATCCTGACGGTAGCCACCACATCCTGGTGTGAAGCACCACCAGCTTCCTCCGTAAGAACTCTGAAGGTCACCAGCCAGCTTGAGTCCTCCGAAGGTGCTGTGGCTCAACCAGCAGCCTGTGTAGCAGAGCGCACAAGACCTCGGACTTGAACTCAGACCCACCTTAAAGAGGGAACTCCACCACTTTCTGAGCCTCAGTTTTCACATCTTTGCTTAGGGGCAGGTGGGAAGTTGCCATATTTACCTTGTTGGGCTCTTTGGAAAAATTAAATGAAATGCTAATGTATGTTACACAACGGGCTCATAGGAGGGATTCAAAAGCTGCTAGTTCTTTTACTCCTTTTCCCGGAAACAGTATTAAAGAGTACTGTAGACACACTGGAGAATTCCTGCTCCATATGAGATGTCCTTGGTCTCTCCCGGGGAATTAGAAGACCCAGAGACTCGCAGCTCCCCGTGCGCCTCCCCGCTGCCGCCTTACCTCCCCCTCTCCACCATCCCCTGCCATCTCGGTGTACGCCACCCCCAAAAAAACTTTCAGCCAGCTCCTCGGTGAGGGTCGTTCCAAATCGTGGCCGACAGTAGGGGGCTGCACCCTCCTTAGATCGCGTCGTGCCCAGCTTCAGCTGCAGACCCCCGCCGGGCGCCCGGGAGCCCTGTCAGGCCGCGGCGGCCTCAGAGTCCGGGCACTCGGGGATACTCTGAGGGTGCAGCCCTCCCGGGCCCCTCCGACTGCGGAGCTGCCGACCGCAATGCAGACGCGGGCCCTCCAGCCCTTCTCGCGCCGCTTTCCTCCCGCCGGCCTCGGAGCTGCCGGGTCCGCGCCGCCGCGGGGAGCGCTCCTCTCGCGCCCTGAGCGCAGGACGGCTTCCCCATCGGCGCGCCGGTCCGGAGCCAGGGTCCAGCGCGCTCCAGACGCCTCTGCCTTCCCCTCCCCCTGTCGGCCGCCCCTCGGTCCCCGGGGGTGGGGTTTCCCTTTGCGCTCGCCCCCTCCCGCCCCCAACCCCTCGCGGGCCCTCCCCTCCCCCGCCCGTCCCTATGTATGTGTCACAGCGCGCCATGCCCGCCCGCCCGCCCACCTACCTCCCCGCAGCTCCAGAGGGGGCTCGCAGAGCTGAGGACGCGCGCAGCGCTGCTCAAGGTCTCTCTCTCTCAGCACCCTCGCCGGCCGGCATCTGACGCGGGTGCCAGGGTCTCCGGGCACCTTTCAGTGTCCATTCCCTCAGCCAGCCAGGACTCCGCAACCCAGCAGTTGCCGCTGCGGCCACAGCCCGAGGGGACCTGCGGACAGGACGCCGGCAGGAGGAGGGGTGCGCAGCGCCCGCGCAGAGCGTCTCCCTCGCTGCGCAGCGAGACCCGGGCCTCCCGGCCCCAGGAGCCCCCAGCTGCCTCGCCAGGTGTGTGGGACTGAAGTTCTTGGAGAAGGGAGTCCAACTCTTCAAGGTAACTGTCTCCTTCCCTCCAGAGCGAGGCTCTCCCAGGACACGCGGCGAGCCAGGAACGGGGCTGAGGCTGCACGCCCCGGGGCTGGGGGCTGCACTGCCTTGGTGTCCGCCCTGGAGCTATGTGTGCCGGGGGCCGCCGGACATCCACCCGCTGCGTCCGCGGTGGAGTTGAGCAAACTTTTTTGGCTGTTGCAGACTCAGTGAATGGGGCAAGGGAACACGTGAGGAGGGGCACTTGTCTCCTAGTCCGCCAGGATGAAGGAACAAGGGAGCCTTTACTCCAAACCCCCATGTGATTTTAAATCCTAGGGCCTGGAAAGACCCGTGGTTGACAGAGTAGCAGCTTCAGAGTCAAGGGAATGTGGGTTCAAATCCCCGAGGTGCTACTTTTGAGCTGGAAGATGTGCTTCACCTTCCTGAGCCTTGGCCTGCCCTCTGTCAGCTGAGAAGGAAAAGGCCTTCGCGGGGTCTGGAAGAATAAATGAAATCATATGGACAGTATGTCAGGGAGACAGCAGGTACTAAGCTGAGGCTAGATAGTCCGTCCTTGGCCACTTGGCTTACTCCAGGGACCAGAGTGCCTGAAGAGTCTGCCCAGGGGAGAGTGGCAGAACCTGGGACAGAGCTACTGAACTGCCAGCAGGGGAGAGGAGAGCAGTGCCCTGAACACAGGGGTGCCCAACCAAGAAGGGGCATTTCTCAAGGAAGAAAGGGGAGGGGAGTTGAGGACACACGACCACGAGCGGTTTTTCCGTCTGTGGGTTCCTCTTCAAACCAAGCCAATGCTGGTGGAGCAGGAGCCCTTTCCAACCCTGGGGCTGGGTTGGAGGCTGTCAGTATGTCAACTGAACCACAGTCTAGGCAGAGCAAGCTGCGGGGGTGGGGGCTTGTCTCTGGTTGTGAGACAGGATCCAACCCAAACTTTTCCATCATTATCCTCCTTTCAGTCATGAGCTGGATTCTGACAGGATCCTACTAGGGTTTCACCATGAAGAAGCTGGAGTTCCAGCATGTTGACTGATGTGTAAATTCCGGTTCTGTGGGGGTGGCTGCCAGGTGGAAAAGACAAAGCTGAATTGGGTTAGCATGGTGTTTTGGGGTCCTGGGTGCTGCAGTGTGGGTGTCTGACAGTTTAGAGGGGACTCTGGACCTTGAAAATTCCCCCACCTCATCTGAAGAGGAGGGCAGGTGGACCCAGAAAGGTGAAATGGATTTCTGAAGGTTGAACTGTGACTTAGGCACAAGGGCAGAACTAGAATCCAGGTTTTCTGAGGCCATAGTCGGTCCCTCGTCCTGATTTAAGAGTCCAGAAGTCTTGGGTTCTAATCCTTATCTCTCTTTCTTGTCCTGGGTTGCCATGGACAAGGAGCAATCAGGTTGCTCATGCACCCTGGGCAAGGTGGGTTTGGAGGCACTATGAAGATACCGTGTAGGAGTGTTGGCTTGTCAATCACAGGCTTCAGGGAGAAACTGCAGGAAATGGAAAGGCAATGGGGAAGAAAACCCCGAAGCTTGTTGAGGGAGAAAGCATTGAGCAGCAGTGGGGAGGGGAGGTTCTAACCTGAAAGAAAGATTGCGGAAGAGTAGATCTCCCCAGTTTAAAAAGTTTCAGAAGAAGGAATTGTCCAAAGGAAGAAAATATCTCTTAGAGAGATGCTGGAATTCCACAGGTTACCTTGAGCTGTGTTTAATTTAGATATACTTACGTGTAGTTTCTAGTGCTGTGCCTGGTGTTTTCATTCATTCTCCAATATCTGCTGAGCACCACCTAGGTGCCAGGCTCTGTGCTCAATGCTGGCCCACAGCGGGTACTCAATAAACAGCAGATATGAGATGACCCAAGCAAAGGGCTTAGCATAGTGCCTGGTACTGGGCAAGTACTCAGTAACTGTTGGATATTATTAATATTACTATTATCGTTCTTAATTCTAGTAGTAAATGAATGTTTTTCTTTTTCTAGAATATTCACTGAAAGTCATACTTAAATGGGAATATTTTGTTTAATGTTTGGAAGCCCTCCTCACACCCAGGCACACCTCTTGCCCCTGTTGCCCATCTCTCTCACACACACACACGCCCAATCCCAGGCAGCCACTCACTCCTGCTTGCCCAGGCAGAGCACTCTTCTCCTCTTATGACCCCTCCCCAATTAGAGAGGGAGCTCCAAGAGAGAGCTCACCTCCTGAGACGGTGGGCAAGAGCCAGGAGGGTGGACAGCCTGCATGCAAGGAAGACTGGGATTCAAATTCCAGCTCAGCCACGCACTGGCTACATGGCTTTGATAAGGGTACTGAGCCTCCCAGAGGCTTCATTTCCTCTTCCCTAAAAAGGGGAGAAAATCCTCCAATAAGAGATTTTTGTGAAGATTAAAAGACATAAAGTGGGTGCCTTGTCCAGCTCTCAGCAAGTACCACAAACTAATTCCTCTCCTCTAACAGCTCCTAAGCCCCCTTGTGGGTCACAAACCCCAAGTTATGGATAGCAAAAATTTCAAATATTTTCTCTTGGTAAGAGACTGTGTGTCCTAACTTTCGGTGTGAAATTTTTTTTTTTTTGAGATGGGAGTCTTGCTCTGTCATCCAGGCTAGAGGCCCAATCTCGGCTCACTGCATCCTCCGCCTCCCAGGTTCAAGTAATTCTTGTGCTTCAGCCTCCAGAGTAGCTGGGGTTACTTGTGTACCACCACGCCCGGCTAATTTTTGTATTTTTAGTACAGACGGGATTTCACCATGTTGGCCAGGCTGGTCTCAAAACTTCTGACCTCAGGTGATCGCCTGCCTCAGCCTCCCAAAATGCTGGGATTACAGGCGTGAGCCACCATGCCCGGCCAGTGAATTTCTTTTTAATGATGCTTTCTAGAACTGGGTTCCTCCCAAGGCCCTTCTTATTGGGCCCTTAGGAGGACCTCAGCTGAGCCAAAGGAAGCCCATGAGACCCTGCCTAGAGTCCCATTTTGAGTCTGTCTCTGCTGCTACAGGGATGTCTAGCACCAGATTTGTCCAACTGCAGGTTGTAAAATCAATTTAGTGGGGTTCTTAATAAAATAGGAAATACTAGATAATCTCCTCTTTGTAGTGCCTTCTATGTAGCAAAGTAAGTATTGTTTCTGGAAACTTTTGTTTCTGTTATATATTTTGAAGCCCTCTATAAGGGTATGTGTGTTTATAATATAAATGTATATATGCAAATATATACAAATTTGATATTTGCATATATTTTTATTTAATTTTTTTTTACTATATTGGTCCCAATGATGTTTCTGTCTCAGAAATTCCAGCATTGTGGCCCTAGGTGGCAGGTGCTGGGGCACCCTTGCTGCCACTGCACCAAGTGCTGGGGAGTCAAGGCAGCTGAGGTGGAAGCTGGAGTTGGGGAAAGGCAAGTTCAAGGAAGAGGACCCAGAGTCAGAGAGGAAGCAGGGCATGGAGGACAGGTCTGCTTATAAGTAGAGCAGGGATGGGACAGGCCAGCAGCTGCCCTGGGAAAGGGGATCGGGAGCACATCTTGGGAACAGGAGCCTTCCTCTCCTGCTGTCACGGCCTGGCCTTGTGGCCATGCTTCGTGTCCTGATGGTAGCTGTGCTGCCGCCCTGATAACTTAAAGGAAGCCCCTTTAATGGGATGAAGGGCCCGTTTCTGTGACAGCTACTTTGGGAGTGGCTGCTCCCCTTCCCCCAGATCCAACAGGACACAGCCATCCCTGCGAGGGAGTCTGGGCCCCGGGGCATAGTTGAAGAAGGGCCACTGGGAGGCTGGCAGAACAAGGGGAGGGCTGGAGAAGGAGCGGGAGTGCAGGCAAGAGGAGGACCAGAGAGGGGGAATTTGTAGGGAAAACGGTAAAACGGTTTCTTTTTTCAAAAGTTGAATCCAGGGCAAGAACGGAAATGGTGGAGTTTACTTTTAAAAACTCAGAGCCTCCTTGTAAGTTGTGGAGTGTGTGTGTGTGTGTGTGTGTGTGTGTGCATGCACGCTGGGAGGGCGGGCCCTGCGGGCTGGCCAGGCCTGTAAGAGGTGACTTCTCTCCCTCTCAATGGCCTTACAGTGTATCCTAAAGAAGCTTTTTGTTAAACTCATGAATAGGTGGATTTGGGGTGTGTGATGCTGGGCATCACGATTTGGGTATTTGGTTACCTTTGAGGTTACATGTTTTTCCTTTTAAGATACACACTCAAAAAAGGAGCCACCTCTTCTGTGTAGGTCACTATTTTGGTGTATGTGGGGGCGGGGGTGCCTGTCCCTCTGTAATTGATTTGACTTGAAGAGTGAGGGTAAGAAGGAGAAACACAGGACATGGCAGATCTGCAATGCCTGACCTGGGAGACAGCCTCCCTCAGCTCCCTGGTCTCTGGCAGTCCCCAGATCACAGATGCCCAGGGCCTTCCAGGCCTGTGATGGTCCTCATTTAAGAGATTGCAAAAGGGACCCAGGCCCAAAGAGGGGAAGGATATGCCCCAGGCTACTGCCCCAGAGCAGGTTGGTGAGAATCTGGACGGGATCTAGACCTTCAGGCTCTCATCACAGAATATGTCGTGTTCCCAGAGATCATTCATTCATTCATTCATTCTTCTTTCAGCAGCACTTGCTACATGCCAGGCACTGTGCTAGGCATGGATAACACAGCAGTGAATAGATCAACTCACTCTTTCTGCCCTCCACCTACTTACAGTCTAATGGGGAAGACGGGCTGTAACCAACCTGAACCTGACCCCTCATTTCTATACAGCAGTGACTGTCACCTGGGGGCTATTTTGCCCCCCTTCCCCGGGGAACATCTGGCCATGTCTGGAGACATTTTTTATCGTCACCACTGGAGAGTGAGGTGCTTGCTGCTAGTGTCTCTTGGATAGAGCCAGGGGTGCTGTGAAACATCTTGCAGTGTACAGCGCAGCCCCCGCCCAGATACAGGCACAATAGAGAATTATCTGGCCCAAAATGTCAATAGTCCCAAGGCTGAGACACCCTGCTGCAAACCTTCATTTAGTTCATGGGCCAGACCATGCCCAACTGTGCACGGCAACTGGAAAAGAGGGGATAGGACAAGGAGAGTTAGGTAGGCAGTGCAGAGGAGACAATAAATGAAAAGGAAAAGAAAAGTCCGAGCCCCCGTGGTAAATTAGAAAAAATGTGGGCTTTGGTGGCCCAGACTGAGGTTGAAATCCAGCTGTATCCCCTTGGGTAAGTCAGTTATCCTCTCTAAGCCTCACTGCGTTTCTGTTTCTGTGAGATGGACTCATGGTACGGTTGTGAAGGTTTGAAAGCAAATAAAGGACCTGGCACAAATTAGACATACAATAAAATGGCAACTGTTATTAGTATATTTGAGGCTTTTAAAGTCCCCACTATGGAAAATTACAGCATCCACACATGTGATCAGGAAGTCAAAGAGGGTTGCTGTTTGGGGCAGGGTTGCCATAGTATTCCCTCTACTTGGGGGAGGGGCGGTGGGTGGTGTGAGCATCTCCCTCCAGTGTGTGTGGTGGGAGGAGCACTGCACTTGGAGTCACGTGGACTGGGCGCTGATGGCCATATGTCCAAGGGGAAACTGCTTCACCTCTCAGCCTCAGGTTCTTTATCTATAACACGGAGATGCTAAGTCTGCCCTCATGGGCCAAGATCCAGTGAGGACCTCCTATCTGTGAAGGAGGCTTGTGGGGGTGCCTTGAAGCCGATGCAGGCACCTTTGGTGTCTGGTGTGCCCTGTCCCTAACCAAGGGCCAGGCACATACAACAGACTAGTTGAATGAACCACAGTACTATAAATTCCTTTCAGTTCTTGACAAAGCGAGCACCAACAATACCCAGATGGGCAATCCTTCACTTTGTCACTCCTCCATCCTTTGCAAGATGCAGGGACCTCTGGTTCCCGGAACGTGCTGCATCAGGTTGCAGCACAGGGCAGCTGCATCCTCCAGAGAGCACTGCAGATATAGCAGCTGCACTGTGACAGCCCCAAAGGGGCATCCCCATGGGGAGTGGGAGGTAGAGTGGTGGGGGTTCTCCAGAGCTGAGGTGAGCTCAGCTACTGAAAAGAGGACCAAATGAGGATCAGGACCCCAGAGATTTATCTCAATGCAGGCATGTCATTGAATACCTCCACTTTCCTATCTGTAAAATGGAGCTGAAGTCATGATAAAGTAAGGCCTAACTAAAAGCCACTAGCCAAAGGGGTGGATTTGGGTAAACTGTCAAGCTTTCCTGAGCTTCTATTTTACAGAGTCATAAAACACTGGAGCAGAAAGGGATTTATGGGTCACCATACCGTCTTCTTCATTATGCAGAGGGGGAGGCTGAGTCCCAGAGAGCGGAGGACACTTGGATAGGGGTTCACAGGCTGCTCTTCCACCCAGGCTTCTAAGGCTTCTCCCTTCACACCACGCAAGTCCCACTCCAGCCAGTAAAGGGAAGCATCAGATCACAGCAACGCTGTGACATCCAATCAGAACCCAACTCTAAACAGATTTGGTCCTTGGGTTACCCATTGTCCACCCTTGGGACACCTTCTGGCTCTGTCCCTCCATGTCCTCGCTGTTTCCAGGGCTAATTTTGGGGAAAAAAAAAAAAAAACCTCTAGAAGAGAAATGTATAAGGCAAGTCAGAGCTCAGCCTCCCATCTCCCTCAGAAAACCTGGCCTCCTCGCCTCAGCCGCCGTCTCGGGTCCTGTGTAGGGGATTTTTCCCAGCAAAGTCTGGACCCTTGGCCTGACCCTCCCCTCACTCCTTCCCTCCCCAAGCAGATGCTCTCTGTCTCCCTTCCAGCCCATCTCACTTTGACCTGCATATCCAGATGGATCAGGGGAAGCCTGGATTCTAGGATGACTCAGGCAGGAATGTAGTAAATGTTTTTCAACGTCACAAGACACTGAAAAGGAGGCCTGGAGGTATCATTAGAGTTAGCCTTCAGTCCCTAAAATTAGCTGCATCTGAGGAGCTTTTCAAAAATACGGGTGGCTGAAGCCCTAATGTGCTCCAAGAGATTCTGCTTCAGTGAGATGGGGGCTTGAGGGTGGGGAATCTGTGGGTTTCAAAATTCCCCCAGGTGATTCCATTGTGGTCTAGTTTGTCAACTCCTAGTTTAAAGCCCAAAACAGTTCCTCAGAGTGTATTGGGTTCTAAGCTCTTCTCTCTAGCCCTGCCTCTTGGGCCACTTGCTCTCTTCCTTCCCCAAGGGCAGAACTACAGCCACTGCCCCCAGTTTGTCCTTTAGGGGAGTAAGAAGGTCATGGCCAGCTTCTCCTGCCTCCACTTCCCTGCCTGAGACAGGGGCCCTTCCTCCCTTGGTTCTCCAAGGTGATTTCTATAGAACACGCCTTCCAAGGCCAGCAACAGGCTTTGTAGGTGAAAAGGATCTCATCCCTCAGAGAAAGTCAAGGATGAACAAAATTAACCCTAGTTAATTTTGGGTCTCTTCCCTGCAGGGCTTCTCAATATGCTGATGGACCTTGGAAATCACCAAGTTTTTCAAACTGAATTTGACCATGAAGCTTTTTTTTCCTACAGCAGATGGAGGGACTTGAGCCTAAAAAGATGCTAATCTAGGCACTGGCCCAGGTCGAGTCTGCAGCAGGAATACAGCAGCTGCACCCAGGCCAAGGGGCAAGGGGAGACCCCACCAGGTAGGGCTTAAAATCCTAAATCTCAAATGAAGTCACTGACCCAGCAAGCGCTCTCTAAGCCCCACATGTCACATCTGTAACCTTCCCTCTAAAGGCTGGCCATGCTGGGTACTCATTTTCTTCCTTTTTCTCTGGATTAGAAGAAAACAATGAGGTAGAACATTCAGTGGAGTTCACTGTGGGGTGGGGTGGGGCTCTGACCCCTCAGTGGATTCCTGCCTCTCCACTTGTTCTCTATCCAAACCTGGCCACCTGCCTCCCCCATGTGAGCTGAGGGCCTAACCCTCTGTTGTTCCCTGGCCTGTTGGGTGACTCCAGTGGGTGCCAGTCCCCTGGAAGACTTGGACCAGCACCAGTGGGGGTGAACAGCAGCCCCTGGAGCTGAGTAAAGAGGTGCCCTGCTTGCATGCTTGTCTCTGTCGCCTGACTTCACTGCCCCATTCATGGGCATCACCCCCACCCCAGACTCACGTGACCCAGCCAGGTACTTTGTTCTTCCCCATCCCCAGGCTATCTATCCCCCCTAAAGCAGCCTTGTTCTGAGATTCCCACTTGTTTCCTAAACGCAACCCATGTGGGTCTCTGTTGTGACTTGTTAATATTTTGACAGAGGGTCACCTGGTGTGGGAGACCTGATTGCTTAGATTGCCTTCACACCCACTCCTGAGCGGGAGGAGGGTTAGGAGTGGGGATGGCTTCGTTAGCGAAGGAGGAGCCTAGCACTGGGGTTAGCGCCTCGGCCTCCTGCAGCCCCATCTAGGCCCTCCCCATCTGCCCTCCTCTCTGGATCTGCCTTCTCAGTGACCCAGGGACTCCCAGGTTTGTGCACAGCAGGGTCAGCAAGACTTATATACACCAGATAAGGCTCTGATGCTTCAGTGGTTGGAAAACAGGACTCCCACCCCCTCCTAAGTCACTGCAAGTACTGTGTGGAATGACTCGCCCTTAGATGCACACAGCAATTGATCAAGGTTATTTGCATATTTCTTCTCAGCCCCCTGGGGATTGCAGAGGCATTTAGAAGACCTTAGAGATGGTCCTGTCTCACTTAAAATCAAGCCCAATCCCTGGCCTTGGCCCACAGGCCCCCAAGCTGGCTGGTATCCCCTCCTCCTCACATCACTCTCCCTCCCCCACCACCCTGCAGCCCCTGGCATCTCACTTCCTTCAGGACTTTTGCCCTCTCGGTCCCCCTGCCCAGGTGCTCTTCCCACAGGGCTTTGCATGGCTGGTTCATTCCGGTCATGCAAGTTCAAATGTCACCTCCTCTTGGGAAGCTTTTTTTGTGTGTGTGCCCGTCTGATTTAAAGAAAACAAACACCCCCACTCCCATCCCCTGCATTTTTCTTTCACTTATCATTGTCTAGAAATTCTGGCTGGTCAGTTTCCTTGGTGATTCTCTGGCCTCCTGAGCTCCACAAAGAGCACTCCTTCTCACTCCACCAAGGGGAGTGAGAAGGTCATGGCCAGTTTCTCCTGTCTCCACTTCCCTTCCTGAGACAGGGGCCCTTCCTCCCTTGGTTCTCCAAGGTGGTTTCTACAGAACACGCCTTCCAAGGCCAGCAACAGGCTTTGTAGGTGAAAAGGATCTCATCCCTCAGAGAACATCAAGGTTGAACAAAATTAACCCTAGTTAATTTTGGATCCCTTCTCAATATGCTGATGGGCCTTGGAAATCTCCATGCAGCAAAAGCTGCATGGGACATGAGCCCCATCTGTCTTGGTCACTCTGTGTCTCCAGCACCTAGGAAACGCTTGGCACACAGTAGGTGCTCAGGAAAAGTTTGTTGGCTGGACAAATAACTTCAGAGCTTTTCAAATCATGCTTCAGAGTCCGCAGGGGTCAGTCCATGATACCCCATGGGGGCTAGAGAGGTGGGTCAAGAAGGGCACAGCCAGATTCTATTAGAACATCTCCAGTTTTCTGTCTTTTGAAAGCCACTGATATGTTGCACTCTGCTCTTGTCATATATAGGAAATCTGGGACTCAGAAAAGAATATGTCTTTACTCTGGCCATGGCTCAGGGACCCTTCACAGTCAGAATGGCCACCACCTGGGCCAGCTCATGTTCTGCCACCGGTGACCCAACTGAGGAGAGGGATGGCCACTTCCATATGCCAACCCCACATCTCCGCAGCTTCTCTCAGTAGTTCATGATGACTCAAACATCGTCAGGGAGGAGCTGCTTTTAGGAATAAATGTATATTTTTAGGTGCCACCACCTTTGGGGCCTTATCACTACTGGGCTACCCAGCACGTGCCAGGGCCATCTTTCACCTCATTTCCTTTACATCTTTTGAGCCGCAGGGTCCTAGCACCTCTGTGCTACAGTAGGAAGCAGGTCAGGCACTGGGGCTAGAATGGAGGATAAGATGTGGTCTCCCTGGCTACTCAGGCTTCATGACTTTGTAGATCTCAGTGAGCACCTCTTCTCAGCCATTGGGGTCCACACTGAATATCTGTCACCTCACCTCCAGACTCATCTGCTTCTGTCCTCTCCAGCTCCATGCCCTGGGGACCTCCCCTGACCCTCCAGCTCCCTCTGGTCTTTCCTCAGTTGTGAGGGTGACTCTGGCACAAAGGTACCTACATTTTTATTCCCAGTTCCCTTCCTGATGACATCTAGTGCTTAGACTCACAAAAGAATACACTCAGCCATTGTCTTCCAGGAGTGGATGGGATAGAAGGGCTCCAAGCTCACCAAAGTGATTTCATCAGCAGCCACCTCATCAGCAGTGTGACCTTGACAGAGTTGATTAGTCTTGCTGTGCCTCGTTTTCCTCATCTGTGTACTGGGTATAATGACTCCCTCCCGATAGATTTGTTGGGAGGGTAAAATAAGATAATATAGCTAAACCACAGTACCTCCCACAGAGCAAGGGCTCTCAAAACAGTAACTGCTGTAAATCATGAATATTCCCAGATCCATTCCTGGTATCTCTGAACCTGAATTTTTGGATGATCATGTCTTAGTTGTGACTGCCTCCTCTTGCCTAAACTGAAGTTTTTCAGCTGCTTTTCTGCCCACTTATGCTCTTAAGATAGTCTTACCATCCTGGAGCAGAAAGGGGCCTCAGGAATGCAAGGAGAGCCACATGCTGTCTGCCACTCTGAAGCTAGCTGAGGGACAGGGCAGATGACGAAAGCCAGGGCTGGCTCCTGATAGGCCTGGAAAGTGCGGCAGGTTCTGTTGTACACAGGGCTCCCACAGTGCATCACTCCAGAGGGCGCCATTCCATCGTGGTCCATGGGAATAGCGACTCCTCGAGTTGTGCCAGTGTGCAGCCTTTGCAATTGATTGTACCCGACTCCTTCAACCATTCTCTGGGACTGCGCTACAGATGTTGTACTACAAAGGCTGGATTAACAAGAATTCCTCTTCAGGTGTCATAGCTGCTAGCCAGCATGTCCATGCTATCAGGAGGCTTGTGGGGCAGGAGGTGCTGGTGCGGGGCTGGGGGCTGCCTCTGGCCCTACCGAACTCTGCCTCCATCCCCTGTCCTCCTCTCCTGGGACTAGGGAGTGGGGAATCCTAAATGTACCAGAAGAACCTTTAGTGGTTCTGAGCCAGTTAAGGTGACTGAACAGACTCAGTTCTACCTCCAGCTGAAACTTTGGTTTTTCTTGTCCTGTGTGAACCCCAGAAAAAAAAAAAAAAAAAAAAAAAGATGCTCTGAGTCCAGACAGGACAAAAATCCGGAAGAAACATTCACTTCTTGGTTTTTCCTTAATAAAAGGGAGGATCTGGAATATGGTTCTCCCCTCTATTGGTTCCGCTAGAAATAGAGAGCCCACATTGTGTATCAGTGGGAATGGAAGGGGAGGCCATGAGGTAGCTTGAGGGTCAGGAAGCCAGGCCAAGAAAGCCACAAAGATTGGATTCCAAGTAGAAGGGCAAGACTAGGCGCAGTGGCTCATGCCTGTAATCCCAGCACTTTGGGAGGCCGAGGCGGGAGGATCGCTTGAGGTCAGGAGTTCGAGACCAGCTTGGGCAACATGGTGAAACCCTGTCTCTACTAAAAATATAAAAATTCAACGGGTGAGGCAGCAGGCGCCTGTAATCCCAGCTACTTGGGAGACTGAGGTATGAGAATCGCTTGAACCCAGGAGGCAGAGGTTGCAGTGAACTGAGATCATGCCACTGCACTCCAGCCTGGGCAACAGAGCGAGACTCCATCTCAAAAAAAAAAAAAAAAGTAGAAGTGCAGAAGAGAAAGATCTAAAAAAAAAAATCATCAAGACGTAAGACATGAAATGTTCTGTCTCCACTGATTTAAAAAAAAAAAAAAGACGGAGTGATCGAGATCCGACATAGGAAATAGTTTTCCTGAGAAATCTAAGTGACCCTGAGGTTGACTACCAAGTAAGATTGAGGACTCTTGTTTATAAAGAAGTTTTTAGATTAGTAGTAGTGTTATAATAAAAAGTTACCCTTTGTATTCATTTCCTAGGCCTGCCATAACAAAGTGCCACAAACTGAGTGGCTTAAAACAATAGACATTTATAGTCTCACAGTCTTGGAGGCCAGAAGTCTGAAATCGAGCTGTTGGCAGGGCCATGCTCCCTCTGAAACCTATGGGAAATCTTTCCTTGCCCTTTCCTAGCTTCTGGTGGCGGCCGTCAATCTTTGGTGTTGGCTTGCAGCTGCATCACTCCCATCTCTGCCTCTGCTGTCACTTGGTGATCTCCCTGTGTGTCTGTGTTTCCACAAGGACATCTTCCCCTCCAATAAGGACACCAGCTATATTGGACTAAGGGCCCATCCTAACAACCTCATCTTAACTTGATTACACCTGCAAAGACCCTGTTTCCAAATAACGTCACATTCACAGGCACTGGGGGTTCAGGCTTAGACATAACATATCTTTTTTTTGGTGGGAGGGACTCAGTTCAACATATAACACCCTTTATTAACTTGCTGTTAACATATTTAGACCTGTGCTTCATCAAAAGGATTTAAGGGAAGTAATTCTTTTGGGGGAGATGGATTAAACAAATGATGTACTCTCCCATTGGTCAGTGCTTTTATGCTAACTAGAGACTGGGCAGGTTGAGTAGAAAGGGTATAAATGCCATTGTATGATCTGAGCTGAAATCTGGTGTGCACATACTTCACACTGAAGCAGCAGAAAGCTCTATGAAGTAGGTCTAATTATTCCCATTTTATAGATAACAACACTGAGACATAGCTGGTAACTGGTAGGACCAGGACTTGAACTCATGACTATCTGATTCCAAAGTTCATGGTTGCCTGGCTGTTCCATGCACTATGCTTAGAGAAAAGGCAAATTTCTCATTCTTTACTCACATACCCTGATATCTACCGTAAGAAAAAGAAGCAAAGAGGCCTGTTACCCAGAATGGGCCCCATGGATCAAGGTATGTGTGTAAGGTCCTGTTTATTTCAACGCACCATGCCCAAGAACTTCATATGATTCCTTCAGCTCAGAGTCAGAGCCACCTTCAGGAGACAGAGTCCGTGAGCTAGAAAAACTTTGAGCCCCAACTCTGTTGAACACAATAACAGAAGAAAATTCTGTTTCCCACCGTCTGATTCTCAAGAGTTTTAACACACCAGGAGCCTACTCCCTCCCCTACTGAGACTTTCCTTCCCCTTATATCCCCAGTTGGCTGCCATCTTGGTCACTGGGGAGCCCTTTGGCTTTACATAAAACTTCTGCTGTCCTGATGACCTTCCAGGGCTGGAGTCTATTTTCTCCTGTGATTGTCTTGAATGTAGTTTTGTTTTTGTTTTTGTTTTTGTTTTTGTCTTTGAGACAGAGCCTTGATTTGTCGCCCAGGCTGGAGTGCAGTGGTGCGATCTTGGCTCGCTGCAACCTCCGCCTCCAGGGTTCAAGCAATTCTTCTGCCTCAGCCTCCCAAGTAGCTGTGACTACAGGCGTGTGCCACCACACCCAGCTAATTTTTTTGTATTTTTAGTAGAGATAGGGTTTCATTGTGTTAGCCAGGATGATCTCGCTCTCCTGACCTCATGATCCGCCCACCTTGGCCTCCCAAAGTGCTGGGATTATAGGCATGAGCCACTGTGCCCGGCCATAGCCACTGTGCCCGACCAAATGTAGATTTTTTTTTTAAGGATATAAAATTCACTTTATTTTTAGAGATAGTTTTCCTTTAAAAATAATAACGGACATCATAGAAAATTTAGGAAATATTAAGGTTCAAGATAGAAAAAAAAAATTGGCCAGGCACAGTGGCTCACGCCTGTAATCCCAGGACTTTGGGAAGCCAAAGCAGGCAGATCACTTGAGCTCAGGAGTTCAAGACCAGCCTGAGAAATATAGTGAAACCCTGTCTCTATAAAAAATACAAAAATTAGCCAGGCATAGTGGTGCACGCCTGTAGTCCCAGCTATTCAGGAGGCTGAGGTGGGAGGATTGCTTGAGCCTGGGAGGCAGAGGTTGTAGTGAGCCCAGATCACGCCACTGCACTCCAGACTGCGTAACAGAGTGAGACTCTGAAAAAAAAAAAAAAAAAAGAAAAAGAAAGAAAAGGAAAAGAAAAAAAAGAAAAAAATATATACTATAGACTTACCACCCAAAGATAACCAGAGTTAAATTTCTGTCTTTCCTGTCTTTTTCCCATTGAATAGATATACAGAAAAATAGAATGCAATTATATTCTATGTGTTATTTTGCAGTTTACTTTTTGTGCTTAATGATATAGCATGAACATGTTTCCAAGTCAGTAAACAGTTTTCCTTACTTGACTATTCTGTGTGCCAGGCTCTCTACCAGACACAGGAAGGGATAGAAAAGAAGGGATAGAAGTTTTCTCTGCTCTCAGGGAATCCACAGTCTAGGTAGGAGAGAGGCAAGTCTGCAATGAAAAGTACTTGTCAGTAGAATGCAAAGAGCCCTAGTTCTTTGCCCCAGCACTGCATCTGATAACACAACTGTGAGTGCATTCTTCCATCAGGGAAAATCTGCACAGTTGCTCCCACCAAGTCTGAATGGATTCGAGGTTCAGCTGCAATGCAGTGGTGTGCCATTGGGAGAAAGAATACTTTAGTGAGAAATTCCGCAGGTTCTCCTCCTGGTAGGTATGTGTCCTCAGTGAGCCAGAGACAAGAGACCCAAATTTGCCATTCTCAGAGTTGGCCCCAGTTCCCTTGTTTCTCTTATGGTGTGAGCATCTTGAGGCACCAAGTATGTGTCTGGTGTTTGATGATATTTATTTCTCATACAATATGGCCCTCATAGCAAGCCAATTAATTTATTTGCCACTCAAATACACAATAGTCTGACTCAGCAATGGAAGGCAGATGGTTGTGTTGGACTCATTGGAAGATAACATGGGGGTCTCCAATATGGTGCCTTCCTCTGAGATTTTCAAGGGGAATTTTGATCGTACCTGGTT
This sequence comes from Pongo abelii, assembly GCF_028885655.2. Taxonomy (NCBI): domain Eukaryota; kingdom Metazoa; phylum Chordata; class Mammalia; order Primates; family Hominidae; genus Pongo; species Pongo abelii. The sequence goes on from NC_072001.2 coordinate 91,908,169, forward strand.
TCTGACTTGTGTGGCCCTAAAGGGGCCAACCCATGAAGAGATTCAGTTTGGCATGGTGAAAAGCATTCTGGAGATGGATGGTGATAATGGTTGCATAACAGTGTGAATACATGATGCCACTAAACTGTACATTTTTAGAAGATTAAGATGATAAATTTTATGTTATGTATATTTTACCACAATTTAGGAGAAAACATAATCAATTTTTTTAAAATAAGGAAAGGTAGCTTCCTAGTGAGGATAATGTCATTGGAGAAACCCTGATTGGAAGGAACTGAGAGGCAGCAGACAGCATGAGTCCCTAGAAGGCACTTTTGTGAGGGCAGCTGCTCTGGCATCCTGTTGGGAGGCTATTAAGCACTATAATCCTGACAGCCTTGCAGGGGACAGTCACACAGCCAGTACAGGCTGGCAGACTACTGTGGACATGCCGGAGACAGCTGGAAAGGAAGGAAACAAAGGGTTGGGGGGCAACATCATGTCAAGGTTTTGTAGCTCTTCGGTGACTGCTCTGGGACAGGTAGGCTGTTAGAGGGAGGTCTGTGAGGGGCTCAGAGAGCAAGTCTCTCCTCTTCTGGGGTTGGAGGCCTTATTCTGCAGCCCTGAGGTACCTTGGTTCTTTGTGTCAAATTTGATGCTGAATTCACTCCATGTGGGGAACCCTTCTGCAGCAGGCACTGAGCAAATGTCTGTTAACTGAATCCATTATTTAAATAAATCTGGGGTTGGCTGGGTTCATTGACTCATGCCTGTAATCCCAACACTTTGGAAGGTTGAGGTGGGGGGATTGCTTGAAGCCAGAAGTTTGAGAACAGCCTGGGCAACACAATGAGACTCTCGTCTCTACAAAAAAAAGGCGTGGTGGCTCACACCTGTAGTTCCAGCTACTCAGGAGGCTGAGACAGGAGGATCACTTGAACCCAGGAATTGGAGGCTGCAGTGAGCTATGATCTCGCCACTGCACTCCAGCCTGGGTGACAGAGCAAGACCCTGTCTCTAAAAAATATTTTTTTTAATTAAAAAAATTAATCTTGGGGCACAATTGTCAAAGGCCCTTTGAGGACTAGGACAAACCTCCAAGGGGTACTATCTTCAGCCCCTAGCATCATTCCTGGCACACACATGGGAAGCAGGGAACTAGTTGAGAGCCCAGCTTTTGGAGTCAGACCAATCTGGGTTTGAATTCTGGCTCTACCACTCACTGGCTGAGGGAGATGAGATAAGTTATTTACCCCCTCTGAGCCTCTGTCCCCCTTGGTTCTAAAATAGGACTAATCATAGTGTGCCCCTCCCAGGACTATTGTGAGCATTAAACGAGATGAGGCTTATGTTCAAAATGCTGCTGGGCACCATGCCTGGCATGGACTCAAGCCTGGATACATACAACTTTTAGAGGACGTAGTTGTGATAGGTGCTCACAGATGAGGTATAGACCCAAGGATGAATAAAACCCAGTGCATGCTCCTCCAAGTCAGTCTCCTTGCAGAGGCAGACAGGTGCTACAGGCAGCACGTGCTCCTGCTGTGATCGAGGAGGGCAAACTGGATCATAATGGGAACATGATGGGGGACTTCGTGGAGGAGGGGCCCACCACCAAAGATTGCGAGGACTGGAGTTTCTCCCTGATACATACCTGAGTCATTCCTTGAAACCCTGAGAGCCTCTCCATCACCTACAGAATAAAGTCAATTTCTACAGCCCAATCATGGAGGCCTCTTCAGAATCTGGCCCCACTTTATTTCTAACTTTATTTGATGCTACACCACTTGCACCTGCTCCTTTCTCCCTGCCTTGTGTCCTCAGTCTCTTAATCTTAGAAGGCCCTTTCTCCACCTCTACATGTCCATATTGTACCTGTCCATCAAGGCTCAACTCAAATCCTACCTCTTCTTCGAAGCTCTCCCAGATCTCCCAAATCAGATGATGCAGATTCTGCATCCTCTCAACTCCCAGAGCCCGCTCTCTCTGCCTCTCATTGAGAGGGGCTGTCCTTGTATTGTAGGATTTTTTTTTGAGATAAGGTCTTTCTCCATTGCCCAGGCTGGGGTGAAGTGGTTGCATTAGTCCATTCTCATGCTGCTAATAAAGACACACCCGAGACTGGGTAATTTATAAAGGAAAGAGGTTTAATTGACTCACAGTTTGGCATGGCTGGGAAGGCCTCAGGAAGCGTACAATCATGGTGGAAGGGGAAGCAAACACATCCTTCTTCACATGACGGCAGGAAGGAGAAATGCCGAGCAAAGGGGGAAAAGCCCCTTATAAAACTATCAGGTTTCATGAGAACTCATCACTATCAAGAGAACAACATGAGGGTAATCACCCCCATGATTCGATTACCTCCCACTGGGTCCTTCCCATGATATATGGGAATTATGGGAACTACAATTGAAAATGAGATTTGGGTGGAGACACAGCCAAACTATATCAGTGGCACAACCAGAGTTCACTGCAGCCTTGACCTCCCAGGCTCATGTGATCCTCCTACCTCAGCCTCCCCAGTAGCCAGAACCACAGTTGCATACCACCATGGCTGGCTAATGTTGTAGAGACAGGGGGAAGGGTTGGGGGTATGGGAGGTGGTCTCCCTATGTTGTCCAGGCTGGTCTCTAACTCGTGAGCTCAAGCAATCCTCTGGCTTTGGCCTCCCAATATTGCAGGATTTATTCCCACATTGCATCCCTGCCTCACACAGTGAGCCCCTGGGGGTAGATTCACAGCTGGTCCATCCCTGTCAGCACCTGCTACAGAGTCTTCCATATGGTGAGTGTTTGACAGAGGAAAGGAAAGAGGAGGAAAGCCAAGAAGTGCTTGGAGCTTTTCTGGATGAAAGGCAATTATTCCTGCCATGTGAGGGCCAGAAAGAAGGCTATCCCAAGGAGGGAAAGCAGTGTCATTGAAGGATGCCCATGGGATGAAGAGGTCTTGTTCACTGTCCACTCAGCCAACACTGAACCATCCTGGCCAGGATGTACTGACCTCATGGATCAGAGTGGGAGGTGTCCAAGACCACCCTCTGGTTCAGTAATTTGCTAGAAGGGCTCACAGAACTCAGCAAAACTGTTACACTCACAGTTATGGTTTATTACAGCAAAAGGATACAGGTGAAAATCAGCAAAGGGAAGAGCCACAAAGGGCAGGGGCCAGGAGGGACCAGGCATGAGCTTCCAGTTGTCCTCTCCTAGAGGAGTCGTGCAGACAGCATTGCCTTCTCCCAGAAATAATATGTGCAACATCCACAGAGTCTTGCTAATCAGGGAAGCTCACCTGAGCCTTGGTATTCAGGGGTTATACTGGGGTGTGGTCACATAGACATGGCTGACCTCAGTCTCCAGCCCCTCCAGAGTTCAGGTTGATACCTCATGCCCCAAGGTCCCCACCATACATCACACCTTTAGCCTAGGGCATCCAGCATGGCCCAAGGCTCCCATATAAACAGATTCTTATTAGACAGGACATTCCGAGGGCTTAGAGGTTACCTCCTGGCAGCCAGGGTCAAGGGCCCAACCTTTCTTTGGGCAAAATTAATCCTTTGCTGCACAGAAGGACTGCTCTGTGAATGCCCTGAAATCATACACAAAATCCCATGAGTGTGGGCAACATTTCCTTAGAACCGTGTCCATAGCTTCCATCAGCTCTCAAAGAGAGCCATGATCCACGGAGCTAACTACATGTTTTCTTTTTCTTTCTTTTTCTTTTCTTTTTTTTTTTTTTTTTTTGAGATGGAGTTTCACTCTTGTTGCCCAGGCTGGAGTGCAATGGCGTGATCTTGGCTCACCGCAACCTCCGCCTCCCAGGTTCAAGCAATTCTTCTGCCTCAGCCTCCCGAGTAGCTGGGATTACAGGCATGCACCACCGTGCCTGGCTAATTTTTTGTATTTTTAGTAGAGACGGGGTTTCTCCATGTTGAGGCTAGTCTCGAACTCCTGACCTCAGGTGATCCGCCCGCCTCAGCCTCCCAAAGTGCTGGGATTACAGGCGTGAGCCACCGCGCCCGGCTGCTAACTACATGTGTTCTATGAGGTGAGGTCCTTCCCAGACCCTGGAATCAGGGGATGCAATTAGGGTCAAAATAATGAGGTTGGACTACAGATAACCCATCTCCTTTCTTACCTTTGAGTAGATCCAAGGACTAAACTCCAAGAACCTGAGCATCTGTCCCCAAAACTGAAAGGATTGGACTGGTCACCCCTTGTTTCCCTTCAGCCACATCCCAGGCACCTGGCCCTTGCTTTGTCCAGAAATTCAGCTATAGCTCCACACATCTGATGGCCCTTTCTGGCAAGCAGGCATTTCCATCAGGATCCTCAGCTGCCAGACACATTTACTGGAGGTCACTTTTTAAACCTGGGCTCAATTTTCACACAGGGAGGCTACTGAAGCATCACACTGGGTCCCCCAGCCCCTTCTCACAGAGGAAAGATCTCTCTGTCCTGCGGGGTTGGCAGTCAGCGCCAAGTAAAGGGAATTTAGCTCTTGGCCCAAGATCCCTGCCCAGGAAAGGTGCTTGCGCCTGATGGAAACTTTGGGCTGAAGTATACTCCTCTCCAAAAACTCAGGTCTGATATTTACACACAGTCTGAAATTAATGCAGAGAAAACTTCCAAGTGCTTGGGCTGGAGCAGAAGGTTGAGAACAGGAAGGGGCTGGTTCCTGGTACTAGTTTTGGTTTTTTGGTGTTTTTTTTTTTTTTTTTTTTTTCCTCACAGAACAGGGCAAAGCCGAGTGTCCCTGGGTGAATGAAGCAGGAGCATTAATCATGCCCAGTGCTTCTCCACTTTAAACTGGTTTTCCTGGGAATTTGCAATTGAGAGTGGGGAGTGGTAAGAATCGTGGGAAAAGGCCGATGGTGTTCAGCCAAATTCATCCTTCACGTGCCCACCCTTCTCCAGGCACATGCTTTGGGGCCATCCACGGCTGCAGCCACCCCATCCTTGGGAAGCACCACTAGCCTTCCTTTCTGGTGCCTGGACTCAGCATCTCTCCCAGCCTCTTGGAGATGCAGCCTTCATTCAGCACACAGCTCAGCTCTGAGTTCTGTTTTGTACCTCGATGTCTCTGGGGTCACCTACTACTCCCTGCTTGGTGGCCCAGGCCCATCCTTCTCCACTCTTGCACCTCTTTTAGCAGAAAAGGAGTGAGAATGGATATTTCCATGGGCCGTGTGTGCACTCCCGGCTACCCCTGACAGCTCTACTCAGAGCTACCCTCCCTCCTGGGGCTTCTTATGTGTTCTAAGACTGAGGCAGGAAGGCTGTGAGATCAGGTGACACTCAATAGTTATGGTTGGTCTTAAGATTAACACTCCTGACCGGGCGCAGCGGCTCACGCCTGTAATCCCAGCACTTTGGGAGGCCGAGGCAGGCGGATCATGAGATCATGAGATCAAGACCATCCTGGCTAACACGGTGAAACCCCGTCTCTACTAAAAATACAAAAAATTAGCCAGGCATGGTGGCGGGTGCCTGTAGTCCCAGCTACTCGGGAGGCTGAGGCAGGAGAATGGCGTGAACCCAGGAGGCGGAGCTTGCAGTAAGCCAAGATCGCACTACTGCACTCCTGGGCGACAGAGCGAGACTCCATCTCAAAAAAAAAAAAACAACAACAACAACAACAAAAAAAGATTAACACTCCTTCTACTTCCAAACCTAATACAAAGGGACATTGCCTAGTGATTAAGAGGCATTCATTCATTCAACAAATACTTGTTGAGCACCTACTATGTGTCAAGCACTGTTCTAAGCACTGGGAATATAGCAGTAAGAAAAACAGATAAAACTCCCTTCCCTCATGGGGTATATATTCGAGTAGCTGAAACAGACAATGAACAAACAAACAGAAAAGGACAATAATTTCAAATAATAATAATGCTATAGGCCAGGTGTGGTGGCTCATGCCTATAATCCCAGCATTTTGGGAAGCCAAGTCAAGCGGATTACCTGAGGTCAGGAGTTCAAGAACAGCCTGGCCAGCATGGTGAAACCCCATCTCTACTAAAAATACAAAAATTGGCCAGACGTGGTGGCACACACCTGCAATCCCAGCTACTTGGGAGGCTGACGCAGGAGAATTGCTTGAGCCCGGGAGGTGGAGGTTGCAGTGAGCCAAGATCTGACAGGCCTTCAGCACCACTGCACTCTAGACTGGCTGACAGAGAGAGACTCTGTCTAAAAAAAGCTATAAATAGACTTTAACAGGGTAACATGATAGGGAGGGAGGGATAGGGGAGCAGGATGGTCAAGGAAGGGACATTTAAACAGGCTACAATGACAATGGCCAGCGAGGGAAAGATCCAGAAGTGTGTGCTGGAAGAAGAAAGAGCAAGCACAAAACCCTTAGGACAAAATCAGCTCGTGTGGTCGAGGCACAGCTAGAATGTGGCGGGGTTGAGGGTTTGGGGAATAGTGGTCTGGGCAGGAGCAGGAGCGGATCACATGGGGCCTCACAGGCCCTGGGAAGGAGCTGGATTTTTCTCCAAGAACATTCATCCTAATTGGAAATCATCATTCTCAGTAAACTATCGCAAGAACAAAAAACCAAACACCGCATATTCTCACTCATAGGTGGGAATTGAACAATGAGAACACGTGGACACAGGAAGGGGAACATCACACTTCGGGGACTGTTGTGGGGTGGGGCGAGGGGGCAGGGATAGCATTGGGAGATATACCTAATGCTAGATGATGAGTTAGTGGGTGCAGCGCACCAGCATGGCACATGTATACATATGTAACTTACTTGCACATTGCGCACATGTACCATAAAACCTAAAGTATAATAATAATAATTTTAAAAAATTAAATTACATTTAAAAAAAAAAAACCATTCATCCTTTTCTGCCATGAAGTCCGTAGGCCAAGCTCCCTTTTGCTCCCACCCCTTCCAGCAGGATCAGACTACCTAGGGAACACGAGGACTTCTGGTGGGTGATTTGGAGGGAATAAGAGGAAGTTCCAAGTAAGCTGCCACAAGAGTCATCACTCTGTATCTCTTCTCCTAACTGGAAATCAGTAATTTCCAGAGGCCTCACCTATGAAAATTCTGGCCAAAGATGCCAAGAAACTTGCCCAAATTCACCCAGATAGCACATTATGAGTCAAAGGTATGAATTCAGATTGTGTTCTTAAGATACCCACCTTCTAATATACCATGTTATCTCCCAAGAGGCTTGAGAAGAGGCTATTCAGGAAACTGCATAGAGACTGGGTCCAAAGTGGACCTCAGAGACAGGATGAAGAACAGCGTATCTCTTATTGCAACAGGTCCAAGCCAAAGAGGTATTACTAGCAGGGACGTATATCAGTGAGTGGAGGGAATCACGACAGAGAGGCCAGAGAGGGGAGAAATTGATGTCATCTTTTCAAGTATTTCTGTGCTACATGTTCTAAACCCCAGCCTGCTCCTTCCACTTCCTACTGTGCCACCCCCACCTCCAGAAGCAGGCAGAACCTTCACCTAAAAGCTCACACAGGCCTTCAGCAAACCAAGGCCAGCTCTGTTTTTATTGTTTGACCAGCATCCGCCTGGCTCCTGGTCAGGACAATGAGGTTGGCCTCGGACTGGCACTGGCAGAAACAGCTCCTTGGGCTGATTTCTGAAGCTGAAGTTTTGAAGAGGCTTCAAAACACCCCTCTCCCTGTCCCTCTGTGATCAGCAACACAGGAAGCAGCAGGAGTTGGTCAGCTCTTCCAACTGCCAGAGGTACACGGTCTCTCGTGGTAGGGTGGGACTTTAGAAAAGGTTAGAGACTCAGCTCACGTGGGGGGGCTCTACTGACTACCCACAGGTTGACTAGTAGGAATCCAAATATTTTTGAGCAGATGATGATCACGCTTTTGTAGGTGCTGGCTGAGACATAGCCCATTTAATCAGAAATGACTTGATTAGAGCTCTTGAAAAGGCTCATCCTGAAAACCCCTGGAGGAAGTTAATAGGACTGTCTGCAGCCCTGCCACGCAGCAGGGCATTTGTATTTGTATAGTGGCCTTTTTTTTTTTTTTTTTTTTTTTGGAGCCCCTGGGAAATTTGCCTGAAGGACACTGTGGAAGAGCCACCATGCTGGGCTGTAGGAGCCAGCTTTGCATGGGACCTCTGGAGACACAGGGAAAGCCAGGATTCAGAGCCCCAGCAGGGCCCTGCCCTGTGGATGGAAGGTCCAAGAGTGGATCAGGACTCCCACTTGGAAACCCCCTCCTCCAAACTGGACCCTGTGTTACCCATTGGCAAGATCCCATCAAGCCTGCCCATATTCGAGGCACTCTGCCCATATTCTGGGGCAGAACTGAAAGAGATTTGGGTTTCCCTCTCTCGTGAACTAATTAGTGATGCATTTTCCCATCTACCAACCCCTAAAACTTTCCGGATCTGAAATTCCATGAGAACATTCCCCATGTCCCCCTTGATTTATATTTGTTACCTAGTATGTTGTCTCCCCCTTGAAATGTGTTTGTTGACTGAATAATGGAATGAATGAGTAAAGCTAATGAACGTAAAGGGACTGGAGATGCTGAGAAAACCATAGCATTGTAGCCACAGGACCTGGATTCCAAACCAAACTCAGCCACTCACTATCTGTGTGACTTTGGGCACGTTGTCTAACCTCTCTGAGCCACTGCTTACTACCTATGAAGATTGTTCTAAGGATAAGAAACGGCACATGTACAGCTCAGAGAGCAGTTCCTGACATAGAGCAGGCCCTTCCTAAAGATGGCCCCTGGATTGTTCCTGAAGCCATGGCATAAGTGGATAAGTGGATTCTGGCTATAAAATGCCCACTGTTACCTGAAGATAGAGAGGGGGTGACTGCCCTCCCTGACCACAGAGAAGCTCTGAGAGCTCTGTGGCAAGCCGTGGAGACAGCAGTGGCAGATTAGGTTCTTCCTTTACAGTCCACAGTTTTATTTGAACTCACATCCTAGTCCTGGGGTGAATAGAGGAATGATCCCTAGGCTAAAATAATTGGTGGGGTGAGGGGCCCCATTGTTTGCTATCATTGCAGAACAAAGACCATTCACTTACAGCATCATTAAAATTAGATACAGATGCAAATTGTAGTTGGTGGTGCTTCTTATGAGGCTAGCACCCATTAGTTGGGTGGCTACTTTGTGCAGAGACTGAACTCAGTGCCCCATTCACTTGGACCGTCATTTAAATTAGATATAGATGCAAATTGTATGTGAGTGGCACTTCTTATCAAGCTGGCACCCATTAGTTGGGTGTCTATTGTGTGCTAAGACTGGCCTCAGTGCCCATAGTAGGTGCTTAGTGTATCCATATTAGATGAAATGCAGTGAGGGGCATACACGATGCAGGTGTTCTTGCTCCTCAGTGAGGGAGGAACCAGCCAGACAAGCCTTGAGAAAGGAGGCCAACTCAGCATCTCTCATTTAAGTCCTACAGCGTCCTATGCTATGTGATAGATCCTATCTGATCAGCACTTTAGAGGTAAGGAAATTGAGCCTCCGAGAGGTTAAATAATTGAGCCAAGGTCGTATGCTCACAGGAAAGTGTCAGAGCTGCGATTCAGCCACATCTGTCTGACTCCCAATCATGCTCTTTCTGTTGCACCAGCCCTGCTCCCACCCATGCACACATCCCTTAAGTGGTTGGCCTAGTAGTTTGAAACAAAAGTGGGAAAGAAGCCATAAGCCAGGATGAGTCTGCTAATAAATTGGTCATAACAACAAGAAATGACAAAGGACATGGGTAGACAGGAGAGAGTTTCAGGCTGGGGGAGGTTTCCAGGTGGTGGCATTTGCATGGGGCCTCAAGGAAGGTGGGATTATGTCAGACATCGAGCTAAAGAGAGAGTGTTTTTTGAAGGAATGGAACTGTGTGAGCAAAAGAAGGGAGAGAAAGGACAGGGCCAGACCCTAGCCCCAGATTCAAATAGAGCACTGCCAGGGGATAAGACCCATGCCACATCAGCAGTCAGGTAACAAGTACAACCTGCAGGTATGACAGCCTCCATGGTGTCATTTCTCAGTTTCTTATTTTCTTTTCTTGCAGCTCCACTACCCGAGCCTTTTTTTGCTCCCCAGAGAGCCTCCCCTCACTTCTGTTAGACGTGTGCACCACCCTCCCAACCTCACAACTCTCCTTTCTGCCTTTTCCTCCCTAGCACAGTGAGGGCATGGGGGCATCTTTCTGAATAGGCTGGACCTTCCCGGAGAATGTGCTCAGTAGGCAAGCGAAACCCTTGTGCATTGCCCTGGATGTTGCAGCAGAACAGCAAGTGATGAGTGGGTCCCTGGCCACAAGGGAGGCCGAGAGGGTGGAGATGCAGCTCCTCCTGTCCCCAGAAGATAAAAAGGTGGAACTCCTCTGCACTGCATGGAGCTGGCTTTTGGAATCTCAGAGAACTCCAGAGTTAATTCTCCCAACCTGCCCCCATTTCAGAGACGGAAAATCCAAGGCTCAGGGTCAGGCAGCCGTTTTAGTCAGGGCCAAGGTTAGGACCCAGAGCCAACTCACTCATGTCTGCTATCTCTGGATACAGGTTTGTCTGCACCCACTAGGCTAGAAGCAACTCCAAGGAAAAACCTTTCTTTCCCTTCACTGGGCCCCTCTGTCTTAGCACAGAGTTGCTCAAGGCCAATCCTAGACAAAAGTATGGCCTTGAAGGGTTTATCTCCAGCACTTGCCACCCTGCTGCCAACTGCCTGTTTCACAGGACCCACACACTTGCCCGGAATGGAGGAAAACACTTATGGAATTTGATTTAAGATGCTTCAGTGATGACAGAGCAAGCAATAAATCTGGAAAAAGGAAATCAAAGATATGGAAAAAGACAAGGTGTTGAAGAAGATGGGGAGAAGAGAAAGAGGAGGAAATATCAAAAGAGTATTAGCATCTACAAAAATTACCTTCACAGTTTCCCTGGGGGTGATGCTTGCATGATGATCCCAATTTACAGAGGGAAAACTGTAAACTGAGGCCTTCCATGAGTTTCCTGGTGAGTTAGGACAGAGCTGGGACTGAAATCAGCTTCCTGGCTTCCTGTTTCTATACCATCCCACCATGTCTGTTTAGAATATGTGGGAAGTTAACAGCTGCACTTGGGGTGACTCTGGCCAGATGTGCTCTTGGTGTAGGGTCCCTGGCCTTTTCCCTATGCTGAGTTTGAAATCCCAGCCTCAAGTGCATATGCTACTGTGTTTATGCACAGCTATCAGGATGATCTTGTTCATGAGTGAGTGACAAGAGAAGAGGTGCTATTGGGAGATTAGGCTGCAAATAAGTGATGTGCTGGTGGCTGGTGACTACAGGAATGGGGGACCTTGGTCCTTTCGAATCCATCTTCTAGGACTTAAGTCAGGGACACAGAGCCACCTGGTTGCAGGCAAATCTTACTGGTCTATCAGTTTACCAAACCCCAACGTCTACTTGCTCATCTAACAAGGAGGTGTCAAATACCATTTTGTGTTATTCCTGGTACTGTGTGAGTTAGCATAAAGGGATTTTGTTTTAATTTAAGATTTGATTTTCTTTTTTTTTAATTTATTTTTTATTTTTTGTTTTTTATTTTATTATTGTTATACTTTAGGTTTTAGGGTACATGTGCACAATGTGCAGGTTAGTCACATATGTATACATGTGCCATGCTGATGTGCTGCAGCCATTAACTCACCATTTAGCATTAGGTATATCTCCTCTAGGAGGTCACAGTCTGCATGATGAGACAAAGTCAGCACACATAAAACAACAGAAGAAAAATTGGGTGCTAAAGAGCGTGTAGAAAGTCATAGCTAGGGGGAATAGAACCCAGGGCCAAGGCCTGGTGAGGCAGGCTTCAGGGAGGAGGCCTGCAGGGTCTGGGAGGTGGAGGTGGGCGTTCACGTAGCCAGCAAACATTTGCTGAGTCTACGCTGATGTGGACTCACGCTGGGCTAGGGGAAGTGACATGGAGATGAACATTTCCTGACCATACCCTAGGGCTGGCAAACTGACCTTGGTTTTAGGGCCAGCCTCAATGTCCCCAGGGACACATGGAGGACAGCACAATGAATGGAGAATGAGGCTTCATTCAAAGGAAAGAAAAGTGCTCATTATCCTTCCCCAGCCCGTTTCTTTATTTACTATTATAGTCATGCAACATTTAACAGGGATGCGTTCTGAGAAATGCATTCTTAGGCAATTTTGTCATCCAGCAACATGTGCAGTGGAGACCCCTCCACTAAAGTGTACTTACACAAACCTGGATGGTACAGCCTACTACACTCCTAGGCCATATGGTATAGCCTAGTGCTCCTAGATGACACACTCATACAGCATGTTACTATACTGAATACTGTATTTTTACTGTACCTTTTGTATGTTTAGATAGATTTAGATACACAAATACTTCCCTTTGTGTATACACGAATACTTCCCTTTGTGTATCTAAACCTATCTAAACATATAAAAGATACAGTAAAAATCCTGTATAAAAGATACAGTAAAAGTCCTGTATAAAAGATAAACAATGGTACACCTATAGGGCATTTACCATGAACAGTGCTTGCAGGACTGGAAGTTGCTCTGGATGGGTGAGTGAGTGAGTGGTGAGTGAATGCGAAGGCCTAGGACATTATTGTACACTGGTGTAGGCTTTATAGACACTATACACTTAGGCTACACTAAATTTGTAAAAATAAATAAAACGATTGCACTATGATGTTACGATGGCTGCAATGTCACCAGGTGATCACCAGGTGATCGGTGTTTGTCAGCCCCATTAGAATCTTACAGGACCATCATCGTAGGTACAGTTTGTTGTTGACTGAAATATTATGTGGCCCATGGCTGTATTTACTTCCAGTAGTGTGCTGGTAAATCCACTCTCAAAAAGAAAAAGAAAAAGAAGAAGTCTCACCTCGTTGATAGCGTCTGCTGATATCCATCATAACCAGTTTCAAACAACCAGTGTGATGTCACCAAACACAAAATTGGAAAGAGATGCATAAAATGGGCTCCGGCTGGCTGGTGCCAATTGGCTGTAGCATAACACTGGTTCTCCTTGGAGCCCTGGGAAGGGGTGACTCTGATTATTCCTCCTCTGGGCCGCACATGGCCTGTGACCTTCCCAAAATCACATGCTGCACTGAAGCGTTATCGTTAATCAATACAGCCATGCACATCACAAGGAAGCAGCATGTCTCTAGCTGAGACTTACTGAATGTGATGTGGGAGTGGTCTACTTCATTCGGCCGGGCACCACCTAGGTGCTCATCACATGTGAGCCTCTAGTCCCATCCTCAGCCCTCCTCCCCCCAAGGCCTAGGGTTGAAGGAGATTGCTTCTAAGATGTACGGGCCGCCATTGGTTCATTCATTCATTCATTCATTCATTCGTTCATTCAGCAATTTCCTCTCTTTGTGCCACACACTACATAGGGTGTCAGGGAGACAGTGGGGAACAAGACAGACACAACAGCTACCTTGTGAAGTTTGTTAATGCTGGGAATTATGAGGGCCAGGCCCCCTGGCACTGAGTTCTGGTTTGGGCTCCACTTCCAACCTACCATATGGCCTTGAGCAAGTCAGCCTCCTCCTTGGGCCTCAGTTTCTTCATCTGTAAAATGAAGAAGTTAGGCTTGATGTTCACTAAGGTCTCTCACAGCTTAGACCTTCTGTGGCTCCAGCGGGTAAAGAGAGGTCCAGAAGGCCGCCACAGGAGGAAGGGTTGGTTGGAGGGACCAGGAATGTCTCCATGGAGGAACAGCAGGCAGGAAGCAGACTGGACCTCTGAAGATTCACCATGAGTCCCATGAAAGAGGAGGGGATGTGTTTTGCGTGGCTCCTGATGGTGGAACTCTTGGGTGTAAATTATAATGTGGGTGAGCCATTTTGACTCAATCTTGAAAGTTCTTGAGTACAATTGGAGCTGCTCAGCCAAGGAATGGGCCACCTTGTGAAGGAATGAGCACCTACCATGCAATCAGAGGCCAAAGACCACCTGGCCGAGCTGTATATACAGGATTCATGTCAGGGAGGTCATGATTGTAGCATCATGATCATCAGTAGTGAAGGAATGAAAAAAAAAGAAGTTGTGTGGTCCATTGTATTATGTGGAAAAGACAAATAGCATGCAAAAAGATTGCAATTACAGAAAAACACAAGTAGATACCTTAAAAAAAAAAAAAAAAGACTAGAATGGCCAGGTACGGTGGCTTACACCTGTAATCCCAGCACTTTGGGAGGCCAAAGTGGGTGGATCACTTGAGGACAGGAGTTCGAGACCAGCCTGCCCAACATGGTGAAACCCTGTCTCTACCAAAAAATACAAAAATTAGCCAGGTATGGTGGCACACACCTGTAGTCCCAACTGCTCAATGGTTGAGGCAAGACAATTGCTTGAACCTGGGAGGCAGAGGTTGCAGTGAGCCGAGATCATGCCACTGCACTCCAGCCTGGATGACTAGAAGGCAAACTATCAAAACACTAATAATGAGGATTCGGATTGTAGATGATGGTCATTTTTTTTTCCCCCATTGTCCTATTTTCCAAATGTTTGGTAGTATGATAATGTTGTGTTTGAGATGAATGCAGTTTTATTATTTATGGAAAGTCATCTGGTCCAACCCTCATCCTGGGACAGGAAGCCTCTCTACAACCACTAAACTCTCTTCCAATCCCCCAGTTCTGAGAGGCTCAGTCAGGCCTGACGACCAGGGAGGTGAGAGGAAAGTTACACTGATGGATGCTTGCTGAGTGCCAGAGCCTGTGCTGGGTGCAGAGCCAAAGAAACAGCGTCTGGCCTGGAGGAGGGACGATGGCAGTCACATTATCTCACTGAGTCTTTGAAACAGCCGTGGGGCAGGTCCTGGATTATTAAGCAGTAGGCGTCTACCCAGGTCGAGGAGGGGTCTCCACTGTACATGTTGCTGGAAGAGGCATTCAGGGAGAGTGGGTGAGCTGCCTGTTCAATCCCATAATTTGTTGGAATCCAGGCCAAGACCTTGGCCAGGTAGACAACCATGGGGTAGAGTCTGGCTGATGAGGAAGTGAAGGTTTCCTTGTCTCCAACCTGGACACATGCACGCATGCTCACACAGACGCATAGCCTCAGCTCAAGCTAAAAGCACCTCACTTTCCCCTACCAAATCTCCACGTAATTCTCTCTGAGAAAGTCAATTCCTTGATGATGAACCCAAACCACATGGCTCTCACCCGGCCTTCACCCAGCATCCCCTTCCTGCTCCCCAAGCTCCCCTCTCCGCTTCATTTCAGGCTCCCCGTCCCCTTCCTTTGCCTCACCTATGCTGTCGCCCTGTCAGCACCTAACTCAGCTTCCCATGGAGAAAGGCCTCCCTGTTGACAGGGCCGTGCTGGGACTCGGGGCTGCCAAAGTCAGTCTTCTCGCATAAAAGGCTCAGTGAGTCCTGGAGACTCTTGGAAGCCAGACAGAATGGAATTTCTCCCTATTTTCTTTACAGCTGAGAAAACACACACAAACACAAGAGCATATTTATTGCGATATTTCTATCCCAAAGTTTGTCTTTAAACAAAAAAAAAAAGAAATAAAATTAGTTTCTCTGCCCACTCCACCTCTATCCCCCTCCCCCCACTCTCCCCCTCACTCCACTCTCCCCCTCCCCCCACTCTCCCCCTCCCCCACTCTCCCCCTCCCCACCTCTTTTCATTCCTTCCCATTCCCTGGTCTGAGCCAGGGAGAGAAACCAAGCCACCCAAGCCCCACAGAGCACTCCTACAACCCCGGACAATGTCCAGCTTGTTCAGAGAGTGAGGGAAGAAACACAGCTCCGAAAACATACACACAACCTCCCAATGAAGGGTGTTCTGAGGGAAGAACAGGCGGGCCTTGTGTCTGAACACGAATCCCTAAGGCTCTGGGAAGAGAGGAGCCGGAAAGTCTAGACCCCTCCCCGGAGTGGAGAAGATACCTTGCCCTCTGCCCTCTGGGGAACTATTTCCCAGCCGCAACTGGTCACATGGGGCTTGAACGAGAGCCCCTCATGGTGCCACAGCCTGGAGCCAGAGACTTTTCTTTAAAAGGCAGCATCTAGGTAGAAAAATCCCTAAGGAGACACAAGGGGCTACTTCTCAGAACTTTGGGATTTTCCAGACTTTCTCCAGTGTGAGGATGACGTGCCTCATGCATTCACCTCATACCCCTAGCAGCACCCACAGACAGCCCTTTCATTTCTGGGGTGACTCGTATATGTAGCATAGGTGGTAGAAAGATGTCACACTCAATCAACAGGAAGAAAGGGTCACTCGGAGTCCTGGGCCCACCCTGCCTCTGCCCCTGGCGTTCCTGGATGGGAACACCAGTGCCCTCCCAACACCCCTCCTGAGCCTAGGGACTCCTGGGGTGCCCCCCCATCCCCAAATCCATCCAGCCCCAGCCGGCGGTGACTGAGCCAAGAGCGACACCTGCTGGGCCATTGGATTCTGATCGAGCAAAGGTCTCGGAATGCCACGGGCGAGAGTTGCTGAAAGCTCCACTCTTTTCTTTAGTCCCAGATCCTCCATCCTCTCCAAGGTTCCCTCCCTCTGTGATGCAAGCACTTCTTAAACCAAAAGGGCAGGGTAGGTGCTGATGCAAGTCCACCCAACAGAACAACTCGGGGAACATCACCAGGCATGTGCCGTGGAGGGAAGTTCACAGGAGGTGTCCGTAATGGGACTGCACGTGTTCTAGGCCAGCGGTGCTCCATCTTGGCTGCACCTTAGAACCTTCCAAGCTCTAAAAATCCTGATGTCCAGGCTGAAGCCCAGGTGATTTCAGTGTGCAGCTGAGGTTAAGAGTGCTGCTCTGATGGGTCTCCTGTACATTCTGTTGGGTCTTCTTGGGTCCACTTATGCTGGAGTCAGGGTTCCAATTGTGCACCTTTACACTGTGGTTGTCACAGACCTGTGTATTTATCATGACAGCTTTCCAGCAGATGACGATAAGGAAGGTTTGTCTTTCTAATCCATGTGAAGTCATTGAACTAGCAGGAGAACTACAGCATCCTAGGTCTAATTTCTGTCCTAAAATATTAATCCATTCATCCCACAGCCTCCTCAAGAGCTCCCTAGGTGAATATCTTTTCCCTGACATGAACCAGGCCCCTAAACCTTGCCTGAAACCTTGGAGGTTAGTCCATTCTAAAACACACGTGATCTCTGGATTTGAAGTTGGTGGCAGGCCCAGGTTTCATTAGGGATGTTGAGCACCTCATCACTTCTCTGAGCCTGAAGGACTGTATTAGTCAGGGTTCTCCAAGGAAACAAACCAATAGGACACATGCACACAGACACACACATACACACACATACACACACACACAAGACAGAGAGAGAGAGAGAGAGAATTACTATAAGCAATGGGTTCATGCAATTATAGAGGCTGGCAAGTCCCAAGGTCTGCATGGTAAGTTGGTAAGCTAGACCAGGAGACCTGGTGGTGTAGTTCTAGCCCAAGTTTGAAGGCTTGAGACCCAAACGAACTGATTGGGGTAGTTTCAGTTTGAAAGTCAGTAAGCTTGAGACCTAGGAAGAGCTGATGTTTTAATTCAAGTCCAAAGGGAAGAAAAAGCAATGTTCTAGCTCAAAGGCCATCAAGCACAAAGAATTCTCTCTTTCTCAGGAGAGGTCAGTTTTTCCTCTCTATTCAGTCTTCAACTGATTGGACGAGATCCTCCCACGTTAGGGAGAACCATCTGTTTTATTCAGTCTACCGATTCCAATGTCAATGTCATCCAGAAACACCCTCACAGACACACCCAGAACAATGCTTGGCCAAATGTCTGGGCGCCCCAGCCCAGTCAAGTTGACTCATAAAATTAACCGTCACAGGAACTCATTCAGATAAGACTTCACTGGCTGAAAGATGGGAGGTTAGGTTTATTAGCCTAATGCCTGGAATTAAACTGAGAAACCTGTGAAGGTTTTGTGAGAGAAGGATTTTTTAAGAAAATATCTCACAAACCACTTGCAGCCTCCTTCTCTGGAGATGATTCCAGGTCCTTGGGTGTGGAATTATCACGTTGCATCCTATGTCACATGACTCTGTTTGACCTCACCATGCCTTCACTGTCTAAATAACACCCCTGCCTTCCCTCTTCCAGGTGAACTATGACCACTTTACTCTGGGTTTTCGTAACTCTGAGGGTCATCACTGCAGCTGTCACTGTAGAAACTTCAGGTGAGGACATTCCTAGGCATGTCTCACGTATTCAGTAGGCATGAGTACTAGGTTTGAGTACTGGGTACTGAACCTGGTGCTACTGGTCCCGACAGCTGGCAGGGAGAGCTCCCGGCAGGTGCCCTCCTTCCCTCCATGGATCTCAGTGAGGACTGCTGCGCAATGAGCTTGCAGGAGGGGCAGGACACAGACAAACCAGTGGAGAAAGGGCCATTGAGGGAGGATTAGCTGGAGCACCAAAGAAGAAAGGTCACTTGGGAGACAGCCAGAGAAAAGCCCCAGGGAATCAGACAGGTCTTTGCCTTTTCTGCAAACCATCCTCGGGAAGCCCCAGCCTGGTCTCGTGCATGTGGAAGGCACTGGGTCTACTGCTAATCCAGCGTTGGACCAAATGAGCAAAACTTCCACTGACCCCAGGATGGGCTTGACCCCAGAAGGGAAGGTATGTCTCCCCTAGGCCCAGACAAGAGAGTCTGACTCTTTGCACACCAAAATGTCTGATCTCGGATGCTTCTCCACCCGAGTCCCCTGACTCCCAAACAGCAGAAGAGAGTGACTTGTCCTGGTGGCAAAATCAGGCTCGTACCCAGAGCAGACCTCCCCAAATGGGACACATCTTAGAAGTTTTCTGTCTCAGCTTTAAAATTGTGTAGATTACTTTTCTACCCCAAAATAATTTTTCCCAAAATCTTTGAGTTAAGCTGTCACTCCAAGGAGATGGGTCCTGTTTTATTCCATGCTTTGATGCTTGCTGCAGTACCCCAGTTTGAGAAACAGGGAGTTGGTCCTGACTCTGACGTCTCCCCTCCCCTCCTCTGGAATCCTTTTCTAGCTCCATAGTTTCTGTCTCAAGGTGCAGAGGCCAGGGGTCTTGAGGAACGCTGCTCTGGAAAGGGCGTTGCAAGCTTTTCCGGAAATTCCCACATGACACAGGAGCATCCCCATCATAGAGAGACACACTCATTGGATTTTGCTCTCTCAGGAGAGTGCATTGCTGGAAGGAAGGATGGATGGGGAGGCGGGATGGGCCTCTCTAGGCACTAACAGGTCTCTCTTCCACCCCACCTCTCCCACACAGACCATGACAACTCGCTGAGTGTCAGCATCCCCCAACCGTCCCCGCTGAGGGTCCTCCTGGGGACCTCCCTCACCATCCCCTGCTATTTCATCGACCCCATGCACCCTGTGACCACTGCCCCCTCTACCGCTCCCCTGGCCCCAAGAATCAAGTGGAGCCGGGTGTCCAAGGAGAAGGAGGTAGTGCTGCTGGTGGCCACTGAAGGGCGTGTGCGGGTCAACAGTGCCTACCAGGACAAGGTCTCGCTGCCCAACTACCCGGCCATCCCCAGTGACGCCACCTTGGAAATCCAGAGCCTGCGCTCCAATGACTCTGGGGTCTACCGCTGCGAGGTGATGCATGGCATCGAGGACAGCGAGGCCACCCTGGAGGTCGTGGTGAAAGGTGAGAGCCTCCCACAGGGACAGACGCTGCTTCACCCACAGAAAGAACCAGAGCAGTCTCCGCAGTGCGGGCGCAGGCAGGCTGGCCTTCAAACCGTCTCCTCCACGCACCTCAGCCAAGTTACTTAACTTCAGCTGCTTCCTCTGTGACATGGAGCTGGTAATATCATTCTCTCTGGACTTAGGGAGCATTAAATACTTCCTGGCTGTGGTCACAGGTAACTGACAGTTTGTGCTTCCCAAGAATCCTGTGATCTGGTGGGTCTTGTGAGCGTGCCCATTTTACAGACAAGCAAACTGAGGGCAAGTGACTTGCCTGAGGTTACCCTGGAAATGAGTCAGAGCAGTCTCCTGACAGCTCATCCTGGTGTCTTTTCCCTCCCCCTCTCCACTCTCATTCTCAGTTCCAGAAGCCAAAGCAAGGGCTGAAGACTCTCCGGTCTCTTTCTCTCAGTGGCCCAAGGAGAACAGTCAGGTCTTTGGTTAGCTTCAGGACTTCGGTCAATACCAGATTTTTCCCAGGGGGAGGTACACTGGGAGGCTCTGTCAAAGACGGCTCACTCCTGGGCACACCTTAAATGGGGTTTCCGCTAGGGTGGCCCTGGGCTGAGGGTACAGGGGGTTCTGAGTGTCTCTTTCCCCTAATGCAATATGGGGGTCTTGGAGTGATAAGAAAAAACTATAAGGAGGCAGGTTTTCATTTAATTCAAAGAACTTTCTCATTATCAGGATTATCATAAGTCTTCAAAAAGGAATGCCTTGTAAGGTAGTGAGCTCCCCATTACCGGGTGTTCCAGCAAATTCAGAAGGATCACATGCAAAGGTGTACAGGGAGTCATGCATCAGCCCAGACCGGCCAGTTCCCTAAGGTCCCTTTGACTATTGCCATAATTCTGCGAGGGCCTCAGTGATCAGAGACTGTGCCTGACCAGCTCTTCCGCTTGTGGGCGTGTATGTGTCTTGCAGGCATCGTGTTCCATTACAGAGCCATCTCTACACGCTACACCCTCGACTTTGACAAGGCACAGAGGGCCTGCCTGCAAAACAGTGCCATCATCGCCACACCCGAGCAGCTGCAGGCCGCCTACGAAGACGGCTTCCACCAGTGTGACGCCGGCTGGCTGGCTGACCAGACTGTCAGGTGAGCCCTAGCCCATCAGCTAGTGGGGGCCAGGAGTCAGCGGCCACAGGGGAGTGGGGCGGGTGCTGGGTGGAACGTTGGCCAGCACCGAGCTGGTGCAAGCGTGACACTGTGGCCAGCCTAGGTTAGGGGCCGTGGTCATACCTTGGCCGAACAGCAGCTCAGTGACCCATCCCAAACCCTAGTTATTGTGATTCTCTCTTGCAAATGGGATGACGGACTGCTAGCAACCTTGCCCTACATGTCATTATTTTTCCTACCCATTTTTTTCTTTGCCATGATTTCCTCACTTTTAAACTTTGGTGTCTTCTGTATTTTTGTAAACAACCTTCCATCCTTTTTGTTTTTAATAAGGCAAGACATAAATTGAACCCCTTGGTACATCCTTCCCTGAGTGTAGTTGCTGGGGAGTGAGGTGCAGAGCAGTCCAAATAGACCCTGCCCTCAAGGGATCTCAATGCACTCTGAAGGCAAGATGATATCACCCATTTCAGGAGCATCATAGCTCCAACAGCCAGAACCACAAAGCCTCAGGAAGAAAACAAAGGAAAATGTCTTTGCAATCTCAGGGTAGGAAAAGAGATCTTAGGATACAAAAACTATAGCCATAAAAAAAAAAAAAAGATGAGATAATAGTCTAGCATAGAGCAAGAGCCCACACCTGGGCGGCATAAAGAACTGGACTCAGCCGGGCGCGGTGGCTCATGCCTGTAAACCCAGCACTTTGGGAGGCCAAGGTGGGCAGATCACGAGGTCAGGAGATCGAGACCATCCTGGCTAACATGGTGAAACCCCATCTCTACTAAAAAATACAAAAAATTAGCTGGGCGTGGTGGTGGGCTCCTGTAGTCTCAGCTTCTCAGGAGGCTGAGGCAGGAGAATGGCGTGAACCCAGGAGGTGGAGCTTGCAGTGAGCCAAGATCGCGCCACTGCACTCCAGCCTAGGTGACAGAGCGAGACTCCATCTCAAAAAAAAAAAGAACTGGACTCAAATTCCAGCTCTGGCACTTGGAAACTGCGTGACTGTGGACAAATCGTTTAACACCTCTGAGCCCCAGTTTCTTCAAGTGTAAAGTAGATTGATGATAGCACCTACCTCATTGGGTTGACGTGAGACTCAAATGATATAGAGCGACGCCTAACAAACTAGGGCCCAGAGGCCAAGTCCAACCCACCCCTTGCTTCTGTAAATAAAGTTTTATTGGGACACAGTCACACCCATCTGCATATCTGTGGGTGCTTCACGCTACAGTGGCAGTTGAGTGGTCACCACCAAGACTACGCAAAACCTAAAATATTTACTAGCTGGCCTTTTATACAAAAAAAATATGTGAACCCCTGATAGAGAAAGTGTGTTTTGTACCACTAAATATTCAGTAGTGGGGGCTGCCTTCAATCATGATTCACTGTAAACACAGGTAGGCAGTTGACATATTCAGAAGAGACATGGTCAAATGCAATATTAAGTTGCTGTTTCCTCCTATGAGGGAGGAGGATTCAAGGGCAGAGGCCATGGGCTTCCCTTTGTCCCCTGAGTGTCACACCTCCATTTTGGGTTCCTGGCAGATACCCCATCCACACTCCCCGGGAAGGCTGCTATGGAGACAAGGATGAGTTTCCTGGTGTGAGGACGTATGGCATCCGAGACACCAACGAGACCTATGATGTGTACTGCTTCGCCGAGGAGATGGAGGGTGAGCTGCCCTGCCCACCAGGAGGCACCCAGCTCCCTTCCCAAGGCCCCCTTCCCCTCCCCATCTCCCCACTGACACTTGAGATCACACAGGCTGCCAGCTCAGGGCCTGACACACTGTGTCCTCCTCTGCTATGAAGGGAGGTGGGCTGAGGCCTACAGGTCTGCACCCCTCGCGCTCCACTTTGGAGAGGGTCTCAGTGGCCCCAACATCTGCAAAATGTCTGGTGTCGCCACTGGACCCAAGAGCATGTGTCACAGGAGGTTTCTCACCTGGGATTGCCCCTCCCAGCCGAGACCCTGGCTGCTGTGACAAGCACATCCCTGTTCTAAGGTCCACTGTGCTGTCAAAGTCCAGCCCAGCCTTACCCTCGCAAGCAACACTACACCAGCAACGAAGCTCCCAGGGCAGCTGGCCACCCAGCCACCCTCTCCCAGAGTCCCTGTGGGCAGCCCCGGCTCTGTTCCTGGACAGAGCCGGGGGCAGCGGAGAGGAACCTGGAATTTTTCTGTTTTGTAAAGCGCACCAGTTTTGGTCACAGAGTTACCCACGCACGTGGATGACACCCTTTCCCCCATCTGCACCTATATACTCCTTTGTACATTCCAGACTCTGCAATGTCTGTCTCCTCCCTCCCTGCCTGCCCCCCCCCTTCCCCCCACCTGAGTACAGTGCCCACAGCTCCTCCAGGCTGGAGAGAAGAGCTGACAACTGGCACTTTCTGGGTGAGGGGACCTGGCCAGGCTTTCTCACCACCGTAGCCCCCCTGCCTCATTCCCACCCCAGGGGGCAAACCTGCCTATTAGGTAACAAGTTATTTGTGTGTTCCCACATTTGGCTAACCAAAAACAAATAGAACTGTCAGTTAGAGCTGCCACTGAGCAGGGGTAGCCAGAACCATCCCTGTGAGTGGATGCCCTCCACCCCCACCCTTACCCCTTACCGTTACCCCTGACACAGCCTTGTTAGGTTTTGGGAAATTTTTTTTAAGCTCATGGTCCTCAAATGATGCTATTACGGACTCTTCAGGGTCTAGAGACCCCAGTTTGGGAACCACTGCTCCAAGGGCTCAAGGTCTGTTGCCTGCTTTTCCCAGGAAAATTTGAGTTTTTTAAAAGGATTTGCCTTGAGTAGGCAATGCTTAACTCCTAGGAAAGATTCCCCTGTGGTGGGATGCAAATGGGGCAAAGAGGCTTTTGAGCAGAATTTTCCTCCCAGATTTCAAGTTCTCTCCACCCTTTGCCCAATCTCCCTGCCATTTTTGCTGCTTCTTTCTTGGTCCCCTTGTTTTAGGAAATTGATGTCATCCTACACAAAAGCCCAGAAATAAGCAATGAAGGGCAAGATCTGAGATGCAGACATATGGGACCAGGACTTTGGGAAGTTAAAGGACTCCCAAGACCTCATGGAAAACAGTGGATCTCTCTGGGGATGCATAGCAGGGGGAGGGGAGAAGACCCTTACCCAGCTGGCTGTGTCCTTCACAGGTGAGGTCTTTTATGCAACATCTCCAGAGAAGTTCACCTTCCAGGAAGCAGCCAATGAGTGCCGGCGGCTGGGTGCCCGGCTGGCCACCACGGGCCAGCTCTACCTGGCCTGGCAGGCTGGCATGGACATGTGCAGCGCCGGCTGGCTGGCCGACCGCAGCGTGCGCTACCCCATCTCCAAGGCCCGGCCTAACTGCGGTGGCAACCTCCTGGGCGTGAGGACCGTCTACGTGCACGCCAACCAGACGGGCTACCCCGACCCCTCATCCCGCTACGACGCCATCTGCTACACAGGTGGGGCACAGCTGGTGATGGCAAGGGAGTTCATGACACTAAAGTGGGGTCCCAGAGGGAAGAGGAGATCTTGGAAAGGGAGGGTTGGTTTTTGCCCTTGAAGGGGCCACTGGGTGCCTGAACCCCATGTTTTTAGGACACCCCTCCATTTTCACTGGTTCCTAGGAAGCACTAAGGTAGAGACTCTTGAGACTGCAGCGTATCTAGCCCTGTCTCATCGGATCAGCACAGAAGAGGCTTAAAAGCCTCCAAACTGTTTTCTCCAGTTTGAATCAAAGCTCTGTCACCTACTACTGTGCAACCCTGGCAAAGTCAAGGCTGTGAACCTCACTCTTCTCATCTGTCTAGTGGGGAGATGGGGTGCCCGCCTGGGAAGATGTTGGGGGTCTGACGTGTGACCCTGGCACCCATGGGAGGGTGCTGCTATCTGCTTTTTTAAATTGAATATGTCTAAAAGGAGGGTCAAAATGGGTTTCGTTGTGTTTTGTTTTTTTGTTTTTCTTTGAGACAGGGTCTCACTCTGTCATCCAGGCAGCAGTTCAGTGGTGCAATCATAGCTTACTGCAGCCTTAGCCTCCTGGGCTCAAGCAATCCTCCTGCCTCAGCCTCCCATGCAACTGGGAATACAGGCACCACCATGCTTTGCTAATTTTTTTGGTTTTTTTGGTAGAGATGGGCTCTTGTCATGTTGCCCAGGCTGGGCAAAATGTTATTTTACTTTATTATTATTATTATTATTATTATTATTATTATTATTGCTGAGACAGAATCTCACTCTGTCACCCAGGCTGGAGTACAGTGGTGCTATTTCAGCTCATTGCAACCTCCATCTCCCAGGTTCAAATAATTCTTCTGCCTCAGCCTCCCAGGTAGATTGAGATTACAGGTGTGCGCCATCATGCCCAGCTAATTTTGTATTTTCAGTAGAGATGGGGTTTCACCATGTTGACCAGGCTAGTCTTGAACTCTTGACCTCAGGTGATCCACCCGCCTCAGCCTCCCAAAGTGCTGGGGTTACATGCATGAGCCACCACGCCCGGCCGCAAAATGTTATTGAAAAGAGTAGGGGAAAGTTTGGTGGGGACTTTATTTTGAAAAATTAGACCAAAATGTTGAAATAAGTTTTTATCTTACATTTAACACATTTTGGGTTATAATTATAATTACATGCTAATTCTTGGAGGAAAAAGCAATGTATCACATGAATGAGGAGTTGCAAAACTTTTATGTCCTAAGTGGTGATAACACAATGACAACTCATTACACGTTTCATTTCCACAACCTGATCTTACAGGAAGAGGGTTAATAGTTGGGATTTCCCCCTCGAAGCCGCTCTTAACCTTTAGGTATTCTAACCACTCTTTTGGAAGTAGTATCACTCTCATGAGACCCTCATTTTTCCATGACTATGAGACAGGCAGTTCTCCAAAGCCACCTTCATCAACTTCACAAACTACTTTCTGCAAGATTTTCTGATTTCTCCTTATAACTGACTTACCTGGTCCTATTGGATAGTTACAGCATCAGATGGTTGGTAAGGTGCTCATGAGATGAGTGAAGCAGCAGCTGTGTTGAGCAGGAAGGGCTGCTGGGGTGGGAACTGATCTTTGTGAGCCGTCAGCTCATTGGTCAATATCTTGCCCTCTGATAGCTCTTGCACTCTTTTGCAATCTTGAAACTGTGGGGACTCCTACAATGAATGCCGATAGCTGAGTACCCCTGAAATGGGCTTGGCAAGGCGCCCGGCACACAGTGGCGCCCTCCTGCCCCAGCAGGGGAAGAGGAGGAGCCATGCTCATCTCCAGCCCACTCTTCATCCCCCTCAAGCCAGTCCCAGGCTGAGAGGCTAAAGCTTGTCTTTGCCCCTCCCCTAGGTGAAGACTTTGTGGACATCCCAGAAAACTTCTTTGGAGTGGGGGGTGAGGAGGACATCACCGTCCAGACAGTGACCTGGCCTGACATGGAGCTGCCACTGCCTCGAAACATCACTGAGGGTGAAGCCCGAGGCAGCGTGATCCTTACCGTAAAGCCCATTTTCGAGGTCTCCCCGAGTCCCCTGGAACCTGAGGAGCCCTTCACGTTTGCCCCTGAAATAGGGGCCACTGCCTTCCCTGAGGTTGAGAATGAGACTGGAGAGGCCACCAGGCCCTGGGGCTTTCCCACGCCTGGCCTGGGCCCTGCCACGGCATTCACCAGTGAGGACCTCGTCGTGCAGGTGACCGCTGTCCCTGGGCAGCCGCATTTGCCAGGGGGTAAGTAGCTGCCCGTGGGTGCATCCAGGGCAGGTGGAGAGAACTTGGCCTGCAGGGAGGGGATTCCCGCAGTTGAAGGCTGTACCTTCTACTTAACCTGGCACCTGGGACAATGTTCTCTCCTCTCAGACCTTATTCTCCTCATCTGTGAAACAAAAACAATAGGCCAGACTAGTCAGGTCCACACTCTTGCCATCAAGGATTTATTTCAAACGAGGTCTTATGTGGAATCCAGTCTCTATATCGAGCAGGCACATGTGCCACATAGATCTAAGGGAAGTAGCATAGAGAACAACCAGGGCTTCTTCTGTCCAGGGCCCCTCCTTGCCCCATCAGACACCCCAACGAAACAGAGCCACTAGAAAACCACTGCCTTGGATGACCCCTGAGGCCTCTCACTGCTCTGACCTCCCAGGACAAAGACCAGCAAACTGTGGCCAGTGGGCTGGGTTTAGCTGTTCTGATATGGCCCATGACTTGAGAATGATTTTTACATTCTTAAATAGTTAGGGGCAAAAAGTCAAAAGAAAAATAATATTTTGTGACACATGAAAATTATATAAAATTCAAATTTCAATGTCCACAAATAAAGTTTGATTGGAACAAAGCCATAGCCATCTGTGGACAAGTTGTCTATGACTAACTGAGGACAATCACAGCAGGGTTGAATACAGTCAGTCCTTCTTCATGTCTGGATTCAACCAACCGTGGATGGAAAATATTCCAAAAGAAAAGAAACAATAACATAACAATACAACAATAAAAGTAATACAGATTTAAAACAATACAGTATAACCACCACTTACATAGCATTGACATTGTATCGGTTTTATAGGTAATCTAGAGATGATTTTATACAAATACTATACTTTTATATCAGGGACTTGAGACTCTGCGGATTTTGGTATCTGAGGAGATCCTGGATCCCGAAGGATAACTGTAGTTTTAACAGAAGCCACACAGCCCACAAAGCCTAAAATATTTACCATTCGGCTCTTTCCAGAAAATGCTTCCAACTCCTATTCTAAGATGACTGTGTTCTAGGTGCTTAATACATGTGTGAAAATTGGATGTCAGGTAGCATAGAGCCCAGTGCTCCCCAAACTCAAGTCTATGAACAAGGACATTCTGGTGTGGCCTCGTTCTGTAACGGCCTTGGTGGGGTTCCCACGCAGGGGAGGGGCAGATGGACGCTGCCATCCACCATCACACCCACGTGACTACCAAGTGGGATTTCAGCCTGCATTGTCCAGATAAATCCAATATGTCAGGCAGCAGAAGTTGGCCTCCCTTTGTGCCCATGGAGCCTTGGGAACTGCACACCACAGGTCCTGAACCTGACTGATCCCTCCTCTTCTCCCCTTCCTCCCCACCCAGGGGTCGTGTTCCACTACCGCCCGGGACCCACCCGCTACTCGCTGACCTTTGAGGAGGCGCAGCAGGCCTGCCTGCGCACCGGGGCTGTCATTGCCTCCCCGGAGCAGCTCCAGGCCGCCTACGAAGCAGGCTATGAGCAGTGTGACGCCGGCTGGCTGCGGGACCAGACCGTCAGGTGAAGCCATGCTCCTCGCCCAGCCCAAACCCAATTGAAGAGGTCAGGCTTAAGGAGCCACAGCCTGGCACGGCCCCCAGCACACTGAGCACCCAATACCTTGTGGGTTAATGAATTAATTAGTGACTCAACTGAGGCATATCCCGAAAGGGTGGTGAAGGGCACTGGGTAATGTTCAGTTCTTGGTCATTTCTCCCCATCAGACAGAGGCAGCAGCCCCCTCCTCAAGTGCCCCGTTCTCCTCCAGCGTGACCCAGTGCCCTTCCATGCAGCTGCTCTCTCCTGAAGCCAGAAATCCCCCAGGAGCCACCAGACCCTTCCCCACGCTGCTCGGAGAACTTGCTGCATAAGGGGCTTTTTCCTGGTTTGAATCCCACCAGACAACTGAAGACATGTCCAAGTCCCTGAGTAGCCTCTGGCCTCAGCCCAGGGCCCTGCATCTACCAGCCCCTGGAACAGGCCTTCATCTTCTCCTCTCACTCTCCTTTGCAGATACCCCATTGTGAGCCCACGGACCCCATGCGTGGGTGACAAGGACAGCAGCCCAGGTGTCAGGACCTATGGCGTGCGCCCATCAACAGAGACCTACGATGTCTACTGCTTTGTGGACAGACTTGAGGGTACAAACCACATTCTCACATTTCGGGCCCTAGATGGGCAATGGGGTGGGCAGGGGGCTGACAGGGCGATACAAAGAAGAGAGGGGGTTACCACCCACCCACCCCTGATCCCACCCAGCTTTCCAGGTGGGAAAGGGTCCTGCTGAAAAAGGAAGGCCCCCAGCCCCTCCCTCAGATCTAGCGCCTGCTCTCCTACTGAATGTTTCATGTGGTCTCCTCCATCATTGCAGGGGAGCATCAGTCCCTTTAAAAAGCAATGAGGTCTGTGGGTAAATCTCGGTTTATTATAAATAAACGCTATATACACCAACTCTTTCTTGGAGAGTCCCAATGCCTGGGCACAAATCAAAGGCACTGAGAAGTCCTGCAGTAAAAACAAAAACAAAAAAACCTCTTTAGGCTGGGCACAGTGGCTTACACCTGTAATCCTAGCACTTTGGGAGGCAGAGGTGCCTCAGTGTGGGTGGATTGCTCTAGCCCAGGAGATCGAGACCAGCCTAGGCAACATGGCCAAACCCAGTCTCTATTTATTTAAAAAGAAAGAAAAAGAAAAACTTCCTTAACTCTCTTTAACTCAGCATTGCCCAATTTTTAACCACAGACCTTTATTTCGTTTTATTTCATTTCTTTTAATTTCCATGAAAATTACCAAATTTCCACTGAACGCAATTTTGGAAATGCTGGTGTTCCAGAAAGATTTCGGCATCGCCACTCACTTGTTTCAAGACCCTGTGCAAGTCACTTAACCTCTCTAGGCCTCAGCTCCTTCATCTATAAAATGGGGCTGATTTATATGTACATCAGAGGTTTTTTTGAGTATTAAATGAGATATGTATGAAAAGTTCTTGGCACAAGTAGGTGTTCAGTAAGTGTAAGCTCTCCTCCCCCTGAACCAGATAGGTAGCAGGTGCATCGCTAGGTGCTGGGACCCAGCCCCTGCCCTGGATGAGTTCCCAGGGTGTGGGGTGGGCAGGTCCACAGCAGTCACAGTGATAAGTGCAATGGTGTAGGAGTGCACAGGGATTGGAGGGGGCCCAGGCGAACTGCCTCGCTTAGCCAAGGGAGGGGGTGCCTAAGTGTGACTGGAGAATCCAGAAAAGAGGGACGGAGGAGAAGTTGTTATGGAAACAACTCAGCCCAGTTTGACGGGAATTTTGACTTTTTTGGCACCGAAAGTCCTACATCCCAGGAAACCCCAGTCCAGTACAAACCAGAGAGATGGTCACCTATTTCCCAGGGTCCCAGAAAATCTAAGGGGGAGTGGTCAAAAAAGGGGTGATGGAGCTGCGCTGGGTCTTAGCCCTGGTGAGGAGGGTTGGAGGAACTCTGTCCTGGGTGGGCAGGGATTGACCTGGCCTGAGTGTGGGGGGTCATGTTCTACCCCTTGCCTCTGCCCCCAGGGGAGGTGTTCTTCGCCACACGCCTTGAGCAGTTCACCTTCCAGGAAGCACTGGAGTTCTGTGAATCTCACAATGCCACACTGGCCACCACAGGCCAGCTCTACGCTGCCTGGAGCCGTGGCCTGGACAAGTGCTATGCTGGCTGGCTGGCCGACGGCAGCCTCCGCTACCCCATCGTCACCCCAAGGCCTGCCTGCGGTGGGGACAAGCCAGGCGTGAGAACGGTCTACCTCTACCCTAACCAGACGGGCCTCCCGGACCCACTGTCCCGGCACCATGCCTTCTGCTTCCGAGGTATGCAGCCTCACTTCGGCTCCAACAGCCCCTTTTGTCTGGAGAGGAACCCCCTGGGTTCATCAGGTCCTGCCACCACCCAGTATTCCATCCATCAGAGCAAGAAAATGTCAGTCCCTCTGGGGCAGAGCCAGCTCTGAAACCAGCACAGCGCAGGCTTTGACCCCAAGGCAAGGTCATCCTTCTAAAGTTCCCCAGAGACAAGTAGAGATAAATAAGAACTTGAGCTGGTATTTATGTCTACTAGAAATGAGGCAGACCTGAATTTGAGTTATGGCTCTGCTACTTAATAGCTGTGTGAAAATGGAGACATAATGGTTCCTACTTCAGAGAGAGCTGCAAGAATTAATTGAGTGCACGTGGTGCCCTTGGTGTAGTGCCTGGGACACAGTAAATGCTCAATAAATGTTAGCTTTATTTCATGTACATATATATGTAAAGCTATAGTATAGAGCTTTATTTTGTACAACCTGTAATTTGTACACCCTTGTCAACTTCTCTCCTGCTTGCAAATATTTTTGTGATGAGTTTAGTCAAATTATTCTATTATTCTTCACTAAGCACTGGTGGTTCGTGCTTTTCGTTGACCTATGCTATGGATATGCTACCATTTCAGCCATCACTCCCCATTGGACTTCTGAGAGTGATGTCATCAAGCAATATAGTAAACATGGCCAGGGCATAGCCATGGAATTGCTGGGCTCTGACTGGATTTGTTCCTGCACAGTCCATGGAGGGTCTGGGTGCATGGACCAGAATGTAGATTGTAATAACAGCCTGTGCCATGTTTTAGATAGTTTACATCAAAAGTGAGTGTCTTTGCAACTTCCTGTGAATCTAGAATTATTCTCAAATAAACTTAAGGGGAAAAAAACTTGAGTGTCCCCAAGTTTCCCAGACAGCCAGGGTCACCTTTTAAAACCCAATTCAAGGCCAGGAGCAGTGGCTTATGCCTGTAATCCCAGCACTTTGGGAGGCCAAGGTGGGCGGATCACTTGAGGTCAGGAGTTCGAGATCAGCCTGGCCAACATGGTGAAACCCTGTCTCTACTTAAAAAAGTGCAAAAATTAGCCAGGTTTGGTGGTGTGCACCTGTAATCCCAGCTACTAGGTAGGCTGAGGCAGGAGAATCGCCTAAACCTAGGAGGCGGAGGTTGCAGTGAGCCAAGATTATTCTGCTCTACTCCAGCCTGGGCAGCAGAGCAAGACTCTGTCTCAAAAAAAAAAAAAAAAAAAAAATCAAAGTTCAGCCAGCCTCAGTAAGTGAAGTCCAATTCTCTCCCAGAGGCTTTGATGAGGCTCTTGTCCCAGTGCCCCTCTCCCTGCTCTGGGAAGCAGAAACCAAGCCAGTTAACCTCCCAGAAAGTTCCCAGCCATGCTGCCCCCAGCCTCCCACCTCTGACCCTCCATGAACTCAGCCTTGTATATTATCCTGCACAGTTCAGCTTCCTTGCTGACCAGGCCCACTGCTGGTTTCCCCCACACCGGAACAGTTACCCCCAGCCCATGAATCCTGCCTTCACGCTTTCAAATGCCGAGATGGTTTCAAGGAATTTAATACCATCCTCCTATTTTTGGTCCTGACACACCTGGAACATAATCCCTGTCCCCAAGGTCGACAGCGTTGTTCAGTAGTTGAGAGCGTGGAGTCTGGCACCAGATGCTTGAATTCAAAGACTAGATCTGCCATTTGTAAGCCACTGACCCTGGGCAAATCATGTAACTCTGTGCCTCAGTTTCCCCATCTGTAAAATGAGATAACCATATCTCTCTCATAAAGCTGTTGTGAGATAAAGTGATTTTATATACACAAGCCTTTAGAGCAATGCCTGGCATGTATGATCGATTCTGCAGGGGAGATGACCCAGATCACCGCAACTAAACTGCTGATGGTGCATATGGATGTTATGTCATTGGTGCCGATGGCTCTTACTAAGTGAGAAGGCAAACAGCCATCCTCTGAACCAGGAGGTGGAGGCTGGCCCACCTCAGAGTCCCCTAGCTCCCCTCAAGAAGGGCCAGCCAAGGATGGGTCACTGGTAAGAGAGGGACTCACTCTGACCACTCACATCTCCTTTAGGCATTTCAGCGGTTCCTTCTCCAGGAGAAGAAGAGGGTGGCACACCCACATCACCCTCTGGTGTGGAGGAGTGGATCGCGACCCAAGTGGTTCCTGGTGTGGCTGCTGTCCCCGTAGAAGAGGAGACAACTGCTGTACCCTTAGGGGAGACTACTGCCATCCTAGAGTTCACCACCGAACCAGAAAACCAGACAGAACGGGAACCAGTCTACATCCCAGTGGGCACATCCCCGCTGCCAGGTTGGTATGGCTTGGGTTCTGGGGCACACCTGAAGCTGCATACCCCTGTCTGCCTACAGTGTGCCTGGAGGGGTGGGGGGATTCCCTCCCTGGGATTTGTGCTGTTTCCGCAGCCCTGACACTGACTGGGTGTGCTGCTGTGGGCAACTTTAGCCACCTCAGCTGGCCTCTAGGACCTGCCCCAGAGTGACAAAAACAGCCTTGTTCATAAAATTTTTTATTACACATTTACTTTTCTGGCCCTTATTTCCCTTGCATGAACCCCCAAATGCCCAGGACTATGCTGATCAGAGGGCCCTCAGTTACCTTGTCCTCCTGCGCTGACACCCTTACCCTAACCTCAACCCTCTCTTGTGGGAGGATCTCTAATAGAGGAGAAATAACCAGGGAGGGGGTTACTGTTGGAATTCTGACTGTGACCTGTCTCCTCGCCTTTCTCTTCCTTCCATTTCCCTCTTCTGGGCCAGGCCTCCTCAGGCAGAACTTCCTGAACTCTGTCACAATTAAACCAGATGAGACTTAACAGGATGAAAGCAGCAGTCCCCAAACCTTGTTGGATAAAGTGTTTTGTGGCCACTAAAGTTTGGGAAATGCTGGCTTACAGAGATTAACAGGTTTCCTCACTGCAGACCTTCTCAGAGCCTTGAATATGCTAATGTGCACTGTAAGTCTCCAAGAGGAGGTGATAGATGTAGTGTGTCCCAAATGAACCACAGAGCCTCCCCCGACTCCCACAGAGCATTGTTAATATCTGGCAGCTTCCAGTTGGGGAAAGCTCGATTTAAAACAATGTACAGTAGTATGTGTGTATACCTGGTAGAGTCAGTTTCCCTGGGGGTATGTGCATCTGAAAAAAGGAGTGTATCCGAGCTCCCACTAACTCATCCAGCCACGCATCAGCATTCTGTGCATGGTTCCAGAGCAATTTGGTGGTGTCAGGTGCTCTTCTGGGCACTGGAGATGCAAAGCCTGGCCTCCCTCCATATCAGAAGGTTAGGATGCCTCTGTAGAGCAGGGGAGAGTCTGGCCTAGCAGCCTCACCCAGCAGCCACACCTGCCTGTGGCCTTCCTCGCCCTTCACCAGGACAAGAATGACTGAGTCCTCTTTGGCATCAGGGTATGACTTTGCACAGGACTCTGGCAACCACTAGTGGGGAGTTACCAGTGGGAAAGTGGCTCCAGCAGCCCTGTAGAAATGTTTTCTAGACTTCAGTTCCTGACCACCTTGCTGATTTCAGCCATATCTGGGAACCATCTGCACTATCATTTGCTCCATGTATTTTTCTTTAAGTTGACTTGCTTAAAAAAAAAAAAAGAAATGTAGGGCTGAGTATGGTGGCTTATGCCTGTAATCCCAGCACTTTGGGAGGCCAAGGTGGGAGGACCACTTGAGGCCAGGAGTTCAAGACCAGCCTGGCCAACATGGCAAAACCCAGTGTCTACTAAAAATACAAAAATTAGCCAGGTGTGGTGGCACGCACCTGTAGTCCCAGCTACTCGGGAGGCTGAGGCATGAGAATCACTTGAACCTAGGAGGTGGAGGTTGCAGTGAGCCAAGATGGTGCCACCACACTGCAGCCTGGGCAACAGAGCAAGACCCTCTCTCCAAAAAAAAAGAAAGAAATGTAAATTTATTTAAGAGGGAACTGTTATATTATGACTGCAAATGGTCATCCTGGTGTGTTTCATAGATAGATAGATAGATAGATAGATAGATAGATAGATACGTACACACATACATACATACATACATACCAATCAAAATAAAAAGAATCTTTTTCAGGTCCTGCCCAGCTAACTTTTTTTTTTTTTTTTTTTTGCATGGCACCACTGCTATTCTTCATGCCACACCTCCCTCTCTAAGATTCTCCTCTCAGCAAGAACAAACTAAACCTGCCCAGTGGACCCAGCACCCCCAGTGCTCAGGGGCCCCATCTGGGAAGTAGGCACCAAAGTACATACAAGGTTAAAATGCAGTGTGGCTGTTTTTCAAATGCCAAAGGAAAGAAGAGCTGAAGCAAAGAATGTAGCCTTGATTAGTTAGAATTGTGGGGTTTCCTTTTTTCATTTCTCTATTTTTCAAATTGTCTGTAACAGAGTTCTCAGAACTGGAAAAAGTCACTGTATGTTTATAAACATCACCACCTGGCCCTTTCTTCCTCAGAAGGATGGCTTAAAATGAACAGTTCTTACACTGAAGTGAGTCCCAGCATCGTAGGGAGGGCTTGCTAAAATACAGTATGCCAGGCTCCTTCCCAGAGTTGCTGAATCAGTGGGGCTGGGGTGAGGTCATCAGTGGGGCTGGGGTGAGGTCTAGGAATTTGCTTTTCTATTCAAGCTCCCAGAGGGTGCTGTTGCTGCGAGTCCGAGCTTTGAAAACCATGGGACCAAATCAATGAGATGGTAATGTGGGAGTACTTGCAGGATGACCTTGGTGGTCTTCAGTGGTGGCCAGGCCCCCACATCCAATGGGTTGTGTGGATGGTGGCCCCCGCATCTCACACAAAGTACAACCTGTGTAGCCCATGGCCCTGTGGGCACTTGGGGGAGCCTCCCGGTTCCCTACCTCCCTCCTTCCTTTCTCCCTGTCCTTCTGCCTTCTTTTCTCCCTATACTTCCTTCCTTCCTTCTTTCCTTTCTTCATTTCCAAGACACTTTACACAGTTCCATTAGAAAGCATTTGGACACGTTGCTGAGCTCTTGAGAGAAAAATTTTACTGTGGAAAGAATGGAGTTTAGATTCTACATATGAGCTTAAAATGGGGCAGAGTTAATAAACCCACACTTCATCTTTCTTCCTTCTTTCCTACAGGGATCCTTCCTACTTGGCCTCCCACTGGCGCAGCAACAGAGGAAAGTACAGAAGGCCCTTCTGCAACTGAAGTGCCCTCTGCCTCAGAGAAACCATCCCCCTCAGAGGTGCCATTCCCCTCAGAGGAGCCATCCCCCTCAGAGGAACCATTCCCCTCAGTGAGGCCATTCCCCTCAGTGGAGCTGTTCCCCTCAGAGGAGCCATTCCCCTCCAAGGAGCCATCCCCCTCAGAGGAACCATCAGCCTCAGAAGAGCCATATACACCTTCACCCCCGGTGCCCAGCTGGACTGAGCTGCTCAGCTCTGGGGAGGAATCTGGGGCCCCTGATGTCAGTGGTGACTTCACAGGCAGTGGAGATGTTTCAGGACACCTTGACTTCAGTGGGCAGCTGTCAGGGGAAAGGGCAAGTGGACTGCCCTCTGGAGACCTTGACTCCAGCGGTCTTACTTCCACAGTGGCCTCAGGCCTGCCTGTGGAAAGTGGACTAGCCTCAGGGGATGAAGAGAGAATTGAGTGGTCCAGCACTCCTACAGTTGGTGAACTGCCCTCTGGAGCTGAGATCCTAGAGGGCTCCATCTCTGGAGTCGGGGATCTCAGTGGACTTCCTTCTGGAGAAGTTCTAGAGACTACTGCCCCTGGAGTAGAGGACATCAGCGGGCTTCCTTCTGGAGAAGTTCTAGAGACTACTGCCCCTGGAGTAGAGGACATCAGCGGGCTTCCTTCTGGAGAAGTTCTAGAGACTACTGCCCCTGGAGTAGAGGACATCAGCGGGCTTCCTTCTGGAGAAGTTCTAGAGACTACTGCCCCTGGAGTAGAGGACATCAGCGGGCTTCCTTCTGGAGAAGTTCTAGAGACTACTGCCCCTGGAGTAGAGGACATCAGCGGGCTTCCTTCTGGAGAAGTTCTAGAGACTACTGCCCCTGGAGTAGAGGACATCAGCGGGCTTCCTTCTGGAGAAGTTCTAGAGACTACTGCCCCTGGAGTAGAGGACATCAGCGGGCTTCCTTCTGGAGAAGTTCTAGAGACTACTGCCCCTGGAGTAGAGGACATCAGCGGGCTTCCTTCTGGAGAAGTTCTAGAGACTACTGCCCCTGGAGTAGAGGACATCAGCGGGCTTCCTTCTGGGGAAGTTCTAGAGACTACTGCCCCTGGAGTAGAGGACATCAGCGGGCTTCCTTCTGGGGAAGTTCTAGAGACTACTGCCCCTGGAGTAGAGGACATCAGCGGGCTTCCTTCTGGAGAAGTTCTAGAGACTACTGCCCCTGGAGTAGAGGACATCAGCGGGCTTCCTTCTGGAGAAGTTCTAGAGACTACTGCCCCTGGAGTAGAGGACATCAGCGGGCTTCCTTCTGGAGAAGTTCTAGAGACTACTGCCCCTGGAGTAGAGGACATCAGCGGGCTTCCTTCTGGAGAAGTTCTAGAGACTACTGCCCCTGGAGTAGAGGACATCAGCGGGCTTCCTTCTGGAGAAGTTCTAGAGACTACTGCCCCTGGAGTAGGAGACCTCAGTGGACTTCCTTCTGGAGAAGTTCTAGAGACTTCTACTTCTGGAGTAGGAGACCTCAGTGGACTTCCTTCCGGAGAAGTTCTAGAGACTTCTACCTCTGCAGTAGGGGACCTCAGTGGACTTCCTTCTGGAGGAGAAGTTCTAGAGACTTCTGCCTCTGGAGTAGAGGACATTAGCGGGCTTCCTTCTGGAGAAGTTGTAGAGACTTCTGCCTCTGGAATAGAGGATGTCAGTGAACTTCCTTCAGGAGAAGGTCTAGAGACCTCTGCTTCCGGAGTAGGGGACCTCAGCAGGCTCCCTTCTGGAGAAGAAGTTCTAGAGACTTCTGCCTCTGGAGTAAGGGACATCAGTGGGCTTCCTTCTGGAGGAGAAGTTCTAGAGATTTCTGCCTCTGGAGTCGGGGACCTCAGTGGACTTCCTTCTGGAGTAGAAGGTCTAGAGACCTCTGCTTCTGAAGTAGGGACTGACCTCAGTGGACTTCCTTCTGGAAGGGAGGGTCTAGAGACTTCAGCTTCTGGAACTGAGGACCTCAGCGGGTTGCCTTCTGGAAAAGAAGACTTGGTGGGTTCAGCTTCTGGAGACTTGGACTTGGGCAAACTGCCTTCTGGAACTCTAGGAAGTGGGCAAGCTCCAGAAACAAGTGGTCTTCCCTCTGGATTTAGTGGCGAGTATTCTGGGGTGGACCTTGGAAGTGGCCCATCCTCTGGCCTGCCTGACTTTAGTGGACTTCCATCTGGATTCCCAACTGTTTCCCTAGTGGATTCTACATTGGTGGAAGTGGTCACAGCCTCCACTGCAAGTGAACTGGAAGGGAGGGGAACCATTGGCATCAGTGGTGCAGGAGAAATATCTGGGCTGCCCTCCAGTGAGCTGGACATTAGTGGGGGAGCTAGTGGACTCCCTTCAGGAACTGAACTCAGTGGCCAAGCATCTGGGTCTCCTGATGTCAGTGGGGAAATACCTGGACTCTTTGGTGTCAGTGGACAGCCATCAGGGTTTCCTGACACTAGTGGGGAAACATCTGGAGTGACTGAGCTTAGCGGGCTGTCCTCTGGACAACCAGGTGTTAGTGGAGAAGCATCTGGAGTTCTTTATGGCACTAGTCAACCCTTTGGCATAACCGATCTGAGTGGAGAAACATCCGGGGTCTCTGATCTCAGCGGGCAGCCTTCGGGGTTACCAGGGTTCAGTGGGGCAACATCAAGAGTCCCTGACCTGGTTTCTGGTGCCACGAGTGGCAGCGGTGAATCTTCTGGGATTACATTTGTGGACACCAGTTTGGTTGAAGTGACCCCTGCTACATTTAAAGAAGAAGAAGGCTTAGGGTCTGTGGAACTCAGTGGCCTCCCTTCCGGAGAGGCAGATCTGTCAGGCAAATCTGGGATGGTGGATGTCAGTGGACAGTTTTCTGGAACAGTCGATTCCAGTGGGTTTACATCCCAGACTCCAGAATTCAGTGGCCTACCAAGTGGCATAGCTGAGGTCAGTGGAGAAGCCTCCGGAGCTGAGATTGGGAGCAGCCTGGCCTCGGGAGCATATTATGGCAGTGGACTTCCATCTGGTTTCCCCACTGTCTCTCTTGTAGACAGAACTTTGGTGGAATCTGTAACCCAGGCTCCAACAGCCCAAGAGGCCGGAGAAGGGCCTTCTGGCATTTTAGAAATCAGTGGTGCTCATTCTGGAGCACCAGACATGTCTGGGGACCATTCTGGATTTCTGGACCTAAGTGGGCTGCAGTCCGGGCTGGTAGAGCCAAGCGGAGAGCCACCAGGTACTCCATATTTTAGTAGGGATTTTGCCAGCACCACCGATGTAAGTGGCGAATCCTCTGCAGCCATGGGCACCAGCAGAGAGGCCTCGGGACTTCCAGAAGTTACTTTAATCACTTCTGAGTTCGTGGAGGGTGTAACTGAACCAACTGTTTCTCAGGAACTTGGCCAAAGGCCCCCTGTGACACACACACCCCAGCTTTTTGAGTCCAGTGGAGAAGTCTCTGCAGCTGGGGACATTAGTGGAGCTACCCCAGTGCTCCCTGGGTCTGGAGTAGAAGTATCATCAGTCCCAGAATCTAGCAATGAGACGTCCACCCATCCTGAAGCTGGGGTCGGGGCATCTGCTGCCCCTGAGGCCAGCAGAGAAGATTCTGGGTCCCCTGATCTGAGTGAAACCACCTCTGCATTCCACGAAGCTGACCTCGAGAGATCCTCTGGCCTAGGAGTGAGCGGCAGCACTTTGACATTTCAAGAAGGCAAGGCGTCAGCTGCCCCAGAAGTGAGTGGAGAATCCACCACCACCAATGATGTGGGGACAAAGGCACCAGGCTTGCCTTCAGCCACTCCCACAGCTTCTGCAGACAGGACTGAAATCAGCGGAGACCTGTCTGGTCACACCTCAGGGCTGGGCATTGTCATCAGCACCAGCATCCCAGAGTCTGAGTGGACCCAGCAGACCCAGCGCCCTGTAGAGGCGCATCTAGAAATTGAGTCCTCAAGCCTCCTGTACTCAGGAGAAGAGACTCACACAGTCCAAACAGCCACCTCCCCAACAGATGCTTCCATCCCAACTTCTCCAGAATGGAAACGTGAATCAGAATCAACTGCTGCAGGTATTGTGATTTTTTTCCCCCTTTAAATGTGCTTGGCTGTAGCCTACTGTAGCACAGAAGGAAGCAGCGTAGCTTTAAGGTTCCAAGAACAGCTCCACCATAGGTTAGCTGTGCAGCCTCAGGCAATAGTCTTCCCCTCTCTGAGCCTCATCTGTAACGTAAGAGTAGGATAATACTATACCAGGGAAGATTAAGCAGAATATAAATGTAGATAAAGCAAGCACTTAGCATCACACTCTGCATACAGTGCACACTTATAAAGATTAGTGATGTTATCATTACAGCGGAGTTATAGTCCGTGACTTTTTACACGTGAATTCAACTATCTGTACTCGGCACAGGGAGAGAAGGATGACTGTTTAGATAGTGCTAGAAATTCTGCTCATGCACCCTGCCCCGGAGTGAGTGTGAGATGAGAGAGTAAATCTGCTGATGGTGTTTATGTCTGAATATTTATTTTGTGCAGGGTTAAAACCTGTACGACTTAAAGAACTATGAAGTGTCATTTGGCTATCCGGCTTTAGATTCTGCATCCCCAACCCCATCCCTGTACAAAGGGGCTCCTGTACTATCATGATTGTCTCACCGTGACATAACTCCAAGTGCTGGGCGGTGGGCACTGGTAGCTGATTTTCCTTTGTTTTTTGCTCTGGGGTCCCTTGTACCTTCCTTTGTGCTGAGAGAGCTTTCACAGCTAGAGAGCTCCCCCCGATGCTGTGGGCCAGGTGCCCAGGAGGGACAGAGGCCTCAGAAAAGTGCTGACCCAAAGCCAGCCTCGTGGACTTCAGGAACCTCATGCCCCAACTTTGAGGTCTTGGAGGCCATGGTAGCCAGATGACTGTGTTCTTGATGCTCAACCTCTCCCCTGGCGGTTGCAGCCCCCGCCAGGTCCTGTGCAGAGGAGCCCTGTGGCGCTGGGACCTGCAAGGAGACAGAGGGACACGTCATATGCCTGTGCCCCCCTGGCTACACTGGCGAGCACTGTAACATAGGTAAGGCCCTCATTGGCCGTGGAGAGTGAGGGCGGAGGCGCTGGACAGACTCCTTCATCCCCCAAAGGGTCCCCAGGCGGGAGGAGGCAACCAAGGTCCACTGAGGCTCAGGCTTCTCAGGCTGGGAAGGAGCTGCATGATGACATGTCAGGGGCAGAAGCCACAGGACAGACATGGCTTATCTTTCTCGAATATCTAGGTTTAGGAGAAAAGAGTCAAGTAATTAAGTTGGTAAGTATTTTTATATCAAGCCAATGACTATTGTAGGAGTAGAATGAAAAATGTGCTTGAATTTTGGAGATGAGACTTCAGAGAAATATTGAGCATGGGGTGAGTATTAAATACAGCGGTCACACCTCTCTGCTCCCGGTGAGGAGTCTCTGAGTTGGGCCATCTTGTATCGTGCAGGGAGAACCCCACCAAGTTGCCTCCATGCTTGGGTCTGCGTGGGGTTTGGGTCCCCTTCTTGCCCTGAAGGAAATGACACAAACAGCGGTAATCACCCAGCACAGGGATTCGTGGCTATAGGGCAGCTGTAACCCAGCAGCGCGTCTGCCCTGGCACCCACCATGAGCCTGTTTGTCCTTAGCTATGGGTGAAGCGGCCTGTGGGATGGGTGGAGAGCCTGGGGACCCTCTGATCTGAGCTGGACCCCGGAAGGAGATGGTTAGAATCTACCTATTGTTCCACGGACAGACGGGAGGCCCGTGGTCATGAGGACATCTCATCTCATCAACATCACCACCTTGAGGAAAGAAATGCCCAGTTACCACCAAGCTCATATTCTTTCATTGGTTCTCCCACTACCACAGTGCCCTTATCCCCAGCCTCCCTCCTAAGTCAAGAATCAGAGACCTAGGGTCTTTCATAAAAGGAGTCACTCCTAGGACATGTGCAAAAATGAAAAACTGAATCCTGGAGAAAAAAACAATCACTTCCAGG
Organism: Pongo abelii; assembly: GCF_028885655.2. Lineage (NCBI taxonomy): Eukaryota > Metazoa > Chordata > Mammalia > Primates > Hominidae > Pongo > Pongo abelii. Next base: position 91,949,674 of record NC_072001.2, read on the forward strand.
TTAACCTCATGTTGGGCAATTACCCTTTGATAGCCTTTACATCAAACACAGAGAAGAATTCTGTGTCTATATATATTAATATACATGCAAATTAATACATCATTATATATTATTATATATCATATAATATAAACATGCTGTATACATGGTACATATGCAGTAACTACATATGTATATATAAACAGGCATTAGGGTAGATATTCATTCACTCTTTCCCCAACGTGTGGGCTGCAAGGATAGAGAGGGTGGGCTATCCTGGGAAGGTCCCGGGCTTACTGCAGAAGGGGACAGCATTTCCACTGGGCCATAGTGACCCCAGAGACCATAGCTGCACCCCACCATCATTCACCCCTGATGGGTGACTCCACTCTTGGGAAATCCTTCTCAACCTGATACTTGAGGCAAAAATCTGACACTAGCATCAGAAGTCAAAGCAAGGCTCATGTTCTTGGCAGCCCTGAAATTAATAGAAGTGTCAGTGGGCCGTAACTATTCTGCTGTAAGGACAGCCTTTCTGTGATCATGTATATTTCCAAAGGGCTTTTGTTCCCACAATTTCTCCCCAGACAGCTCTGTAAGCAGCTTGGTAACTACCCCCATTTGAGACTGGAACACAGAGGAGTTAAGTAATTTGCCTAACTATACTGAGTAAGTGGATTGAATCAAGAATCAAGGCCTTAATTCACGTCTTTAACACACTTAGCTAAATAAGAAACTCCCTCTTGAACATAACAACCAGTTGCTGGTCTTTAAAACTGAAGCTGGACTCCAGGGGAGCCAGAGTGGGGAGGAGCTGAGGAATCCGAGGTGGTCGGATTCAAGACTTACACCTCAGCCTTAATTTTCCTCATTTGTAAACAGAGATCGATGGTAATGGTTCTCAGCTTTGAAAAATTATGATGCCTGAGATCTACCTGCACAGATTGTGATTGAAGTGGTTCTGTGGCCTTGGCATTGAGGTTTTTAAAACTCCCAGGCGACTCCAATGTGCAGCCAGGGCTGAGAACCGCTGCTGTGAGGGTGAAGATCACCCATGTACAGCATCTGGTCAGAAGAGGCATTTAATAAAAATTGCTTCCCTTTCCCCATCTCTCACTCTACTGGCTAAGAGAAGCTTTAGCATCTCCAAAGAGTGAGTGGTGGGAATCAGCCCAGCACAAAACCTGGGTCTCTTTTCCCATGACTGTACCTTGGGGTCCCAGGTCACTCTTGTTCAACTTAGCTCAAGGTTCAAGTGCTTCCAGAAGGACTGCAGATAGTGGCCAGTCTCCACGGGTGACCCACCATTGTCTTGCACCAGAACCAGGAACTACAGGTTGTTAAAAAGACCATGGATTGGCCAGGTGCAGTGGCTCATGCCTGTAATCCCAGCACTTTAGGAGGCCAAGGCGGATGGATTGCCTGAGTTCAGGAGTTCGAAACCAGCCTGATCAATATGGTGAAACCCTGTCTCTACTAAAAATACAAAAATTAGCTGGGTGTGGTGGCACACGCCTGTAGTCCTAGCTACTCGGGAGGCTGAGGCAGGAGAACTGCTTGAACCCAGGAGGCGGAGGTTGCAGTGAGCCGAGATTGTTGCACTGCACTCCAGCCTGCGTGACAGAGTGACACTCTGTCTCAAAAAAAAAAAACAAGACCATGGATCAGTATCCTCGGGGGCCCATAGGGAGTAAAATGCAGCATGATTCCTGCAGTAATATTTGAATCCTCAGGGAAAACTTCCACCTGGTCAGGGGGTCAGAAGCTGTATTTAGTCCTTAAAAAAAATTGACAATTACTGTCGTCTTGTTTAGTCAGTCTTCCATAAATAAGTTCTTCATAAGTTATTATAAGTTACTGATTGATAACTGATAAGTTATCAATTTGAAGTACTTTTGACTTCAAATTTAAGACTTTTGACTTCAAAATTAAGATCTAGGTTGGGCGTGGTGGCTCACACCTGTGAGGCTAAAGTGGGCAGATCACTTGAGCTCAGGAGTTCGAGACCAGCCTGGGCAATATAGTGAAACCCAATCTCTATTAAAAAAAAAAAAAGTCAAGATCTGTTTAACGAATACTCAGATTATTTAGCAATTAAAAGCAAGACTATTCTATTCTGACCCACTTCAAAAGCAGCAGCATCTTTCCCCACTTCCATTACTGACAGCACCCATGGGAATTAGGCTTCAGACTCTAAGGTTTTTATCCTGGCTGCAGCTTAGAATCACCTGGAGTGCTTTTAAAAATCATCATGCCTGGGCCCCACTCTGAGATAGTCTGATTCAATTGGTCTAAAGAGGAACTTCAGCATTGGTATTTTTTAAAAATCTTTAAATAAGAATATTTTTAAAAACTACTCCAGTAATTCTAATGTACCAGCCAAGGTTGAAAAATACTGTTCTAACCAGATCTCACATCCAATTTCCAGTCATCACTGGTGCTATGTGGACTTCTCTTATCTCCTCTGTTAGGAGGGCATGACCTTAAACTTAATCAGTTTCCTTCCTATCTTACTGCTATTTTTCACTTTCTAGGTTTGAAGCTCTGATCTATGACCTTCCACTCTCTCTTCCTCTAGGAAAGATGTTTGAATTTCAGTGAAACCTCTATCCTTGGGAAAGAAATGTTCTCAAAGCAAATGAAAACTTAGGGTTACAAGTGAAAATACAAAGTATGCCTTCTTGACTTAACCAAAAAGTTCCTGGGCAGATTTTAACAGGCAACTAATTGATTTAAGAAGCAGGATATTGTTGGGCACAGTGGTGCACACCTGTAATCCCAGAACTTTGGGAGGCCGAGGCAGGAGGATCACTTGAGCCCAGGAGTTCAAGACCAGCGTGGGCAACACAGTAGGATCCCATCGTTACAAAAAATATATATTTTTTTAATTAGCTGGGCATGGTGGCACATGCCTTTGGTCCCAGCTACTTGGGAAGCTAAGGTGGGAGGATCACTTGAGCCCAGGATGTTGAGACTGCAGTGAGCCACGGTCGTGCCACTGCACTCTAGCCTGGGTGACAGAGTGAGACCCTGTCTCAAAAAAAAAAAAAAAGCAAGATATTAAAGTTATATTCAAGATCAACCTTTAAAATACAAAAGATTTGAAATAGTACAAATAATGATAGCATACATTATAATCTTTTTTTTTTTTTAAGATGGAGTCTCGCACTGTCACCCAGGCTGCAGTGCAGTGGCACGATCTCCCCTCACTGCAAGCTCCACCTCCCGGGTTCAAGCGATTCTCCTGCCTCAGCCTCCTGAGTAGCTGGGATTACAGGCACCCACCCCCACACCTGCCTAATTTTTTGTATATTTAGTAGACAGAGTTTCACTACGTTGGCCAGGCTGGTTTTGAAATCCTGACCTTCTGATCCACCCGCCTCGGCCTCCCAAAGTGCTGGGATTACAAGCATGAGCCACCGCGCCCGGCCTATACTTTTTAATTTAATTATTTTATCTTAAAAGCAAATTAGGGCTGGTAAATATGCTTTTATAATCCTTCTCTCACTTGTGTAAGAGACAACCAGAAAGTCAGTGTATCTGCTTAGGTCTGTTCATCTTCATTGATCCCAGGTCTTTGCAACATGCAGAGCATCCATTGAATTGAGAAATTTTATCTGTATTTCTTAAGAGGTTTCCCCCATCCTTGCCCAGGAAAGTTATGTCCAGAGTCACCACATACAGCCGCATAAGTGTGCACTGAACAACTTGAGGAGTTCTATTCATATTATAGTCTTTATGAGTGGCAACCCTTTTAGTTCAGTATCATTTGAGTTTTAGCACCTGCATCGCTCTTCGTTCAGCATTTTTTATGAGCAAATAAATTCCCACTCACTTGGAGGTCCTGGGCTCTGACCTAGGCAAAAGCCGGACAAGATCTTTTCAAGGTGGAGGCCTGACGTCTCCTATTCAGACAACCACATGATGCTTTGCAACTATCTCTACTCCCCTGGCCTTTATCAGGGCTCTCAGTTATTTTCTCTCCCAAGTTAGAGATATTGCTGGAGGGCCTCGTTCAGGAACAAACCAGCTCTTTTGGTTATAGTAGTGGGAAGAGGACCCTGAGAATCCTGATGCTCCCCAGAGTCCCTGCTCAGTGATGATGAGTGAGCCCTGGGTGGCTGTAGCAGCAATGGTAAGGAGGTGCTGACAGTCCAGGATTCCAGTGTCTCTCTCCCTCCACGTGGGGCAGAAGCCAACTTCCAGTCTCATTTCCTGACTCCTCCATCTCTTCCACTCTGTCTCCCCAACACCCAGGTTGGGCAAGTCACCTCACTTGTTTTCTTTTTGTTCTTTCTTTCTTTTCTGTTTTGTTTTTACATCTCAAACATGTTAAAGAATTCACATGTTTTCTCACCTGTAAATGGCATAGTGATGTCTTGCCACCAGGCCATTGGAAGGATAATGAAGGAGAACGTGTGTGAGTCAGCGCTTGGCTCATAGGAGGTTCTTGATAGTTATTGGTTTCCTCCCTTTCCTCTCTTTCTCTATGAAGCCTGCCCATTGCCCAAAGCCCTTCCCTCCCTCCACTTGCAAGCTCCTTGTCCGGGATCCATCACTCTGCATTCACAGCAGGGCCCAGCCCAACTCCTCTATCAGTTCCAGAAGGCATGAGATGTCCTAATTGCCCTTCTCAGAAAGAGGTGGGCCATGCAGGGCCAGAATGGCTCTTCCAGCCAGAGCAAGAGGAGATGAGGCACCACAGGCCAACATAGCTAATAAGAAAGCCCCACACCGGTCACCTGGCCTTCTGCCCACTGCTGAAGATGCTGACTCAGCCTCTCCAAACTACCCTGACTGCAAACACAGGTTTTCTGATTTTCAGGATTGTGGCCCTTCTTTCCCTCCTCATCTGTAAATCCAGAGCCATGAAAAAAAATTCTGAGCCCCGGAATTTGTTCCTTCAGTCCCCACAGCCTTCTCAGATTTTGTGCCCTGGTCAAACACAGAAAGAAAGCAATGCTACCCCTCATCCCGACTCGGGCAGCCTGGGAGCAGGTTTTGTGCGATCAGCCTCTGGGACAACTGGATACCCCCCAGCCTGACCTCCACTGGGGCGTCTTTCCTTTCCTGCCCTTTCTCCCATGGGCAGCCAGAGGCCCCAGGGTTGATGTTTTACTCTTCTCCCCAGAGGCCACTCCCGTTCCCTGCTCTGTACAACTGCTTTAGCACCTACATTTGCTTAATTCCCCTTGCCCAGTGCTTCCCATCTCCCATAATGACGCTAATGGACAAAAGAGAACATGCAGGAGAGCCGCCCCCAGCTTCTGCCCTGCCGACTGGCCTGACCTATTGCTGCTACTGCTGCTGCTGGGAATCCTGGGGCATGCTGGGAATCCAAGTGCATGCTGGGATTTCAATCTGTTCCTCCATGCATTTTGGGTTTGCTTGGAACAGTTCCAACTTGGAACTGTTGGTTCTAGTCTATGGTGTGCACTCCCTGAGATGAAGTTAAAGTCTTCTTGGGAAGAAAGAGATGCCCAACAACTGGAGATTAGGGGCTTCGTGGGATGAGCAAGATGCCTGAGAGCTGGGGATTTTCAGGCCACCTGTTGCACAAATCTGCCTCTGGCCTAGAAGATGTCTACTAGGCACCAGCGTAAGGACTCAGAGGAAACCGCCTTTACCATCTCATCAGAAGGTTGACTTTAAGGTCTGGTCTGCTCTTATGGGAGGCAAGAACTAAGTCTTGGCACATGTTTAAGACTCTGAGATCCTATTCCCACCACAGGGCTTCGCTGTCCTGCAGAGCCCACCTACAGACATGTTATTGGATCTGGAAGGTTGTGTGAACACAGCTGCACATACTGAGGCTCCGTATCTTCAAACCAATGTCATGGTGCCCCATAGCCAGTGGAACTCACTCATTGCAGAATATTACTGATCGCCCGGCAAGAGGAGCTTCATAATACCATTTGTCATGTTCCCAGGGGAGGAAATCAAGTGGGGGAATAAAACAGCAGGAACCTTTGAAGTACAAATACAAAGAAAGCAGAAGAGATCCCCCAGGTCTTCTGGTTTCTCAGCAAGATGCAGAAAGACCAGATTTAGTTCTCACTTTGGCTAATTCATGAAAATTTGAGGCAATGGCCAACGACTTACCAATTCAAGTACCACAAAGAAGTTTGATCAGAAAGGATATCTCAGGACCAGAAGAACAGAAGAGAAGAAGAGCCTATCTGGAAAGAGGCAGAGGATGGGAATGTGCCTGTATCCCAGACTGGTGCCAGTGCTGTTGTGCGGCCACTTGCTAACCACCTCTGTAGCTCCAAACGCTTGTCTCCCACTGGTCAGGATGGAGTCCCTCTAGAAATTGTGTCTGCCTGGAGATAGCCACCTTCTGGGGACTTAAGCTGAAAGGAGATTACATGGGGAAATGTTGGACAGGGTTTCCATCCCTCTCCCGAGAGAAAGATTCAGGCTTCATTTTTATAAGACATTCTAAAATCATATCTACTGAAGACAAAGATGTCTGCAGCCCAAGAAGTCTGATGGGTCTCACACGAACATCCCATGCTGCCATTTTCATATGGATCTACACTCTTCAGACCATTTCGAGGTCATTCATTCTAGCCCCACACAGCCTTGCCCTCTTTCTCTGGGTCATAACTACAAAGGAAGCCAGGAAAAGAAAGACCTCTAACCAAGCTTCAAGAACTTGACTTCAGTTTCCTTGCTCACTGCCATGTTCATAACCACTTCAGAATCCATGGTCTCTCAAAATATTCACAAGAGAAGGCATCTTGGAGAAACTCTATCTTCACCGTCACAAAAGGCATTTGGCTTTAGACATATCAGATCTCTTCAAACCACTGGGAAATCTGGCTCCAGTGCTCCAAGTTTACCAATCAAGAATCACACACGCCCAAGAAAACCCTTGTCTGGATCTTTGCTTCAGCACTCCAAGATGGCAGCAGCAGCAGCAGCAGCAACAGTTCTCAGGAAAACCAGCCAGTTCCCTCCCAGGGGTCTGGAGAGCAGCAGGACTGGCCACTCAAAAGGAGGCCACAGTGCTTGTGAGGCTGGAGTTGCCGGCAGGAGTCCTAATGGTGGCCCTTGGTTTCTTGCAGACATTGATGAGTGCCTCTCAAGCCCTTGTCTGAATGGAGCCACCTGCGTGGATGCCATCGACTCTTTCACATGCTTATGCCTTCCCAGCTACGGAGGGGACCTGTGTGAGATTGGTACGGCCGTCTCGGCTTCAGCTAATGTTACTAACTGCTGCACCCCCTCCTCCTCCCTCACGTTTCCCTCCTAACAACAGGCTGGAGGCCCTGGCTGGGGCCTCCAAGGTCCATCTGGAGAGCCATTTCAGGGGCCACAACTGAAAAGTCTGCCCCACTGATTCCCACTCTTTTTCTTGCTCTCCTCCTTGAAAACCCTTTTCTGGAGCACTGGCCGATCTGACTTTCTCCAGGGCTTCCAGGCCTACTGATGCCACCACCGAGGTTGGTGTATGGTTCAGACTAAGAGGACAGGGCTGATTCTGAGCACTTGTCTTGAAGGAAGCTATGGGGTGGGAGTAATTTGTTCTCATTCCAGATAACAGTCACGGATCTTCTCAGTGTGGTCATGGGCGTGGGAGCCACTGTGCCACATTGGCCAAGCTGCTTCTCTCTTCTCCTGGGGCGAGAGCTGTGGTTGGTCTGCCTGAGATCTCCCATGTCACCAGCATGCTCGAGTCATGCATGAGCAAGGACTGCTGCATGTCACCTTCTTCTCATCACTATTGTGACAGCTGCCATGGCAATGCCATGCCAGCCTATGCTTCCTTTCTCTCTCCCTTGTGCAAGGCAAAGGGTGGCCAGAGAGAACAGGACTGTGTTACAAGGGAAAGGAGCTGAGTTACCTCTCTTGTGCCTTGCCAACCTCTCCATTTCTGCACCACTTCTACCAAAAGGAGCTGTGCACCAGGAACCCTCCCAGGGACAGACTGAACCCTCAGCTCTCTCACCTTTGGTGCTTCCTAGTCTCCCCACCAGCCTCCTGGATCTCGGGGGTTTCCCAGCTCAGAAAAAGGGAGACGAGACCTTTGGATGCTTGTCTCAATGGCCCAGACAGAACTGGAAGTGTGTAGGGGCTTAAAATCCTTTTCAATGAACTCTCAAGTTGGATACCCAGAAACTTCCAGAAAGCAGCTGAAACTCCTGGGAAGTCTCCCTTTGGTCCTAAGCAGTGTGTGGGGAGGTAGTTTTGGGTTTCATATTCCTTTGAGGCACTGCCAAGGTTACAGACTGGTAGAGGAACTTAAGGCTTTTGGGGAAAAAAAGGCCTGGACACTCCTACTCCCTTGCAGCCTCCCACCCTCCATCCTCACCCCAAGACCCCAAGAAATTGGTATATGGGGTCTTGGCTGGGGTGGAAGCAGAGACTACAAGGATTTTCTCCCCAGGATACTACAACATTTGCCACAGGGTAGAAGAGTCTGGGACTTCCATGCCAACAACAGCTGTTTGGTTCCAGACTGGAAAAGTGGGCTCTGCTGGAATGGAGGCAGGACCCTCACAGGGCTCTGTACCCTGATGGGGCAGAGAGATGGTGACAGAGCCACCTAGCTCGGCCCTGGGCCTGGGGGCCCAGCTAAGCAGGGCTGCATCTCCTCTCCCATTCCAATCCTGAGTCCTCACCACTCCACGGTGCCTCCTGCCTTGGCTGTGTCCCTGCTGCCTCTTCCAGCCTCCCTGGAATTGTTTCTGTTTCCTAAGAACCTTCAGCCTGCACAGCCCTGCCCTCCCATACCCACCTCCCAGAGAAGCTGCACCCTCCAGCTCTGCCTGCCCAGCTCAGCCCTTAGCCACTGGAGGGGCCAAAAACTGACCCCCTAAGTCAGCCCTAAGATGACATCTCTGGCCTCTTCAGAGTGCTGAGCTAGTCTGAGGCCTCTCCACCTCTTTCCAGACTGCAGCCTCACCCCTTGGGGAAGGTGTTCATAGCTGAGGCACCAGAGGCTTCCACAGCCCCTCCTACAGCTCTGCTCTTTCTTCTCAGGCTGCTGACCCCCTGTTCTGCTCTCTCTCCACTGTCCCCAACTGTCTCTCCCCCACTTTGCCAAGCATCCACCCCTTCAGCCTAAGACTCCTTCCCCTCGGGTACTGGTCCTTCCATTCCAGGACGGCCAGACTATGATGGCACCCAATCAGGGAGACCACCATGTAGCCTGAGGGGTTTGTGGCCCTCCACCTGGGAGATACCAGGGGAAGAAGAAAGAAGGGGGGCCTTGGAATTCACTCTGTCCCACACTGTGCTGGCAGATGTTTAACAACCAGCTCTCAGAGAGGAGAAGGGAGCCCTGATTGTAGCATCTGCCAATTCCTGAGGTGTAAATGCTTCCACCAGGGGCCAGTTTAAAGCTATCAACATGATGTCACCGAAGGCGAGGTTGGGAGGAGACACTAAAAATGAGCTCTCTCAAAGCTGAGTGAGCCAGCTCAGCACGGCTCTGCCTGTCCCCCAGGCTGTCCAAGAACTCCAAGCCAGCCCCTTCTCCAGACTGAGAACCCATTACAAATTTAGGTTTGTGAGGAGAGAAGCTCCTCCCCTCTTCCCATTCACCCCAAAATAAAAAGCCAGGGCCCCTGGATCCCAGACCCCCAGTGGGCTATCTGACCCCCCCAAGAGGCAGGCACAGTGTGCTTAACTAAAGCCACCCGTGATCGACAGCCTTAGAGCTCTGAGTCTTCTCTGGACCCCAAGGAGACTTATTTCTGCTCCTCTGTTCCCACCCAAGGTTCTGCAGGAAGGAAGCTGCCAGCTCCGCTCCATGCCCCAGCACTACCAGCTCCCACTGCCTCCACACACTTCCCCACAGCTCTACTCCCTCTCTTCCTGGAGCCCCTCAGAGCCCCAGAACCATGTTTTGCCTTAAATCTCAAGACCTCCCACCTTCCCACCTCTTTTTAACCGGCCTGCTGACCTCTGCCGGCCCACCAGAGCAGGCATCAAGAGAAGGAAAGCTTGGGAGAGGGTGAGGGGGGAGGGCGTGGCATCAGGGAAGGAAAGGGCCCCTGGCACTTTCCAGAGTGGAAGCATGTGCAGAGGCTCCCAGGGACCAGAACAGTTTCCAACCTGAACCCCTCCAGCTGTGCCTCTCCCTGCCCTTGAGGACACAGCATTGAAGGTGGGGTGAATGCAGGAACCTATGCCATAAGACTGGCAGCATCTGCCATCCCCTGGTGGCCTCTGCTCCTCCCTTCAAGCCCCTGACCTGTGTTGCAGACCAGGAGGTATGTGAGGAGGGCTGGAACAAGTACCAGGGCCACTGTTACCGCCACTTCCCGGACCGCGAGACCTGGGTGGATGCTGAGCGCCGGTGTCGGGAGCAGCAGTCACACCTGAGCAGCATCGTCACCCCCGAGGAGCAGGAGTTTGTCAACAGTGAGTGCGGCGGGGCCTCTGGAGCCTGAGAGGAGAGTGGCAGTGTAGGCAAAGGGCCTCACCTTTCAGAAGGCAGCAGAATTGGGCCTCGTGAGACTGCAGGACAGGGACCTGGGGGAGGGGGAACAGTGTTCCCGCAGTCTGAGCTCCCAGAGAGAAGACAGCAGTCTTTGGGGCCAGTAGCTCTGGCTGCACCCAGGGCAGACCCATTGCCAGCCAGAGTCAGCCCAAGACTAAGCTGTGGCTGTCATCTGTCCATGCCAGCTTGGAGAGGTGGCCCAAAGTGCACTCCAAGCATGCACGTGCTGAACCTCTTGTGAGGACCTGAGAAGCAGGTGGCTTGCTCCTAGGAGCCCACCTACCTCCTTCCCTCCTCCATCCCCTCTGCCTCCCTGAGCTCAAGTTTCTCAGACACCCTCAGGGTGTCTAATGTGAGGCCTGACACTCTCACCCTTTCCCCAGACAATGCCCAAGACTACCAGTGGATCGGCCTGAACGACAGGACCATCGAAGGGGACTTCCGCTGGTCAGATGGACACCCCATGGTGAGTTCTGCTGTAGGCACAGCTGGTGGCCCAGAGGACAGGGAGTGGGATAAAGACCCCTGGAGAGAGATGCATTCAAACCCCATGCAGACACTCACTTACCAGCTGCTGGACCGGGAGCCCTTGAGGGTAGGGATTGTCTCCATCTCTGCCTCCGGAACCCAGCCCGGGGCTGGACAGATTGAGCTAATGATGGCAGGAGGCAAGGGAAGGAGCCAGTAAGGAAATGAAGGAATAACAGCCCCCACCATGAGGAGGATACGGAAGCTTTAGAGAGGTTTCTTGCCCACACTGGACTCGAGTCTACTCAAGGAGACAGAAAGCAACATAGATGCCAAGTGAATGGTACGGGCACCCAGTGATTCTCTTTGTCCTGAAGCAAGGCTGGAAGGATAAGCCTTGGGAGGACTTCTTGGTGGGCAGAAGCCAGACTTAAGAGCCGTGTTCCTACCATTCAGCCCTACCCAATGTGGTCAGCCCTGGTTGGCCCTTCTGGATAAGAGGAGTGGAATCAGCTCATGTACAGAGCCTGTGAGTCCTGGGGGTTCTGAGCTCCTGAGAAGGACCCGAGCCAGGCTGTGTGACTGATTCCCTAGAGGGCCACTGGGTTCCATGGCCCCTAGAACAGTCCTGACCAGATTCCCAGCAGTCTTTGTGCTGCTATCAGATGAGCCTGAAGTTGGCGCTAAAAGAGAAAGGAGACGACGAAGAAGCTCCATGGAGAAGACAGTCGGAGCAGGCCAACCCGCACTGTCCTGCCCTCTCCTGACTCCTTCCACACTCCCACCCACAGCAATTTGAGAACTGGCGCCCCAACCAGCCTGACAACTTCTTTGCCGCCGGAGAGGACTGTGTGGTGATGATCTGGCACGAGAAGGGCGAGTGGAATGATGTTCCCTGCAATTACCACCTCCCCTTCACGTGTAAAAAGGGCACAGGTAAGCTGGCGCCTGGGAGGGGTCCGGGGAGGATAGGATCAAGACCTCCAGCTACAGGTGAGGCTCTTGCTGTGTGGCCTGGGGTGAGTCCCTTGTCTCCTGGCTGCTGGTGTCTCCTCACCTGTCCAAAAAGCAGACTGGAGCTGACCTGGGGGTCCCTCCTAGCACCAGCATCCCAGAGCCAATGGCAAGGGCAAGCTCGCTGCCAGGGACCGTTTGCAGGGACAGCGAGCACATGAAGGTCACAGGCTAGAAGAAAGGACCCCCACTCCACACTCCACACATTCCCTTGGATAGCAGCAGCAGAGTTACCCACAAGGGCCCCCAGGTGGGGAGCCTCCCTGTCTTTGGGATTCCCAAGGCCATCAATCACAGAGTCATAGTTGTCAGGCCTCGATCCCTTGGCTTTCAGTCTGTGGACATTGAGGTGCTGGTAGGATGCGCCCCACTGCCCCTGCTCACCACCGTGCTTCCCCCGGGCCTCCTTTCAGTCTCATTTTCCCCTGAACTGGATGTTTTCATCAAGAAGCCTGAGTCTGCCTGGCTCTCACCCTCCACACCTTTCTACCTCCCTTTCATCTTCTCTTCATCCCTTTAAAGACCACCCTGTTTGTATTCCCTTCCTGCTGTTCTAAATTGTTGAGGAACCCAGATGTTAGAGCCAGCGGCTTCCAGATTCTTAGCGCTGCATGAAAACCTCCAGGGCTCACTGTCAGGTGTTGAGGCTGTGTCCCCCACAGTGCCTTGGGTCACAACCAGCACAGGTCATCCCAGGAGACCCTATGAGACTCTTTATAAAGGGTGTTTGCCCCTCAGTGGCCTGCGGAGAGCCCCCTGTGGTGGAGCATGCCAGGACCTTCGGTCAGAAGAAGGACCGGTATGAGATCAATTCCCTGGTGCGGTACCAGTGCACGGAGGGGTTTGTCCAGCGCCACATGCCCACCATCCGGTGCCAGCCCAGCGGGCACTGGGAGGAGCCTCGGATCACCTGCACAGACCGTGAGCATCACCCTGGCCACCCTCGCTGAGCACAGGGTTAGATTCTGCCAGCACAGCCTTCCCCCCGTCCCCTCTCCTGGGGACCCTGCACCATCCACAGGGTTGAGCAAGGGAGGGGAGGTCAGGGGGCTCAGTCACAAATAGCTGACCGCTGCCCCTAGAAGGGCCACGTACTTGTCCCAGGAGAGGGCTCACTTGGAGGATGAAGGAGAAAAAGCCAGAAAGTCCAAGAAAAATCAAAATCAGGAAAGCTGATAAAGCCTCAGGCGCCTCACTGAGCCCTGGTTTCCACAAGGGAGAGAGGGTAGTCTGGGGAGAGCCTAGGTTTGCCCCACTTTCTTTCCAGGTCCACTGATATTTTTCCATCTCCCTTTTGCCCTAGCCACCACCTACAAACGCAGACTACAGAAGCGGAGCTCACGGCACCCTCGGAGGAGCCGCCCCAGCACGGCCCACTGAGAAGAGCTTCCAGGACGCACCCAGGACGCTGAGCGCAGGAGCCTGCCAGGCTGACGTGCATCCCACCCAGATGGTGTCCTCTTCTTGTCGCTTTTTGTCATATAAGGAATCCCATTAAAGAAGGAAAAAAAATAAATCCCACATTGTGTATGCACCCACTCACCCCTCCAAATCAGCAAAACCGCATCTAATTTGTCCGCCGAATGCCAAAGCAAAGCAAACTTATTATAACCCGTGGACTGAGTTTAGAGACATTTCTTCAATTTCCCGTCGTGCCTTTCCAGGGACCAGTGCAGGGACAGGGGGAGAAGGGGAGGGGTTAAGTTAAATAAAGAAGATTATTTTTGTTTCCTGACTTTATCCAAGAGCAGTGCAATCGTTGGTTATTTCACCTCCAGGGAGAGCTAGGGAGGAGGGAGGAGGGCTCCAAAGGAGCTGGAAGGGGCAGAGGCCTGAGAGCATGAAGAACTCGGAACCGCAGCTGAATGTATTGGATGAGAAGGAGCCAGGAGGGCTACACCATCTGTATAAGGGAAAAGCCTTGGGGGAGAGGGGTGGGTTCCTGCCTCCTGCCGAGGGTAAGCCGGCAGGGGAGAGCCATCAGAGGGACCTCCGCTGCCTGGGAGTTGGGTTCCCTCCAAGGGTCCCTCTTCCAGTGTCCTCTCTCTCACCTGGGTCTGCCACCCTAGCAGGTGGCAACTCGGCAGGGCTGCTGGGGGCACTTCCTGCCCAGTGGGGGGTGCCACCCAACCTTCTCCCCTCCCCACCCCCACCCCCGGGACCGTGCAGGCACCAGGGTTCCGTACACCTATTTATATTTTTGAAAACTGAAGATTATAATATTATAATAATAATAAAGACATTGGAAGAGATCTATCTCTTTTCTTTTCCCTTTTTTAATTTAAGAAGGCAATCATGACCCGGAGTCCCCCAAAGGGGCTCTTAGGAATGGTGGCAGTGGAGATAGCTTTTGATCAAATGATCTCAAATTGGTGTGACTCTGTGACTCTGGTCTGTTCAGAGCGCCTAGGATAGTCACATCTGTTGTGCTTTATTTTTCCTAGGGTCCCAATGTGTTTGGTAGATGATCTGCATGTAAGCACATGTGATATGTCTGTATGTGTGTGCACCTGGCTGTGCCTGTCACATGTGTGACGTGTGTCAGTCAGTGGGTGCCATATGGATTTACAAGTGGACACTGTCAAAGAACAACTCAAGCAAGACATCTGGTCACTTTGCATGCTTTGGTTCTTTGTGATCACACTGCTCTGGTGGGTTGGTAGACTGAGTCCAAGAACAGAGGCAAAAATCAGGATTTATAAGAAGGGAAGGAAAAAACAAACTGCAGACAGTCTGGGAACAGTGAATCTTGCTTACACAAGTTCAGGGTAAACTGCTTGCCAGCTACTAGCAAAATGGTCTGGGCATTCTGCCCTTGAGAACGCTATAGAGACTGGGCACAGTGGCTCACGCCTGGAATCCCAGCACTTTGGGAGGCCGAGGCCAGTGGATCACAAGGTCAGAATTCAAGACCAGCTTGGCCAACATGGTGAAACCCTGTCTCTACTAAAAAAATACAAAAATTGGCCAGGCATGGCAGCATGCACCTGTAATTCCAGCTACTCGGGAGGCTGAGGCAGGAGAATTGCTTGAACCCGGCAGGTGGAGTTTGCAGTGAGCCATGAGCCAAGATCGCACCACTGCACTCCAGCCTGGGTGACAGAGCAAGACTCTGTCAAAAAAAAAAAAAAAAGGACACTGTAGAATAGCAATGAAAACAATTCCAGTTGTTTACGGATTCCCCCAACAAACCTTGGGAGTTGAGCCCACACATGCATGCTAGGTAGTGTCCTTCCACCAGTGCCACCTCCTCAGACGCCTCCCTCATCGCAGTCGCTGGACATGCCATTGAGTCTTTGTGAATGTGTGTGTGTGTGTGTGTGTGTGTGTGTTGGTTCTTGCAGGCCAGTGTGAGTTCCTGGGTCCTGGTATCTTTTCAGGCATGGGCGTGTGTACAGTTGTTTGTTCATAGATACATACTTGTACCTCTACCTCTAGAAAAAACAGTGGGCCAAAGTCGAGTGTACAGCGCTGGTCACATAGTAGGCGCTCAATCATTACTTCATTAACTATTAACTGATTAGTTGGTGGTGCAACTGTCAGTGGCTTTCAAACTTGAACGTGCGTCAGAATCACCTAAAGGGCTTGGTGACAACAGACGGTGCCAGTCCACACCCCAGACTTTCTGACTCAGCAGGTCTCTGGTGGGGCCCAGGAATTTGCATTTCTAACAAGATCCCAGTGATGCTGATGCTGCAGACCTCACTATGAGGAGCACTGAGCTAAGGGAAGAACCGACGGAATAACTGGTTGGTGAGTGGCAGAGGCGTTCCCGCGCAAGGGAACAAGTCAAGTTTCCTGAGGCAGGGGTGGAGTGGGTGGCAGAGGGTGAGGCACACGGAGCACTGGCCCCTAGATCCCTGGCCTCTGAGGTCCTCTGGAGGGCACAGCCTCCTCTGTCTTCTGAGAGACACCTCTGGCTCTTCTGCTGAGCCTCACACAGACACACTGCCAAGGGGTGGGGATGGTGAAGACACAAGCCAAGTCCTCTGCCACCAGGCCAGCACCCACGACCCAGTGAACCATTGAGCAGGCAAGGCTAGAACCAGCCCACAGAGTTCCCTGTTCACCCCAGGGACCTGACCCAGCCAGCCTATGAAGCCTGGGCTAGAACTGCCCCCACCACACCCACCAGGCAGGGGGTTGCGCCCTGAGACCGAATGAGATGGAGACACAGAAAAGGGCTGGGGATGGCGGAAGGTGGTCATAGCACCATTTATTGTCCAGAGAAAGTACATACACCTGAGGGCCCCTCCCCACACAGGGAAACATGAGAAACAAATGACAACAAAACAGATTCTTCGGAACCGAGAGGGGAAGGGGAACAGGGAGGGGAATTTCTTCCTTCCCTCAGATTTCGCCCGGAAGCCTAGAACTGGCTTCCAGCCCTAGCCCCTCAGTGGGCAGACAGACTGGGGTCAGCAGCTTCACAGACAAGTAGAGGTGGCCAGGAGAGGCCCAAAGCCCAGCTCCGGAGGCCCCCGAGGCCCTCTTCCTCTCCCAGGCTGAGGGGCAGGGAGAACTGTGCCCACCATGTCCAGACTCCCAGCGGCATTCTGGACAGGCCACTGCCCACTCTGGGCACCAACCTCCTTAAGGGAGGGAGACCAGCCTGGATGGCGGGGAACCCTCCAGAAGCCCACAAAACCGCAAATGGCCCAGGGGAGCAGGCAGGATTCCTGGAGTGGGGCCTCCAGGAGCAAAGGGAGGCACTGGGTTCTGTTTGCTTTACAAAAAATAGTAAAAAAATGTTTAAAGAAAATTTAAATTGAGAAGTATAAAAACAGTTAAAATGGCTCCAACCCACAAGGGAAAACAAACCACTCAATAAATACACAGCCAGTGAGGGAATGCGGCAGGGGAGCATCCCAGGTGCTAGTGCTGGCGGTAGCAGTAAACACCGTACAAGCGGCTCTGCGGGTCGGGGAAGCCAAAGCTTCGGACCCCAGGCTCTGGGGGCCCACAGTTAGGATGCGGGTGAACCACAGGGTAGCGGACGCTGCCATCTGCCAGCCAGCCAGCGTGGCAGCGGTCCAGGCCATGGAACTTCCAGGCGGCAAAGAGCTGTCCCACCTTGGCGATCGTGGCATCATCTTCCTGGCAGGCCTCCCTTGCTTCTGTCAGTGTCAGCTTCTCAGGGTGCTCCAGGTAGTACACCCGCCCTGGGGGAAAGGGGGCGTGAGTGCCGGACAGCGCAGGGGGCAGCCAGAGAGCACAGCGGGGCCTGCAGAGATGCCAGCCCCAAAGACCCATCTGAGCCCAGGGAGCTACCATACTGTAGGCATCTGCAGAGAACACTTCCTAATCTTCACCCTGTCCCAGAGAGCTCTGTCCCACCTGCCATAGAACCCAGGTCCCTCCAGTCATGTCTGCACTCCCCCATCGCCCTTCCCTATTTAGGTGGGTGGGCACCCCACCTAGGCTGGACCAGTCAGAGTCTCTTGCCCATTCGGTCACTTACTGAACACCTACTATGTGTCAGACACTTTTCCAAGGGCTTGGCATATGACACTGAACCAGTTTCTGTTTTTACTTGCTCATCTTCCTATGAAATGAGCTGCTTTGTGAAGACAGGCTGTGTTTTATTCGTCTGTGATTCCCCAGAGCCTACTCTAGGCCCCAGCATATGGTAGGCACTCAGTAAACATTTGATGAATGAAGAAACCAATGATTTATGCCCTGCATAACGCAGCAGCAGCAAAGCAGTCAAAACTCAACCAGATGCTGCTTCTAGGGTGGCTGGTGCTCTTGGCCTCCAGGTGGCAGTACCAGCAGAGCCAGCAGAGGGGGCCAGAGCTCCCCAGAAGCTGCCCTCTCACAGGTCCCGGGTGGCCACCAAACCCGCAGGCTTGGCCATTCCACTCACCCTTGAGGGCAGTAGCGAAGCAGAATACATCATAGCGGTGCAGGCGGCGGTGGCGGGGGCCGTAGCTTCGCACGCCAGGTGCCAGGCCCGGGCCGCCGCAGGGCTGCCGGGGCAGCATGATGGGGTACTGCACTGTGGCATCCTGCAGCCAGCCCGCGTTGCACCAGTCCAGGCCCTCCTCCCAGGCCCGGAAGAGCTGCTCAAAGGAGGCCACCACCGCGCCCTGCTCTGCACAGACCTGCTGGCCCTCGTGGAAGTTGAGCTGGTAGCGCCCATTGGGGGACTGGTAAGGAAAGACCACACCTGCGGGGGGAGGAAAGAGGAGCTTAGGTGGTGGCCAGGGGCCCAGCTGGCTGGACACCCCGCTATCCTCCCACCTCCACTGGGACATGTGCTGCCTGCAACACACACATACACCGTCCCTCAGAAAAACTCAGCAAACCTCTGACCTCCTGTCCGTTGCCGCCTCTCTCCTGGGACTCAGCTGGTTCACAGCAGTACTCAGAAAACATCCATGAGTTAAGGTAATTAATTAGTCCATTAATGTCCCCAACAATGCCCCCAGCCTAATCCGCAAGGCTGTCGCCAGACCCCCAGTGAGGCTGTGCCATCTTCTCCAGACACGCCCGGGCTTTGGGCTCTAGGGGCCAGGTTTGACTCCCAGCTCCCCACTCGTTAGCTGGGACCTGATCGTCTATGTTATTATGAATGTGGAAATTTCCTAGGAAAATGCAAGGAACTTTCCACGTGTGGCAGATGATTTTCAGGAGAAGGAGAGGCCCTAGAGGCCATGGGGAGAGGGTTGGGGAAGGGCCTTCCATAAAGGAGACTCAAGGGCAGGGAGGTCTGGGGCAGGCGGTTTCTCTCCTTGTGGCCAGGGTCTGATAGGGGCCACAGGCTTCCCTCAAAAGATATGTTCGTGTTTGAAATTTTACTCTAATAAAAAGTTTTTAAACTTCTGAGATGTAGTCTCTAGCAAGTCAATGAAACCTTAAGGAGTAGAGGTGACCCTAGGGGTCTGGGAAGGACACTGCTTGGCTGCTGTTGTTTACCCAGAGTCTTTGGAATCTCCTCCCTGTGGCCAAGGACCCGGGAACAGCCTGAGCCCCAAACCTCCAATCTCACCAGGGCCGGAAGCCAGGCACCTGGGCAAAGCCAGATTGGGTGGCAGAGAAGCCCATGGGCCCTGACAATCAGCTTGCAGCCTCCACGTGTGTTTGCAGGGGGACTATTTCATGCCTGGTTCCACCCCAAATTCCTAGCCCTTGAAGCCCCAGGAATGGGGTGAGGGCTTCCTGTTTCTCTAGGCTGCCCATGCAGACCCCAGACCAATGACCCTTGCAGGTTCTCCCCAACTCCACTGCCACCCCAACTTCAAGAATGACGAATGTGGCCCCTCTGAACCACCATGTAAGCCATGTGGACACTGGTGGCAAAGACAGAGAACGCATTTTAAGGACATACATCTTATCCTCATTGCCTCTGAGGGAGGTAAAGGAGGAAAGATTGTGATGCCCCATTTTACGCCTGAGAGGCCCAGGGCTCTAAGGGGGATGAGGCATTTACCCAGATGTCATAGCTGGGACGGGCTGAGGCTAAAGTCAGGTCACCTTCCTCTATCCCCGAACTGCCTCCCTAACATGCGGGAGAGATGTGAGGACACACAGCCCCATCCTAGAGACAGAGAAGGTAAATACAAATTAAAGATCAAACAGGGACCCCACATACAAGATCTGGCTTGCAGGGTGTGGCTGGTTTGGACAGCACTGGGTTTTTGGTTTTGGTTTTGGGGGGGCTTTTTGTTTGTTTTTTGTTTTGTTTTGTTTTTAAAAAGGAGGTTTTTACATAAAAATCAGGAGATCTTACATAAAAATACAAGCTTATCTTGTCAAGCCAGAAAATTTGGCAGAGTGGGGTCTGCATTCTGGTGTGGCATCATCAGCTGGGCCTGAGTAGTGTGGGAGCTCCCTGGGGACAGGACAAGGGCTCAGGAGTGTGCCCAGTCCTCACCACTTCCATCTTCTCACACTGGGCTGCCTCATTTGCTTGTGTTACCCGCTAACCTTGCTTAAATCTCAGCTCTGTCTCTAATAAGCTGTGGGACCAGCTCCGGTTTTCCTCTCTCTGAATGAGATGTGAATGAGAGCGGGTAGAGGGGAACAGATTCTAGAGGCTGGGTGCTTGGGTTCAGACCCCAGCTCTGTCGTTTACAAGCTGTGTGACCTTAGGTAAGTTACTTGACCTCTCTGTGCCTCAGTTTCCTCACCTGTAAAATGAGGGTCATAACAGTAGCTTCCCTGTGGGTTGTTTTGAGAATTTAGTACTTTTAAATGTCTAAAGCACAGAGGTCTGGATGTTTTCTCTGGTCCTCTCCCCTCTGCTCTCAGGTCCCAGTGTCACCCAGTCCCCGTCAGGGTCTCACCCCGCAGCTCCAGCTCCACCAGACCGCTTTCATCCTCTAGCCCATCAATGACCTCACAGCGGTAACGCCCATAGTCCTCCAGCCGCAGATCCTGGATCTCCAGCGAGACGTCATGCTCCTTGTCCTGCCGCAGGTGCACGCGGCCTTGGTAGTCCCCAAAGGAGCGGTGCCTCAGCCCGATGGCCACCAGCACGTCCTTCTCTGGGGCCCCGTTCTCCGACAGCTTCCACCATTTGATGCGCACGCGTCTCGGGGAGACCAGGGCCGGCTCGTAGCGGTAGTGGCAGGGCAGGATCACACTGGCCCCTTGGTAGGTGAACAGGGTCTCCTCGGGTGTCTCCACCACCAGCTTCACTCCATTGAGGAGGTCTTGGGGGAGAGACAGGGTGCAGATGAGACCTGCTGCAGCACATCTGTACCCCTGCAAGGGCCACCGCACACCCTCATCCGTGGCTCCTCCAGGCTCAGATTGCAAAAATGGCCACCATGCTCCACCCCTCCCTGTATCCACATGCTCTGCAATGTGACTTTGCATCTCCTTCCATCAAGAGATGACATTTATTCCCCCACCCCCTTGAATCTGTGCTGGCCTTGCCACTTGCTTGACCAACTGAATGCCTTGGAAGCGACTGTTCATCATGCCTGTTCTAAGCATAGGTCCCAGGGGGCCTTGCTGCTTCCACTCTTTTTCTTAGGACTTTGCCAGCCACCATGAGCACATGGCCAGGCTTGCCTGCTAGAGGATGAGAGAATACACAGAAAAGAGACAGGGCGCCCCAGCTGAGGCCATCCTACAACAACCAGCCCCCAGCTGACCTGCCCACCACAGGCAGGCACATCTGCAAGACCCAACCGCAAGACCTGAAGAAATAGAGCCCACTCCAAAATGCTGACCCACGGAATCATGAGCTAAACAAATGGCTGTCATCCTAAACAAGTCACTAAGTTTTGGGTGGTTTGTTATGCATCAAAATCTAACCAATGGAGCAGGCAACAAGAGCCACCCCACATGAGGTACATGGCCAGGAGAAGTAGCCCTGATAAGGATCCCTCGGAGTTTCCTTCCCCAGCACACTGGCCAAAGGACAGCACAGCCCCGGCTTTACTCTCTGGTCCAGCTGTCCACCATAACTGTTCCCAAATACCAAGCAGCCTAGTGAGCTAAGGGCAGAACTTCTAAAGGAGACTACGCTCATGGCTCAGAGTTACAAATACACACAGAACTCAACATGCAACAAAAGAATCAAGTTCATAGGCTAAGGCTGCCTTATCTTTGACTTGGGAGCCCCTATTGGGACCTCACTGATTCATTCTCTTGGGTCTAGACTTCAAGCCATGCTTGATTTACTCAAGGTGGGGACAGGGGCCAGGCACGGTGGTTCACGCCTATAATCCCAACACTTTGAGAGGCCAAGACAGGAGGATTGCTTCAGCCCAGGAGTTTGAGACCAGCCTGGGCAACATAGTGAGACCCTGTCTCTACAAAAAAATTTTTAAAACTAGCTGGGTATGGTGGTAGGTGCTTGTGGTCCCAGCTACTCGGGAGGCTAAGGTGGGAGTATTGTTTCAGCCCAGGAAGTCAAGGCTGCAGTGAGTCATGATCGCACCACTGCATTTCAAACTGGGTGAGAGAGCAAGACTCTGTTGCTGAAAACAAAATAAAAACAAGTTAATTAATTAAAAAGGTGGAGGCAAGGGGACAGCCTCATGGGTAAGCAGGAGACAGACAGGGAGGTTCCCTGTAGAGAAATCATGCTGAAAAAGAGCTATACCTAATGCGGCAGATTGCCATATGCAGAAGTCTCCAAGTGTGGCCCTCGGGCCAGCAGCGTTAGCATCACCAGGAATTTGTCAGAAATGCACATTATGGGGTCCCAGTGCATCAGAGACCCTGGGAATGGGGTCCAGCCTCCAGGGGACTCTCAGACTCATTCAGATTAGAGCTGTCCTGCTCTGCAGAGGCAGTAGGTACAGAGGTTTGGAGTCAGGCAATTTGGGCTCGCCCTTGGTTCCACCTTTTCCCAGCTGTGTAATCCAGGGAAGTCAAGCCTCAGCTTCCCCATTTGTAGAATGGGTTAATCACAGTCCCTACAGAGGGCTGTGGTAAGGTCCAAATCAGGTAAGGCAGGACGCCTGGCACACAGAAAGTGTCCAATAGATATGAAGCAGGGCTATCATTTAGGGGCCACTTCCTTGGTTCTTCCCAACTCTCTTAAGTAAACTACCTTTGAAGCTTTAACCTGAATAAAATGAAGATGTATATCCATATTATAAAATACTATACAGCCATGTAAAATAATCTGGTAGATGTATATTCATTCATTGACTTAGAAAATGATTTCTATTTTATGAGGTGATAAGGGAGACTACAAAAATCACATGTATGACATGAGCTGGTTTTTGCTGGAGAAAGTTTTCTAAATCATAAAAGAATGGCTCAGCCAGGTGCGGTGGCTCACGCCTGTAATCCTAGCACTTTGGGAGGCCAAGGCGGGCAGATCACTTGAGGCCAGGAGTTCGAGACTAGCCTGGCCAACATGGTGAAGCCCCATCTCTACTAAAAAAACAAAAATTAGCTGGGCACAGTGGTGCACGCCTGTAGTCTCAGCTAACTCAGGAGGCTAAAGTGGAAGGATCTCTTGAGCTCAGGAGGCAGAAGTTGCAGTGAGCCGAGATCACACCACTGCACTGGTATGACAGAGTGAGACCCTGTCTCAAAAAAAAAAAAAAGGAAAGGCTAGAAAGAGATACCTAAAAAGTTAACAGTGTTTCCCCTGGGTGGCGGGATTATATATGACTTGGCTTACATATTCAGGGACAAAAGGGAAAGAGAAAAATGAAATGTTGGCCTGGTAGTGTAGCGAAACTATGAGTAGGAAGTTTAAGTTTTTTAAATTCCGCAAATCTCATTAAAGTAGTGCTTGTAGGCCGAGCGTGGTGGCTCATGCCTGTAATCCCAGCACTTTGGGAGGCAGGCAGATCACGAGGTCAGGAGATCAAGACCATCCTGGCTAACACGGTGAAACCCCGTCTCTACTAAAAATACAAAAAATTAGCCGGGCGTGGCGTCAAATGCCTGTAGTCCCAGCTACTCGGGAGGCTGAGGCAGGAGAATGGCATGAACCCGGGAGGCAGAGTTTGCAGTAAGCCAAGATCGCACCACTGCACTCCAGCCTGGGTGACAGAGCGAGACTCTGTCTCAAAAAAATAAATACATAAATACATAAATAAAGTAGTGCTTGTACAACAAAATAAATTCTGAAGGAAAAGGATGTGGTCGGCTAAATAATGGCCTCCCAAAATACCCTAAATCCTGATCCCTAGAACTTGTGAACATTACCTTCTGTGGCAAAATGGACTTTGCAGATGAGGTTAAACTAAGGATGTCGAGACGGGGAGGGTATCCTGAATTTTCCAGAGGGGCCCTAAATGCAAATGCGAAGTACCTGTTTAGAGGGAGGCAGAGGGAGATTTGCATAGAAAAGAAGAGAAGGCCACGTGACCATGGAGGCAGAGACTGGAGGGAGGCAGCTACAGCCCGGGAATGCCAGCAGCCACCAGAACCGGAAGAGGCAAGGGAAGAACAGATTCTCCCCAAGAGCCACAGGAGGCTCAGTCCTATCCGCACCTCGATTTCTGCACAGTGA
Source organism: Pongo abelii (assembly GCF_028885655.2). Lineage (NCBI taxonomy): Eukaryota > Metazoa > Chordata > Mammalia > Primates > Hominidae > Pongo > Pongo abelii. Next base: position 91,973,523 of record NC_072001.2, read on the forward strand.
AACTCATTTTGGATTTCTGGTGCCTAAAGCAGTGAGAGAATACATTTCTGTTGTTTCAAGCCACAAAGTTTGTGTTAATTTGTTACAGCTGACCTAGGAGACTAATCAAAAGAGGGCAAATGCCTGGGCAGGCACAATCATCTACTCAAAGGCAGAGGGAAAGGTGAGAAACACCCAGCGCTGTACTTGCAGGCTCATGTGTCGTCTCTGCACCAGGCTGTGAGCTCTTCATGGCAGGTGCTGGGTATTGCTGAGACCAGCAATCTGGTTCGTTCCTTCAACAAACAAGTGGAACAAGTTTGTTGTTGTTGTTTTTTGAGGCAGAGTCTCGCTCTGTCACCCAGGCTGGAGTGCAGTGGCATGATCTCAGCTTACTGCAACCTCCTCCTCCCAGGTTCAAGCAATTCTCATGCCTCAGCCTCCTGAGTAGCTGGGATTACAGGTGCTAATTACACCCGGCTGGGATTACACCCGGCTAATTTTTTGTTTTTTGTGGGTCTTTTTTGAGATGGAGTCTCACTTTGTCGTTCAGTCTGGAGGGCAGTGGCGTGATCTCGGCTCACTGCTACCTCCGCCTCCCAGGTTCAAGCGATTCTCCTGCCTCAGCCTCCTGAGTAGCTGGGATTAAAGGCACCTGCCACCACGCTCGGCTACTTTTGTATTTTCAGTAGAGACAGGGTTTCACCAAGTTGGTCAGAAAGGTCTTGATCTCTTGACCTCGTGATCCATCCACCTTGGCCTCCTAAAGTGCTGGGATTACAGGCATGAGCCACTGCGCCTGGCCAATTTTTTGTATTTTTAGTAGAGACGGGGTTTCCGTATGCTGGTCAGGCTGGCCTCGAACTCCTGACCTCAAGTGATCCACCCACCTCAGTCTCCCAAAGTGCTGGGATTATAGGCATGAGCCACTGCACCCAACCCTCAGCTTGTCTTTTTAATAGCTGTGTGACCTGGACAACTGGATCAACTCTCTGAGCCTCAATTTGCTCATCTATGAGAAGGGATGATAATAGAATCTACTTTCAGGCTGTGAGGGCAGGCAGCATCAATTCAGCCTGGTCAGCACCCGTGCTGCACTAGTGGTTAAAAATGTGTATTTTCGGCAAGGCTCGTTGGCTCACGCCTGTAATCCCAGCACTTTGGGAGGCTAAGGCGGGTGGATCACCTGAGGTCAAGAGTTCAGGACCAGCCTGGCCAACACGGTGAAACCCCCGTCTCTACTAAAAGTACAAAAATTAGCCAGGTGTGGTGGCGGATGCCTGTAATCCCAGCTGCTCGGGAGACTGAGGCAGGAGAATCGCTTGAACCCGGGAGGCAGAGGCTGCAGTGAGCCGAGATCGTGCCACTGCACCCCAGCCTGGACAACAAAGTGAGACTCCATCTTAAAAAAACAAACAAACAAACAAACAAAATGTGTATTTTCACCCTTGCCTACGTCAGGGCTTTTGTGATTAGAGGAGACGACATATGCAAAATATCTAGAAGCACGCCCAACCCATGATGGGTGCACAATAACTGCTACTTTAAAACGTTCCCTGCCCAAGGCCACACAGCTAGTAAGAGGTAGCATTATAAGATTCAAACTCGGGCCAGGCATGGTGGCTCATGCCTGTAATCCCAGCAATTTGGGAGGTCGAGGCAGGTGGATCACCTGAGGTCAGGAGTTCGAGACCAGCCTGGCCAACATGGTGAAACCCCCTCTCTACTAAAAATACAAAAATTAGCCAGGCATGGTGGCACATGCTTGTAATCCCAGCTAGTCGGGAGGCTGAGGCAGGAAAATTGCTTGAACCCGGGAGGCGGAGGTTGCAGTGAGCCGAGATGGCACCATTGCACTCCAGCCTCGGCAACGGAGTGAGACTTTATCTCAAAAACAAACAAAAAAAAAACATTCAAACTCACATCTATTCGACCCCCAAGTCCCCTTTCCACTTGGGGGACCAGGGGAGGACACATTCAAGCTGGACCTTGAACAACTGGCAAGACTTTTAGGGAAAGTAAAAAGCCTAAGTGAATTGGGCCCCATGACGAAGGGGCTGGCGAACACAGGAAAATGAAATCACCCCTTCCTCTGTCTGAGAAGCAAGCTGGTCCACTACAACGGCCCTGCTGGAACAGGGCTGCTGTCCCTGTCCCAGCCCGGAACCCGCAGATCACAGCAAGAGCCAAGGAGGTCTAGGTCACCCAGGGGAGCAAAGAGCTGGGTGCAGGAGGTCGCCTACCTTTGCCATGACCGTTGCCTGCGTTCTGGTCGTTGGTGCTGCTGGAGTAGTAGAAGCCGTTGTAGAAGGGCAGTCCGTAGGAGCCGGGCAGCAGGAGCAACGGGACCAGGAGCAGCAGGCCCATCTCCTCATGCCAGGGTGACCCGGGCCAGGCTGGGGCCCCAGGGCAAACTGGGAAGGGGAGGAAAACAAGGCAATTAGAAAAGCCCGGCTTCCAGGGCCCCCATCCCCTCTGCTCCAACACCACTCACTCGCTTGCTCAACAGCTCACTGTGGGACACCTGCTGCCTGCGTGCCAGGTGCTGTTCCCAGAGCTGAGAAGACAGCAGTGACAAGCTAGATGAGGTTCCCACTTTCAGGGAGCTGCACCCCAAAGGCAAGACGGGAGATCAGCAAAGAGACAAATCATAAGAAAGAAGTATCAGGCAGCTAAAAGACAGTAGAGAAAATTAAGCAGGATGATATGATAGGCTCAATGTTTTTCAAGCCAGAATTTGAAAGGTTATGGGCAGGCCAGGCATGGTGGCTCACGCTTATAATCCCAGCACTTTGGGAGGCTGAGGCAGGCAGATCACCTGAGGTCGGGAGTTTCAGACCAGCCTGGCCAACATGGAGAAACCCCGTCTCTACTAAAAATACAAAATTAGCCAGGCGTGGTGGCACATGCCTGTAATCCCAGCTACCCGGGAGGCTGAGGCAGAAGAATCGCTTGAACCCGGGAAGCGGAGGTTGTGGTGAGCCAAGATCACGCCATTGCACTCCAGCCTGGGCAACAAGCGTGAAACTCTGTCTCAAAAAAAAAAAAAGAAAAGAAAGGTATGAGCAGCATTTTTTAATGACGCCAAATAAACTAGACTAGAATAGAAAATATAAGGGTGAATAGATGGTATGTTAAGTAAAAATGAGTCCTGCATTGTGAACCCTTTTTTTTTTTTTTTTTGAGACGGACTCTCGCTCTGTGGCCCAGGCTGGAGTGCAGTGGTGCAATCTCAGCTCACTGCAACCTCCTCCTCCTGGGTTCAAGAAATTCTCCTGCCTCAGCCTCCTGAGTAGCTGGGACTACAGGTGCGTACCACCAAGCTCGCCTAATTTTTTGTATTTTTAGTAGAGATGGGGTTTCACTGCGTTAGCCAGGATGGTCTTGATCTCCTGACCTAGTGATCCGCCCGCCTCGGCCTCCCAAAGTGCTGAGATTACAGGCATAAGCCACTGCGCCCAACTCAAAAATAATTTTCTAACACCATGCTAGAGGTCTTGGGGGCTATTCCAGTTTGGGTAGGCACTCAAAAGAGGTAGCCAACCCATGGGCTGTAGTTTGATGATTTGATTTTTTAAAATATTGTATTAAAATATTATGTCTTGATTACTAAGATTTCTAGGAAAATCCCTTCCTCCCCCACTTAAATCTCACACCAAGGGCTACTGCCTCACTCACGTCACCCTAGCCCTGCTCACTTGCCATTTACTGCGTGTTCTCAACAATTAAAAGATGGAGTCACTCCTTGAAGGAGCTTGGTCCAGGGAGGGGTCAGAGTCGTGGGCAGGCAGTCTTGACTGCTGTGCGGTGAGTACCAAGATGGAGGTACAGAAACAGGAATATCCAAATGAGACTAAAGGCTCAGGAGTTTGCCAGGTGGAGAAGGACTGACAGGTTTATCCAGCAGGGCACTGCCACTACAAAGGTGTAGATGCCAGCAAGAGTCCCAAGCCTGGCGGTGCTGGGGGTGTACAGGAAGTCCTCCGTTTGTCCCACACACCCACCAGGTCCATCGTCTGTCCTTCTCTGACATGTATTGGTCCCTATTGTCCCGGTTCCCCAGGGCCTCTGACTTCCAGTGGGATTGAGCCAATGGGAGGCACTCAGAGAAGACAGCAGAGAGGGAAGAGAAGGAAGACGGGGCATTGCTTCCCGGCTCCCTCGCCACCCCAGTGCCTCTGTCATGGAGTGTCTGCTGCTGCTGGTCTCTGCGTCCCCCACTTCCTTGTTGGGTCCCCTCACCCTACTCTCTAGAAGTCATTCCTCCATTAAAGTCTCTTTATTGGAATCATCTGGGCTGAATTCTGCTTCCTGCCAAGACCCTGGCTGCATGGGGGAGAGGAGGTAAGGGGGTCACCAGGGCCAGTGTCTGGATACCTTGGGTGTCAGGCCCAGAAGCATATCCTGTTTTGTTTATTTTTTTTAAAAGATAGAATCTCACTCTGTCGTCCAAGCTGGAGTGCAGTGGCAAGATCTCAGCTCACTGCAACCTCCATCTCCCGGGTTCAAGTGATTCTCGTGCCTCAGCCTCCCGAGTAGCTGGGATTACAGGCATGCGCCAACACGCCCCACTAATTTTTGTATTTTTTGTAGAGACGGGGTTTCGCCATGTTGGCCAGGCTGGTCTCAAACGCCTGGCCTCAAGTGATCCGCCCACCTCGGCCTCCCAAAGTGCTGGGATTACAGGCGTGAGCCACCACACCTGGCCAGAAGCCTATCCTTTGTCCTGGAGGCCAGTGATGGCTTTAAACAGAGAAGCCACAGGATCAGACTCACATCTTAAGACACTTCCCTGCAGGGGCTGAGTGGAAGGTGGACCTGGGGGCAGCAAGACCAGAATAACAGCAGGCAGCTGCAAACATCACTATGATTATCATGTAGCAACGTGGAAGAATGCTTAGGGTGTGAGTTAAAATAGACAAAGCAGAACATACAATTGCCTCTGCTATGATTGCAACCATGTGGTCTTGTGAATGCCTGTGTACAGGATCCAGAAGATGAGGAAACACTTAAAGAGGAAGGGAGACGGACAGAAGGGAGAAAGGAAGGAAGGAAAGAAGGGAGGGAGGGAGGAAAGAAAGGGAGGGAGGGAGGGAGGAAAGAAGGGAGGGAGGGAGGAAAGAAGGGAGGGAGGGAGGGAGGAAAGAAGGGAGGGAGGGAGGGAGGAAAGAAGGAAAGAAGGGAGGGAGGGAGGAAAGAAAGGAGGGATGGAGGAAGGAAGGGAGGGAGGAGAGAAAGGGAGGGAGGGAGGGAGGAAAGAAAGGGAGGGAGGGAGGGAGGAAAGAAGGGAGGGAGGGAGGGAGGAAAGAAGGGAGGGAGGGAGGGAGGAAAGAAGGGAGGGAGGGAGGAAGGAAGGAAAGAAGGGAGGGAGGGAGGAAAGAAAGGAGGGAGGGAGGAAGGAAGGAAGGAAAGAAGGGAGGGAGGGAGAAAGGAAGGAAAGAAGGGAGGGAGGGAGGAAGGAAGGAAAGGAAGGAAGGAAAGGAAGGAAGGAAAGGGAAGGAGGGAGGAAAGAAGGCAGGCAGACACACACAGCACTGGCTTGTTAGAGTGATGGGATTGTGGAGGAAACATTCTTGTTTCCAGAACAGTTAGGAGCTCTTGCTGGAGAGAATGGATGTAAAGAAAGTTGAGAGGCAGAATCCACCATTCTCTTAGACACCTTCACAGAAATCCTGAGGCCCAGACCTGCCATCTGTGCTGTGCACTGCAGCCAAGACACTACCAACCCTGAGGCCCCGCTTCTTGTCCAAGAGGAATTCATTCCCCTGTTGACACCTGTAAGGCCTCTTGGTGATGGAGAACTGGGAGGACTAAGCACAATGGGGCAACCTGGTACAGAGTTTGGGAACTGGAAGATCGGAGTTCAAATCCCACCTCTACTATTTATTCACTGCGAGATTCTGGGCAAGTTTCCTCGGTTGCGAAATGGAGATCATAAAACTCACCCTGGTATATTTCTCGCCAATGCATTCTAGTTTTCTCCTAAAGTCACAGAGGTCTAGACGGGTGCATGACTGCTCAGCTGAAGACGCATTTCCAGCCTCCCTCGCAGCTAGGAGAGCTATGTGACTCAGTTCTGGTCAATGGCAGCAAGCAGAAATAACATGCCATATCCAGGTCTGGCAGTTAAAACAATTACAGATGCCTTTCCCTGTTATTCCTTCCCCCAACCTTCTGGAAACCACAGTATCCAGCTTAGAGTCAGAGATGGAAACCACAGATTGAATGGCAGAGCTGCCAATCAGCCCTGGACCTCCTCCACTTGCACTGTCCCATGAGAAAGAAACAGAGTCCTATCATATTTAAGCCACCATTTTTTTGCATCTTTTTTTTTCTTTTTTTTTTTTGAGACGAAGTCACTCTGTCGCCCAGGCTGGAGTGCAATGGTGCAATCTCGGCTCACTGCAACCTCTGCTCCCAGATTCAAGCAATTCTCCCTGCCTCAGCCTCCTGAGTAGCTGAGATTACAGGCACCTGCCACCACGCCCGGCTAATTTTTGTAATTTTTTATAGAGACGGAGTTTCGCCATGTTGGCCAAGCTAGTCCTGAACTCCTGACCTCAGGTGATCTGCCCACCTCGGCCTCCCAAAGTGCTGGAATTACAGTCATGAGCCACCGTGCCCGGCCTGCATCTCTTTGTCAACACAGCTTAGCCTCACTTGTCCTAACAAATACACACACCACAGCATTACTATGATCAGTATAAAAGTATGAACAGCTGAGCACTTACTCTCTCACTTATTTTATTTTATTTTTGTTTTTGCCTTGAGGCCAAGTCTCACTCTGTCGCCCAGGCTGGAGTGCAGTGGTGCGATCTCGGCTCACAGCAACCTCCGCCTCCTGGGTTCAAATGAATCTCCTGCCTCAGCCTCCCAAGCAGCTGGGATTACAGGTGTGCGCTGTACTCTTTGTATTTCTAGTAGAGATGGGGTTTCGCCATGCTGCCCAGGCTGGTCTCAAACTCCTGGGCTTAATCGTTCTGCCCGCTTCCGCCTCCCAAAGTGCTGGTATTACAGGCATGAGCCGCCACACCTGGTATCTCTCATTTAATCCTTACCACTACTCCAACATGTGAGCCTAGTAGTGTTCCCATTTTGCAGATGGAAAAACCAAGGCACAGAGAGACTAAATCATATGCCCAAGGTCATCCAGCTAGGAAGTGGCAGAGCTAGGATTCGAACCCACTCCAGGCCCAAAGCCTGGAACCATGCCAAATTCAGGGAGGTGATTGTGTGGCACACACAGCCCAGTGGCCCAGAGAAAACCCTTGTAAGAGTTTGTTTCCTCTCCCTTCCTTCAGGCTCCACACCTGGAACCAGGAGGGAAGTGGGGCCAAGACTTGATGTTGAGCTTGATGTCCCGGGCTCCCTGCTGTCCCTGGGCACCTAGAGACTCCTTGAGCAGAGGGGCTCCCAGCTGCTGCTTATAATGTTTCCAGCCTCTTACAGCAGCTCATCTGGCACAAATGCTCCCTAGTGAGAAAGGGCTTCCTAAGGGTAAACAAATGCAGGCGTTTCTGCCACTAAGTGACATCAGTAACACCTCTCTTTGTTGGATGCTAACTCAGCAGTAATGTAATCTCACATTGAGGGGGATGCCAAGCAAATCAAAAGGAATTAGCTGGGCACGGTGGCTTACACCTGTTATCCCAGCATTTTGGAGGCCAAGGAGGGTAGATCACCTGAGGTCAAGAGTTTGAGACCAGCTTGGCCAACATGGTGAAACCCCGTCTCTACTAAAAATATAAAAAATAGATGGGTGTGGTGGTGGGTGCCTGTAATCCCAGCTACTCCAGAGGCTGAGGCAGGAGAATTGCTTGAACCTGGGAGGCGGAGGTTGCAGTGAGCTGAGATCACACCTTTGCACTCCAGCCTCGGCGACAGAGCGAAACTGCATCTCAAAAAAAAAAGAAAAGAAAAACAAAAGGAATTATAAGAAAAGATCAGCCCTGTGCCCAAGAACGAAAGGCCAGGAGGAAGCTGGCCATTTTCCAGGCCTCTCTCAGAGAGGAGCAGCACACAGGCCCAAAGTTTCAAGTTAAACTCATTGAGTTTGGGTCTTGGCTCTGCCACCTGCTAGCTGGGTGACCCCGGGAAAGTCATTTGAACTTTCCTCTCTCCAGAGAAAATTTCCTGTCTCCAGAGAAGACTAAAGGGGAACTCAGGGGCTGAGGACAAGCACAGCATTGAATGCTAAGGTCAGTGCACAGGACAGAGTCCTGTGTGGGAGTCGGGAGTGGCAATTGCCACTTGGTTGCTGCCTTGCCCCAGGTCCATCTCTGACCATCCCTGACCACTACCACTGAGGGAGGGGATGGGTAGCCTCCGCTCCCCTACCATGGCTATCCAGCCACCAACTCCTCAGGACCACCACAGAGGTGCCACCAGCTGGAAGGCCCAAGACCAAGTCCAGCCTAGTCACCTTGGCAGTGGATAGCTCCCCAAATCTTCTGAAGTCCTGCCTGGGCACTCAGACCTGGGCTCGGTATTGGAGCTGGACACACTGCATCCTGCTGAGTGACTTCGGGCAAGTTCACCTCTCTGTGCCTCCATTTCCTCATCTGTAAAGAAAAGGAACTTAAGGCGGGGTGCGGTGGCTCACACCTGTAATCCTAGAGCATTTGGGGAAGCTGAGGGGGTGGATCACCTGAGGTCAGGAGTTCGAGACTGGCCTGGCCAACACAGTGAAACCCCCATCTCTACTAAAAATACAAAACTTAGCTGAGTGTGGTGGCAGATGCCTGTAATCCCAGCTACTGGGGTAGCTAAGGCAGGAGAATTGTTTGAACCCAGGAGGCGGAAGTTGCAGTGAGCCAAGACCACACCACTGCACTCCAGACTGGCTGACACAGCAAGACTCCAGCTCAAGAAAAAAAAAAAAAAAAAAAAGGGCTGTGGTGACAATTATAGAAGATGTATGATATCTGGTCCCTGGCATGTAGCAGGTGCTCAACAAATGAACATGGCAAAGAGTTCAGGCTCTAGAAGCAGATTGGCTGCCTGCATTCAGTTCTGGCTCCACCCACTTACTAACCCTCTGTCATTGGACAAGTCGCTGCATCTCTCTGAGCCTCAGTTCCTTCATCTTTAAAATGGGGGTCACAAGCCAGGCACGGTGCCTCATGCCTGTTATCCCTGCACTTTGGGAGGCTGAGGTGGACGGATCACCTGAGGTCAAGAGTTCAAGACTAGCCTGGCCAACAAGGTGAAACCCCATCTCTACTAAAAATACAAAAATTAGCCGAGCGTGGTGATGGGCGCTTGTAGTCCCAGCTACTGGGGAGGCTGAGGCAGAAGAATTGCTTGAACCCGGGAGGCGGAGGTTGCAGTGAGCCGAGATTGAGCCATTGCACTCCAGTCTGGGCAACAAGAGCGAGACTCCATCTCAAAAAAAAAAAAAAAAAGTTGGGGGGGGTGTCACGACAATACCAAACAGAAAACACTCTCGTGAAGATTAAGGGAGAGAATAGCTGCAGAGCACTGAAAATACTGCCTGATGGTTGATAAGGAGCAAGCACTGGGAAAATATGACCTATTACTACTCTTGTGAGCAGTTCACACAGTGAAGTCTTACACCATCTCAGTGGCTCTTTTTCCTCTCTCACTGCCTACGAGATAAAGTGGTCACCACTGCCTCCTCTTCACAGTTGAGGAAACTGAGGCCAAGAGTGTGGAGGTCAGTGAACTACCCAAGGCGTTATCTTTGTCAAATATCTCGAACTTAGAGAAAGTTCAGGTTTCCTGATGACCAGCCCTTTGCTTCTCCCAGGCGCCCCTAGCCTAGGGACCCCTCCACCCAAGAACAATAAGCCTGGGCTTGGAGGGAGGGTGGGTGCCACCTCCCTGCCAGGTGCATGTCCGCACTGGGCCGTCCGTGAGTACAAGTCCCCCAGGTACCAGCAGGGGGCAGCATCGCCCTCGAGGTCTGCATGAGCGCTGCTCCCAGCGAGAAATTTGACATCCCTGTCCCTGTTTGCACAAGGCTTGATCTGCTCCTTTGAAACCTGCAGCCCCCAGAAGAATGAAAACCGGAGGTGTTTCCTACCGGCATTCCCAACCCGCTGGCCCGGGAGGCGTCGAGGGAGAGAAGCCAGGGCCCCTCTTAATCGCCGCCCCCTGCTCCAGGGAGCACAGGCACTCCCGCGGGTCAGCGCTGGACACCGAGGTCCCAACAGGTTTATAGGCTGCCTCTGACCACCCAACGAGCTGATGGCAGGACTGGGTCCAAGTGCCGCGCTGTTTCCATACTGGCTGCACACGAGCCTACGTTCCTCCCTGAGCGTCACCATCTCCCACCCAGGGCTCTGCCTTCCACCCTCCCTACACTTCTGGCCTCGCTGTCCCTGGGGCAAGAACCCCGGTGAGCGAGGTCTGGAACCCATAGGCATCCGTTGCATTTGCCCCAGGGCGCCCAGAGCCGGCCAGCCGCGGTCCAGAGGCGCAGGTCCGCCAGCCGCCTCGCAGGTTGCCCTCAGCCCCTCCCAGGACTCCCGGAGCCCCCGGAGCATCCAACAGATACCCAGGGGCAGGGCCTGGGGCGCCGCGGACGGCACTGGAGGCAGCCGACCCTGGACAGACGACAAGGGAGAGAGCCAAGCGGCCCCTGGCAGGAAGGGGGCTGGAGACGGAAGGTGGTCTCGGAGGCCACGGGGTCCGCTCGGGCTCTGCTCCCTCACGGTGGGCACCAGGGTCCGGCGCGAGTCCGCCCGCACCCCCGCGCGGCTCCCTCCCCACTTGTGCCCCGGGCGCCCCTCGCCCGCGATCACAGCCCATCTCAGCCCGGGCCTTCGCAGTGCCCGGCCCACACCTCCTGCCCCTTCCCCCGACCCTGCCCGGGAGGTGTGGGAACCCGCAGGGCACCCAAAGCAGTGAAGGAGGAACCCGGCCCGCACACAGCCCCAGAAGCCCAGCGACCCCTGAGCCACATACCGTCCCCAGGCACCTCCTCGACGGCTAGAGTCTCGGAGGCCGCGAGCTGTCCCGGTCCAAGGCAGCAGTCGGATTTCGGGGAACTTAAAAGAGCAGAAAGGAAGCGGCAGCAGAAAAACCCCCGCGCTCCCGCCGGACCAGCCCCTTAAAGGAACACGCGCACCTTTCCCTCCCAAGGGCTGGGCCCGAAGGGAAGAGTTGC